>NC_072402.2:61450000-62075000 GCF_028858775.2 Pan troglodytes
AGGGTGGAAATGACTCAGTGGTGACACACTGTGGAGTGCTGTCCACAAGGAGCATGCATCCATCCACCACACAATAACCCTAGGCTACAGCTCAGTTCCTCCTTTTAAGAAAAAAAAAAAAAAAGCGGGAAAAGATTTAATAAGTAGAAAACAAGGAGAATAACCCACTTTCGGGCACTTCATAGGTTTTATGGCACCTCTACTTGACAAAGTTTATGTAAAATGGAACTAATACAGTCTTTGTGCACATTTACATTAGGGAAAAAAGAGTCCTAGGGTAGACCTGCAAACTATAGAGTACCTAGGTTCTGTTTTCTCTTCTGCCTGCTGTAAGTCTGCTGTAACTTTTCTACTGAGATAAAAACCACTGTTCAGATCTAACAATGTTTTTGCAAGTTGGCAAAGTTGTATTTATCTCATGGCTAAAGTACTGAAGTAATAGCTATGGGAGCTTTGTATTTGTGCGTGTATATATTTAAAGGCCTTTATAATAGACTTCTGTAATTTTATGCTCAATTGGCAACTGAATCCGTTTTAATTTCCCTCTAGCACACCAGACTAATTTTGCTATCTGTTGTTCACCTGAGTTGCCTTTAATATGCAAATTTAAGGCCATTTAGCTGACAACTGCTTAGGGTTAGATTTTTAAAAATAGGAAAAAAAGGTCTTTATGAACCTATAGGATGTGCTTCTATCAGCATGCCTAATACATCAACATATTTATGTGTGTGTACACAGTATTTTCACTAGTAAAAATATATGAAGAGCTCTAATTAACTGGCTATAAAAAATGCTTAAATCAGATGCTAAAAAAAAGAGACTAGTCAAATGCTTTTCCAAGTTCACAGGACTTAAGTAAAATCTTTACTAAATAAGTCAGCTTTAAAATTATTGGTAAAATAATATCAGCAATATCTTTAGAATTGTAAACATTTTGTTTACATATATTAAGCAAGTAGTTTCATGTTTATTCCTGCAGAATACTGTATGATTTGCCATAAGGGTTATAAACTATGAAACCCAGCCCAAGACAGAATGTTCTTTGCTTGTACATGCTTATGAAATATTGTTGGCTTAAATGAAAATAGCTAAATATTGAGTTATTGGTATAAATACCCTTAAAAGTAACCGTAAGTTTTATTACTTAAGTAAATACATAAAATTCACAGCTATAAAAATGGTTAATAGAAAAATAACTTTGAATATTGGCTATTACAGGTTTTTTTTGTAAATAATCTAGGTAAACAATCAGGTAAATGTAATGGAATAAATGCTTGTAAACAAACTTGTCATAATTTAGGATCTAAGGTTATTAATTGATATTAAGTATCTGGGCAATTTCCAATTTAAGAATTACAGGAAAACTTTTTTTTAAATGTTCTTATTAAAGGTAAAATATCTTTGTCTAATTCAAAGCTTATTTAAGGGTTATGTATGAAATAAGGTAAAGGAATCAGGAAATAAGAGCTGTCAAGAAAGGTATAAAGAGGCATGTTTAGTTAAAAAAAGAGGTGAAAAAGGAAAGTAATTTTATATAAGAGAGAACCTTGTGTGGTGAATTTTTGCCCTAAAATAAAATAACTGGATTGTTCAAGAAAGAGAGATATTTAGGGTAAAACAAAAAGTCTAACTTCTGTGAATGGTCTGTGTAAGTCATAATAAGGTTAGTAAAATGAATTTTTAAGGGGTTGTATAATTCAGTTGGCTATAATTAAAAGGAAATCATAATAATCTTTATAGAGATGGGTCTTTAATATTTAAAAAATGCACAAATACAAAACTAAATAATTGATAAAAACAAGATTTTATTACAAATATTGAGTTATTTGTAATGCAAGATATTTTTAAATTTTTAAATTCTATAATCTGTTTTTTAACATTCTTCAGATTGATCTCTTAAAAGTGCCAAGCTTTCTCTTTTGAAAAGGCCTTGAATGATGGCTCTCTCCTTCACCTTTTGTTGGCTCCTGTAACTTTTACTAATTATCTGCAGTAAGGGAGAAAAATTGTTTCTAAAAACAGGCAAATAATGTATCTTTTGAATATGCCTTTTATTCTGCATGCCTGTTATATCTCTATCTTTATATGTGTCATGTAGAGGTAATATTTCACTACCAAACTGCATGAAAAAGTTCTAATCACTTAACTTACAAAAATGTAAATGCTTACCAGATTAGTAAAAGCTAGCTCAGATCCCTTTTTATTTACATAACTTTGGTAATATTTGGTAAAAATTAATTTGGTAAATTTAATCTCAAAATTGTCCAGTAGTTTAAAAACCTTAAAGTCATGTTTAAATGCTTGTTTTTTTTTCCACAGAAATTTGGGTTACTAAAAAGTTAAAATAGTAAAAGCATGAAATGTGCCTTTGTTAGAATTTTATAAACACAAGGATGTCAATTCTCAAAAAATATGTTACTTTTTGGTTAAGAAACTATTTAAGAGTTGCTTTATAAATGAAGCAAAATTATACAGCTAAAATGAAGAAAATTATACAGATAAAATGAAACAAATTAAAAAAAACAAAAGCCAGGGCATCAAGAGTTAACTCTGAGCCCTGTGGTTACCAAGAAAATAGTTGATATGGGAGAACAGTAAAACCAAGTAACCATTAAAAACCAGAGGGTGTAATGCAAAGGAATTTTTCCAGTTTGTACATTGGTATCATTCAGTTTCTTTAAAAATGGTGGATTATAAAAATAACCACTTTAAGGACCTAATTTTTAATTTTAAATGCTAGAGAATTTAGGAGCTTGCTTGGATTAATGCAGGACCCACAGCTCATTACTGAACGATTACTGAGTATATGTGATCCAAATGCACAGGGTGTTATTCCTGAGAAAGTAATCAGCCTAGTGGACCAGATAATGCCATTATAAGGTCTGTTGGCCTTGAGAAGGGGACTGCCCAACTTTCCCTATAAAATACCAAGTGAAATACCCCAGATGAAGCAGTTAATATGTTTCATATGCAAGCCATGTGGGACTAGATTTATGATAACTGGGATATCCTCCCACCAAATATGTTCATTACCTGGGTCATGGTAAATTTGGGGGTTAAGAGGGCTCCTTTTACATGGGTGCCCCTCCCACAGAATCATAGGTCTGTTTAAGAAGCCTTATCAAGTCTGCTGTCCCTCATAAGTCTTACAGATGCAACTCCCTGACGGGAACCCAAACCGTTTTCACCAGACAAGGTAAAATAGTTTAGGGCAAAAAAAGGCTTCCTGGGACCAGAACAGAAAAACATAAAGGTTAATAGAATTATAAAATGTAATGTTTAAACACGCTTTATGTAAGGTAGTTGTAACCCCGTTTACCTAAATGTCTTATGAAAATGGGTACTATATCTAACTGGGGGATGTTTTCCCCTTTCTAGTACTACAAAACCGAAGACATGTCAATCTGCTCATGTAAATCCTCCACTGCATAGCCTTTTGTGTAATGCATTTATCAGGGCTGATGGCAAAAACTATGAGTGCTTTTCAATAACACCGACTGAGCTAGAGAAGTTCTACTTGATGAGGCATTTACTGCCTTGCTGTGAAATATTAACTGAAGCTACCCCTATACTAATGGAAAAAATGTTTCCCAAAGAGTTTCATGATAAAATAAAAAATGGTTTACATACATCTTGCTACCTAATAAGCAGAGAGTCTTTTTCCTAGGACTAATTGTGAGAAGCTGCTAAACTCTATTTGTCTATCTGTTTGGTTTGTAAATAACATTTCCAAGGTAAACAAACATCTTGCCTTAAAAGCTGCTGCCCTGGTTAAAGGAGGATCAGGAAAATCTTTTTCTTTTAAGTTGTTTGGGTAAAGTATGTTTTTGTAAGCAAATTTACCTTTCTGAGTTCTCCAAAATTTAGATTGTAATTTTATAACAGTATAGTTGTCTGCATGAGTTCAATAATAGTTAAAAAATAATTGTTTTAAGGGAAGAACATGACACTTAATACTAGATTTCAGCCCTAACATTTTAAGTGCAGATTAAATAATTATTTCTTGGCTACAATAATCCTCTAGAAGGTACCAGATTATAATTTTTCTTTATATTTTTAGTTGGTGCTCTAATGGAATAGGTTTCTTTTTCTATTCTAACATATGAATTACTCTTATAACTGTCAAACTATAAATGTTATTTATCTCTCCTTGTTTTACTTCCAAGGAAACCAAAATCATGGTATTCTGAAGACCAGAGATATGAATCTCCCTCATTTGGCATCCGCTGGCCCTGGATCTGTTTCACTGCTAATATCCTGCAGCCAAAAGTATACAAGCTGCCTCCCTCTAGGCCCAGGTACTATCGTGGAAGAGGTGGGTGCATAAAATTGTAAGAGCCATTTTGAAGGATAAAATTAGGTCAAGATCAAACCCTCCAAATCCAAAAGATGGTAAAAAAAAATGCCTAAACAGCTGGTAAAACAAGTTTAGTTGCCTTCTAAATTATTATGTGTCACTTTTGCATCCACCCCAACCATAAACATTTTCTGCTTACTATAAAATTAAAGGAAAATATTTCCTAACAGGATAAAATACCTTGTAACAAAGCCTCCTGGGTATAATACTCCCAATTATGAGTTGTGGAGATAAATCTATCTATCTATATTTTTATTTTTCAGAACAATGTTTATGTTTTGTATAGCTAATTGCTATAAGTCTGTAACAGAAATGAAGCTTACAGTAGCTCAACACATAAAAGTTAAAAATAAGTCAGTCCTGCAACTTTGCCTTTTGGTTTTATCGTTGGCTTTATTTATTGAGTTATTTATTTTTTGAGGGATAAACAGTCTTTACTGGGCTCAGAGCAGGAGTCTGTGGGTCTTGAGGACCTCTGTGTATTTGTCAATTTTCTTCTCCACTTTCTTTTCAGCCTGTTTCCATAGCCTCATGAGCTGTTTCTTTTTCCGGTAGTGGATCTTGGCCTTCTCCTTCCTCTTCTCCTCCAGGGTGGCTGTAACTGTCTGGCACTTCCAGCCAACCTCATGAGCCAGGTGCCCCAGGTAGACAAACTTTCTTGTAAGCTTCAGACGCACGACCTTGAGGACAGCAGGAATCATCATCTGCTTTTTCTTGTCATAGGGCGGTGGGGTGCCGTCAAACACCTTGAGGCAGTCCAGGGAGGCCTGGCCTCCTTGGTCTTGTGAGGCAGCATGCCTCGCAGTCCGCTGGAAGATGCAGCTGGGGGCCAGGAAGTGGTGGGGGCCAGGAAGTGGTAAGTGCTTCGGGAAGGGTTGCTGTTCATCCCTTTGAAGAGGAAGGCCAGGTACTTCAACTTGTTTCTGTAGACATTGCCAGAAATGTTAATGCCTCTGCAGCGTATGACCCCCACCTTCTAGCCTGCTTAGCCACCATGGCAGTCAGGAAGCCCAGGAGATGGCTTCGACCATCAAGCTCCAGGACCTGCCCCTCCACCATCTTCAGCAGCCACCTGGGAAAGGAGTCCCCTGTTTTTAGATGAAACAGGGAAGGGTATGGGGCCCCCTCACCCCTGAGGTACATCTGCCAGATTTCCCTGGAACACTGTTTGAAAACCACAGATCAAGTTCAATCCTCATTGTCCATATGAGGAAATGTAAGCCAAAATAATAGAAAGGACCAAGACAACCTTGTGCAGAGGGAGCAGCAGGATTAGGACTTCACCCGCCTAATTCTTGGGGTTCTGCTCTTTCCTGCTCCCTACTCTGCTATGAAGAATAGAGCCAGGGTGTGAAGTTACAGGGGCTGTGCAGGGTCTGGCCCAGGGCTGTAGGGGACCATTTGCCACAAGAAGCCAGTAGCCAGGTATGGTGGCTCACACCTTTAATCCCAGCACTTTGGGAGGCCAAAGAAGGTGGAAGGCTTGAGCCCAGGAGTTCCAGACCTGCCTGAACAACGTGGCAAAACCCTGTCCCTACAAAAAACACAAAAACAATTAGCCAAGTATGGTGGCACATGCCTGCAGTCCCAGCCACTTGGGAGGCTGAGGTAGGCTGTAATGGGCCATGATTGCACCACTGCAATCGGGCAGCATAGGAATGAAGTATACTTGCCAATCTTGCCCGGGTACCTGGCCCCAGGCTTGGTGGGTAGGAAAAGGCAGTGGCTGGAGGGAGCCCTTGGGTGACACTCAGTGGCAGATAGAGCAGGACTGGGTAATTTCTCGAACATGGCTGGAAAGGTGAGGACAAGTGGGAAAAGGGTGGAGAAGTTGCAAGAGAGGTTTGTAGCCAACATGGAAAGAGTTGTGGAGGCTTTGGAGGTGAGGAAGACTTTGAGAGTGAGGAAGAACGAAGTGCCTTCCTTGACACCATGGTCCTTGCTTTTGAAGGTTTTGGGCTCAGAAGTCCTGCTTTTCTTCTGAGGAATAGAGAGGAAAGAACAAGGACAGGGACAGAAACTGGCCTTGCATGGGTTGTAGGGCTACTTGTTTGGCTACCTGATCTGCTAGCGCATTTCCAGCCGATATAGGATTGTCTGGGGTTTGGTGGCCCCTGCAATGAATGATGGCAACTTTCTGTGGGTGCCTGGCAGCTTGAAGGAGTTTATGACAGGAGTGTTTTTTGCAGTTAGAAAACCCCGTTCTTTCCAGATGGACAAGTGTGAGTGTACTATGTGGAACACATAATGAGAATTTCAATATATGCTGATCTGTTGTCTGGCTGCTAGAGTGAGCTCAAGTGAGGGCGATGAGTTCAGCTTTTTGGGAGGTTGTGCCTAGGAGGAGCAGCTTGGCTTCAATAGTGCTGGGGGTGACACTGTAGCATAGCCAGCATGTCAGCATCCTTTATGTAGGAAGGAGCTGCCATCTACAAACCAAGTAAAGGAGGCACCTGGAAGGGATTGGTCTGTTAGGTTTGGAAAAGGTATAAGAAAGGTTTGAACAGTGTTCACAGAGAAGCGTATAGGGTCTTGGGTGTTTGTAGCTTCAGGTAAGATTATGGCCGGGTTTAGATGGGAGCTGGTTAGCATGGTGATGTGGGGAGTTTCTACGAATAGAGCATACAGTTGGAGGAGCCGTGGGGCAGAGATGAGACCTAGTACACTGCGGTAAGCTAGCACATGTCTTTGATGTTAAAGGTTGAATAAACAGTTAGGTTGGCATGAAGAGATAGTTTTAGGCTTTCAAGGCTGAGGACAGCAGCTGCTGCCAATGCTTGGAGGCAGGCAGGCCATCCAAGAACTGTGGCATTGAGCTGTTTGGAGAGGTAGGCAGCAACCTGGAGGGTGGATCCCTTAGATTGGGTTAGAATACCTAGTGCATCTCCATGTCATTCATCAGTATAAAGGGAGGAAGGTTTGGTGAGGTCTGGGAGAGTGAGGACAGGGGCTGAGGTGAGAGCCTTATGGAGTAGATGAAAAGGTTGGGTAATAGGCTGTGCAGGGTTTAAAGGCTCCTGGAGAGGGCCTTTAGCGGCTTGGTATAATGGTTTGGCAAGTAGAGTGAAGGAGGGGACCCAGAGCCTAAAATATCCGGCTAGTCCTAGAAAAGAGAGAATTTCTTGCTTAGTCTGCAGAGGCAGGAGGGACTGGAGGAGGGATATGTGGTCGGTTGTGAGCCCTCGGGTTCATGGGGTAAGTGCTAGGCCTAGATAGCTGACTAAAGGGGTGCATATTTGTGCCTTTTTAGGGGAGACCCAATACCCCCGCTCTGCCAGGAAATTTAAAAGAGAGATAGTATGGGTGTTGCAGTCCTTTTGAGAGGGCTACAGAGGAGCAGGTCATCAACATATTGAAGGAGAGTGGACAGTTTTAGGGGTAAGGTATGGAGGTCACGAGCAAGGGCCTGTCCGAAAAAGTGGGGGCTGTTTCTAAAACCTTGAGGCAGTATGCACCAGGTGAGCTGACATGAAAGGTTGATGTGGGGTTTTCCCACATGAAGGCAAAGAAGTTTTGGGAATCAGGATGTAAAGGAATGTGAAAAAAGTATCCTTTAGGTTTAGAACAGAAAAATGGGTGGTATTGGAAGGAATTGCAGAAAGTAAAGTATATGGGTTAGGAACTACTGGACATACAGGGAGTACAGCTTGGTTAATGAGCCTGAGGTCCTGGACTAAAGGATAAGTTCCATTGGGCTTTTTTTAACAGGTAGAACTGGTGTGTTAAAAGGGGACTTTGTTGGGTGGAGTAGGTGACTGGTGAGGAGGTGAGAAATGATAGGCTTTAGACCTACAGGAACTGCATGGGGGATTGGATACTGCTTCTGTGATAGGAACTGGGTGGGCTCTTTTTATTTATTTATTTATTTTTGAGATGGAGTCTCGCTCTGTCGCCCAGGCTGGAGTGCAGTGGCATGATCTCGGCTCACTGCAAGCTCAGCCTCCCAGATTCACGTCATTCTCCTGCCTCAGTCTCCTGAGTAGCTGGGACTACAGGCGCCCGCCACCACGCCAGGCTAATTTTTTGTAGTTTTTTAGTAGAGACAGGGTTTCACCATGTTAGCCAGGATGGTCTTGATCTCCTGACTTCGTGATCTGCCCGCCTCAGCCTCCCAAAGTGCTGGGATTACAGGCTTGAGCCACCGTGCCCGGCCTGGGTGGGCTCTTTAAGGGTGATGCGGACGGGGGTGTGGTGTTCTGCCACTGAGGGTGTGGAAGTATCTCAAACAGCGGGGATAACTACAGATGGGGGATAAGGAAAGGTTGCGTGTTTTAGGGTGGGAGGTTAAAGGAGTAGAAGAAAGCTAGAAGTACCTGAGGGGTCTGGGTGGATGCGTTGGGTACTATGGGGAATGTGGAAGTGGAGAGTAGTGTGGAGTTTTGAAAGGCTGTCTCTGCCTAGGAGTGGAGTTGGGCATGACAACAGGACTAAAAATGAGTGAGTGAAGGAAAAGGTGTGCAGGGAGCAGAAAAGTGGAGGGGGGTGCTCGGGGTGTGGAGACTGGTCCATCAATTCCCACAACAGAGACTTGGGAGGACTGGGTGGGTTCTGAAAAATTAGGTAAAGCAGAGTAGGTTGTTGTTGCCCCAGTATTAATTTAAAAAACATATAGGCCTACCTGCCACCAGCAGGATTACCCTTGGCTCAAATGAAGAGATGGCAGTTGCTGGGGCTTCCATTCCAGGGCACCGTCAGTCTTCAGCAGCAAGGCGGATGAGATCCGAGTAGGAGGTTTTGGCTGGCTCAGGAAGGGATGGGTGTGGTCCTTGTGGGGGCTGCTCACAGTCTGACTTCCAGTGGGGTCCTCTGCAGAGGGGGCACAGCCTGGTGGGCTTACCTGGGTTTGGGCATTGTCTGGACCAGTGGCCTTCATTGCTGCACTTGAAACAGGCACCAGGTGGAGATGGATTGCTAGGAGGCTTCCGTGTGGAGTTGCGGCCCCATGGGCCTGCAGGGCCCCTGATAACGGAGGCAAGCGTTTGAAACTCTGCCTGTTTTTGCCTTTTACTTTCCTCATCACTATTGTTAAAGACTTTGAAGGCTAAATTAAGATGGTCTCATTGTGGGGTTTGAGGGCTGTCGTCAAGCTTCTGAAGCTGGCGCCGAATATCGGGGGTGGATTGGGAGATGAACCAAAGGTTTAAGATAGTGGTTCCTTCTGGGCTAGCTGGGTCTAGGTTGGTATACTTTCTCATGGCTTCAGTTAAATGAGAGAGAAAAAGCGCTGGGTTTTTGACAGGAACTTGGGTGATTTCTGAAAGTTTTTTATAGTTGACTGCTTTATGGGCACCCTTTTTGAGTCCTGCAAGGAGACACACAATCATGTGGTCTCGATGGTGGCATCCAGGGGCTCCGTCTTGATAATCCCAGTGGGGGTCCTGGTTGGAGACTGGCTCTGCACCAGTAGGCCGGACAGGAGCTTGGTGATGAATTGTATCAGCATGTGCCTGAACTAGGGTCCAGATACAGTCCAGGTCTTCTGGGGTGAGGGTGGAAGAGAGGATAACATAGAGGTCATGCCAGGTTTGTTCATAAGACTGGGTAAGGTACTGAAGCTCTCTAATATAAGAGGTAGGTTCTTCTGGTAATGAACAAAGTCCTTTGTTAATTTGAGAGCGATCAGTGAGGGAGAAGGGAACATGATCTCTAACAATACTTTCAGTTCCTGCTACTTCCCAAAGGGGGCACTGTAGCACAGGCACTGAAGTAAGGGTGGGGCATGGGCCAAAGATGGTGCCTGAGTGAGTATGGGTGGGATAAAAGGAAGAATCTGGAGGTGGTTCCTGCTGAGGGTTTGAAGGGGGAAGTGGGGTTGAGTTAACAGGCAGTGGAGGATAGACAGGGGTGTAAGGTGGCGGGACGGGTTTACAAGCCTCAGGAGAGGGCGATGGGGGAGAAGAATGGGTACAGGCAACACTAGAATTGTCCTGAGGAGGGGATGGTGTAGAAAAAAGAAGTGAATACTGCTGGCTGGGAAGACGGCAGCTGAGAATATGGCAGCTGAGAAGATAAAGAGGAGGCTGGCGGGGGGGGTTAAAGAAGATGGTTGAGAGGGAGAGGTAGGGGTTGGGAGGGGTGGGCAGCAGTCTGCTGGATCGATGGAGGAAAAAGAGGTAGGATCGGGAGGAGAAAGGCGATCTGGGCAGCGAGAATGGAGGAGAAAGATTGGAACAGGTGAGCAAGAATTGCAGACGTCAGGTTGTGATCTGAGTGCAAAAAGGCCCGGACCTAAGGAATTTCTCCCCATTTCTCCAGTCGTCATCAATAATTGCTTAAATCAGTTAAAATTGTAAATTTGGATGTTCCATTTGTGGGCCATTTTGACCCATTATCCAATTCGTTTTGTGCCCAGACTGAATTGCATAAAAAGACAAGGCGCTTAAGGCAGATATCTTGCTTGAGGCCTAAGGTTTGTAGGTATTTTTATGAGGCAGCCTAGAGGGCTGTCCTTTGGAATGGAAGACTGGGAATTTCCCTCAAGGGAGGGTAGGTTTGGGAGAACAGGGAAAAGGAGACCCGTCTTGGATGGCCAGAGGGAGACAATAAAAGGAGCAATTGTCCTTGCTGTCTTTTTCATTCCCGGAATGGGATCAAATGGCTTAGAGGTTTCTCCCTAAAACCAGATGATCAGTGAGTACCTGGCGCATGCCCACGCCTTCTTGGACCAACGCTGGATTTTCGGACTGGAGAAACCAAAAGAGGCCATGTGGATTTTTTCCTGTTTACTGGGCTCCCAGGGAAACTTACCAGTAGGCGAGATCAGTGACCAATGTGCATGCACAGAGAGGCGACTGGAGGCTGAGGAGCTTCCTTTGTCTGGCTGCTGTGGCCTGCTCTCTGGGGTGGAGGGGTAGGTCCACAGGGGACATGGACTGGAGTCCCTCCTGGGTTTCAGCACCAGACACAGGGCTCTTGTATTGATTCAAACCCCAAGAGCACGCCAACAAACAACACAAGGCGGTGTGGAGGAACACACTGTTTTAATGAGTGCCTGGGTGCAGGTGGGCTGAGGCCTAAAATAGCGTCACCCCCAAATGAGGACGGGACAGGGGTTTTATAGTCTCCTGTAAACAGGAAGTGTCTCAGTCTGATGTAACTGCTACGCAGTACCCGGACGGCCTCTCTGTTAGTCTTCATGGAGTCTTCTGGCCAGCTCTCTTCCTGCCTTTGCTATCTTGCTTACACTGCTGGCGCAAGTCATCTTGCACCTTGGGACTGGGCCTGAAAAGGGAAGAATTATTCATTCCCTTAAGCTTTCAGGCCCCGGGGAGAACCTTTCACTAGCTAGAAGGAGCCTGAAGGAAATCTGGTTTCAGCATAAACATGATGGTGGATTTCACAGTGCCACAGTATTGTCAACTTTTTTAAACTTTACTTAAAATAATAATTTTCAGAAGTAATGAATGCCTGTCTACATCCATTCTTTTCTGGCCTAGAACAATTAACTGGCTATAAATCTTTTGGCTCTTAAGGCCCTCAGCCATAGGGAGTCCTGCCAAGACAAAAAATGACACTTTAGAATTATATGACCTTTCATGTGACAAAACCTTTTATCTCCCAAATACCAATATATGATGCAATACAAAAGTGGGGGTGGGGGAATAGATTTGTCTACTGTTAACAAGTCTATAACAATTTAGACACCAAGGACCAGGCATTTCTTGCATTTAATTTATACCCTCCTCAGGATGCTATGCCTATGGAGATAAACTGGCCAGAGAAGAGATTAAATTTATTAAATTCTAATTTAATGTTGGTCCCACAATTTCCAAATAAGATTTATCCTAGGGTTCAAATAACCCTTAATAAGGAAGGTAAACACATTGTGGGTCTGATCAAAGAATATGGTGATGCATGCAGGGTTTTCTTCCTGGCAATTGGGTTGTTAATTGCCCTCTGATTCTACCTATAACCTTGGATGCCCAAATCTTCACTATGTTTATGATAGACATTTTCTTGTAAATGTAATGCCAAATAGAGCAGAAGGAAAGGCACAATTAAAGACCCAGGTCATGATAGCTCAGAAAATAGATCTGATCCGGGATTTTTTTTTTTTTTTTTTTTTTTTTTTGGCTAAACCATAAGCCTGACTCCATTTTACCCCTTAAAGAATTGGCTAGTACATCAGGTCAGGCTGTGTCCTCCCCCCATTTTCAAATCGCTAATACTTAAAACTATTACCGTCAAATGAGAGGACTCCAGGAACAAGACTTCCTAGCACTGTGGGACCCTGCCGGATGGCCAAATCAGACAACTCTAGGAATGAGCCTTCCTAGCGCCGTGGGACCTGCTGCTGTTTGTTGGCCTGCACATGCATTCTATGGAATGCCTTTTAGCCAAGAGTGGGGACTGAGGACTAAGCTCTGATTTTTTATTTTAATCTTGCCCAAATTCCTATCTAAGGGGTCTGGGGAGTCATGCCCTACAGACTGTAAATTCTTGTCAGATGGGTTTTATTTAACCCTGTACGTGGTGACTTACTTTCCAGTCTGACTCTGGCATAACAAGAAAGAAAATCAAAATGTTTTATCCCAAAATATATTTCCTTGCCATACTTTGAAATTGCCCTGCAAAGTCTCTTGTGGGAAAAACCCACATTCTATAGAGAATCCCATTTTCCCTTCATTTTCCTTCCTTCCTTTCCAGATCAAGGAGATAATCAACTAAGAGCCAGGGATGCTTTTAGGTCAGATAAGAAATATTTTACAACCTGGTCTCTCTGAAGTCTGCTGTCTGAGAGCTTCCCCTGCACAATAAAACTTATTCTCCATAATCCTTGATCTGAACCTGAACACTTCCTTTCTACTGATTTCAGATCTTCAGATAAACTCAACCAATTGTCAACCAGAACATGTTTAAATTTACCTATAGCCTGGAAGCCCCCACTTTTAGTTGTCCCACCTTTCTGAACCAAATCAATGTGTTTCTTAGATGTATTTGATTGATGTCTTATGCCTCCCTAAAATATATAAAATCAAGCTGTATGTTGACCAGCTTGGGCACATGTTTGCCAGACCTGAGAGCTATGTCATGGGCCACGGTCACTCATATTTGGCTAAGAATAAATCTCTTAAAATATCTTACAGAGTTTGACTCTTTTCATCGACAACTTCAACTGTGGACTTCACATGTCTGTTTTTAGTCCCAGTGCCTTTGATATTCAAGAAGAAATTGTCCTCAACAGGATAAAGTGTATTTCCTTAAAATATACAGTTGCATCAACTGATTTATTTGTATTTTTATTACCTCTGTAGTCCAGACTACTTATAAACATTCATTAATCAGCAGTTTGTCCTTAGTTCAAGTATTTCATAATTTAAAAACTGTAAATCGCTTTGGAGTGTACTCTCATCTCTGTACTTACAACATTTTGAAATATTGACAATGTGTACTTAAAGATGGTTTTGATCATTATAAACTTAGTTCCATTCATCTAGTTACAATACATAAGGTATGATAGCCATAAATATATCAATACAAAGCGAATGAAAAGGCAATATTGGTTAAATATGAATAAAAATGCCAATGAAAACTTGCATGCCAGGAGGTCATTTGAGGGTGATTTTTACATAAATCTTTGGCTTGGGCTTGTTAGTGGGCTGGGTTGTAATGGAAGCATGTTGCCCAAGTGGCATGGAAAGCTCACAAGAGAATAGCTTAGGAATGGAGAGGTTAAATCACAAATAGAAATCATTCACCTATTGAGTTTTATCATGTACAAAAGGCAACATTTAAAAATATATGACTTTTATTACATTTGCTAAGTAGGAATAACTTATTTCTCCACTATGTTGCATTACTATATCTGCATCATCCTCTTATTTTGCATGCAGGGAAATGCTGGAGAAGTAGCAGGAAAGAGGCCCTGGCCTCCATAATCACTGTTCATGGAGGGGAGAAAAGGAGAAAAAGAGGGAAGAGAAAATTCACAGATAATCATAATTTCTCTACCATATCACTGAGAAAATAGTTTATTTCCAGTAACATTGACATAAAAAGAGAATAAACTCATACATTCCTGATAACTTGGAATTGGCAAGAAAGCTTACACAGGCTTTTTCTAATCATGTGGTAATATCATGTTAGGTGGCAGATCCTTTAATTGCCTTAATAATTTGTGATCCCTGTGGTTAGATATACTTTGTAGATGTGAGATGCATAAAAACATATTTTGTTATCACACAACATTTTGAGTTTGCTTTTTCCATATAACCTGAATGCTTTTATCTGTCTTCTGTGTCTTAGAGATGAGTAAAAACAAAAAAAAATCCACTACTTTTATAGTACTTTGTCCTCTGTTCTCTGTTTTACATCCACTTTTTTATAGTTTTTTTTTAACTCTTCAGAAGAGATTTCAAACTTTTCTTCACAAAAGATTTCAAATTAAGACTGCTATTATTTTTTTGAGGCACTTTTTGAAGACCCCTCTCTCCCCACCAGTTTGTGTTTGGTACACTGTAGATGCTGTGAGGATTTAATCAAATTAAAATATGTGTTTCCTACCGGGGTCAACCATAGCCTCTGAAGATTCTTTGTGCAAATTTGACAAAGGCATACTTTCCCTGGCAGTTACAGCTCTGCACAAGGGTATGAAGCCTGGAGAGCAGAGTACAGACTAGATTTCAGACCCTGCTTAGATGTTAGCTGGGTGCTTAACTGGAGGAAAAAAAAAAAAAAGATTTGTAACACCGTATGTCTGACATGAGACAGTGGGAAGATCTGATCCAGGTACTCAGGATTCCAGGTGGTAGAGGCTCTCTCACTGTGGCACGATCCCACCTAGAATAGTCTTAGTGAGTGTCAAGGAAGGGGAGAAGAGACAGAGGGGTAAAGAGCCAGCCATGCTTTGGCCTTCTACCCACAGATCATTGGCAGGACTAGCCACATGGCCTTGCCTAACTCCAAAGGGGCTGAGAAATTCAGGAGAGCAAACAGAACGTTTTGTGGGCACTATTATCTCTATCAAAGCTACAAATTTGAGGGATATATTTTTAGATGTTTTTATCCCTAGAGTACTTAGCATAGTGCTCTATACACAGAAACCACTCAAAATATTCATTATACTGAATTCATTAAATTGTTTGACTCAACCCATTTTGCTTTTCTTTTGCATGTTGTTTGCCTACTTTAAAAGGAAACCTGGCTTTTTGAAAGCCTCTTACTTCTCTGTTGGATCTATTGCAGAAAGGTGACACACAAAGCAATGCACATTGATAAATTTCCCTTTGGGACTGTCTAGAAGCTGTGACAGAAAATAATAAAGTAGAAAAAGAGAAATAAGACCTCTTACTTACCTCTCTGTATTAGAAACAAATGCTTTAAAATAAAACTGAAAACAAAGATGAGGAAAGAGTAGGAACTGGTTCTCACCATGAGATACTGCTACTAACAAACATAGGAAGACTCTTCTCTTTGACAAAACATCTGTTTGTTGTTGTGTAGACATGGCCTCTCCGATGTGATCTACATTTAAAAGTATGTTATTACATATCGATCTATGACTAAAGGTTACACGTGGAATCTTGTGAAATTTACTGATGGCTTTATCACTGGGAGGTAGAGCTTAAAATATTCGAGTAACTCTCAAGCTAAATCTTTGAAGCTGTGGGAAAGGAGCTGAAGTTGGAAACACACATGTGCTCTATCCACATCAGCAGAGGTATTTTGTGTAAAGTGCAGGAGTACTCACTCATCTAACTGTGAGAGAACTCATCTATGCCCACTCTGGATGGGACTGATATGGGAAGTGGAAGGAAATTAGGGAAGAAACAATCTTTGATACCGTTGACAGCCCTTTACCCCTTGGTCTTTGAGTTTCTTTCTTTTTTTTTTTTTTTTTTTTTTTTTTTTTGTGACTTTAGTTCCTTCCTGCTTCTACTCTTCCCTCTCTAACAATTTTATTCCTCTTTTCCTGCCCTGGCTCCTAGACAGTCCTCAAGGAAATGTATCAACATACATAGCTTTATGTGTCACCTTTCTGCAATAGGTGCGATCTATATTTGCAAGCAATAAATGTAGGACATCAGTTTCCCAGTGCATAGCATCTAGGAAATTATCAACATAAATTTCAAAAGTTATAGGTCTGATCTGGCTTTGATATTATCTGTCATTGGGGTTTGGGGGCAAATTATTTAACCTCTCTGAGCTTTGGTTTCCTTTTATATGAAATAAAAATAATAAATGCATCTTGCTTATACTTGCAGAGCTGTTGTGTGAGTAAAGAGTGAAAACGGTGAGAATAGACAATTTAATGTACAGCCAGTCCTATAAAAAATACTCTAAATATTACTGAGAAAAAAAATCTGAAGCTGTAGCCCTGACGACTGTTTCTAGAATCAGTTCTGAATTTCCACCTATTTACTCGGTATCTGCCTCCACACTTGAAAGCTATCTTTAAACACCTTAACTTCAACATCTTCAGAAGCAAATTCTATCTCCCTATTTCCCATGATATTTACCTTCCCCTTGTCCCTCTCTCGAGCTTCCTCCATTTGTCCATGTCATCACCACCCACCCGTTTTTTTTTTTCACCTGGAAGCCTGTCATCTATAACTCATCTCTCTACTGAATACTCACACTTGCCTTATCCAATCAGTTTACAAATCTTGTCGATATTTCCTCTAAAATGCTCCTGAATCTGTACACCATTTCATTCAGATTGCTACCACTCTTCTGTCCTGTTCAGATCCTACCCATTTTTCTTCTTCCTCCAGCCTGTCATCAGCATTTTACCTCTATATCAGTGATGATTCATTATGGGAAGAGATCAGTGGCTGCTTCTGGTCCCTTCCCTTTGGCAGTGACTGTGGAGAAAATCTGTATATTAGATAGATCCAATACTTTAGTCCCTTCTGATCTGAACATGTGCCTCAGCGTCTATAGTCATAATATACTTCAGTCAACCAAAAAAAAAACCTGTTAAATAAAAATACAAAGGTATTTTTAAGCTCCTGGTACAGGAGTTTGGTGCATAATAAGCCTATTCAAGGAGGAAATGGGCTAGTATTTTTCCCTTTAGTGCAACTAACATTTTACCTGAAACTAAGGAAGGGATAGCTGTAAAGCTACAAGACTATACTGGTGTCAATCGCTTCCATGTTAGTAATGTCAATGCATTACAATGGGGTTTTTGTTTACTTAAGTTCAAGCAATGGTCTCTGCATCCTAGGTCTTAAGCTGTACCTCCTTGTGCCCTGACATATGTGCTCATTGTGAAAAAATCTCGTGTTTACTTTGTGAGACCAGAAATGAAGATAAAACAAAAAAGCCTCAAAACTCTCTAGTGTGTTTATGATTTCATCTGTGTATCTCCTGAAAAGCCTTGTTTTTCACTCATGATGTAAAAACTTTCTAACCAATTAAAGACAACTTCGGGTCTCACACATGCAAACTGAAGAGCTGTGCTTTCTTCGCCACGTGTTTCACATTAGACCAATTTGTTCATCAGTGAGAAACAAAGTGGTGGATTGAGTTCCTGGCAGGGGCTAATCTAGAAATATCAAAGTATTGAAAAATTAATGCAACATCAAAACTCAGAGTCAATAAGTTTCCTTTCACTTCAGAAACACTAATATACCACTGTGGAAAATCCCCAGTGACATTCCAAGGAGTGGTGTATCTTTGTATTTCCAAAATGCTAGTTTTTCTACTTTCAGTTTGAGTGAATGACTACATAGGCACTGACCTTTTGAGTTTTATCTTACTACTGATGCTGAGCTAAATAGCCATTTCAGGGTTAAATTTGTCTTCTTCTTGAGATTGTTTCTGTTTTCTACCAAATAATATTATAAAAATCGGTTGCAGCTTCAAAATGTCTTAGACCATTTATTCATTTACTTTCAAGAAAAGCCTTTCCTCTTTATGAGCAATAAAGAGATGATAAAATTAAAAGTAGAGGATATTTGCATAGCTCTTATCCTGTGCTAGTCATTGTTCTAAGCCCATTACATATGTTAACTTATTTAATTGTCACACTAACTCTACAAAGTAGATATCATTATTATACCCATTTACCTATGAAGAAAGCAAGGCAGCATAGAGAAATAAAAAGGGATGGCTCCCCATCTTGCATCTCATCTTGTTCAAACATGAGACTCCAAAGTTCCTCACTTTTATGAATGTTAATTTATTTATTCCTGTCTTTATTTAGGAGTTGACACAGCATACATCATTCATTCAACAAATATTATTTTAGCACAGACTGTGTACCAAACACCAAGTAGACTTACAGAGCAAAGATAAAGGCATGGTCCCTGAGGAAGAAGATCTCCTAGTCTAGCAAGGGAGACACCAACCAAAGGACAATTGTATGTGTGAGACCAGAGCAAAGGATCATGTAAATGAGACTCCTGAGCCAGGGATGGAAGCCAGGAAGGAAGGTGGAGTGAGTGACCCATGTCCTGAAGGGCAAGTATGAGAGGGAATGTGGCTCAGGGAGCAGAACGTGGGGAGTAGGAAGCTGTGAAAAGACATCTGAGAAGGTTGGTGTGGCTGGAGTACAGGCTATGAGAAAAGAAGTTGGGCTTTGGAATTTCCCTGAACTTCACTTTTCTACTAATTTGTCAGGTGACTTAGGACACTTATTCTGACCCTTGGTTTCCTCATCTTTAAATGAGAAATGATAGTTACCCCAAACACTTGTCATAAGGATTAAATGAAATAACGTATGTGTATTAGTTTCCTGTGACTGCTATAAAAATTAACACAAACTCGATGTCTTCATGCAACAGAAATTTATTCTCTTATAGTTCTGGAGACTGGAAGTCTGAAATCAGCATCAGTGGGTTGAAATCAAGGTGTCAGGAGGGCTGCACTCCCTCTAGAGGGTCTGAAGGAGAATCGGTTTCTTGTCTCCTTTAGCTCTTGGTAGCTGCTGGCAGTCCTTGGCTTGTGGCTGCATCACTGCAATCTCTGCTTCCATGGCCACATAATCTTCTCATCTTCTTTAGTGTAACCCCCCTCTGCCTCTCTCTTATGAGGACACCTGTGATCACATCTAGGGCCCACCTAGATAATCTAGGATAATCTCACCCTCTCAAGATCCATCTGCAAGGATTCCTTTTCCATATAAGGAAATATTTAAAGGTTCCAGGGATTAGAACATTTCAGGGTGGTGGGCAGTTATTCTGCCTACTACACTATGTAGAGGATCTATGCATATCAGAGGTCCTCAATACATGCTAATTTGCACCCTTTCTGTATTATACTTGTGCTGGGGCATCAAAGAGCCTTAATCTGAATGGTTAGACTTTATACCTGCTGGCCTTTCTTTCTATTCCTAAGAAAGGGTTAGACAGCTTTGGTCTTCCAGACAAACTTGTCAATATAAAAATAAAAAGAACACAAAGATGAATAGCTTTGTGATAATGCAGGAAATAATTTTTGTTTATTTTGCTAATGCAGTCTAAACCATTAAGATTACTATGTTGAGGTCACAATGGTGGTATATTTCAGAGAGGGCTTCTTTTCCACAATTTATATTCCAGGCATGGCAATGGGCTTTGTGTGTGATTTAGAGTAGTTATCTATTGATCTCGTTTTCTCTAAGTGTTACTCATTCTCCTTTGCCCATCAGCATATGGGAAGAATAATCATTGCAAAGGTCAAGTAGCACTTAGGAGCAATTTAAGAGTCAAAGCACGAGGCTACGAGCTTGGGGATATTGCTCAACCTTATACAGACTCATCAACCCTTACATTTATTTTGACAAAGAGATAAATATTTTCATAACTCACTGACCCTGTCAAGAGAGAAAATCGCAAGGATTTGAGATAAAATATTTATTGCCCTGAAAAAGTAAAAATTTAAATTCACTTAGAAAATTACTGTTAATGGGCTCCAGTCTACAGCTCCCAGCAAGATCAATGCAGAAGGCAGGTGATTTCTGCATTCCCAACTGAGGTACCCAGCTCATCTCATTGGGACTGGTTAGACAGTGGGTGCAGCCCAGGGAGGGTGAACAAAAGCAGAGTGGGGCATTGCCTCACCCGAGAAGCACAAGGGGTTGGGGAACTGCCTCCCCTAGCCAAGGGAAGCTGTGAGGGACTGTGCCGTGAGGAAGCAGTGCACTCAGGCCCAGATACTATGATATTCCCATGGTCTTTGCAACCCACAGAGCAGGAGATTCCCTCAGGAGCCTATGCCACCAGGGCCCTGGATTTCAAGCACAAAACGAGGTGGCCATTTGGGCAGACATTGAGCTAGCTGCAGGAGTTTTTTTTCATACCCCACTGGTGCCTGGAATGCCAATGAGACAGAACCATTCACTCCCCTGCAAACGGGGCTGAAGCCAGGGAGCCAAGTCATCTACTTCAGAGGATCCCACCCACATGGAGCCCAGCAAGCTAAGATCCACTGGTTTGAAATTCTTGCTGCTAGCACAGCAGTCTGAAGTTGACCTGGGACACTTGAGCTTGGTGGGGGTAGGGGCATCTGCCATTACTGAGGCTTTACTATGCAGTTTTCCCCTCACAGTGTAAACAAAGCCACCAGGAAGTTTGAACTGGGCAGAGCCCAACATGGCTCCACAAAGCTGCTATAGCCCAACTGCCTCTCTAGATTCCTCCTCTCTGGGAAGGGCATCTCTGAAAGAAAGGCAGCAGCCTCAGTCAGGGGCATATAGATTAAAACTCTCATCTCCCCCGGGAAAGAGCACCTGGGAGAAGGGGCAGCTGCGGGAGCAGCTTCAGCAGACTTAAACGTTCCTGCCTGCCGGCTCTGAAGAGAGCAGTGGATCTCCCAGCACAACGCTGAAGCTCTGCTAAGGTAAAGACTGTCTCCACAAGTGGGTCCCTGAACTCCATGCCTCCTGACTGGGAGACACCTCCCAGCAGGGTTTGACAGACACCTGATACAGGAGAGCTCTGGCTGGCATCTGGTGGGTGACCCTCTGGGGCAAAGTTTCCAGAGGAAGGAACAGGCAGCAATTTTGGCTCTTCTGCACCCTCCACTGCAGGGTGTGGAGTGGACCTGTAGCAAACTCCAGCAGACCTGCAGCAGAGGGGCATGACTGCTAGAAGAAAAACTAACAAACAGAAAGGAATAGCATCAACATCAACAAAAAGGGCGTTCACACAGAAACTGCATCCGAAGGTCACCAACATCAAAGATCAAAGGTAGATCAATCCACGAAGATGAGGAAAAACTGAAAGTTCCAAATACTGGAAGGCCTCTTCTCCTCGAAAGGACCTCAACTCCTTGCCAGCAAGGGAACAAAACCGGACAGAGAATGAGTTTGAAGAATTGACAGAAGTAGGCTTCAGAAGATGGGTAATAACAAAGTACTCTGAGCTAAAAGAGCATGTTCTATCCCAATGCAAGGAAGCTAACAACTTGAAAAAAAGTTAGAGGAATTGCTAACTAGAATAACCAGTTTAGAGAAGAACATAAGTGACCTGATGGAGCTGAAAAACACAGCACGAAAACTTCATGAAACATACACAAGTATCAATAGCCGAATTGATCAAGCAGAAAAAAGGATATCAGAGATTGAAGATTAACTTAATGAAATAAAGGGTGAAGACAAGATTAGAGAAAAAAGAATGAAAAGAATGAACAAACCTTGAAATATGGGACTATGTGAAAAGACCAAACCTATGTTTGATTGGTGTACCTGAAAGTGACAGGAGAATGGAACCAAGTTGGAAAACAATCTTCAGGATATTATCTAGGAGAACTTTCCCACCTCGCAAGACAGGCCATTCAAATTCAGGAAATAAAGAGAACGACACAAAGATACTCTTCAAGAAGAGCAACCCCAAGACACATACTTGTCAGATTCACCAAGGTTGAAATGAAAGAAAAACTGTTAAGGGCAGCCAGAGAGAAAGGTCTGGTTACCCACAAAGGGAAGCCCATCAGACTAACAGCAGATCTCTCTGCAGAAACCTTACAAGCCGGAAGAGAATGGGGGCCAATATTCAACATTCTTAAAGAAAAAAAAATTTCAACCTAGAATTTCATATCCAGCCAAACTAGGCTTCATAAGCGAAAGAGAAATAAAATCCTTTACAGACAAGCAAATGCTGAGAGATTCTGTCACCACCAAGCACTAAATATGGAAAGGAAAAGCCAACACCAGCCACTGCAAAAACATACCTAACTGTAAAGACCATTCACACTATGAAGAAACTGCATCAACTAACAGGCAAAATAACAAGCTAGCATCATAATGACAGGATCACATTCACACATAACAATATTAAACTTAAATGTAAACAGGCTAAATGCCCCAATTAAAAGACACAGACTGGCAAATTGGAAAAAGAATCGAGACCCATCTGTGTGCTGTCTGAATACATGCAAAGATGCACACAGGCTCAAAATAAAGGGATGGAAGAATATTTACCAAGCAAATGGAAAGCAAAAACAAACAAACAAAAAATGGGGTTGCAATCCTAGTCTCTGATAAAACAGACTTTAAGCCAACAAAAATCAAAAGAGACAAAGAAGGGCATTACATAATGGTAAAAGGATCAATGCAGCAAGAAGAGCTAACTATCCTAAACATATATGCACCCAATACAGGAGCACCCAGATTCGTAAAGCAAGTCCTTAGAGACCTACAAAGAGACTTAGACTCCCACACAATAATAGTGGGAGACTTTAACACCTACTGTCAATATTAGACAGATCAGTAAGACAGAAAATTAACAAGGACATTCAGGACTTGAACTTAGCTCTGGACCAAGTGGACCTAATAGACATCTACAGAACTCTCCACGCCAAATCAACAGAATACACATTTTTCTCAGCACTACATCACAATCATTCTAAAACTGACCGCATAATTGGAAAAAAACACTCCTCAGCAAATGCAAAAGAATGGAAATCATAACAGTCTCTCAGACCACAGTGCAGTCATATTAGAACTCAGGATTAAAAAACTCACTCAAAACTGCACAATTACATGGAAACTGAACAACCTGCTCCTGAATGACTACTGGATAAATAACAAAATTAAGACAGAAATAAATAAGTTATTTGAAACCAATGAGAACAAAGACGCAACGTACCAGAATCTCTGGGACACAGCTAAAGCAGTGTTTAGAGAGAAATTTATAGCATAAATGCCCACAGGAGAAAGTGGGAAAGATCTAAAATTAACACCTTAACATCACAATTAAAAGAACTAGAGAAGTAAGAGCAAACAAATCCAAAAGCTAGCAGAAGACAAGAAATAACTAAGATCAGAAGTTACTAAGATCAGAAATAACTAAGACAAGAAATAACTAACTGAAGGAGATAGAGACATGAAAAGCCCTTCAAAAAATCAATGAATTCAGGAGCTGGATTTTGGAAAAGATTAACAAAATAAATAGACCATAGCCAGACTAATAAAGCAGAAAAGAGAGAAGAATCAAAGAGACACAACAAAAAATGATAAAGGGGATATCACCACTGGTTCCACAGAAATACAAACTACCATCAGAGAATACTATAAACACCTCTATGCAAATAAACTAGGAAATCTAGAAGAAATGCATAAATCCCTGGACACATACACCCTCCCAAGACTAAACCAGGAGGAAGTTGAATCCCTGAATAGACCAATAACAGGCTGTGAAATTGAGGCAATAATTAATAGCCTACCAACCAAAAAAAGCCCAGGACCAGATGGATTCACAGCGGAATTCTACCAGAGATACAAAGAGGAGCTGGTACCATTCCTTCTGAAACTACTCCAAACAAACAACAGAAAAAGAGGGACTCCTCCCTAGCTCATTTTATGAGGCCAGCATAATCCTGATACCAAAACCTGGCAGAGACACAATGACAACCAAAAAATTTAAGGCCAATATCACTGATGAACAATGATGTAAAAATCATCAATAAAATACTGGCAAACCAAATCTGGCAGCACATCAAAAAGCTTAGCCACCATGATCATGTTGGCTTCTTCCCTGGGCTGCAAGGCTGGTTCAACATACTCAAATCAATAAATGTAATCCACCATATAAAGAGAACCAATGACAAAAATCACATGATTATCTCAATAGATGCAGACAAGGCCTTTGATATAATTCAACACCCCTTCATGCTAAAAACTCTCAATAAACTAGATATTGATGGAACGTATCTCAAAATAATAAGAGCTATTTATGACGAACCCACAGCCAATATCATACTGAATGGGCAAAAGCTGGAAGCATTCCCTTTGAAAATCAGCACAAGACAAGGATGGCCTCTCTCATCACTCCTATTCAGCATAATATTGAAAGTTCTGGCCAGGGCAATCAGGCAAGAGAAAGAAATAAAGGGTATTCAAATAGGAAGAGAGGAAGTCAAAATGTCTCTGTTTGCAGATGACGTGACTGTCTATGTAGAAAACCCCATCATCTCAGCTCAAAATCTCCTTAAGCTGATAAGCAACTTCAGTAAAGTCTCAGGATACAAAATCAATATGCAAAAATCACAAGCATTTCTATATGCCAATAATAGACAAACTGCCAAATCATGAGTGAACTCCCATTCACAATTGCTGCAAAGAGAATAAAATACCTAGGAATCCAACTTACAAGTGATGTGAAGGACCTCTCCAAGGAGAACAACAAATCACTGCTCAAGAAAATAAGAGAGGACACAAACAAATGGAAAAACATTCCATGCTCATGGATAGGAAGAATCAATGTTGTAAAAATGGCCATACTGCCCAAAGTAATTTGTAGATTTAATGCTATCCCCATCAAGATACCATTGACTTTTTTCACAAAATTAGACAAAACTACTTTAAATTTCATATGGAACCAAAACAGAGCCCCTATAGCCAAGACAATCCTAAGGAGAAAAAAAAAAAAAACAAAGCTTGAGGCATCATGCTACCTGATTTCAAACTATACTACAAGGCTGCAATAACCAAAACAGCATGGTACTGGTACCAAAACAGAGATATAGACCAATGGAACAGAGCAGAGGCCTCAGATGCCACACATCTACAACCATCTCATCTTTGGCATACCTGACAAAAACAAGCAATGGGGAAATGATTCCCTATTTAATAAATAATGGTGTTGGGAAAACTGGCTAGCCATATGCAGAAAACTGAACCTGGACCCCTTCCTTACACCTTATAGAAAAATTAACTCAAGGTGGATTAAAGACTTAAACATAAGATCTAAAACCATAAAAACCCTAGAAGAAAACCTAGGCAATACCACTCAGGACATGGCCATGGGCAAAGACTTCATGACTAAAATGCCAAAAGCAATGGCAATAAAAGCCAAAATTGACAAACGGGATCTAATTAAACTAAAGAGCTTCTGCACAGCAAAAGAAACTATCATCAGAGTGAACAGGCAACCTACAGAATGGGAGAAAATTTTGCAGTCTATCCGTCTGACAAAGGGCTAATATCCAGAATCTACAAATAAACAAATTTACAAGAAAAAAACAAATGACCCCATCAACAAGTGGGTGAAGGATATGATCAGACACTTCTCAAAAGAAGATATTTATGCAGCCAACAAACATATGAAAAAAAGCTCATCATCACTGGCCATTAGAGAAATGCAAATTAAAACCACAATGAGATACCATCTAATGCCAGTTAGAATGGTGATCATTAGAAAGTCAGGAAACAACAGATGCTGGAGAGGATGTGGAGAAATAGGAACGCTTTCATACTGTTTTTGGGAGTGTAAATTAGTTCAACCATTGTGGAAGAAAGTGTGGTGATTCCTCAAGGATCTAGAACCAGAAATACCATTTGACCCAGTAATCCCATTAATGGGTGTATACCCAAAGGATTATAAATCACTCTATTATAAAGACACGTGCACACGTATGTTTATTGCAGCACTATTCACAATAGCAAAGACTTGGAACCAACCCAAATGTCTATCAATGATAGACTGGATAAAGGAATTGTGGCACCTATACACCATGGAATACTATGCAGGCATTAAAAAGGATGAGTTCATGTCCTTTGCTGGGACATGGATGAAGCTAGAAACCATCATTCCCAGCAAACTAACACAGGAACAGAAAACCAAACACCACATGTTGTCACTCATAAGTGGGAGGTGAACAATGGGAACACGTGGACACAGGAAGGGGAACATCACACACTGGTGCCTATCAGGGGTGAGGGGGTAGGGGAGAGATAGCATTAGAGAAATACCTAATATAGATGATGGGTTGATGGGTGCAGCAAACCATTATGGCATGTATATACCTGTGTAACAAACCTGCACATTCTGCACATGTATCCCAGAACTTTAATTAAAAAAAAAGAAAGAAAGAAAGAAATTGGACAAGGGGCCTAATTTCTCACTGCACAAGTGTTCATCCCCTGACTTTATTTAGTCATTTTTCCCCTCAGTGTATGCTATGTTGACTTTGGACTTTATCTGGTAGGCAGGTAACAAGGCGCTATTTAGCACTTTTTTTTTTTTTTTTTTTTTTTTTTTTTTGAGACGGAGTCTTGCTCTGTTGCCAGGCTGGAGTGCAGTGGCGTGATCTCGGCTCACTACAATCTCCACCTCCTGGGTTCAAGTGATTCCTCTGCCTCAGCCTCCTACACCTGGCTAATTTTTTTATTTTAGTAAAGACTGGGTTTCACCATGTTGGCCCAGATGATCTTGACCTCCTGACCTCGTGATCCGCCCACATCAGTCTCCCAAAGTGCTGGGATTACAGGAGTGAGCCAAAGGGAACAGTGACACAATTGGGTTTATATCAGAGATGGATCTCTTTGGTGGCATCATGAAGGAGGGATTCAAGGAAGTAGGGCTTTTAGGCACGCAAAGCAACTCAATTCTAGATAAACTATTGCTGAAAATTGCATTGCAGCATGGTGTTTAAAGATGTGGGCTCTTTACTTAGATATACATCCATTCAAATTCTACTTCTGCCATTTATGCAGAATATAAACTTGAGCTAGTCACTTGTCTTCTCTAAGTTTCAGTTTCTTATCTACTAAAACAAAGTAATTACAACAGTGTTCTTATGAAGTTTGATTGCAAAGAGATATAGGAAGCACTTAGCACAGTGTCTGGCTCATTAACCATAGCTATGCTTATTATTATCATATGGAATGAGTTATTTGTTTCCCTTGCCAACTCCATGATTATGCCCTTTCTAAAACCACTGTGCTTCCAACACTGGGAAAGAAGGACACGTGGTTGACCACCCCATCAGTCAGCCTCTCTCCCTCTGCAACCCACAATGCTTTAAAAGCAGAAGCAATGGCTACTTATTCCTTCCCCTACTTTATAATCTTAATCTTCTACCTAAAGGCAGCAGCCTTGTGATCTAGCTGTCAGCTATGGAGTGGCAGCTTACCCACTTTACAGAAGAAACTTCTGACTGAGTCCAGGATATGTGAAAACAATTCAGAAAAATCCACTTTCTGTCCATAGCTTAATTTTAAATGTATTGCCTTGCTAAAGAAATAATCTCAATCACTTATTCATTCCTTCATTCATTCATCCTCTATTGCCCTGGGTCAAAAATCCTAAGTAAAGGAAGAACTGAAGGATGATCATTTAAAGGAGAAATAAAAATACATTCTTAAAAAAAGAAAATTACTATTAATGGAATAATGAGCAATTGAGTATCTAGAATGAATAAGTGACTAAAGGCATATAGAATGTTGAGGATGTGACGTACTCCTAGTTCCACTGTTTGGCTGACTTGAAATTCTTTTACTTTGGCTACTGGGCCTAACTTCCCATATTTGCACTTTAACAGTCATGTGTCTCCTCAAACCTGTGCCTTCTTATATATTTGTCCACAAATATACATGTTGCACTTTGGTAGTCATTTTTATTGCTGCCTTTTTAATTTTAATCAAATTATGTCAACAAATATATTCTGGCTACCTTCACCGTACTAGAGACAGTAAGGTTGCCTACAAGGAACTTTTAGCCTGTCTTAACCTAAGCATCCCTCTGAAAACAGATGCTGAGGGAAGGGCTTGAGAACAGGTGGTTTATTTGAGCAATGGATTTCAAAGAACAGGAGTGTGGTATTAGGAACTTAAAACAGGAACTGAAGAAGAGCCAATCCAATAGTCATGATCTAGCTGGTTTCTGCTGTGGCAACTGGGGCTCTATCCTCTTGGGTATCCACTGAGAAGATGCAGAATATGTCTTGGAATTTCTGGTTCAAGAGACAGTGAAGAGGAATATTCAGTGGCTCCTGCCCCACCTTGGTCAAGGATCTCTCATACTTCAGGATTGGCCCAGGCATCAGAATGGCTTAGTGGGATCCCCAGTGTTGGCAGCAGAGAGCCCCTGGGCAGGAAGTGAGAGTTAGGAACTGAGGCAAAGTGCTGCCTGTTTATCCCTACATAGGGCTGATTGCTGCACCAGTATCTAGACTGGAAAGATTGGCAATGAGTATGTGAGGTTGGGTACAATACCCAGGACCCACATGGAAAGCTAAGAGCACAAATATAACCAGTAGTTTATGACAACTTGGGGCACAATATCACAGGCTGTGCAGAAGTTGTTGCCCAAGGAGTGACAGAGACAATGATTATATTTGGGAGTTCAGTGTAGAGTGCTTCAAGACTGGATGTTCAGAAATGCTTAACTGGAAAGGGTGAATTCCAACACTGGACTTGAAGGATGGGTATTGTTGCAGACATCACTTGTGTTTGCTGCTCGGAATTCATTTGCCCTTCTTCTGATAACCAAATCAAGATTAGCCCTAAAGAATGACTCCTCCTCTCCTCTCAGCCCACAGGTTTTGTCTTCGTCTAGCTTAAGGGTCAAGAACTTATGCAAATTGGGAGTATTGGTGCTGTATTCCATGGCTCTTGGGATCAGCATGTGACCCAGTGAGAGCCATTTTAATAAAATGAGACTTTTGCTGAAATGTCTGGGCAAGAGACTTGCTCTTAGCTCCTGGATATAAAACAAAGAGGAGGTGAAGTAGAGACTTGCTGAAGTTATCCTGCTTCTTTGAAGTGTAAGGTTGCCCAAGGAGGCGGAGTCAAGAAATGTAAAGAGAGAAGCTAAGGCCCAGAGGTGTTTGAGTCTCTGCATCAAACAATATCTGAAGCCAGCAGTTCCCTGGACTTTTCAAATATATGAGCCAATAATTTCCTTTTTATGTTTAAGCCAGTTTTGGATAGGTTTTCAGTTGGCTCCAACAGGAAAAACAGCAACAAATCTTTTAACTTAGGTAAATTTTAGGCATTTTTTTGTCTCCTCTATAATTTATTCTATTTTTCTTATTTTATTTTTAATGATCTCTGTATTTCTTTCCTTAACTTTTTCACTTCAAAATGAATAAAGACAGGGAGAATGACTATTAACATAAAGAATCAAAATAGAGTAGGATTTGTAAAATCTAACTCAGAAGTTTGTGTGATTGTGGCAGACAAATTTGTGTGCATGTCATATATGTAAGATATCATCTTATAGCTTGGTTATGTAGATGAAAAATATAGGAAGACTATATATTGTCTTCCCCCAAATGTCTGCACTGGCCTCATGAATTTGTTGTTGACTTTATGTAAAAACTGTGAAGGTTACAATATAGACCTAGGGTCTAAACCAAACTGTACCTGAAGGACCTATAGTTCCAAGCAGGGCATGAAATAAATAAATATGAAGTTGTAGAAAAGAAAATTTAGCCTACTTGCCAGGAAAATTTTTTAGACAGTGAGGTGGTTACTTTCTTATCATATTTATTGGATTTGCTCAACACATTACCTCTTAGGCATAGTTGTGCATCACAAATCTAAAAGGTTGAAAGGCCACATCTGGCAGTAAAGCTCATAGTCTATAGTAAACACAACAAGTAAACTAGGGAAGCAAATCGCATTTCAAACAAAGCCAAGCAGAGAACCAAAGACCTTGGGAAGGAAACTGATAATGGCAATGCTGATAAATGAGCATTAGGACGCTGAGTGGAGGGCAGCCCATCAACCTCACCTTCACTGTAATTTCAGATTCTGATTATGGGAGAGATGCAGCTACTTTTGTGTTCAAGCATTATGTATTCATCAGAGTTATCTAAACACTGTATAAACCATGGCCTATTCTACATAATCCTGGCCTTTCGAGTGTGTAACAGACTTTGTTTTTTAATGAGTGATGAGTGATTGGAACCACATGAGCAGCCATTTATGCTGATCACGTTTTTAGCCACTGTCTCATGGAAAACATATATTGGGTGGTCATTATTTCTGCCTGAGGTCATAGCAGAAGCAGGGATGTTACATTTAGTAACATGTTACAGAGTGAAAGGCAAATTGGAAGATGGGGCTATTATTATCTTGGATGCTCATCACAGGTCTTTGCACATACTTAGAGCTCAGTGCATATTTCTCAAGTAAATTAATATCTAAAATTTGATTCTTCTTTCAGTAGTAGAAACTGACATTGTGTCCAAACTTTGAGTGACACACTTGTGTTAGTTTGTTCTCGCACTGCTATAAAGAAATACCTGAGATTGGGCAATTTATAAAGAAAATAGGTTTAATTTGCTCATGGTTTTGCAGGTTATACAGGCTTTTGCTTCTGGGGAGGCCTCAGGAAACATAATCATGACGGAAGGTAAAGGGGAAGCAGGCACGTCTTTACTGCCAGATGTGGCCAGAGCAGGAGGAAGGGGTGGGGATGGCACACACTTTTAAACAACCAGATCTCATGATAATTCACTCACTATCACAAGAACAGCACCGAAGAGGAAATTCGCCCCCATGATCCCATCACCTCCCACCAGGCCCCCACCTCCAACATTGGGGATTACAATTTGACATGAAATTTGGATGAGGCCACAAACTCAAACCACATCAACACTTAACTCTTACTTTTTTTTAATTAGATGAAAAAGAATCTATTTTAGAGACAATATTTTTATTTTTCTTCTTCAAACCTCATGTAAAGGCACCCAGCACATCTGTAATTATTCCAAAATGAACCAAAAAGTTTTGAAAAATGATTTCAAAGGCAGAGTAACATATTTAAAAATAGGAATGGCATACAACATTTGGGATAGAAGTAGAACAAGGTCAGGAAATCAAATAGTATGCCTCCTTCTAACAGAGCAGAGTCGTTGCTCTGAACTAATGAGGAGGTCGCTTGGTTAAACAAAAATATTTGGGTTTATTTTAGATTGGTTTAGATTTTCAGAAATACCGTGTTAACATAGGGAATCATTTTGAAGATAATTTGGATATTTAAAATGGCTCAATGAATGACTTTAATCCTTTCTGATGGGGGATTTCACTACATCTGAGACAGGCTTGATTTTGTTAAAACTCCCAAGTTCCATGTTTGGCCACATCAACCTGAGACCATGATTAGAGTTAGAAAAGAGACTCTGTAAAAGATGTCATCTTCCTAATGAACCATAGCTGCAGCTCCCCATGTGTCTCTGGATCACATCTGTTTGCTGACAGAGGTCCAACCAATGTCCTCATTCACTCACACGCAACACCAGTGAGGGTTGCGTGTATGTTCTGACAGTACGTGTTGGCCCCAAACACAAGTTGTACTACTGTCAGCCTTGAAGTCCATATTGTTATGAAAGTGACCTGGCTTCTATCTACTCTACCCTGTGTATCATCAGAATAACTTTCATCTGAATTCCTACCCCTGAAGCTTTACCTTCCACGGTGGTAGAAAAAACAAATACTGTACTACAATTTGATTTGCATCTGTCATGTAAGACTATTTTTTAAGCTGGCTGAAATAATAAAAGTTACCTTTCCAACAAATCAAACTAATTTTTTTAGAGGAGGTTAAAATCTACTGGTTAAAATTAAAAGTATTTCTTTCTCCAGCGTGTCTGAAGGTATATATATCTCCACCCTTTCTTTCCCCCCACCAATCCTTCATACCTGCAAATAGTTAATTTTATTTTTTTTAATAGAGGAGTTTCTGAGGAAAAAAGTGAGATATTGCCTCAGATATTCTGAGCATATTTTATAGAGAAAGGATATAGGAGTGTTTGAATGATGATAGATACAGAATCCTATTCTTATCTTCAAATGAATAGTTGTTTAATGTGTTTTCTTTGTGTTAACTGAAAATGAGATTATGCCTTTTCATTTTATGACCAGCATAGATATTTTTCTGCCTTGGTAGGGTTTCCAGTTTTAAAAGTTAGCTTTTTAAAAAGACTATCAATGCATGACTATACACCTTCAGTTTTATTTAAAGTATATTTATTTAAAGTTCACTCCAGAGAAGGAGTGAACACACAATGATTAATTTTTGGTGACCAGTTTGAGCCGAGTTTTTCCTTTTCACTCATGAGGAAGAGAATGCTGCAAATTATCACAGAACTATGCATAACAAATGTAAACAGAAGTCAAATGGCAGTTTGTGACTGCAGCCAGGTACAACTGTCACAAACCGACCTTTGCAAACATGTTTATTTATATGGGGAGTAGGGTAGATGGAAGCATCTTTGTTCAACACAGCGTTTCTAAGACAGAAATGATATGCTTCATGACTGGAAAATACATGGAAAAGTAAATTCAGGGCTTGAATTTTGTTAAGATGATTGAACAATTTTACTATTTTTGCTTATATATTGATTTCTCTAAAACTGTGACTTTCTTAAGGCTACATACCATTTGACTCATCACTGGAGTGTGCAGATTACTTAAGGAACTACAATGCGTGCATTCATTCAGTGTATATTTTTTGAGTACCTGTTATGTTCCAGGCACTGTGTTAGGTGATGGGAACAGAATAGTGAATGAGAGAGGGGAGGAAGAGAGGCCCCTACCCCAGGTGATGAGGTTGTAATCTGATTCATAAATTTAGAAGGAAGAATCAAGCATATACAACTCAACGCCTTCTTCTATTTGGGATCAGGCTACCAGCAGAGAGCATGTTTTGTGATCTATCTTTTGCCATGAGGTAATAGGGGTTTTTATCTAGAAAGAGACACCTGAAGTTGCCTACCTAATGACTGGGTAAGTAAGATTCCTAAATCAGGAATGAATATTAGTATGCCCATTTGGTGTCATGCCTAAGATTTCTTTTTCTCTAATTATTCTCATCACCAGGAAAGTTAACACTTTATCTCTCTGACTCCTAAGTCTGTCCCTTACGGTATAGCCTATTGTTCTTAGGCTACAAACCTGCTACTGTACTGCATACAGTATGTTATTTGTACAGCATGTTACTGCACTGAATACTGTAGGCAATTGTAACAACACAGAAGTATTTGTGCATCTAAACATAGCTAAATATAGAAAAGGTACAGTAAAAATAAGGTAGTAATATTGATTCCTCAAAACACCAAGATCTGCTACTAACTAGCAGGATGACCTATGGCAAATTACTTAACCTCTGAGTTTCTTTTTTTTGTAAAATAAGGCTAGGAAGTGAGTCCTAAAATCCTGGGCTGCTCAAATATTCTGTGATTTTATGATTGTTTCTAGTAGGAACTTTTTAAAATTTTAAACGATTTAAATTATCTTTCACTATTGAGAGTTCAGAAAATTTTCAGCTCTATAACTTGTTATTGGTTATGCAGTGCAAGTATTTAGGATTGTGGTCAAATCTGGGAAAATATTTATCAAATCAAGTTTCTTTCACCTACAAACTGTTATATATATATATACACACATATATATGTGTGTATATATATATACATATATATGTGTGTATATATATATACATATATATGTGTGTGTATATATATATATACATATATATGTGTGTATATATATATATATACATATACCTGTTTTTTGTTGTATTGCCACAGGCTCTGCCTACAAACAGAAATTCTGATAAATTTCATTTTACATACCTTTTCAGAAATTCTTTGTGATTTCCTACATAAATAATCAGGTCATTTTGGTATAAAGAAAATTATTTCCTTTCTTTCCAACCTGTATTCCTTTGCAGACATCCTTGCCTCATTTCCTATCTTAAAAGAAAGCATTTGTTTTTTCATGATTATGATTTTACCTAAAGATATTTTGTAGATGTAATTTATCTGCTTGAGGAAGTTTTCTTGTGTTCCTAGTTTGCAGAGAGTCTGTCATTGATGAATATTCAATTTAGACAAATGTTTTCTCTGCATCTAGGCAGATCAATATATGGTTTTTCCTATTAGTGTATGGACATGGTGAATTATGTTGATTGATTTTTTAAAAATTGAACCAACTATATTCCTGGGATGAACCCAACTTTATCATGACGATATAGGAGGATTTGGCTTGCTAATATTTTGTTACAGATTTTCTTGATATACATGAGAGATATCAGAGTAATGCTGGCTTCATAAAATGTGTTGGAAAGGGTTCCCACATCTACGTTCTGAAATATTTTGTGTAAAATTTGTATTGTTTCTTCCTTAAATGTTTAATAAAATTCATCAATAAGAACGTTTTAAAATATAAATTCAATTTATTTAAAAGGTATAGGGCTTTTCAGATTATCATCTTTTCTTGAGAGAGCTTTGGAATTTTGTGCCTTCTAGTTAGTTTATCCATTTCATCTAAAGTGTCAAATTTATGTATATGAGGTAGTAGAAATGTAGAAGGTGGGTAATAGTTTTTCATTATTCTTATAAAGTTTGTAGGATCTATGCCAATGATTTCTCTTTCATTCCTGAAATTGGTAATTTATAATTTGTGTCTTCTCTGGCTTGAGAGTTTTTTTCTTTCTTCCTTTTCAATACAGTCATGCATTGCTTAATGTTGGGGATATGTTCTGAGAAATGTGTTGTTAGGCAATTTTGTCAACTGCATGAACATCAGAGAGTGTGAATATCACACAAACTTAGATGGTACAGCCTACTATACACCTAGGCTATGTGGTATAGCCTATTGTTTCTAGGCTATAAACCTGTTACTATACTGAATACAGTATATTACTGCACAGCACGTTATGGCACTGAATACTGTAGGCAATTATAACACAGTAGTATTTGTGTGTCTAAACATAGCTAAATGTAGAAAAGGTACAGTAAAAATAAGATATAAAGGATTAAACAGTGATGTAACCGTATAGGGCACTTGCCATGAATGGAGCTTGCAGGACTGGAAGTTGCTCTGGGGGAGTGAGGTGGGTGAGAGTAGTGAGTGAATGTGATGGCCTGGGACTTTACTGTACACTACCATAGATTTTATAAACATTGTACACTTAGGCTACACTAAATTTATTTTTAAAATTTCTTCAATAATAAATTCACTTATTGTAACATTTTGATTTTATAAACTTTTTAATTTTTAAAAACTTTTTGGCTGTTTTGTAATAACATTCACCTTAAAACACACATTGTACAGATGTCCAAAAGCATTTTCTTTCTTATATCTTTATTCTGTAAGCTTTTTTCTATTTTTTACATTTTTATTTATTTATTTTTACTTTTTAAACATTTTTGTTAAAAACTAAGACAAAAACACATTATTTTAAGCCTATGCAGGTTCACGATTATCAAGATGTCAGCAGGCAATGGAAATTTTTCAGCTCCATTACAATCTTATGGTATCGCTATCATATATGTGACCTGTCATTGACCAAAATGTCATTATTCAGCACATGACTGTATTTTAAAGATAATGCTCCACTCTCTTTTAGTTTGCATAGTTATTGACAAGAAGTCTACTGTCATTCTCATTTTGTTTCACTGTATGGAGTGAGTCCTATTCTGGCTGCCTTTAAGGTGCTCTCTTTATTTTTGGTTTACAGCACTTCAAGTAAGATGTGCTTAGTTTTATTTTCCTTTGTATGTATCATCCATGGATTTCCCTTTGTATGTAACATCCATGGATTTCTTTGGGATTCTTGGATCTGTGGTTTGTTTTCTTTCATTAATTTGAGAAAATTCTTCTCTAGAACTCATAAGTGAGTTTAGCAAAGTTAGGACACAATTTTGAAAAGGAAGAGTAAAGTTGAAGGAATCATACTTCCTGGTTTTAAGATTATATATGAACCTACCGTAATAAAGCAGTGTATTAGAGGAAGAATACACTGCTATAGATCTATAGATCAACTGAACATGACAGTGTCCAGATACTAAATCAGAATCTGCATTTTAACAAGATTCCCAGGTAATTCCTATTTACATTTCGATTTTGAGGAGCACTAGGCTAGAACAAGAAGAATCAATGGTGTTAATAATGATAGAAATGATCTTATGTTAGCTCACATCTCTTAAAATAACCCCACCATTCTCTACCTCCTCAAGTCCCAGACTTTGGTGTTATTATAGATTATTCTCTTTCCTTCACCGCTGCCTCCAAGATGACATCACCAGCAAGTCCTTTTGGTTCATACCACCCAAATAGGTCTCAATTCATCCATGTTCCTCTCCCATGGACACCTTATTGCAAGCTGCCATTTTCTCTTCCTTGAACTACCATGGCCTCGTAATGTCCTTACTTCCTCTCTCCTCCCATAGACAATTTACGAAACATTCAGAATGATCTTAACAGAGTTTATGCTCTAGGAAGGAAGACAGAAAATAAACACATTAAGTAAATAAATTAAAACCATTATTAATTATGATAAATGAGATGAAGGAAATCAACACAATGATGTGATAAGCAGAGATGAGGCCATGAGTCTCCTGTAGATGGTAAGTACCTTAATCTGCTCAGGCCATCCCTCATAACAAAGCACCATAGAGTCATGGCTTAAACAGCAGACTTTTATTTTCTCACAGTTCTGCAGGTTAGAAGTCCACGATCAAGGTGCTATCAGGGTAGGTGTCTAGTGAGGCCTCTCTTCTTGGCTTGTAGATGGCTGCCCTCTTGCCATGCTCACACATGGCCTTTCCTCTGTGCTTGTGTGGGAAGGGAGGGAGGGAGGGGAAGAAATCTCTCTGATGTCTTCTCCTCCTCCTCCTTCTCCTTCTTCCCCTTCCCCTTCTTCTTTCTCCTCCTCCTCCTTTCCTTCCTTCCTTCCTCCCTTCCTTCCTCCCTTCCTTCCTTCCTCTCTCTCTCTCTCTTTCTTCTTTCTTCTTTTCTTGCTCTGTCTCCCAGGATGCAGTGGTGTGAACACTCTTCACTGCAATCTCACCTTCATAGACTCAAGGAATCCTTGTACCTCATCCTCCCGAGTAGCTGGAACTACAGGCATGCTTCACCATGCATGCCTATTTCTTAATTTTTTTTGGTAGAGATGAGGTCTTATCATGTTCAGCCCAGGCTGGTCTCAAACTCCTGGGCTCAAGCAATCCTCACACCTTGGCCTCCCACAGTGCTAAGATTACAGGCATGAGCCACCACACCCAGCCTCTTCATTTTCTTATAAGAAACACCACTCCTATTGGATTGGCCACCCCCCTCCACCCCATGACCTCATTTAACTTTAATTATCTCCCTGAAGACCCTACCTCCAAATGCAGTCCCATTGGGGGTTAGGACCTCAACATAAGAGCTGGGGGTGGGTTGGGGGAGACAAAATTCAGTGTCTAACAAGAAGGTTGGGAAGGCCCCTCTGTCGAGGTGGCATCTGAAGTTTAAGGTGGAACCTGACATGTGAAGAACCAGAAAAAGAGAAACACAGGCAGAGGGAACCCATGGACCAGAGGCAACTTTAAGTACTGGATTTTTGGGTTATCAGGAAAAAAACAACAACAAAAACAGTAAGTCAGTCCAGTATTTCTAGCCTGATCAGAGGTGAGACTTTAATGTCAGACCTATCCTCTTCAGATTTCTACTCAAAAACTGCTCCACTAGCATTTGAAAGTGGCATTCAGACAAGATCAGAAAGAATACAAAGAGACTAATTACTAGCAGGTTGGAATTGCAGCTTTACTTCCAATCCAAAACTAACACTTCTCACTGAAACTGGTTTGCTTAAAAGCTGCCTATGCGAAGGATGAATTCTTGAGAAGTCTCATCAAGTATTTAGTGGATATATGCCTGCTCCATTGATGGTGATTTGAAAACATTATCCAATTATACTATGAAGAAAACATTTCTCAGAATGTTCTAAAGGTCTCATTGGCTGATGTACAAGGAGATTCTTACTCTAAGTCTTTCTTTCTAAGTCAACTGAAAAGTATTTGACATCACGTGTCGGCAAAGCCCTCTTAGGGGTTGCCAGTTGCTTTCTGCGGCAGCTTTCCGCTGTTTACCCAAGCAACAAGACCGGCAGATTATGGTTTGAGACATGCTCCAAGGCAGGAGTGGGGAATGTGAAACATTGAAATCCTTCCACGTGTATTCAACCACACCCCGTTTTCATTACCTCCAAGCAGGGAGGTGAACAGAGAACTACTACATAGAACAATAGGCATGATTTGTGCTTGATTCACTCTTTCCCACCTCAGACAGTGTAATTATCACATGCATCAGAGAGCCGTAGACAAGCACTTTCCCAGTTCAGGTGCAAGAAACCGTCCCTTTCATGACAGGCCTTTAGGGACTGAAGTCTTAGCCTAATCTGTTTAGTACTTTTGTGTAAACATCCTTTGTAGCAATCATCTGACCAAGAATTATATTTGTAAAAATTATATTAAATCTCTTTATTGTGCATAGTTTGAGAAAAAGAAATAAAAAAATACTATATGTTCTATTACCAACGGATGGGTTATATTCTTGTCTGATGGATTGTGTATGTCACACTCCTTTGGTAAACAGTATCGTTGGTTGGTTTCCTCAAGTAATGGCCAAGGAAAACTAAAATTTAACTTTCTTTACATTGCATTCAATGTTGATTGTACTTCTATAAATGTAAAATAGGGCCGGTCACGGTGGTTCATGCCTGTAATCCCAACACTTTGGGAGGCTGAGGAGGGCGGATCACCTGAGGTCAGGAGTTTGAGACCAGACTGACCAACATGGTGAAACCCTGTTTCTACTAAAAATACAAAAGTAGCCAGGCATGGTGGTGCATGCCTGTAATCCCAGCTACTCAGGAGGCTGAGGCAGGAGAATCACTTGAACCCGGGAGGTGGAGGTTGCAAAGAGCCAAGATCACGCCATTGCACTGCACCGTGGGCAACAAGAGTGAAAGGAAAGGAAAGGAAAGGAAAGGAAAGGAAAGGAAAGGAAAGGAAAGGAAAGGAGAGAAAGAAGAGAAAGGAGAGAAACAGAGAAAGAAAGGAAAGGAAAAGAAATGAAAGAAAAGAAAGAAACTAGGTATGTTGCTCATCTAGTGCTCCATGATTTAACTTGTACTTGTGCTTTAATTTGCCTTTAACTGGCAAAATTGAAAGAAACTTTTAAAAAAGTCTCGGAAAATCTATTTGATTATAGCTTTTACAATTATAGCAAAGAAATAATCTTATATTTTCCTTCATATGATGTGTAAAAATGTCTACTTACACATGAACATAAACTTTTAAAATATGAGTATGTATGCTAAAATAATATGTATGTTTATTTCCACTCAGCTTCTTTTTAATGAACTGTAATTTTCTATTAAAATCCTTAAGAATCATTTAAGTAATAGTGAGGCAGTTTACCTTACAACTACCACTGTGGAATAATAGATTTTAAATGACGATTATTTAGTTGAAATATCCACTTGCTGTAAATGTTTTCAACAAACCTGTATATTCTTCTTGGCTTTCTCCAAGGACTCATTTTGGGATCTTTTTCTGCTTTTGGTTTGTACTAATAATCTTTTTTCTTACAAATAATTCCAAGTTTACTTTAATACAGATGGTATTTGTCTATAGCCAAAAACCCTTTCCAAAATGCACCCTAGCTCAATAAACTAGTTTAAAAAGCATCTTCAATAAAAATAAACATCAAAACAGAGATTAACAGGAATCAAAACCCCTAAGATCATCATGACTGGCTGTTTTCACTTCACTAGTTCTAGTTTTCTTTTTCTTTATTGTGGAATACAAATGCTGTAAGAAATAGAAAATTGATTGCATGACCATATACATGATTTAATGGTACATGGTAACTTGAACGACTGCCACCTATATTGTATTAAAAACAAGATATTGCACATGTCTCTAAACTATGCCAGATAAAAATAATGACTGAGTTTAATACGGTTTAGATTACCAAGTACGGGATAGCTTATGCTGAAACCCTAGTCAGTAGGTTGAATAGAGAAGAAAAATTATTTTTCTGAATTCAGAATTTGTCTTTAGATTTTATATTGGCATAAAGTTATGTTTTAAATGCTATCATTAATGCTTACTATTTGGCAAGGACTGAACTAGATATCAGTGATATAATAGTGAACAAAAAATATATAGATTCTACAACCATTAATTAAAATAAACATTGGAAAACAGTTTAATTTATATTCATCTTTTATCAATTACATGGTCACTGAATTGGAAGATTGGTCACTTGATAAGGAAGATTGTTATTAGAATTTAAGAAAATAAAGAGCAAATTTTATTTCAGGAATAATGTGGTAAAGTAACCATGTTAGGTTGTTCTGAACATGTACTGCCACCCAATGGAGATGTGTCCAAATGACACCAGTCATTTGGAAGTTTGGAGACTGCACATTCTTTTGGGGGAATACTCTTGTGGCAAATCATTCAGCATAGCTGAGTTTTGTCCAGATTGAGCTGGATTGCCCTAGGTGAGGGGGAGGAGAAGGGAAGCTTCAGCTAAAAGTATTTTCTTCTCTAATCCCAGCAAAAAAGAAAGGCTCATTCAAAATCTGATCTGAGGTGATTATAGTGAAAAAGTAAAATTGCCTGTGAATAGCTCGTATTTCAAATAATGCTACCATCTAATAGACTATCAACGTGCTAACGATAACTTTTCCACGTAACATAGAAATTGCAGTGTGAGGAATTGAGTTTGGGAGAAACCACTGGAGTAGACCACAGTTTTTCTGGTCTGCAGGTCTCTAAATTTCAGCCCGAATCCTTATTTATGGAGAGTAATTTGTAAGGTTCTGAACTGCTCCAAAGGAGGGCTAGACTAGAGGGTTCCTCGAGATTCCTTCCTCCCTAATTATTGCACTGTCAGTGTCATTGTTCAAACCTCTGACAAAAATATTTTATACAGAATAATGTAATTCACCTCCAAAGTTCTTAAAATCACTGGTATGTTAGATGCAAGTGAGGTTGTCTATAGCCAAAAAAGACGTTGAAATGGCCCAGACTTTTTCACATTTTTCTTGACCCAGACCCTGAGATAGCCAGCATATTGTCCCATGGCAAGTTTTGAAATAAGAAGGTGCCCCAATATCAAAGACTTTCTTTGTTTAAGAAATCTAGCATTCAGGAACAGTTAATTTCCAGCTTAATGAAAATGTGTTACAAAGGCTCTTTATGTTCCAAAGACCACTTCTGCTTTTCACATAGGCAAAATTTACAGAGGGTTTAGGACAATTGTAGGGCACCCTAGCACATAGGAATCAGTGGAACTTTAGCTGTTAAGAAGGCCTAATTTTAGTAATATCCTCCTGAAATGCTGAAAATTTGTCTAACGCAGCAATCGCCTTACTGAATTGATCATTTGATAATCCTAACACTCAGGGCTTTAAAGGGAATAATCACCTAGTAATACATCATATAACAATTCAAGTTACATTATGAAATGTGACAAGAGAGATTAAACTGGTTTAATGAAAAACAACATGGTAAAATTTTTGTATATATTTTCTAAAGAAGTGATTTAAAGCCATGCTTTGTGTAGGCTTTGCAGAGTATTTCCATGTATTGATTGTCAGAAATGATAAGCATCATTTAGTCACTCAACAAACACCTATTGCATACTTACCCTATTCTCTGTGTTGATGCCTTGCATGTACTTTGTATATAAACATAAATAAAAAGAGAATTTCTGCCCAGTGAGGGAGAAGCACTGCTATGGCTTGATCGGCATGCTCTGACTTGAGGTGTAGGACAGAAGTTAGTTCAAAATATGAATTCCATCTTACTGGATGGAGGAGTGATGGGGCATTATATCAGCTGATCATCAAGTGAACTAATACACTGTGGCTGTAACAAGAAACCAGTCTTTTCCATTGAAAAATAAGTATTAAAATTTTAACAAAAATTGTGTCAGGGACAGCATCTTTTAGCCAGAATAAAGTTTGTGCAATCAAATCAGATTATTTTAATTATAATACTCTACTAAAATATTATAAATGTTGCACTATGAAAGATACATAGTGATATTCTAATGACAAATTAAACACATGGGAATGCAATTGCTCGCTGAATCCTCAATGATAAGTTTGTCTCAAAGAAAGTTGCTAGAGGGCTACAGGGGAATGGAGACACTAATCAAGATAAGGGCTCTTCTGTCTCTCTTGCAATTTACTGGGATTGAGAATCGCTGAAGAAGGGCATGTAAATCTCAACTCTCCTTTTGACTTGTCTGAATCACAAAAGGATCTATCCCATTTCCTATTTGTCTTATTCTTGGCCAAATTCTCCAAGTGCAGAAGTCACTTCTGTCTCTCTTAATTCTTACAAGCTCCTTAGGGTACCAGTTAGCAAAGTAACTCTTACATTAATAGCTCTCAAATGACCTGGGAGTTGAAAACCTTCCAAAATTGCCCAACTAACTCCCAAGCAGTAATTTATGAATAGGAAGTCACTGGTTTTGATCTATAGATCAGAAGATGAGTGGACTAATAAATATCTTCATAAACTGTTCATATTTTAGATCTTTATTTTCAGGGCTAAGGTTAACTTCAATTTGCCTCATTTTATTCCATTATCCCTAACTTTATCATCCTTCATGAATAACATCAACCACACATCCACTGTTTGCAGAACTCTAAGTCTTCCTTCTAGTTTTCTAATCCCTTTTAAGGGAGACATTTTGTTTTCTTTTGACATAATTTATATCTGTTCCTCTCCACTCCAGTAGACTGAGAAAACAAAGTGTTCTGTGGGGGAGAAATATTTAATGTGAAAAGTTTCTATTCTGTGACCTCATCTGGACTTTGTAATTAAGACTGTATACAATAAAACTTGATTATTTTAGAGGATTAAAACGAATGATGCTTAGAATTAATTCATTTATGATAAACCAGTGCTTTATGAATGAACAAAAACACAACTAATTAATGAAGGTATAGAAGTGGTTCAAAAACCATGTCATATTTAATGTGGCTCTTAGTAATATAACAAAAACAGACATTTTCAGTATCTGAGATTTCTCCAGAGCCACCCTCCTTCTCCACTTCCCACAGGCCTACTCACAGAAATCATCTTGCTCTTTATTTCGATTTTGAGGCTTTTCCTGTGTCTTTAAGACCATGCAATGTTTCTTGTTTATCTGTTCCTTCCTGTGGTCATTGCCCAATGACACCAGGTCCAGCCAACTTTCATCCACAAGGGTCTAGATTTGCCCACAGCTATGTCTCCCAACTGTCCCTGGTTTCTGTTCTCAGTTCTGTTCTCTGTGTCCTCAGCTGCAGCTTGTTCCTGGAACTGTTCCCAGTTTTAGGAACTAGCCAGGAGAAGCTGACCCACAAGACAGAGACTTCCCCAACTTTCTCCAGCTGTCTCTGGACCTGTGGGGCTGTTGTGGTAGGCAGCAGGGGCATGTCAATCCCCAGCAATGTTCTTTCACTCTCATATAGGTGTTGGCCTCTTTATTCTTTACAATTACCCAATGAAGTAGGTAATCTTTTTATAGGAAAGGAAACTGAGGTTTCCAGAGGTTAAATCACATGTCCGCAGTGGCACAGCTAGTGAGAATCAGAGCCAGGATTTTTACTCATATATGCCTGGCTCCAGCAATCATGCTACTAATCACTATAGGCCACTGCATCCTAGCCACCCGAACATTGAAACAGTAGCCATGATATTCAGGATTCCCAGCTAAGACAAGTGAAATGCAATCAAAATGACTATCCCATTATATTTTATTTATTTGAAATTTAAAGCCTCTTGAGTTTAACATATAAAAGTACAGTTGAGTAGTTATATGCCAGGTACTGGTTCAAGTACTTTACATGTATTTTCTCGTTTAAGTCTCACAATCATCGTATAAAAAAGGTAGGCACTGGTATTCTTTGCATTGAAAAAACTTGAAAACAGAGGTACAGCATTGGGTTTAAATAATTCACCCCAATTTAGAGATCTGGGAAGAGCTGAGAGTTGAACTAGGTATCTCTTATCCACTGTACTTTACTGGTTTTGATAGAATTTCACTGCTTCCCTTACAAGTGCTTTCTATGAATAGGCATTATGCAGTGTTATTTATGCATTACGTGTAAGTCTTTGCATGTTCCCTGAGAGGTAGTACTATTATCCACTTTTTACAGCTGAAGAAATCAAGCATAAGAAACTTTCAGTAATACCTGGGTAGAAAGGAGTAGAACTAGGATTTGAACCTAGATCTGACTGATTTCAAAGTTAATGTTTATAGAAAAATTCAAAAAAATAAACAATGGCCCCCAAATAACTTTGAAAATGACTAGAAAGGGGATTTTTTTTAACAAAAACTTCCTCCATTTCTCTGGCAAGCTCATTCATCCTACGTTTTGCTTGAGGTCTCTACATTACTTCTGTTCATGAGCAGCATTCTTTGGAAGATACAGTATTTGAATCATAAAAAAGTATTTATTGGACTGGATTCTGCCAATTGGTCATAGTTAAATAGTTGTGGCATTAGCATTTTATTTTTACCTTCTATTTGAGGGATTAAATTATCCACTTTAATGTTTTGACTCTTAATTGCACATAGGTTGACTGTCACAGGCAGACCATTAAAATGTCTGTCACCCACCACCTACTCCATCTTCCTGGAGTCCAGAAAGCTTTCTATTGTGACTAGCTTCCAATCACCTGAGGCTATCTAATAGCTCTGGCTAATGCAATTCTCCTGGCTTTTCTGGAAGTGCCACCAGCTCATTTTCTGGTGTTATTAGAGTGGTCTCACATGGTCATTGACCTGATATGCCCCTCGGTCATCTTGTTACAACCTTCTCAGTTTCAAACTCTGCCTTGAAGAATATTTGTAAATATGTAAAATTTGAATCTCCACACTTGGAAGTGGCAGATCCTGTTTGGGAATGAACAGTACTCTGATTTTTGTTACTTGCTTTTTTTTTTTTTTTTTCTCCCTTCAGGCCAGATTTTGGACAATTTCCCAGTTTCATATTATAATTCCCAGTTGTATCGGCATTCATGTTTCCAAGTTGAATCTCATTTCATGATTTTCTGCCATATTTCTAGCTTCTCTTTTCCATGGTGCATTACATCCTCTATCATTACAATTTTTAAACAGCTGCCAATGTAGCACATTTATCATATTAGCAAGGGATACTATTTACCCCCTACCCTCTAACAGGCCACGAATAAAGATATTAAATTAACCTGGTTTTATTCCAATACCATAGAGAACTTACTGGACACCTTCCCCTGTCTGGGGATGGCCATTTATCACTGCTTTTGGATGTGGTACTCTGGCGTGTTTTCAGCTCATGTGACAGCACTTCCATATGAATAAATCTTATGGAACATTCAAGGGAGATTTTTGTTTTGCAATATATTAGCAGTGCTATTCAAGGTTGGTTCTATTAGATCTACTGAATTTTTTCCTTTGCACTAATTTTGGTAATTCCTTCAAAAGAGGGATTAAGTGTGCCTGGCATTATGCACACTGTATTTTGTTTAGAGTTGAATTATCCCAGATGTTCAGAATCAACAGCTGTGGGCATATTGAAGGAGAAAAGTAAGATACTCCCAGGCACCCCATTATGTGCATAAATGCTGGAAGTTGATGACTATGAATATATATATACACACACATACATATAAATCTGCCTATATACATTCATAGATGTGCTTTGTTGGAATGAGCATATGGTGGTGTGTGAAGCTGAGCGACTCAAGAGAGAAAGCACTAACCAGATTGTCTAGAGAGATGGCTTCTACTCCAGGCTCCGAGTCTATATAGCTGCTTGACCCACTTTAATAAAATTCATCTTGTGAAGCCTTATATGTGAAATTTCTAGGTGGGCCAAAAGTATCTCTAATGTCTAATGCAGCATCTAAATGTATGACTGCATATCTTTTCTCTTTTAATTTTCAATTTTTTTGTATCAGAATAAGCAATTTTTTTTTGAGATCGACCAGGTAAAGTCATGTGTTACATCCAACTCTGTGTCTTTTTTGCAGCATCAGATTAGGGTATTCAGGCTTCTTTTGTACACACTCAGAAAATGTTTGATTTTGGAACCAAACTATAGTGTAGGAAGAAGGAAGGAGTTGCCAATACAGAACAGAGGACATGCATCACATACCCTGGGCTGGAAAATTCACCCTTAATTTTGCTTCTAGAGTTTCTGAATAAAAAAGAAACAGCAACATTCTTGCCTCTGCAGAGCTCCTGCATTAGAGACTCACAGAGTCATGGACATTGAAGGATATCCAAAGGTCATGTAGCTCAGTCTCTCATTTTAGGAAGCTTCAGTTTCTTTAACTTCCAGTGCAGGACTCTTTCCTCTGCATAGAGTGGTGGAAAGGTCAAGAGTTCATAGCATAAGTGTGGCCCTATCTTCAAATTCCACTCAGAACAGAGGCCAGGAACCTGCCTCACATAGCTGGGTAAGTAAAAGGCACAAAGAGGGGTCTCAGAGACCCTCCACAGCTTGGGGGAGCGGGGAAAAATGACAAGGCCAACCAACTTTTCTCTCTCTACACCCTCTCCAAAACCACAGCCAGGGATTTTGCCCTCTGTCCTTGTCCTTTGTCCTTCTGTTTTTACCAGTTATTAATTCACAATTTAAAGGTAGACAAATGGCCCTGACCACCCCTCCTGGTACTGCTTGCAGAGCTTGAGTCCAGTGCAAACAAAGGTGAGGCAACATGAGAAACTGAGAGGACGTGTTCCCCCAAAGCACAAGAGAGTTGCAAATTGTTTATTCACAGAAGCACTAAAACCAAAGAAAAGTATGTGTTTTATTTAATCAAAGGCATGTCATTTGAAAGCCAAGTTTCCCAGGGTAAATTATGTCCATTCCTATTACCAATGAAATGTATCCACCCTTTAATTAAATCATCTGCAACACATGAAGTAATGAGACACTGAATATTTCAAAAACTATACAAATGTTTTGTGATCACTGGATCCTAAAAACAGCTTCATAAGCGATCAAATGCACTAAAAAAAGAGAAATAATCTTCCATTTTCATAAAAATTTATAACTGCATAGAAAGGTGACTGGGAGAAGAATATTTACCAAAATATAAAGGGTTGTAAAATTTTGGTTGAGTTTTACTTTCTCTTTAAACTTTCTGGGTATGGCTTACATAGTCTAAGTAAAATTTATCGTTGTAATTTTAAAAAAGTTAGTTTCATTCAGACATATTAATACAGAGCTACCTTTGAAGTATGCATAGAATCCTTGAGCTGGTGGTTCATGGCAAGTGCCTCCATCTCCCCGTCTATTTCAATCTTTTCTTAAACCTCCATTATCTGGTTCCTCTTCAATCCCACTCTGATGGGACTTTCTTATGGATACTACCAATGATTTTCCTTTTTAAATACCTGATGTTATTTTATGTGCCTTAACTTCTGAATTCCTATAGTTCAGAAACCAGCTGGCCATGTATTCCTTGAATATTTCTTCCCATGATTTTCAATCACACTGACATTTCTCTTTCTCCATCCTATGTGAACATTCCTTCTCTGTGCTATCACTGCATGGTAGCGATATTTTTTTCCTTTCTCTTCACTCTCTTCTTTGGTGAGCCCATCAGCTTCCCTGTTTCTAACCACTCAAAATTCCACCACATGGAAATTGAGAGTCCTCTAGGTGCCAGGTGTTGTGTTCAGATGTGAATTCATCAGAGATAAGATACAGTATCCTCGGGGAACTCACAAAAAGAAGACAATATAAATTATGCAACTCGCTAAGTTTAAAGGTAGAGTCAAACAGAGAAATGCAATGAAACAGTATCATTCAGCCTAGAAAGCAGGAAAAGACTTCCTCCAAGAATGGTCAGTGGTTTCAGACATAGTACAGTGCGAGCCTAGGCACAAAGACATGAGACAGCACAAGGTGCATGGGGACCTGTGAGAAGCCTGGTGTCAATGGACAAGCCTGCAAGGAAGGAATGCTGTGATAGTTAATATTGAGTATCAACTTCATTGGATTGAAGGGTGCAAAGTATTGATCCTGGGTGTGTCTGTGAGGGTGTTGCCCAAGGAGATTAACATTTGAGTCAGTGGACTGGGAGAGGCATACCCACCCTCAGCCTGGGTGGGCACCATCTAATTAGCTGCCAGCATAAAAGCAGGCATTGAAAGAGCAAACTGGCTGAGTCTTCTGGCCTCTATCTTTCTCCTATGCTGATGCTTCCTGCCCTTGAACATCAGACTCCATGTTCTTCAGCTTTTGAACTTTTGGACTTACATTTGGTTTGCCAGGGTCTCTCGAGCCTTCAGCCACAGACTGAAGGCTGCACGGTTGGTTTCCCTGTTTTCGAGGTTTTGGGACTTGAACTGGCTTCCTGGCTCCTCAGCTTCCAGACAGCCTATTGTGAGACTTCATCTTGTGATTGTGTGAGTCAATTCTCCTAACAAATTCCCCTTCACAAATTCATCTATTCTATTAGTTCTGTCCCTTTAGAGAACCCTAATACAAATGCCCATAAAGGGCAAACAATGGAGGGCCTTGTAGAATGTGCCAGTGCTGTGGACTGAATTGTGTCCCTCTGAGATTCATATGTTGAATCCCTAAGCCTCTAAGTGACTGTGTTTGGAGATGGGACCTTAATGGAAGCAATTAAGGTTAAATAAATGAGGTTGTAAGGGTAGGGCCCTGATCTGATGGGATTTGTATCCTTAGAAGAAGAGATAGTAGAGAGCTTGCTCTCTCTCTCTCTCTCTCTCTCTCTGCCATGTGAGGACTCAAGGAGGAGGTGGCCATCTGCAGGTCAGGAAGACAGTCCTCATCAGAACGTGACCATATTGGCATCTGATCTTGTATTTCCAGCCTCCAGAACTGTGAGAAAATAAAGTTCTGTTGCTTAAGGCACACAGTCTGTGGTATTTTTTTCTGACAGCCTGAGCTGACTAATCAAGCCAGGCAGTCTGGACTTGATCTTGCAGACCAGGGATTCTCCACAGGGAAGTACTGCTGCCATGAGCATTTTGGAAATTTGAGAGACGGTTGTTGTTGTAGTTGTTTTGGCTGTCACAAAGATGTCCAGGTGCTATTGCCATTTACTGGGTAGAGGTCAATGGTGCTAGACGCCTTCCCCTTCATGGGGAATCCTCATGCAAAGAAGAAATGTTTCACCTTGGCCAGACATTTGTACAGGCGAAAAACCTGTTTATCATGAACTGGGTCCAGAACAAAACTTTATTTTACCTAAAAAATACCAAGTGTTTTTATATCATTTACTATACACTGAAGTTTACTATACACAGAATATCACTATTCTGTAAATTGAAGGAAAGGTTTTTTTTTGTTTTGTTTTGTTTTCTGTAAGTTGAACTCTGTTTAATGTACTAGGAAAGACTTTTTTTTTTTTTTTTTTGATCTTGCTCTGTCGCCCAGGCTGGAGTGCCGTGGTGCAATCTCAGCTCACTGCAACCTTCTGCCTCCTGGGTTCAAGCAATTCTCCTGCCTCAGCCCCCTGCGTAGCTGGGATTACAGGCGCGTGCCACCATGCCCAGCTAATTTTTGTATTTTTAGTAGAGATAGGGTTTCACCACATTGGTCAGGCTGGTTTCAAACTCCTGACCTCATGATCTGCCCACCTCGGCCTCCCATAGTGCTGGGATTACAGGCATGAGCCACTGTGCCCAGCCGGAATGACTATTATTTAAAGGAAAAATATGTGGAATGTTTTCTGTAAGATTAGGATACAGTTCTTAATACATCTATTTTTCAGTTTTTTCCATTATGGTCAAATACCCATAACATAAACATTACCATCTTAATTTTCAAGTATACATTCAGTAACATTCAATACAGTACATTCACAATGTGGAGCAACCATCGTTAACATCTGTCACCACAACTCTTTTCATCTTGCGAAAATGAAACTCCATACCCATTAAATGTAACTCCTCATTCTCCCTTTCTTTCAGCCTTTAGCAACCACCATTCCACTTTGTTTCTATGATTTTGAGTACTCTAAGTATCTCACATAGGTTAAATCATACAAATTTGTCTTTTTGTAATTGGCATATTTATTTTAGTATAGTGTCCTCAACGTTCACCTACATTGTAGCATATGTCAGAAATTTCTTTCTTAAGGCTGAATAATATTCCATTGTATGTGTATATCACATTTTGCTTATCCACTTATCCATCAATGGACCATGGCTTAGTTCACATTTTAGCTATTGTGAATAATGCTGCTATGAACATGGGCATACACATATTCCTTTAAGACTCTGCTTTCAATGCTTTTGGTATGTACCCAGAAGTGAAATTGCTAGATCATATAGTAATTCTATTTTTAATTTTTTGAGGAATCACTATGCTGTTTTCCATAGAGGCTCAACTATTTCACGTTTTCACCAACAGTGCACAAAGATTCATATTTCTCCGTGTCCTTGCCAACATGTGTTATTTTCCTTTTTCTTTCTTTTTTTTTTTTTGGAGACAGAGTCTCTCTCTGTTTCCCAGGCTAGAGTGCAGTGGCATGATCTCTGCTCACTGCAACCTCTGCCTTCCAGGTTCAAGCAATTCTGAGTAGCTTCTGAGTAGCTCCTGAGTAGCTGGGATTACAGGCGTGCACCACCACACCCAGCTAAATTTTGTATTTTTAGTAGAGACGAGGTTTCACCATGTTGGCTAGGCTAGTCTTGAACTCCTGACCTCAGTGATCTGCCTGCCTCAGCCTCCCAGGGTGTGGGATTACAGGCGGGAGTCTCTTTTTTTTTTTTTTTTTTTCATAGTTGTCTTCCTAATGAGTATGAGGTGGTATCCTATTGTAATTTTGATTTGCATTTCCCCAGTGATTGGTAGAATGTTAAGCAAATTTTCATATGCTTATTGGTCAATTGTATATCTTCCTTGAAGAAATGTCCATTAAAAACCTTTGCCCATTTTTGAATTGAGTGTTTTATTGTACTTCTTGAGTTTTAGGAGTTCATTATATATTCTGGATATTAATCTTTTATAAAACATATCATTTGCAAATATTCTTTCCCATTCTATGGTTGCCTTTTTACTCTGTTGATACTGTCTTTTGATTCACAAAGGGTTTTACTTTTCATGAAATTCAATTGGTCTATTTTTTCTATTGTTGCCTTTGCCTTTGGCAGTCTTTTCCAAGACATCACTGTCAAATCTATGTCATGAAGATTTTGCCCTATGTTTCCTTCAGTGAGTTTTATAGTTTGGGGTATTATATTTAGATATTTGATTTGTTTTGATTTAATTTTTGTACACGATGTTAAGTAACTTTACTCTTTTGTGTGTGGATTGCCAGTTTTCCTAGCACCATATGTTGAAAAGACTGTTTTTTCCCCATTAAATGGTCTTGTTATTTTTGTTCAAAATAATTTGATCACATATGCAAGAGTTTATTTCTGGGCTTATTATTTTGTTCCATTGGTCTATATAACTGTCTTTATACTAGTACCACCCTGATTTGATTACTGTAGCTTTGTAGTAAGTTTTTGAAACCAGGAAGTGTGAGTCCTCCAGCTTTGTTGTTCTTTTTCAAGATTGTTTTGGCTATTCAGGGTCCAGTGAGATTTTGTGTGAATTTTAGGATGGGTTTTTCTATTTCTGCAAATAAAGTCCTTGGGAGTTTGATAGGCATTGCATTGAATCTGTATATTGCTTTGGGTAGTATTGGCATCTTAACAATAAGTCTTCCAATGAGATATGTTTCCATTTATTTATTTATTTTGTTTTCTCTCTCTCTCCTCTTTCTTTGTTTTTGAGACAGGGTTTTGTTTTGTCACCCAGGCTGGAGTGCAGTGGTGCAATCATGGCTCACCACAGCCTCGACTATCTAGGCTCAAGCAATCCTCCTGCTTCAGCCTCTCAAGCAGCTGTGGGCCACCACCACACGTCTGGCTAATTTTAAATTTTTTTTTTTTTTTTTTTTTTTTTTTTTTTTTTTTGTAGAGATGTGATCTTCCTAAGTTGCCCAGCTGGTTTCAAACTCCTAGGCTCAAGTGATCCTCCCACCTTGGCCTCCCAAAGTGCTGGGATAACAAAGGCCACCACACCTGGCCTGTTTCCATTTATTTATGTCTTTAATTTATTTCAGCAATATTTCACAGTTTGCATTTTACAAGTCCTTCACTCCTTACAATAGCAAGGAGTATTGTAAATGGAATTTTCATAATTCCCTTTTCATATCATTCATTATTAGTATATAGAAATCCAACCAAAGTTTACATCTTGACTTTGCATCCTGCTGCTTTGCTAAATTCATTTATCAACTCCAACAAGACTATATTTGTATATGAAATCTTTAGGATCATCTGTGATCAAAAATTTTTTTTAGTGTCCAAACATTATTTACAATTTCAGAAAATCATGTTGTCACAATAAAACCACTCTTGGTGTTTGTTTTTCCAATATGTATGCCTCTATCAGTCAGCATATGTAACTGTCACATGCATAGTGACTCAACATACAGGTGTAAGAATCTGTTTGCTTTATTATGTCTTCTATTGCTTTTGTGTCTAGGCATTTACTAATGAAAAATATATTATTTTACTATGGTACTTTTATTTTTCTTTCATAATCCAGCTAGAAAAAATTCTAGTTTTTCATTTTGTTTTGTTTTATTTTAAATATATGTAGGCAGATTACACTTACGAATTTTATTTCAGGATAATAAAAAGAGGACTATTAATAAATATTTTCTATAAAGATGGTAGTATTGAGAACTACGGCTGTAGAATATAGGAATCTAGTGAAGCATTTTAAGCCCAAGATTTGTCTAAATAAGTTCAGAGTGTCCTTAACATTTTCCTTCCTTCCAAAGAGCTCAGAGTGGGCAAGACACAAGAGTCCCCCTTTTCACCTTCCTCCTACCCCTGGGTACTGTCACCACAGGAAAGCTTTCCAAGATTCCTTTCCATTCTTAATCCAGTGAAAGCCACTGGATTAAGGCTTTAGGCTTGATGGCTAATGGCATATTCTAAACTTAGGAAGATATCTCCACCCATGTCAATACTACTTTAGACAATCACATCAAAACTCTGCTCCCTGCTACTGCCAATCTCAGAGGGAGATCTTGGTAACCTGAGGAACCTCTGTTGCTTCTCTTCAGGATGTATTTATTTCAGGATAAACAAAGTTCTGGGATCATAGGAGCCAGGAGCATGTGTAGCCATCTTGGTTTTGTGTTTGGCAAGGATAACAAAGTGATCAGAGTATCTTTCAGCCACACTAAGTACTTTCCCTAATTCCCAACCTCTTGGGTTAATTCATGGGGTGCCATTCAGAGGTTTTTTTTTATTTCATCTAATTTTTTAAAGTGATAAATGGTTTTGCAGACATGCGTTGCTTAGTATGAGCACACTCCAACACCGTGTGTGGTGGAAGCTGTGATGCATCGCCCAGATTCCCCTTCAGCAATGAAGGATTTATTAAGCATGGCTGCTGGGTATACTATTAAAAACAGCCTTCAGCTGTCAGCCTCCTTCAGGGTTTTCTCAGCTGAAGACAGCAGCCTAGTCCAGTGCCATACCTCCTTTCTGGGGTTGCCGCCATTCACTGCAGGGGAGTTGTAAAGGCCTACCTAGCTTCTTCTCCCCAACTTAGGATATAGCTAAAGGATTATTCCCTATTCAGAATAACCAAGAGGATCACCTGAGGCTTCTGTTGAAATGTATTGCAAATCGACTTCTTCCTCTGACTGATCTTGCTCCTTCCCTTTCCTTCCTGCTCTTGATCTCAAGAGCACTACCTAATAACATCCTATATGCTAATCTTGGTATCAGAGTCTGCTCCACAGAGAAAACAAACCTTAGTAGTTGATGCCAGGAATGCTCTGAGAAAGCAGATGCTGGGATGTAATTTTGGAGCTGGGTGACCCACTATTGTTCTGTTGACAATGGGATACATCCCAAAAGAGCTACAGGATTTAGCCACTGCATGGTGGCACGAACAAGGACAGTATGCATTGGTTTGAATTTTTAGGGTGTTGATCAAGGGAAGAGTAGAATAAGGTTGGAAAAGAGAGAGGTTATCAATTTGGGATTACATTCTTAGGATACAATGTTTAACACCCTGGGAATGGTACACACTAGTTACTAGAATGACCCCTAAAAGCATGGGAAAAGTGATGGCTCACTCTAAGTGACAAAATTACCATTGCTGATATTGAAAGAAGATGTTGAAAGGCTCAGAGAAGTGGGCATGTTGGAGTAAATATACTATAAGGCAGAAAGCCCACCGGAAGACTATATTCCACAGGACGGAGTGGAGAATGCACTACTAATTTAAGCAAAAGATGTAAATGGAACAAGCACTCAGAAGCTCAGTTGGTGATGCCTCTCTGTAGGTCAGAAGAATCATAGGAGATACCATCAGAGAACCAGGCTCAACATAAAGTGAATAACAACACCCTGGGACAATGTAGAGCAGGTGGCACCATTTACCAACAGAATACAAGTGGATGCAATGATTGTAATGAGTAGCAAGAAGAGAAGAGGAGAGGTACTAACCAGCAGACAGTTATAGCTATGGTTTAAAAAGCATGGTGTTCCCAATGGCAAAAGGAATCAAGGATGGGTAATCAAGAGATTGGACAGTGACTTGATTTGCAGATCTGAAGCCGTTCTTAGACCCAGAATACACAGACTGAAGAAAAGGTCAAATTTCTAGAAGGAAGGATTTGCAACAGCATAATAAATGTAGGCGACAATAATTCTATAGTCCTTCCCCCCAAACTCAGCCATTTACTAAGGTAAAGGTACTCTGGGAAAGGAAAATTCAAAGATATTTTGAGAAGTTTTGGATACACGGTCTGAGTTGACATTGATATCTGGTGACTTGAAGTGCCTTTATGGGACCTGGCTAGAGTAGGGGCAGGTAGGCCACAGGTAATAAAGGGAGATCTGGCTCCCAGTGGGCTTACTGGATCCATGGACTATCCTTTGGCCATTTCCCTGGTCTCAAATGCATAACTAAAATAAACAAATTGGGCCGGGTGTGGTGGATCATGCCTATAATACCAGCACTTTGGGAGGCCAAGGTAGGCAGATCACCTGAGTTCAGGAGTTCAAGACCAGCCTGGCTAACATGGTGAAAACCCGTTTCTACTAAAAATACAGAAATTAGCCAGGCGTGGTGGCGTGTGCCTGTAATCCCAGCTACTTGGGGGGCTGAGGTGGAAGAATTGCTTGAACCTGGGAGGTGGCAGTTGCAGTGAGCTGAGATCGCACCACTGTACTCCAGGCTGGGTGACAGAGCAAGACTCCATCTCAAAATAAATAAATAAATAAAAATTTCAAAATGAACAAATTGGTAGTTGGCACAAGCCATATTGGTTCCCTGGCCCATGGAGTAAGTGTAATCATAGTGAGAAAGGCCAAGTAGAAGCCTCTGAAACTATCGCCCCTCAAACCAAAAGAGTAAATCAAAAGCAATATAAAATATGGGGGTTATCACAGAAATCAGTTGTCTTAGTCTGCTTTCTGTTGCTATAGCAGAATCCCATGCTGGGTAATCTATAAGGAAAAGTTTATTTAGCTCATGGTTCTGGAGGCTATGAAGTCCAAGATCAGGGCACCAGCATCTGGTGAGGGGCTTCTAGCTATGTCATAACATGGCAGAGGGTATTATATGGTAACAGGCCAAGAGTGTGCATGTCAGCTCAGATCTCTCTTCTTCCTATAAAGCCACCAGTCTCATCACGAGAGCCCACCCAGATGACCTTATCTAATTCTAAAGACCAACCTTCATTCAACACATGCTTTTGGGGATTAAGTTTCCAACACATAAAATCTGGGAAACACACTCAAACCATAGCACCAATGCTACCCCTAAAAGCTTAAAAGATGCAATGGTTATGGTTCCTATCATAAGCCTGTTTAATTCAAGAGTCTGATCCTCCAAAAATAAGACAGATCCTGGAGGATAAGAGTAGACTACTATGAAACCTGCAAAACAGTAGTCCCCATTGAAATTATTGTGCCAGTTATAGTATCTTTACCAGAGCAGATTAACACAAACTGAGGAACAGGTTAATTTGCCATTGATTTGGTGAATGCATTATTTTTCATCCCTATCAGAAAAGAAGTTCAGAATAAGTTTGAATTCATTTGGAAAAAGCCACAATTTATATCTTTTGTCTTGTCTCAGGACTAGATCAACTCTTCTGCATGGTCCAGAGACCTGGGTTTACTGGATGTCCTGCAGAACATCACATCAGTGATGTCATACTAATTGTACCAAATGAGCACAAAGTGGGAGTACATTAGAGATGTTCATAAGATACATGCGCTCTGGAGGGAGGGTGATAAAACGTATAAAAATTCAGAGACACACCACTATTTTACATATCTAATAGTCTGGGGCATGCTGGAACATCCTCTTCAAAAACACAAAATTAATAGACACATAATTGCTTATTTCACCCTCCTCCAAAAAGGAATGTCTAGTACACCTCTTCGCATTTTAAAGGTAGAACACCACTCTTATTAACACAGCTTCAACTAACACATTGAATGAAACTACAGACTGCTAGATTTAAGACGGGGTCCAGAACAGGAAAAGGCTCTTCATCAGTTCCCAGTTGCAAAATAAGCAGATCTACTGCTGTGATCATATGATCTGTAAGACATTATGTTATTAGAAATATAGCTGGTGGGAAAATACACTCTCTGGATTTTATGGCAATCTTGAATGGGGTAATCATCATGTAGATCTATTGGGTTCTGGAGCAAAGCCATGCCATCTGCAGTGTGAAATGATATACCTTTCACAGACAGCTTCAGGTGTGCAATGGGGCCCTGGTAGAGACAAATCACCAGACCATGTCACCAGATCTACTCTCATGAGTATTGTCAAACCCATCAAACCCTCAAGTCAAGTAGGCCCAACACCAATCTTAATATTGTGGTGTCTCCACAATATTAGTATGAGTGGTGCCTCCCAGATAAAGGACAAGTAGGGCCAATAAGAGAAATGCGAGCATCGTGAGCAAGTAGCCCAGATCCCCATGTCATCTACTGCTGTTGCTCCTGTGCCTACCTCCATTTATACCTATAGGGGAATCCCTTGTGACCAGGAAATAAAGGAAAATAAGAAGCTTAAGCTTGGTCAGATTAGGAATGTGAGTATAAGTCAAACACAGGTGGTGACTACACTACGGCCTCAAAAGAGAAATTTTTATAATGGACAGAGCTTCTAGCAGTAGACCTGGTTATCTAATTTGAGTGGAAAGATAAGTAGCCTGAGGTTAGAATATATGCCATACACATGGACATACTTACAGTGCAAGATGGTTTGGTTCAGTCCTCAGGAGCCTGGAAATAAGAAAGTTTTAAGCTGGAGACAAGTGGACATATAGAAGTGGATATAAAGTATCGCATGTTAGTGTCTAGCAGGAAGCATCTCTCACTGAAGAGGCACTAAACTATCAGGTAATCAAAATGACTTGGCAGTAGGTATCAGCCAGATTCTGTTATAAGCCACCCCAATGCTGTCATAATGGACACATGAATGGAGTGGCCATGTTGGTAATGATGAAAGCTATGTAAGAGCTCAACGGCATGAGCTCTCAAGGCTGAACTAACTACTCTTGTTAGCAAGAGAGACCATCCTGGATCTCCAGTGGATTGTGAGATGTATGGGTCTGGAGCCTAGAGAAGAAGGGTAGATTTGTTGTACAGACTTGGTACTTACTGATGTAGGGTTAGTACGCTTTTGGCATATGAGCAAGGGAAGAAAAGACAACCATGCCCAGGGAATAACAATAGCTAAAGGGAAGGCAAAGGAGGAGCAGTTCTAAAGGGAGGCTAAGAAGATGCAGTTAGATAGAAAAAAAATAGCTAATACCCTAAAACTTAAAGTATAATAATAATAATAATAAAAAGAAAAAAATAACTGAAGAGTCAGGGGTAGGACAGCTTCATAAGGAAGAGTATAAAAAATGCAGTAAGATGAGGATTTGAAAATATTCATTCATTTTAGCAGCAAAGAGCACATTAAAAATTTTATCTAGAGCAATTTCAAAGAGTACTAAAGCACGGGGGAGTTGAAATATGATTGAGAATTAAAGAAGGCAATATAAAGAGCATAAATTGAGTTTTAAAGTGTCATACTTGTCTGGGAAAAGAACAGATAAGGTGGTGCATAAAGAAAAAATGAAGGTTTGAAATAGCTGCTTTGGAAAAAGGAGAAAGAGAGCTGACCATGTGCACAAAGAACATCAAGAAGTGCTGAATGCCAAAGCCAAGTCAAGGTTGAAGTCCCCAAATTTGCATTGGCACTACTAGTCAATTTGATTTATGTGCATTTTCTTTGGCAGTGATTGACTTTCAGGGGGACAGGGATGATAGTACACACCATTGGGCTGGCCTAAAACCTGATATAAAAGTAAAGGTTTTCAGAGTAGGTGTAGAGGAAAAAATGGGGCAAGAATGTTCAGGGTCCTGGCAAGTCAGATTATAGTGTGATTCAATACGGTGGAAAGGAAGGAAGGAAAACAATGAGGAGGTGACTCTCTGGGAAGAAAAATGAGGTTCCAGATACCTAAGACCAAGTGCTTTGGGAGCTAGAGAGTAAGAGAGATGGAGGGATGAGAGGTTATAGAAAGATGTTGATATGCCAGAGTTTACACTTTCATAGGTCATTCGGTTCCAGCTGAGGGCAATGCCTACCTTGATGCAATAGTATATAGTGGAGTAGAGCCTTTTATGGATCACCAGTCTGGGTACTCAGTGCTGAAGTGCAGCAAATTTGAAAACTGTTACAACTAAGGAAGGCAAGAGATGTTGAACAAGTCTCAGCATAGATGCTGATGACACCCAGAGTGATGATAGTAATTGAGCTTTTTAAGCATCCTGGCAGCTAAGGTATAATAGGAAATCCATCTGGTATTTAGCCCTACCTTATTAAAGAAAGAATCATACACATGTGAAGAGAAGCTGAATTCTAGAAGGAATATATTTGCTGAATAACTTTAAGTCTGACTCAGATGAAGGGGTTGGCATTGCTCCAGGGCAGCACATGAGCTCTGTAGCAGACCAAAACAGTACCACTGCTTCCCACTACTCCAAGCCACCAGGAATGTGCTGATCTCCTTTTCTAACTAGTCAAAGTGCAAAATTGCCATTTTTCCTTAAGTCTCCCAAAGACAGCAGTAGCAGTGTGCCAATGGTATGTCAATCAGTGTGACTCAGATGTCAGTGGAAGGCCCCGTGCTGCTTGAGCCTTCCACATTTCATAGTCTGTGGAATTCAAAGCCTTTTTAAGTGTGTCTAATTCCCAAGTGGTTTTGGTTTCCTCAGCCTCCCTTACCTCTGAGATTTCCTACTCATCACCATTCTCCTACACCATTTTGACCCCAGAGCGAAATTCAGTCCTTCTTGCAGTTTTTACTGTTAAGATGACCACAAAAAAATTCCTCAAACCATTCTTTCTAAAGACTCAAAACTCATAACTTACATCATGTTATGGATGGAAAATCAAGACATAGCAAGTAGAATGTCTTTCCAAGAAAACCAAGCAAGAGCCTTAATAAAGCTTTACTTCATCAACATTACAGCATCATGTTTCTAAACTCTAAAATTGTATCATGGTCATAATGATATCCAAAATTGTCAATATTTCCTTAATCACTTGGTAATTGTGTTACTCTGTTTTCTTACTGCTGATAAAGACATACCTGAGACTGGGTAATTTACAAAAAAAAGGAGGTGTAATGGACTCACAGTTCCACATGGCCGGGAAGGCCTCACAATCATGGCGGAAGGAAAAGGCATGTCTTAACATGGTGGCAGACAAGAGAGAATGAGAGTCAAGCAAAAAGGCAACCCCTTATAAAACCGCCAGATCTCATGAGACTTATTCACTACTACGAGAACAGTCTGGTGGAAACTGCCACCACGATTCAATTATCTCCCACCAGGTCCCTCCCATGTGGGAATTATGGGAGCTGCAATTCAAGATGAGATTTGGGTGGGGACACAGCCAAACCATGTCAGTAATGCAAGCAAGAACTTCCTTCTCTGTATGCAGGAATTTTGTAAAATTGAAGTAATTTTGTTGAAAAACCAATAGATACAAAATTTCTACTTACATACATATAGAATTTTGTTACTAAGAGGACAATTTGCAGGCCAGACACTTTCAGTCTTCTATTGTCTGACCTGAGCAAATGGGAGAAGGGTGGACCAATGGTGCTAGATGTTGGCATGATAAAAATTACTATGGGGCCAAAAGGACTTCCCTACATAAAGTAATTATAAGTATTATCCTAAGAGAATTAAGCAGGGGGCAAATGAAAAGCTGTCACAACCTGCTTCTTCCAGTTCTACAGCAGGAATTTTAGGACTTTGTGTTGCAGCAATGCTCCAATAGAGTTTGCCTGGTGGCACGCTGAGCTTCAAGAACAGTGGGTGTCTCCTCCTATCAAGCAGAATGGATATGGATATAAAGGATGCTATGATGAAGAGTACATCTGTTAGCAAAGTGCACATTATTTTCAACTCCTGTCCTAATCAGATTCCCCCCAAACTAATCTGTGGTGCTTTTATTAATTTACATAGTGGGTACTATTTGGCATATTATGAAACAGTTTGTTGTACTTTTTAAACAGTCAATAACACGACATCTGATTCTTTTTAACAAAAAGTTTCTTCCCTTGAATATTTTCATTACTTTTGCCTGTGGATTATAACCAGTTGTTATTTCCATTGAAAAACCCAGCCTTTCTAGTTTCTGGTTCCACATAACTGGAGCCCAGTAGACTTAATTACATTTAAAGATGACTGAAATTAAGTAGCTGAACTTTGCCTTAGCTTAAAGCTGCAAGTTTAACTGTTCCTTGATATGCATTAGCTACTAGTCAATCACTCAGTTGGCTACATATCATACTGTAGGAGAGTTTTGGTGTTCACATAAAAAAAAATAATTGGACTAGGCCCAGAAGAATACCCAATGGATTCTCAAATCATTAATTTTTGGATTAGGCTTTTACTTTGGCAACATGTATACAAATAAGCAGAATGACTGAAATTAACTTATTGCATTCAAGAGACATCTATAATTCTGCAGTTAGTTGGTGAGAAAGAATTAAACAATTTCATCTTTGACCATTTCCCTTTTCATTTCAGCTAAACAAACCTCGCCTTGCTAAATTACTCAGATCCTCTCTTCCAGCTGATAGGAAAATAAAGGGCCTCATGAGTGAGGCTTTATATTTATAAATTTTAATTCATATAAAAACACAAGGATCACATTAAAGTGTCATGAAAGGGCAAATTAAAGATAAAAGTTTAAAGACAAATTAAAGACTAATGCTTCCCACTTCAAGCGGATCATGGGGGTCTGTGCCAAAGTATTGAGGCACATGCCATGTGAGAGATCAGGAATTGAGCTCATCTCCCTACAGTTCTGAAATATGAAGGCTGGACTACAAGCCACCTCTGAACAACTCATGAATCCTGGGGAGCTAAATTCAATAGGACTCTATTTTGGATTTTTTTCTCTTTTATTTTCATTTCTTTTTTTTTTAAAGGAAAACTGTGACTACAGAAATGGGAAAGATGCAACCCATGTAATTGACCTAGTACCCTCTGTCTCATTAGAACACTTTCAGCAAAGCTGCAGGGTTGGCTGGTGGATGGATTCATCAGCTTCCTCAAAGTAACCAAAGGCCAGAGGGACTCAGAAAAAAATAAGGATAAATGACAGTCCTGCTCCAACGACTGACCAACTGAATGTTCAGGGGTATTTACCATAGCCTTAGAAAGCAGAGTCTTGAGATTTCTGCTAAGGCCAATAAATGTTTTATTCCCAAGTGAGTAACTGAGAAAATGTTCCCAGGTCCCAGTTATGTGCTATTGGAAAGCCTAAAGGAAGATAGGAAAGGAGGAGAAAGGAAAAAGATAAACCCAGTTGGTAGAAGAGTGGAGGAGGAGGGGGAGGGAGCCATTTCATAATGATGGTGGTATTGACAGAAATAGCACATAGCTTCAGAAGTCTCAGAGAATGCAGAGACTATGGGCCTGGTGGGAGTTTTCATCCTCAAGTTCTACTATCATTCATTTACTCTGGTTGGGGTTGGTGGTGTGATGATGGAAAGACATTTAAAATTCATTCTTTTCTTTCTACAAAAGAAACTTTTTTCTACCTGGTATTGCCTTTAGAGTTTTGTGGAAGTAAATTCAATGGAATAGGTGCTATTTATTTAATACCTTCTATTTACTTGTCCTTGCAACCCCTACAAAGGGTCTTACTATCTGGATAAGGAAACTAAATCTCCAAGAAGTTAATAAGTTAAGAGATTTGCTCAAGTCAGACATGTAATAGAAGAACTGGACTTCAACTTGGGTCTGGCTTAAAGTCTGACTACCTTACACTTCACCCTCTGATGTAAAAACTTAGTCTAACCACAAAATTAAAATCCCTGAGTATTTAACTGCTCAAAGAAATGATGCTTCATTAAGTAAAATTCAACATTTAATTATATGAAAATGCCATTTTCTTCCTGATGTGCTTTAAAACCAAGTGGTTTCTATTCCCTAGAATGTTGTTTTCTAGATACATTTAGGACTGGCTGACAACAAAATGATGTAAAAGACAGACATAGGGACAGAAAAGAAATACTGTGATGTCTATTGGACATTGTTTTGGATAATATCATAATACTTTATTTGTACTTTTATTTTACCTTCTATTTAGCTTACATAGTTAAAAATATGAAGTTACACTGACTTATGGAGGAAAAAATTACAGCCCATTTAGTTCTAGAAAGGATTCCAGGTGACTTGAATCATAGCTGAGCATTTCTATACTCCTTCATCTCTCGTAACTAGATTATCTAATCCTCAGGGCTGGAGGCTATCCCAACCAACTTTATTTCTCCAGCAGCACCCAGCAGTTCTTGATGTGGTAGGCAACCAACATTTGTTGAATACATTTCTACTGAGATGACTTGACAGATGGAGTATCCAAAAAGAAGGGCTTCTACAGAAAAGAACTGTATGGATTATCTCTCAAAATATATAGAATAGTTCAGAATCAAGGCTAGATGGAATGATTCTTTAATACTCCTGTGGATTCATGGATGACCCTTTTAAATCTTTAAATATCAATAAGACATGTTGAATCTAAACATTCTATATTTTAAATTCCAAATTTTATACATGTTTTCTTGGGCCAGAAATGGTCATTGTTGCATTCTTACACTACCATAGAAACTATTATTTCTGCCCTCTGCCTGCAAAACAGGCAGGTGCACTGAGGAGCAAAAGCATGGGCTGTTTTAATCTCTGGGCTCTTATTTAACCTATCAATAATTTAGTGGGTGTTATTTGTTGCCTTTAGTTTCTGTTATTTTTACTCCTTTGTTGGCAGCTCTTGTTTATACTTTGAGAAAATAAAAAGGTTACTTCACATACTGGGATTTTACCTTATTCTTGTATTATTTTTCACTTGCACAGCATGAGTGCAATTAATAAGATGGCATTGAAAATACAGTACTAAATTACATATACTTAAAGCTATGTTCTCTGTGACAGTGTAAGGCACATAGATAATCAATAAATAATGATGAATTAAGAGACTGTCTTTAGAACTATTATTTGAAGCTGCAGTTCTGCAACTCACTTACTGTGTGACTTTGGACATCTTATATCACCCCTCCAGGTTTCACTTTCAGCATCTGAAAAAAGAAGAGATTAAAGTAAATGATATATAAGGACCATTGAAACTTTTGCATTCTGTGATCAACAGGATGGTATAGATTAGTTCACTATCTCTGTTTTTTCACTATGAGAATCAAGTTAGTTGCATTTCTATGGAGTAAATGAATTTATTTATTTATTTTTAATTATTATTATACTTTAAGTTTTAGGGTACATGTGCACAATGTGCAGGTCAGTTACATATGTATACATGTGCCATGCTGGTGTGCTGCACCCATTAACTCGTCATTTAGCATTAGGTATATCTCCTAATGCTATCCCTCCCCCCTACCCCCACCCCACAACAGTCCCCAGAGTGTGATGTTCCCCTTACTGTGTCCATGTGTTCTCATTGTTCAATTCCCATCTATGAGTGACAACATGCGGTGTTTGGTTTTTTGTCCTTGCGATAGTTTACTGAGAATGATGATTTCCAATTTCATCCATGTCCCTACAAAGGACATGAACTCATCATTTTTTATGGTTGCATAGTATTCCATGGTGCATATGTGCCACATTTTCTTAATCCAGTCTATCATCGTTGGACATTTGGGTTGGTTCCAAGTCTTTGCTATTGTGAATAGTGCCGCAATAAACATATGTGTGCATGTGTCTTTATAGCAGCATGATTTATAGTCCTTTGGGTTTATACCCAGTAATGGGATGGCTGGGTCAAATGGTATTTCTAGTTCTAGATCCCTGAGGAATCACCACACTGACTTCCACAATGGTTGAACTAGTTTACAGTCCCACCAACAGTGTAAAAGTGTTCCTATTTCTCCACATCCTCTCCAGCACCTGTTGTTTCCTGACTTTTTAATGATCGCCATTCTAACTGGTGTGAGATGGTATCTCATTGTGGTTTTGATTTGCATTTCTCTGATGGCCAGTGATGATGAGCATTTTTTCATGTGGTTTTTGGCTGCATAAATGTCTTCTTTTGAGAAGTGTCTGTATACATCCTTCGTCCACTTTTTGATGGGGTTGTTTTTTTCTTGTAAATTTGTTTGAGTTCATTGTAGATTCTGGATATTAGCCCTTTGTCAGATGGGTAGGTTGCAAAAATTTTCTCCCATTCCGTAGGTTGCCTGTTCACTCTGATGGTGGTTTCTTTTGCTCTGCAGAAGTTCTTTAGTTTAATTAGATCCCATTTGTCAATTTTGCCTTTTGTTGCCATTGCTTTTGGTGTTTTACACAGGAAGTCCTTGCCCATGCCTATGTCCTGAATCGTATTGCCTAGGTTTTTTTCTAGGGTTTTTATGGTTTTAGGTCTAACATGTAAGTCTTTAATCCGTCTTGAATTAATTTTTGTTTAAGGTGTAAGGAAGGGATCCAGTTTCAGCTTTCTAAATATGGCTAGCTAGTTTTCCCAGCACCATTCATTAAATAGGGAATCCTTTCCCCATTGCTTGTTTTTCTCAGGTTTGTCAAAGATCAGATAGTTGTAGATATGCGGAGTTATTTCTGAGGCCTCTGTTCTGTTCCATTGGTGTATATCTCTGTTTTGGTACCAGTACCATGATGTTTTGGTTACTGTAGCCTTGTAGTATAGTTTGAAGTCAGGTAGCGTGATGCCTCCAGCTTTGTTCTTTTGGCTTAGGATTGACATGGCGATGCGGGCTCTTTTTTGGTTCCATATGAACTTTAAAGTAGTTTTTTCCAATTCTGTGAAGAAAGTCATTGGTAGTTTGATGGGGATGGCATTGAATCTATAAATTACCTTGGGCAGTATGGCCATTTTCACGATATTGATTCTTCCTACCCATGAGCATGGAATGTTCTTCCATTTGTTTGTATCCTCTTTTATTTCATTGAGCAGTGGTTTATAGTTCTCCTTGAAGAGGTCCTTCATGTCCCTTGTAAGTTGGATTCCTAAGTATTTTATTCTCTTTGAAGCAATGGTGAATGTGACTTCACTCATGATTTGGCTCTCTGTCTGTTATTGGTGTATAAGAATGCTTGTGATTTTTGTACATTGATTTTGTATCCTGAGACTTTGCTGAAGTTGCTTATCAGCTTAAGGAGATTTGGGGCTGAGACAATGGGGTTTTCTAGATATACAATCATGTCATCTGCAAACAGGGACAATTTGACTTCCTCTTTTCCTAATTGTATACCCTTTATTTCCTTCTCCTGCCTGATTGCCCTGGCCAGAACTTCCAACACTATGTTGAATAGGAGTGGTGAGAGAGGGTATCCCTGTCTTGTGCCAGTTTTTAAAGGGAATGCTTCCAGTTTTTGCCCATTCAGTATGATATTGGCTGTAGGTTTGTCATAGATAGCTCTTATTATTTTGAGATATGTCCCATCAATACCTAATTTATTGAGAGTTTTTAGCATGAAGTGTTGTTGAATTTTGTCAAAGGCCTTTTCTGCATCTATTGAGATAATCATGTGGTTTTTGTCTTTGGTTCTACTTATATGCTGGATTACATTTATTGATTTGTGTATATTGAACCAGCCTTGCATCCCAGGGATGAAGCCCACTTGATCATGGTGGATAAGCTTTTTGATGTGCTGCTGGATTCGGTTTGCCAGTATTTTATTGAGGGTGTTTACATCAATGTTCATCAAGGATATTGGTCTAAAATTCTCTTTTTTGGTTGTGTCTCTGCCCGGCTTTGGTATCAGGATGATGCTGGCCTCAGAAAATGAGTTAGGGAGGATTCTCTCTTTTTCTATTGATTGGAATAGTTTCAGAAGGAATGGTACCAGTTCCTCCTTGTACCTCTGGTAGAATTCAGCTGTGAATCCATCTGGTCCTGGACTCTTTTTGGTTGGTAAGCTATTGATTATTGCCTCAATTTCAGATCCTGTTATTGTTCTATTCAGAGATTCAACTTCATCCTGGTTTAGTCTTGAGAGAGTGTATGTTTCGAGGAATTTATCCATTTCTTCTAGGTTTTCTAGTTTATTTGCGTAGAGGTGTTTGTAGTATTCTCTGATGGTAGTTTGTATTTCTGTGGGATTGGTGGTGATATCCCCTTTATCATTTTTTATTGCATGTATTTGATTCTTCACTCTTTTTTTCTTTATTAGTCTTGCTAGTGGTCTATCAATTTTGTTGATCCTTTCAAAAAACCAGCTCCTGGATTCATTAATTTTTTGAAGGGTTTTTTGTGTCTCTATTTCCTTCAGTTCTGCTCTGATTTTAGTTATTTCTTGCCTTCTGCTAGCATTTGAATGTGTTTGCTCTGGTCTTCTAGTTCTTTCAATTGTGATGTTAGGGTGTCAGTTTTGGATCCTTCCTGCTTTCTCTTGTGGGCATTTAGTGCTATAAATTTCCCTCTACACACTGCTTTGAATGTGTCCCAGAGATTCTGGTATGTTGTGTCTTTGTTCTCATTGGTTTCAAAGAACATCTTTATTTCTGCCTTCATTTCGTTATGTACCCAGTAGTCATTCAGGAGCAGGTAGTTCAGTTTCCATGTAGTTGAGCGGTTTTGAGTGAGTTTCTTAATCCTGAGTTCTAGTTTGATTGCACTGTGGTCTGAGAGACAGTTTGTTATAATTTCTGTTCTTTTACACTTGCTGAGGAGAGCTTTACTTCCAACTATGTGGTCAATTTTGGAATAGGTGTGGTGTGGTGCTGAAAAAAAAGTATATTCTGTTGATTTGGGGTGGAGAGTTCTGTAGATGTCTATTAGGTCCGCTTGGTGCAGAGCTGAGTTCAATTCCTGGATATCCTTGTTGACTTTCTGTCTCATTGATCTGTCTAATGTTGACAGTGGGGTGTTAAAGTCTCCCATTATTATTGTGTGGGAGTCTAAGTCTCTTTGTAGGTCACTAAGGACTTGCTTTATGAATCTGGGTGCTCCTGTATTGGGTGCATATATATTTAGGATAGTTAGCTCTTCTTGTTGAAATGATCCCTTTACCATTATGTAATGGCCTTCTTTGTCTCTTTTGATCTTTGTTGGTTTAAAGTCTGTTTTATCAGAGACTAGGATTGCAACCCCTGCCTTTTTTTGTTTTCCCTTTGCTTGGTAGATCTTCCTCCATCCTTTTATTTTGAGCCTATGTGTGCCTCTGCACATGAGATGGGTTTCCTGAATACAGCACACTGATGGGTCTTGACTCTTTATCCAATTTGTCAGTCTGTGTCTTTTAATTGGAGCATTTAGCCCTTTTACATTTAAGGTTAATATTGTCATGTGTGAATTTGATCCTCTCATTATGATGTTAGCTGGTTATTTTGCTTGTTAGTTGATGCAGTTTCTTCCTACCCTTGATGGTCTTTACAATCTGGCATGTTTTTGCAGCAGCTGGTACCGGTTGTGCCTTTCCATGTTTACTGCTTCCTTTTGGAGCTCTTTTAGGGCAGGCCTGGTGGTGACAAAATCTCTCAGCATTTGCTTGTCCATAAAGTATTTTATTTCTCCTTCACTTATGAAGCTTAGTTTGGCTGGAAATGAAATTCTGGGTTGAAAATTCTTTTATTTAAGAATGTTGAATTTTGGCCCCCACTCTCTTCTGGCTTGTAGAGTTTCTGCCAAGAGATCCGCTGTTAGTCTGATGGGCTTCCCTTTGTGGGTAACCCGACCTTTCTCTCTGGCTGCCCTTCACATTTTTTCCTTCATTTCAACTTTGCTGAATCTGACAATTATGTGTCTTGGAGTTGCTCTTCTCGAGGAGTATCTTTGTGGCATTCTCTGTATTTCCTGAATCTGAATGTTGGCCTGCCTTGCTAGATTGGGGAAGTTCTCCTGGACAATATCCTGCAGAGTGTTTTCCAACTTGTTTCCATTCTCCCTGTCACTTTCAGGTACACCAATGAGATGTAGATTTGGTCTTTTCACATAGTCCCATATTTCTTGGAGGCTTTGTTTGTTTCTTTTTAGTCTTTTTTCTCTAAACTTCCCTTCTCACTTCATTTCATTCATTTCATCTTCCATCACTGATACCCTTTCTTTCAGTTGATCGCATCAGCTCTTGAGGCTTCTGCATTCTTCATGTAGTTCTCGAGCCTTGGCTTTCAGCTCCATCAGCTCCTTTAAGCACTTCTCTGTATTGGTTATTCTAGTTATACATTTGTGTAAATTTTTTTCAAAGTTTTCAACTTCTTTGCCTTTGGTTTGAATTTCCTCCTGTAGCTCGGAGTAGTTTGATCGTCTGAAGCCTTCTTCTCTCAAGTCGTCAAAGTCATTCTCCATCCAGCTTTGTTCCGTTGCTGGTGAGGAACTGTGTTCCTTTGGAGGAGGAGAGGCACTCTGCTTTTTAGAGTTTCCAGTTTTTCTGCTCTGTTTTTTCCCCATCTTTGTGGTTTTATCTACTTTTGGTCTTTGATGATGGTGAGGTACAGATGGGTTTTCAGTGTGGATGTCCTTTCTGTTTGTTAGTTTTCCTTCTAACAGACAGGACCCTCAGCTGCAGGTCTGTTGGAGTTTGCTAGAGGTCCACTCCAGACCCTGTTTGCCTGGGTATCAGCAGCAGTGTCTGCAGAACCACAGATTTTCGTGATCTGCGAATGCTGCTGTCTGATCCTTCTTCTGGAAATTTTTTCTCAGAGGAGTACCGTGCTGTGTGAGGTGTCAGTCTGCCCCTACTCGGGGGGTTCCTCCCAGTGAGGCTGCTCGGGGGTCAGGGGTCAGGGACCCACTTGAGGAGGCAGTCTCCCCTTTCTCAGATCTCCAGCTGCATGCTGGGAGAACTACTGCTCTCCTCAAAGCTGTCAGACAGGGACATTTAAGTCTGCAGAGGTTACTGCTGTCTTTTTGTTTGTCTGTGCCCTGCCCCCAGAGGTGAAGCCTGCAGAGGCAGGCAGGCCTCCTTGACCTGTGGTGGGCTCCACCCAGTTCGAGCTTCCAGGCTGCTTTGTTTACCTAAGCAAGCCTGGGCAATGGCGGATGCCCCTCCCCCAGCCTCACTTCTGCCTTGCAGTTTGATCTCAGAGTGCTGTGCTAGCAATAAGTGAGACTCCATGGTCGTACGACCCTCCGAGCCAGGTGCGGGATATAATCTCCTGGTGCGCAGTTTCCTAAGCCCATCATAAAAGCGCAGTATTAGGGTGGGAGTGGCCCGATTTTCCAGGTGCCGTCTGTCACCCCTTTCCTTGACCAGGAAAGGGAACTCCCTGATCCCTTGCACTTCCCGAGTGTAGCAATGCCTCGCCCTGCTTCGGCTGGCGCATGGTGCACTGCATCCACTGTCCTGTGTCCCCTGTCTGGCACTCCCTAGTGAGATGAACCCGGTACCTCAGAGGGAAATGCAGAAATCACCCGTCTTCTGTGTCGCTCAGGCTGGGAGCTGTAGACTGGAGCTGTTCCTATTCGGCCATCTTGGCTCCTCCCCCCCTGAAATATTTCTTCTGGAGTAGATGAATTTAAAATACAGCTTTACCTTTTCTGTTTTTCTTAACTGGAGCCCAAGTGCAGGGTAAATTATGTTAAGATGTTTTGTGTAGCATCATGAATGCTCTTCCTTCTTCAACCACTTAGGATAGGTCTGGGGAGAGTTCAAGTGATTCTCCTGCCTCAGCCTCCTGAGTAGCTGGGATTACAGGCACCTGCCACCATGCCCTACTAATTTTTGTATTTTTACTAGAGACAGGGTTTCACCATATTGGCCAGGCTGGTCTCAAACTCCTGACCTCAGGCAATCTGTCTGCCTTGGCCTTCCAAGGTTTTTGGGATTACAGGTGTGAGCCACCACGCCCGGCCCATATTATTTTCTTAATAGGGTAAAGTGTTTCAGAAAAATCACTACTCCCAGCCACTATAAAATTTTTTATTTTGCTTTCCTAAAACTGTCCAAAAAGGAGACGAAATACCCAGCATCAATCCAACTTTAGGTGAAAGTTAGGTTAGTTGCATGTACTAATCCAAACACAAGTTAACTTAAAAGAAATTCACAGTGAATGTCTAGACAGGGTCTGCTAAAGAGGTTTCTGCTTTTCAGAAGGTTGTTGGGTGGAGAAGCTACCTAGCTACAAATTATACAGTAAGAGGTTGTGAGCCTGCAAATTATTTATCGAAGACTATCGGTGATATCCTTTCATTATACAGAACAAATTTCCAGCAAGAGAATTATCAGGGTTGAAGTCTGGCATCAAGCAAATTAAGATCTAAGAAAAAGAAGAGAAAACTTATAAATGCCAACAATAAAATGCTCATCGTTTCCCCCTTCTTTATAAGATGAATAATTTGGACATGATTTCTTTTACTTTTTTCTTTCCTGAGCTTTATTTTTCTGACGCTAGTACTAGGTAATCAACAATATAAGATGGAGTTGAATTGCAAAAGCCACACAGAACTTTATCTTAATAGCTCAGACAACTCAGAGGATCAGAAAAGTATATCTTGAGTTTATAGAGATTCTGGGATAAACTTGGCTTATGCTGTTGGAAATGAATAGCTAACACTTTACATACACTACTAATATACACTAACATTTTCATTGACTTACAAAAATTTTTCTCGGTAGCCACTTGAATACCTGGTTGCACTAGAATGCTTATTGTTGCTTCCCTCAGTTAGCAATAAAATAGTTGCTAATCATTAGTAGATGATGCTAATCAATCCTGTGAAATATGTTTTAAATTTATTTGAGTAAATCAATATTGAAAATAAATTTCAATGTATCTTGCCTGCATTTATACTCACCTTCTCACCTTGAGTCAAAGTGTAAGTACTTAAGTTTAGAATTAGTGTTTGAGTATATGTTTTGTATTAAATATTTAGATTTTTAAATAAAAATCTGCAGATAGTTTAAATACAAATATCTAATAAGTGCATAAAGGAATGGCTGTTATATCTTGTTAAAAAATAGTTCTGCCATAGTCTTACAATCTGACCCAGTATTACGTACTGCTGGAGAAAAGGGGACTGCAAATATTCTAAGATGTTGTCTTTCCTGGACACCCTGACTTTGCAGATTTTTATTCTCACATGTTAGGTACAATTCTGGCAGTTTATCCTGTGAAAAGATTAGGGCTTTTGCAGTCTCCCAAAAGCATACAAAGTAAAGACCACTTTTTTTCTTTCTTTCTTTTTTTTTTTTTTGATAGAGTCTCACTCACTCTGCTGCCTAGGAGTGCAATGGTGTGATCTTGGCTCACTGCAACCTCTGCCTCCCAGGTTCAAGCTGTTCTCCTGCCTCAGCCTCCTTAATAGCTGGGACTACAGGTGTGTGCCACCACACCCAGCTAATTTTTGTATTTTTAGTAGAGACAGGGTTTCACCATGTTGGCCAGACTGATCTCGAACTCCTGACCTCAAGTGATCCGCCCGCCTTGGCCTACCAAAATGTTGGGATAAGAGGCGTGAGCCACTGCGCCTGGCCAAGACCACTTTCTAAACTGTGGTCATAGAGAGATTTATAGCCACTCGAATCTGAAGAGCAGTTTGAATTGATGTGCCATTGATGAGCAGACTCTTCTTACTCTGAATCTAGCAAGCACTCCATTCTGACTTTGACTCAAAGAGCAGAGGGACGACTTGCGTTTATATCGTAATTTGGATGCCGATGGATAATTACAGTGTACAAAACACTGGAGCATGGTAAATAGAGAAAGATGGGTAGATATTTAAGTAGAGAGATTCCTAAATAGACAGTTTCCAGAGATTATTTTTTTGACGTTGGTTAAATTAACTACAATGAGAAGTAATTATTTTTAAAAACACCTTCTCCAGGCAATCTGTAGTTTTATATTTTAGTAGAAATAATAGGTGCCTGGAAGTCTCCCAGGCCCTCATCAGTGTCAGATATTAAGAGAATTTTATACCTGAGTAAATTTGGCAGGAGGTCTGCTCCAGAGATTCTGCATGTCGTGCAGAAAATGGCCCAGGTTTAGCTGATGCTTGTAATACTGTCATTAAATTGAATTTGACTTGTAAGTGCTGGTTTGATCTAAGGAATGGCTTTTTCTATTTGTAGTGGTCTTATTGGGGGTACATACAAGAAAATCATGACTGAAGTTTATGCTGCATGCATATGCTTCGTATAAATGCTTTATTTCACTTAGAAAAAGTTCAAATATTCCAGAGACCACAGTTTTTTACTATTATAGACAGATAAATGATGCATTGGAATTTCAACAGATAATAAGGAAGTGTTTAGTTTTTCAGGAATAATTGAAAAATGTCCTTCTTATTGACATAAGATGTGGTTATCTTAGAGGGTACACTTTGTTTGCTTTCTCCTCACTTTGAGCCAACATACACATCATTCTGATTTCCTGAAGTTTTTCCTCTCCTTCTTCTGCCAAATTATATCCCATCCTCCTTTCAAAACTATGTGTAGAACACACATCCTTCAGGGGCCCTTCTGCACTGACCCCACCAGCCTCCAGCCACTCTCACAATATTCCTGCTGGGTTTTCCTTTTATTTTTTAAGGTTCAATCATTACTTCATTGATTCATTTGACATATCTGCTAACCATATGCTGGGCATAGTTCTAGACACTTGAGATATATTAAGGAACAAAATAAATATTTTTTTTTCTCAAAGAGCTTATATTTTGGTAAAGAGAATGTGATGGCTAATTTTATGTGTCACTTTGGGTAGGCCATGGTGCACAGATATTTGGTCAAATGCCAGTCTAGATGTTGCCATGAAGGTATTTTTTGGTGGGATGAACATTTAAATCAGTAGACTTAGAGTAAAGCAGATGACCTGTCATAATGAGAGTGGGCCCATCCAATCGGTTGAAGGCCTTCAGAGAAAAAGACTGAGGCCCCCTACAGAAGAGGGAATTTTTTTCTCCAAACTGCCTTCAGATTTAAGCTGAATATCAATTCTTCCTGTATCTCTGGACTGCCAGTCTGCCTTGCAGAATGTAAACTTGCCAGTCCCCATAATAATGTGAGGTAATTCCTTAAAATAAGTAAATGTGTATATATATATATAAATATATATATACATATATAAATAAACATATACAAATACATACATATAAAAAATAAATATACATATAAATAAATGTAAATACATATACAAATAAGTAAATATACATATATATGCACACACATTTATTTATTTTAGATACGTGTGCATATATATGTGTGTGTATATATACACACAAAAACACACATTTATTTAAAATAAATATATATATTTGTGTGTGTGTGTGTGTGTGTGCGCGTGTGTGTGTATATATAGTCAGGGTTCTCCAGAGAAATGAAACCAATAGCAACAGGATGTGTGTGTGTGTGCGTGTGTATACATATATATATGTGTGTGTGTATATACACACATATATGTGCACTCATATATATACACACATATACGTATACACACATATATACATATACACACACACACACATATCCTATTGCTATTGGTTTTATTTCTCTGGAGAACCCTGACTCATGCAGAGAAACATACAATAAATAATAAACATAAGAATTAGGTAAATTATATGATACATTAGAAGACGATAGGTATGAAAAAAATGAAAAAGTAGAACAGGATAAAGTGAGCTGGAAAGGCTAGAAATGGGGATCAGAATGGTCTTTTGAAATGGGGAGGCCTCATTGGGAAGGTGAGATTTGAGAAAAGACTGAAAGATATCGGGAGACTTAGCCAAGGGGCTATCTAAAGAAAGAGCGTTTAAGGCAGAGCAACCGCCAGAAACACTTGGGGCAAAGGTCCTCAGGCAGGAGTGTTCCTAGTGTGTTCAAAATAGCGAGGAGGCACTGTGGTTGGAATGGAGAGCACAAAAGGTTGATTAACAGGAGATGTGGGCAGAGCAGTAACAAGAAGCCAAATGAATTAGAGCCTTGTAGGCCACTGTAAGGTGAGCTGTTTTAAGTTTTGAGCAAAAGAGTGACGTAATTCTGATGGTGTTTTTTTTTTAAGTCCTTCCTGCCTGCTATGCTGAGAATAGACTTTAGTGGGCAAAGGTAGTAGCAGGGAGATGAGTTAGGAAGATGTGTCCACTAGCTATTGCTGAGTAACACACCACCGCAGATTTTAGTTGCTCAAAGCAAAAGTCATTATTTAGCTCAAACTTTGGGGGGATGGACAAATTAAGATCGGCTCAGGCAGGTCATTCTCTGGTCTTCTCCATAGCCAGCTACAGATCAGCTAGGAGGCTCTGCTTCAGGAAGCTGGGTACCATTGGCTTGGAAAATAAGGGTGACCAGGCCATGTGCTTATTCACTCAGTGGCAGCAATTTCAAGAGAATGCACAGAGGTGTGCAAGGTCTCTTGAGGCCTAGGCTCAAAGCTAGCATGGCATCACTTGAGGGGTGGTTTTTTTTTTTTTTTTTTGAGACGGAATTTCGCTCTTGTTGCCCAGGCTGGAGTGCAATGGTGGGATCTCAGCTCACCACAACCTCCACCTCCCGGATTCAAGCGATTCTCCTGTCTCAGTGTCCCAAGTAGTTGGGATTACAGGCATGTGCCACCATGACTGGCTAATTTTGTATTTTTAGTAGAGATGGGGTTTCTCCATGTTGGTCAGGCTGGTCTCGAACTCCCAACCTCAGGTGATCCACCTGCCTCGGCCTCCCAAAGTGCTGGGATTACTTGAGGTGTATTCTATTAGTCGAAGCAAGACATGGGATGTATGCAGGGTGAAGGGTTAGAGGACTAGATTCCATGTCCTGATAGGAGAAGCTATAAAAATCACATTACAAAGGAGTGTAATATAGCAAGGAGAATAACTGAGGTAATTTATTGGTAAACTAAATCCATCAAGGCCATTTTTGATGTCCTGGTGGGAGATAGTGGTTACAGACTGGGGTGGGAGGTGGAGGGGGTGTGACTCGGTCAGAGCTTTTACCCATTTTCAAGGTTGATGCAACAGGATTTCTTGATAGATAGGCATGGCACGAAAAGGAGGAAAGGAGAGGAGGCAGGGATGGGCCTGAGGTTTTCGGCCTGAGCCCCTAGAATGATGGAGTTGCCATACACAGATTAAGGGGAGATTGTATGTGGAACAGATTTTTGAGAGAAGATCAGGAATTGAATTTTGATCATGTTACTTGACGTGTCTGCTAGATATATGGGTAGGAATGTGATATAGGCAGTTTGATATCGAGGGTAAAATTTGAGAGACAGTTTCAGGGTGGAGTCATCAGATTATAGCTGATATTTAAAATGATGGGACCAAACAATATCACTTCAGGCATGACTAAAGATAAAGGAAAGGACCACGAATTGAGACCTGGAAAGAATACACTCATACTAAAGTTCATGCTAATGCTTAGTGTACTGGGAGTTCAAGAAGAAGAAGAAGAAGAACCAGGAATGGAGACTGAGAAGGGGCAGCCAGTGATACAGGGAAAAAGCAGACAGAAAGAGTGCAGTGTCTTTAGAGGTCCACAGAAGAAAGTGAATTGAAGCACAAGAAATGATTCACTTTGCCACATACTGCTGACAGGTCACATGAGATCATTGCCAGCCAGATCATTTGAGATCTTTGTAAAAACAAACTTTGAGACTTTTTTGTCATTTTGTCTATCAAAAAAAATTTCCATCTCGGTTGTCACAAGAGTAGCAGTAGTAGTAGTACAGTAGTATACTAGTAACAGTATATTAGTAACAGTAATAATAGTAGTAACAATAGTGTTGTAATAGTAGTAGCAATGTAATAATAGCAGTAGTAGCAGCAGCAACAATAGCAGAAGCATGCTTAGGCGCCGCTCCATGTGCTTTGTATGGATTATCTCATTGAACCCTCCCAGTAATCCTCTCTTAAATTAATGAGGAAACCGAGGTACAGAAATGTTAACTAATTTTCCCAGAGCCAGTAAGTGATGGATCCATAATTAAAATACAGACATTCTGATTCCGGGGCCTTCCGCCTCATTACTCTACTATACTAAGGATGTAGGAACAATGGCCTCCTTTGTGCCATGGTTGCAACAGATTACATTTTAGGCATCAGATTCTATCATAACTTACTATGAAAGCCAGGTTTCTGATCCTGTAACCATTCTAACGTACCTTTTTCTTATTTACTAGCTTAATTATCTCCATCTCAATCTAAAACCAATTGGAAGCAGCCTTTACCAATTACATAGTATAAACAGAGCAAGAAGAGTAAGTGATGGGATAGAATAGACTCTTTGATTCCATCTGTCATTCTAACACCTGGCATACTCATGGGACAGAAATGATAACTTTTATTTCTTTAAAATTTGCAAACCAGACTCAAAATGTGATATGGAAATTTTAACAAACTCTTTCATAATTATCCATGTTTTTAATAGAATTAATGGCAAGTTTCCTATGTCACTTAAGCATAAACACAGTCTCAATTTTTGCACTGCATATAATAAAATGTTATCTTTGAATGAAAACATATTGTAATTGTGGATAGTACAAAGAATGATTAAAATTTGTTCCCATTCAAATTTGGCCTAAGTGTTACTTATGTTTATTTTATGTTTCTCTAAAATAGATGCAAATGCAATCCCTAGTCATTCTAATAATGGAAATGCTTCAACAGAGTACAAAAATATGCCTTAAGCCATATATTATTTTAGTCATAGTGGCCATTTAAATCCATTTTTGAAGAGATAAATGGCAAGTTATAGTGAAATATCCAGGTGGAAATGTCTGCAGCCAGAGATGTAAGCATCTATAACATTGGTTCTGTGTTGCCCACCTACAGCAAAGTGTGGTGGGCATAGTGTGATTTCAACCTACTCAAAGACAGAAGACAAAAGTTAACACAAACTCATATTCCTACCTTCAAATTCTTCAAATACTATGAATACTTTCAAAGTCTGTCCCACCTGGGATATATTTTCAATGGGGATATATATATATATGTGTGTGTGTGTGTGTGTATATATACACATATATGTGTATATATAGTTCAACAATGGATATATTTTCAATAAAATTTCAAATGTAACATGTCTAAAAGGAAGCATGTTCTTAATGTTTCTTTTTGCCTCTACCCTCTCAGCTCTCTAATTCAATCTTCAACAACACCATTGGATCAATCATATTATAGCTTTACTCTGTGTTGTTTCTCTTCTGAAAATTAATGACTGCCTATTGTCTACAAGTTCCATACAGTTCCCCCTAGCTTGGGCAGGTTGGCTAGTTAGGGCAACAGCCTTTCCCAACACTTCTTCACTGACATTCTCACCAGAAAGGCTGGAAAGCAGATAGATTTTTTTCTCTACCTATCTTTCAACTACAAGTGGCACTGACTAATTTTTGGACAATGAGATAGAACTACTGAGGGATTTTGAGAAAGCCTTTGGTTTTCTGATAAGAAAAACATATGTGGTTGTTGCTATGTTTTTTCTACTTCCTGTCTTGAATATAAATGTAATGCCTGAAGCTTCCGCATCTATCTTATGACCATGAGGAAATGAATATGGGTTAAAATTCCCTAAGGATAGCAGAGCATAAGTGGAAAGATTCTGGTCCATCAGAAATCTGGGGAGCTGTTGACACACCTTGAGACTGCCATTCTGGACTTCTTTTTAGAAAAACAACAAATATATTTATAACTTCAATCAGACTTTGCTTCTTTTTTTTCTTTCTGAGGCTGAGTCTTGCTCTGTCACACAGACTGGAGTGCAGTGGCACCATCTCGGCTCGCTGCAACCTCTGCCTCCCGTGTTCAAGCGATTCTCATGCCTCAGCCTCCCAAGTAGCTAGGGCTACAAGAGTGCGCCACCATACCTGGCTAATTTTTGCATTTTTAGAAAGAGATGGAGTTTCACCATGTTGGTCAGCCTGGTCTCAAACTCCTGACCTCAAATGATCTGCCCACCTTGGCCTCCCAAAGTGCCGTGATTACAGGCATGAGCCACCACGCTTTGCCAGATTTTGCTTCTTATGGATGCCATTATTTCTAGCTAATTCATTTTGGCATTCAGATACCCACACTATCCAATTTGAAGCTATCATTTCATACACCTCTACCTTTACTTGGCTACTGAATCCCCACAAAAATCTTCACTAGTTTCCATTATCTAGAACACTTCCTGGACTTTCCTGCTTTAGCAGCTTAGCTAACATTCTTTCCTCCCCTCAAAATTCCTTTTTTTTTTTTTGGTATTCTTCCACCAACAGTGACCTCCCTTCTCTGTCTCTACTCTTGCTGTATAGTCTTCAAAGTCCAGCTTACATTTCATCTCCCTGATGAAAACTTTTCATGATCTGTCTGGAGGTTACACAGGTGAATTCCTATGGAACTTGGCTCTGTACAGCTAAAGATCACACCAAATCCCAGAATATAATTACTGATGAACATGTCATCTCATCTTTAAATTGTAGTCGACTGAAATTGGATTGATACATTATTTTTTCCCCTTAGGGAGGGGTTGGACTTTGGTATTCAATCAAAATTTTTTTCCTAAATGAGTGGATAAATGAACAAAGGAAACAGATAATAAGTGTCTAAAGTATAAAGTAGGTTAGGAGTACCAGAACTGAGAAGTGGGGAAATAGACAGGACTCCATAGGTAGAGTCAAAGGACAGAGTATTTTATTACTGTAAAGAGGTCATGAAAAGTTTCATCTAGGTACAGAACAACAAAATGAGGTTTTGGTCAATGCAAGAAATGGAATAACTCTTTGGTCTCAAGTCACATTTTGACTGTAGTGTGTGGTGAGATTTTGTGCATTAGTTGTTTTTTTACATTTAATGGGAACTGGGCACATAATTCTATAAACCCTAAAAGGAGAACTGGGCCCATAAAATATTCTAATTAAAAACTGTATTCTTTGTGGTTTTATTCACATGTTTTCTTTGTATTATAATCTAATATGCTTGCTTAGAAAAACACATTTTATTGTTCTTGAGTCATATTCCCATCTTGAGTTTATTAAACTTGAATTAAAATAAATTACTCTAAAAACAAGGCTATATTTTCAACATTTGTACTTGAAAAACCTTTGAAACTAAATGATATGGTTTTGTGGTGTCCCCACCCAAATCTCATCTTGAATTGTAGTTCCCACAATCCCCACGTGTCATGGGAGGGACTTGGTGGGAGGTAATTGAATGATGGGGTCAGTTTCCCCCATGCTATTCTTGTGATAGTGAATGAATTCTCGCAAGAGCTGTTGGTTTTATAAAGCGCTTCCCCCCACCCTTCACTCTGCACTTCTCCTTGCTACTGCCATGTGAAGAAGGATGTGTTTGCTTCCCCTTCCACCATAAGTTTTCTGAGGCCTCCCCAGTGATGCAAACATGTGAGTCAATTAAACTTCTTTCCTTCATAAATTACCCAGTCTTGGGTATTTCTTCATAGCAGTGTGAGAACAAACTAATACACTAAATAAAGTTAAAATTAAAAACATTAAGCAAATCTAAGTCTTAAAAATGGTAAGGCTTCGCCCATCTCAAATATAGATATTTGTTACAGCAGCATGGTTTTCATTTTTGTCTTTTGGTCTTTTCCAGTTGGAGAGGTTTGATTAATGTTATGTTAAATGCCTAATATTATGTAATAAATTAAGTTACTCATGCTGTACCTAGCCCCTTCGCCCCTACTTCTAGCAGCAAAAGGTAGCTGAGGATAAACAACTCCATGAGGGGAAATTCACTATACATATGTTCAAACAGATATATCCATGGTATCAAAGAGGGAGAGGGGGGGAAAAAAAGCTTTCAGAGAAAATATTTCAAATATTTGTCTTTCTCTTCCTATTATATTTTATACGTATGTATTACAGAAGAAAAAAATGCTCAGCAAATTAAGAAAGCCCACTAGTAATCCCTAAGGACACTGTCACTACTAGGTCTTGATGACAGGCAACATTCTGAAGAAATATATCTAAATCATGGACTTTTTTTTTTTTTTTTAAGTTAAGAAATCCAGAAAAGTCATAGGTCCTGATTACAGATTCTGGCACAATTTCAATGACAGTTTTTAAACATAATGTCCTCTTAGTTGTAAACCCACATATGGGTCCTTTATTGGCAAAGTTCAGAGGCAATTTCTTCATGCAAGGCTGGAACCCTATCTACTCCTTTCTGATCTTTCAACAGTTTTCAAGGAGTCGGCCTTCTTTCTTTCCAGAAAGCAATCACCCATTCTTTCAACTTCATGTCACTAACATTACTCATCACAGTGGAGGAACAGACGAGGGTAATTATAATTTTTTTTAATTTTGGAAAGAGCCCAAGTTCTAAATGTCTTTCAAATTTGTTTGTGTAGTTCCCTACTCTATGACTGTTAATTTTCTCGATGTCATTGAAAGTTTCCTTTGTTTGTTTATTTATTCATTCACTCTTTCATTCAACAAGAGTTTATCAAGTACCTACTATGTGCTAGGCACTGTTTTGGACTCTGGGGACATATCAGTGGACAAAATCTTAAGAAAGCGTGCATTCTAGAGGGGAGAAATGATTATAAACAGACCAACTAAAAACAAAATCCAATCTACCAAGTAATGATAAGTGATATGAGAAAAATAAGCCGAGTTCGTGGAAAAGAGAAAGCTGGGTGGGAGGGCTGCTGCTTTGTATTGGGTGGTCAGTGAATACTGCTCTGATACTATTCATTGAGCAGGACCTGAAGGAAGTGAGGGGTGCATTATGCAGCTATCTGGGAAAAGATCCATTTAGGCAGAGGGAACAGGAATTTAAAAGGTCCTGAGTGTGCTTGATGTGTTTAGGGAACTGCTGGACCACTGTGGCTGGAGCAGAATGTGCAATGTGTTCGAGGATGGAGGAAATGACATCAAATAAAACAGAGCTGGGACCAGACCCGGGCCTTGGTGTCCACCTTAAGGGCTTTGACATTTATTCCAAGTGAGATGGGAAGCTATGGAAGAACTTTTAGCAGTGAAGTGACATGATCAGATTTAAGTTTTAAAAGGATCATTTTAACTTTTACACTGAGCCACAGACTGTAGGGTTAAGTTCATAAACAGGGAGAACAATTTTAAATCCATTGTAATAGTGCAAATGCTAGATGAGTTATTGTCTCAGAAATGTACACATTCAGGCTGGGTGCGGTGGCTCACACCTGTAATCGCAGCACTTTGGGAGGCCGAGGCAGGCAGATCACTTGAGGTCAGGGGTTCAAGACCAGCTTGGCCAACATGGTGAAACCCTGTCTCTACCAAAAATATAAAAAAATAGCCGGGTGTGGTGGCACACGCCTGTAATCCCAGCTACTTGAGAGGCTGAGGCAAGAGAATTGCTTGAACCCAGGAGGCGGAAGTTGTAGTGAGCCAAGATAGCGCCATTACACTCTAGCCTGGGCAACGGAGTGAGACTGTCTCAAAAAGAAAAAAAAAAAGAAAAGAAAGAAATATATACATTCAGTCCAGTCTGGGTTAGATATTTAACCATGATGCTTACCTCATAGCCAGCTTTTGGGTTTAGTATTTTCTCAGAATCATTCATAACCTTCCCTGATCTCATTTCTGTACATGGACCAATCTCTTCCTAATCCAACTATACCCAAGATAGTCCCTGTGAAACCATCCTAGGGGAGAAACATTCAACCTTTTGGCTCTCAAAAATTTTTCTTCTGGGCTTCAAATGTTTTTTGCAGGAAACTTGCATTTGTAACTTTTTCTTTCTTCATCCTTTTAAAAATTCTTTTGGTTTTACCTGTAGCACATTCAATCATATGTTACCAAAGTCAGTTCTGGCTTTAGTTGGAACTCAGTCTCCTTACCTGTTGCCTGAAATGAGTCTTTCTGTACCTGGTATGTGTCCTGTGGTGGATGACATCCTCCTAGGGGCACTAGTGCCTCATTCTTTAGCATTCTCTGAATTTTCTTGCTACCTCTACCCCTTATATCTCCTTAAAAGCTCATATTTCCAGTCTGAGAGATGTCGCTGGTCCAGAACTCCTTTTACAAAGAATAATGATTGACAGGCCTTGAGCCTTAGTTCCATTTTTCAGTTCTGACCACCTTCTCCCATTACCTATGCCAGAGGTTTCTGGCTACATACCAGCCATATTAGCTCACAGTGTGTTCTGTTTAGCCCATACGGTGCTTTTAAAATTATTTGAATAGTTGCTGACACTTAAAAATGATGAGGTTTATATAAAAACTGATTTTTTTTCACTTCTCTTGAAAAATGGGAAGACGTGGCCAAACCAGGTGTGTATGACTCTATGGCAACAGTCAACCAGAGCTAAGTAGTCATTTGACAGGGTGCTCTGCAGTTCCCCACAGCCTCAGCCAGCCTGGTGCATGCTCCATTAAATTCCCTGCCTGCTGGTCCCTCTAGACATTTAAGTATGACACTTATGGTTTCCGTTCCCATTCTCCCACATCCCACTATCCTTTCCAGATTATTCTAGGGCCCTCCAATGCCCCTGAAGAATTATTCAGGACAATGAAAGAAATCTTTTAGAATTATATTTTAAAATAAAAATAACACCTCCCAACATATGGAAAACAATAAGAGACATAACTTTCACATAGAAAAGAGTGACCAACTTCTCATATATTTTCAAAATAATAATCTAAATAGATTCTGGTTAGTTGTCCAATTTAGTGCAACCTGGGAAACCACTGGACATAAACTCTGACTTTCCCCTAAGCCTAGCCCTCCCTGACCCCGGGCTCCTCTAGCAAAGCCTTCTGAAATAGGATTTATGAGATGACCAACAATGCAACGAAACTGTGGACAAAGATACTGACATTAGATTTGCCATGGCCACTCATGACAAAGTTTCTATTGGCTTTTGGCCCATTTTCAGATGTCTGTATGATGAGAGATAAATTCTCCAATATCCCATTAGAGTTACTAAGCAGCCCCCCCATTCAGTGGAGTATACATATATAAAGGTTCTATTTCTTCCAGTCACTGCCTTTAGCCATACCTAATTCATTCTCTGTTTCTTGTCACTTTATACTATCTGGGATAGATTCCATAAATTTCCAGTCATGCTGAGCCATTAAAACTCTGTTATTTTAAAGCATCAACCTCAAATTTGATTTAAGTCTCTTCCCTCCTTTGGATCTTTCTTGTATGGTTTTTCAGAGGGCTCTGCAGACCCTTTTGCTCCACAGTTTCTTAACCAGGAGATCCAGCTTGAACTCCACCTCTTCTTCCTACCATCATCAGCACATGCCCCCACCACAAAGCTTCTTGTTACTGCCCTCCCCCAATCCCTGCACTTACTCAGGCAACCACCTTGTGGGCAGGGCAAGATGTCTACAACCTGGCTATTTTCTGACCCAAAGTCAACTCACTCATCTTTGCCACAAACAGTGGTAGGGCAGATCAGAACCCTCTCCTTCCTAGTGTTTCTCTTTAGGTGCTTCTTCCCCCCAACCCAGATTTACGTAGAAACAAATTAGCCAGTTCATGACCTAAGCAGATGTTTAACCAGGACATCCATCCATTCCACTGAGGTTGCCAATCTTGCAGGCCCCCAGCCTCTGAGCTCTTCTGTCTTGCCTTGGTGAGGAGAAAGGAGGTGAATCATCTCTTCTCTCTGTGGGGAGGGGAGGTGAATCATCTCTCATTCCAAATCCTACAGATTCTCCAGTTTCTCCATTGAGGCTCACACTTTCCTCTCTCCGTTCCTTTTTCATAAAGACAAAATTGGGAAACAGTCACATGTGGTAGGCTCAGTTTTGCAGACTCTATGGAAGGCTTGAGGAACGTCTCATGATTGGCTGCTCTCTTCAGAAAAAAAGGGGCTTTACAATTTCACACATGTTGTTCTGTGTTCTGAGCCTTGGTGCCAAGTCTGGAGAAACCCTGTTCAACATCTTGTTACACTCTTCTCTTTGGGCTGGCTGAATCAGCTGGGGTCTACCACTGAGTGGCAGAAAACTTGACCCAAAATGGCCCTGGCAATGAGGAAGTATGTTGTATCACTTAACTAAAAAGTCCAAATGGGAAGATCTGGCTTCAGGCCATATTGATTCCTGGTTCAAAGGACATCTCCTGGTCCCTAGCTCCACTTCATTTCCTCTGGATGAAGAAATAGTAGATGGAAGAGTTGTGGGGTCCTTGCGGAGGCCCCCAAGTTTCACATCATTACAAGCCAGCTTTCCCAGTTGTGCAAACAAAAGTCCTGGAAAATGACTTGGGTTGTGTGCCTATCCCTGATTGTCTCACAGTGCTCAGTGATAGCTGATGCCACTCTGAGGGTCAGTTGAAGTTTGTAAATAACTTCACTCCATTCCTTCTAACCTCTTTTGGTATCCATCAAAGAAGGCCATGGATTTTCCAGATCAAAATGTGTCCAAACATAAATTGAGGGCATTAGATACATGCTAGGACCTGAGTTGAAGGTATGGGCTTGGTAACATAATGTAGCTATTTCTGGGTTTCAGACGTGCATAAAGATTAGTAAGATTAGTTAAAAATGTAGGGCCTTAGAGTAAGACAGGCCTGGATCCAAATGATTGCTTCACCAGAGCAAGAAACCTTGGATAAGTACTTAACTTCTCTTGAGACTCAGTTTCCCCAACTAGAAAATGGGAGTATTGAAAATACCCAAATCATTGGGTTGTTAAAAGGATGAAATAAAATACCTGGCACAATTATTATATTTCTTAATATATAAACATATGTTATATAATAAATATGATATATTAATATATGTATTATTCTGTTCTCATGCTGCTATGAAGAAATACCTGAGATTGGGTAATTTATAAGGAAAAGAGGTTTAATTGACTCACAGTTCCACGTGGCTAGGGAGGCCTCAGGAAACTTACAGTCATGGCAGAAGGGGAAGCAAACACATTCTTCTTCACAAGGCAGCAGGAGGAAGAAGTGCCGAGCAAAGAGGGAAAAGCATCTTATGAAACCGTCAGATCTCATGAGAACTCACTCAATATCACAAGAGCATGGTGGGGGTAACCTCCCCCATGATTCACCCACCAGGTCCCACCCACAACACACTGAGATTATGAGAACTACAATTCAAGATGAGATCTGCATGGGGGCACAGCCAAACCATATCAATATACAATTTATATAGTAATATAACATATATTATTATACAATGTCTGGCACAAGGAGATGCACAATAAGTACTATTTTTGTTGCTAAGTACTTTCTCCTCCGGGCACACAGAGCAATACTGTGGAAAACCATGCTAAATTATGAAGGATTTTCCTTGTAGTTTCTAGAAGTGGCCAATTTGATATTTATCCCAGGCAGTAAGCAAATTTTCCTGCCATTTCTCCTATTATTATTTGTAAATAGCAAATGGAGAACCTAGTATGAGAGATGGAGGGTGAAGGAGACTTAAGTATATGAATTGTCTTAAGCACTGATGTGTTTGTGTATATGCATATATATATATATATATCTGCATACGTGTATATGGATATATATGTATAGATGTGTGTATGTGTATATATGTACATGCATACATATGTATAGATGTGTGTGTGTGTGAGACTAAGATGTTTATGCTAGGATTATGCTAGCAGAGATTCACTGATCATTTCCCAAAAGTAACACAGGATACTTTGCAGGCTATGCCAAATTTGAGACACATATGAATTTAGCAACACTGCAAGACGTTGCTGAGGCCTTCTACTCTTAGATATGTTTCCACAAAAAGAGGAAAATCAAGGCATTTTTGTGGTGTCATTTAAAGCGAAGCAATCTTGCTCAAATTTAATATTTAAGTAAATTGTGAAAATACTGACGACATAAATTCACTTTTCTAAAATGCATTTTTAACATTTATTTATTTACGATATTTTTTTTTTATTTTTTTGAGATGGAGTCTTGCTCTGTCACCCAGGCTGGAGTGCAATGGCACAATCACAGCCCACTGCAACTTCCACCTCCTGGGTTCAAGCGATTCTCCTGCCTCAGCCTCCCAAGTAGCTGCGATTACAGGCATGCGCCACCATGCCCTGCTAATTTTTATACATTTAGTACAGGAGGGGTTTCGCCATGTTGGCCAGGCTGGTCTCAAACACCCGATCTCAGATGATCCACCTGCCCCGGCCTCCCACAGTGCTGGGATTACAGGTGTGAGCCACCGTGCCCAACCAAAATTTATTTTTTTAAATAAATAATACTAGAATTACACTTGAGAGATTTCTTTTTTATATCAACTAAAAACTGTGACTTTCTGTGATCTAAAATTTTGTTTCTTTGGGAGACAGTAACAATGAAGGTAATCTTCCCAAGTATACTACGTGAATTATGTTGAAATATTTGGTGTAACTACATAAATATAAATATAACAAGAGCCTTTTATTTCCAAAATGAGATTCAATTTATTTTAAGAATAAGATATCAACTAGCACCCTCTTGTGGAAATGATTATTTTAGATATTGGAAAAGAAAATCTTACACAAGCAGCATGGTGGCACACCTATCATAGATGTATTTTTTTCCACACACTCTTGATGACTTCAAATTAATTGTATACTTTTGTTTATACACAGAGTCTAGGAGAAGATGTTAACATGCAGCACAGTGATGACTGCAGATTTATTCTCAAGACATTTTTTTCTTAAGTAGATCTTCAGCTGTCATCTGATTCAATTAGTCTAAGAATTTTAATTTATATTTCACTTCAAAAGGTTGAACTAGATAAGTACACAGAAATACAAATAAAAGTACTTTTTACAAGCTTTAAAACTGTGGTGTCCCCTATCTGTATTTTTTTCCTCTAGCATCTGCCTTGCCAAAAGTTCTCTTGATGCCTCCTCCCGGAGGGGATAGGTTCTGACCCAGACCTGAACCAGTTCTGACAAATGTGAAATCCTCCAGGAATGTCAGCCACCCTGCCTACCTCCAATTTTTATTGATTGATTGTTTTGAGACAGGGTCTTGCTCTGTCATCCAGGGTAGAGTGCTGTGGCATGACCATAGCTCACTGCAGTCTTGCACTCCTGGGCTCAAGCAATCCTCCTGCCTCAGCCTCCCAAGCAGCTAGGACTAGAGGCGTGCTCCAACATGCCCATGCTTTTTTTTTGTAGAGATGAGGATTTCATTATGTTGCCCAGGTTTGTCTCAAACTCCTGGTCTCAAGCGATCTTCCCGCCTCAGCTTCCCAAAGTGCTGAGATTACAGGTATCAGCCATCACACCCGGCTCACCTCCACCTTCTTAGGGGCCAGTCACCTTTCCTATATGAGAGTATATAAAAAAGAACAGTCACACTTGTCTAAGAGTGAAAGTAATTCTTGGGCTTAGAATTTTCTGGTACTCAAGCTATTCAAAGATAGGATGTTTAACAGCTTAGTAGGCAATTGACAGAATGTGTTCAAGTTCAGTTAGTTATTTGGGCTCAATAATCTTCATGGTCCCTTCCAATCTGACATTCTAAAGCCTTTCTATTTAGTCTAATGGCCAGTGCCTCTGAATGAACTAATCACTGCCATTGCTCCTCTTTTATTCCTGAGATGGTCATGAAGATTTTAACATAGTCCTTGCAGCATTGGTCTGTATCTTCCCCCGAAATTATTCTTTCAAGTAAACCATCAGGACCTTCAAAGGGCCATTCAAAGTGCACATTAGGCCAGACAAGGTGATGCATGCCTGTAATCCCAACACCTTAGGAGGCTGAGGCAGGAGGATTGCTTGAGCTCAGGAGTTTGGGACCAGCCTGGACAACATAGGGAGACCTTATCTCTACAAAAGTAAAAATAAAAAACATTAGCCAGGTGTGGTGGTGTGCATCTGTGGTCCCAGCTACTTGCGAGGCTGAGGCAGGAGGATGGCTTGAGCCCAGGAGGTTGAGGCTGCAGTGATCCATAATCACACCACTACATTTCAGCCTGGGTGACAGAGCAAGACCTTGTCTCCAAAAAACAAACAAACAAAAAACAAACCAGTGCATATTTATTAGGGAACTCGGCCATAATAGTGACATGAGACCCTTTAATCATTAGTTTTAAACAATTATAAATAATCAAGGAATATATAGGTTATCTCCAGCAGAGAATTGTCAGGTATAATTAAGGGTGAGATGCTGATTCAGACAGAGAAATGTAACGTAGAAGACACAGGGGCACATATTCAAGGGAGACATGAAGCATCCTGAGATGAAGGACAAGTGTGGGATTTGGGGTACAAACAATCCAATTCAAACGCTGGTTCTGTTTGTTGTTACATGAATGGCCCTAGGTAAGTATCTGAGACTCCCATATCTGTCAAATAAGAATGATTGTATTTACCTCACAGGGTTCTTGTAAGAATTAAATGGCATAAAAAACAATGAGAAGCACAGAGCATAATACTTAATCCAAGAAGGCTCTCAAAAACTGCTAGCTTTACTTTTTTGTTTGTTTGTCTTTTTCTTCCTTCAGCCTTTATTTTTGTGTGTGTGACAGAGTCTCATTCTGTTGCCCAGGCTAGAGTGCAGTGTCAATGCTCACTGTAGCCTCAGACTTCTAGACTCAAGCCATCCTCCTGCCTCAGCCTCTCAAGTAGCTAGGACTGTAGGTGTGCACTACCAAGCCTGATTACTTTTTAAAATTTTTGGTAGAGATGGGGGTCTCACTGTGTTGCCCAGGTTGGGCTAGCTTTTCTTATGGCCAGAAAGGGTCCTTGATGTTTAAGGATTTAATAGCCAGGGGCTGGGGGTGGGGGGACAAACTAAACAAATATTTCTTATATGAAATTAAATTGTGTTCACTGATTATCCCTGATAACCTTACCTGATGAATCAGGGGACGAGATCTCCATCTTCCCTAATATTTTACAATATTTTTCTAATAATCTTTGATTACTGATTGGGGCACATTTTTATCTCTCAGCATTTAGATTCAGACAGTGTGAGTGCTCTTAGCTAACTTGGACTCATGTTTGTGTGAGCAGATCTTTGTACGTTTGACCTCCCTAGCCTTTGCATTAAGGACATCTCTGAAAGCTGAAAGCAAACACTTTTAGGAAACAACAGCTTCTCTTCTCTACAGTGAGGAATCCCTGGAAACCTTGGTAGTTAAGCCCTGACTATTCAATAATTCAGTTAACTACGGAATCGGTTAGGTCTATAAACTTGGTGATCACAGTTTATGCTAGGAATTCACTTCTGAAGACTTAGTAGTATTCAAAGGATGCATAATTTAAGACATACTGTTGAAGGATAGTATTTGTAATTTATTAGCTAAAGTAGTGTCACCATGTGGCAAGAACAAAAATAGCATGTATTCAGACAGCACGTTTTAAAAGTTGCAATTTCTTATTAATTTTTAATTGATTTTGATAATTTTGTTGATTTTAATGAATTTATTTTCATTTTAGTTACCATTGTTCAAAATGTTAGACAAAACTAAACTTTTACTGTTTTTTATTTGGATGACTTCTAGTACATGCAATTCAAATATACATAAAAGGCAATAACCCTGTAATTTAATTTTTGTGATAAGAACTTAATGTTAAAATGGATTCCTGAAGCTAAGTGAAATGTGATGAAGGCTGGACTTGGATAATGTTAAATAAGTATTAGGTTGCTTTGCTTTGTTTAGCACTCTACTTAATAATTTGATTGATTCCCTGAGTGAAAATAAATAGATAAGGTGCTAGGAGAATTGACTAGCATTAAAAATGTAAAGGTGGGGTTTTATGGGCCATATAGCAGACTGACCACATGCTTATTTAAATAAAATTGAAGAAACTTCAACAGGACATATCCACAATGAGAGAGAAGAGATACATATATATATAGGGAGAGAGAGAGAGAGAGAAAGAGAGAGAGAATGAGATTTCAGTGGATACCTCGAAGAGGAAAAGCAGCTGGAGGAATGGGATGGAGGGAGCTGGAACACAGTCTAGAGTGCTTAAACAAAGGGCTACAACTGAGAAGGCTCTGGTTATGCCTCCGAAACCTGGAGTGTGAGATAAAGCACAAAGGTGTGTGGGTGTGAGAATGCAGAGCAAAATATAGGAGTCAACTGAAGATATATACCTAGAAAAATTGACCCTAAATTCTCAGCCACTAACCTGTCAGTATGCATACAAATCCAGGTATCCAGACCCTTAGATCCTAAGAAACAAACTGGAACAATCTCTTTGGCTTTTATTTCATATAATGCTGTAGAAAAAGCCTGTCTGGCCACAATGGAGTAACATGGACCAGATTTACCCTTCTGGTTTAAACAACTTAAGAAACTGGACAAAATACATGAAACATCAGTTTGCAGGACACTGACCAACAGGGATTGAAGAACAGTGACTCCTGAGAGATGGAAAACCAATGAGGTAGACAATACAATTGGCACAGCTCACTGCTTGGTGAGAATTTCCAGATTGCAAATAAGAGAGAAACCAGGCAGAAACCAGTGGTTTCCTTGAATTAGGAAGAAGGAGATGAGAATCTGGGGAAGCCAAGTAAGCTAAACCACCAGAGCGGAGGGATGTGAACAGGAGGGGAGCTCTGGAGACATGCTGAGGGCTCCTTTAAGCATTCAGCTGAGTCCTGATCAGTACATGTGTGAGGAAACTACCCAAGGCCAGAGAAAGAACCAAGGTAGAGAATAAGGAAAAAAATCCATAGAACTCACAGGTCCAGGATCAGTGCCTGTCCCTGGCAGCTGACTGGAAAAACCTCATAATTCACAAGATGTTGGGTAGAGTACTCAGAAGAATTCTGCCACAGTAGTGGGTAAAATTAACCCTAGACTAACACTGGCTTGATCCTGCTTAACAAGATATACAAGTAAATCCCAAAAGAGTTAATTTAGGATTGTTATATCTTTTGCTTGAATGGGGCCTTTTATTATTATGTATTAATAATATCATGCTTTCTCTCTAATACTACATCTTGCCTTAAAATCTATTTTGTTCCATGTGAATATAGTCATATTGGCTTTTTTGGTTAGTGTTTACACCATGTATCTCCATTAATTTGTTTTCAATCTACCTGCTGTTTTCCCTAGCTTGATTTCCCTGTGCAAGCGTTTAGAAAATGTCCTTAAAGAAAAAAGCTAAAATGAATATGAGATTTGCCATGTGTGTTTTCCTTCTCTCAGGAACTTTAACCCTTGCTATCAGGTGCCTGCCGATGATAGTGGCAGAAGGCAGATAATGCCTAGGCAGTTGGGGTGGGTCCCCAGTGAAACCTGACCTTCAAGCTGGAAACTGTCCTAGGGATATCCTCCAACTGGATTGAGAACCCACCTTCCCATTTGGCGCACTTTCCTCTGATTGTTCCCCATTCTACACCTATTTTACACATATCTACCCTTTCCTAATTAGTTTTCTACACTGTCACGCCCATATTTGAGTGGCGTCTTCACTTTGACCTTTTTTGGATACTCACAAACCAATCAGCACACACTCCCTATTCTGAGCCCATAAAAAGCCCCAAGCTCAGCCATATTGGGGAAATTTCCTGTCTTCAGGTAGGAGAACCAACCCCTACATCCCCTCTTTTTGCTGAGAGCTTTCCTTTTGCTTCATAAATTCAACTCCCCTCACTCTTTGATGTCTGTGTGCCTAATTCTTCCTGGTCATGAAACAAGAACCTGGACCCAGCTGAGCAAAGGAGCCAAAATCCTGCATCAAAGACAGTTGTTTAATACATCTTTTCACTTCTTACAGTTTTTGTGAAAAGGTAAGCATGAATCCAGCTACTCCATCATGACCAGAACTGGCATTGTCCCATCTACTATCTAGCTTCCAACATTTTTCTATTGTTTTCTCTCCTGGCCTCCTCATCCTTGTGGGTTGATGCCTTTTAACATCATTTTTCAGAGGGAGAAGAGGTAAACAGGTGCTCAACCTGCCGTGTTTAATCAGAAATCCTCATCTCTGCTCTGCTGGAGTTTTGCCTGAAATTACACCTTTGTATTCTTGTTTGCTTTCTCCCCTTTCCCTACTTACCTTTCCCACTTCCTTGCCAGTATTTCTGGGGAGCATTTCCTTAATAAATGACTTTGTTTTCGCATTTCAGGTGGTACTTCTGGGGAACCAGGCCTAAGGTAATTCAGCATACTGTAATATTCACCTCTTAAGTTAAAATGCATTTATATTCTATAACCATAATTTCCATGTTTATTTAAACTTGGTTGTATATTTAAATAGTTCAGTTTGCCATTGGTCTTTTTTACAATGGCTTTCACTTTAATTCCTGTTTGATTAGATTTTATTATATGGAAGGTTTCATAAGATAGTCCTATGTGTACTGTATTTCCCAAATTATTTCATATTTGCCTGCTGTCTTTATAGCTTAATGATAATATGTCTGAATGTAAGACATTTTAGGCTCAGTTTCTTTCCCTCAGCATTTTGCAGACAATGTTCTGTGCCTTTTGATAATAAATGTGACTGTGAAGAAATCACAAAGTAGCTCAATTTTCATTCAGGTGTAACTTTTTATATTCTTCCCAGATACCTGAAGACATTTTATTCTTAAAATCCAATGAAGACCAGGAAATATTTCATTAGGTTTCTAAATTTTACGGGAATACACTGTCCTTTGAATCTGTAATGTAAATTCCTCCTTTATTTAAGAAAGTTGTCTTCTATTATAACCTAAAATGTATGTCATATTCCATTTGCTGATTCTTACTCAGGGACACAGGTTAACTTTATATTCTGTGGGTTTTGTATCTATTCTCCCTTTATCATGTTATCTGTATTTGTTTAACCTATTTTCTTTTTTTCTGTGTTCATTGAAATTGACTCCAGTGTTTCCTCCAGAACTGCAGTTGAATCAATAGCTGCTAGCCAAGTGTGGCTATTTGAATTTAAATTCATTAAATAAATTATAAAGTTTAAAATTCAATTCCTTGACTCCACTAACCACACTTTAAGTGTTCAGTAGGCACTTGTGGATACTGTACAGAACATCACGATCACTGCAGAAAGTTCTTCGGGACAGTGCTGTTCTCAAGCAATAATGAGTCTCTACCACTGGTGGCATTTTTTTCCTCTTCCTCATTTATTTATTGCTTGTTTCTGTAATTGTTATCATATTAGTCCTTAATACTTTCTTATAACCTTTTATTTCTATGTTATGATTTTATCTTATCCTCAAAGTCTTCTTATACAAATTAGTGTCCTTGTAAACTCTTGGGGTGTGAAGTACGCTAGGGAATTTTCCCTTTGGGAGGAGGTTTGCTTTCCACTAGAATATATCCTTTGGTCTATTATTTGCACACTACCTTTTTCATATTAGCTTTATTTATTTTGGGCTGAAATATATATTTTCCCCTCCTTAAACTGGTTTATGTTTTTCCTGTTTGTTTCTCATTTTACTGAAACTTATTTGTCCAAACCTAGTTAACCTGCTGGTAATGTGGCTGAATTCTCCCTTACTTCTTTTCTCTTTTCCTTACTTTATGAACTACACTGCAATGGTCAGCAAATATGGCCTGTGGGACAAATTGGCCCATCTCCTCTTTTTGCAAATAATTTCACTGAAGCAGAGCTACATTCACTCTTTTGCTCTTTGCCTCTGGCTGCTTTCATGTGCAATAGCAGAGCTCAGTAGTTGTGACAGAGATCACACGGCTTGGGAAGTCTAAACATTTACAGTCTGGCCTTTTACAAAAAATTGTGCTGACCCCTGAAGTGCAGTGAAGAATTATCTGTAGCCCAAGGGCATGGGGTAGGGTGAGAATAGACTTGGAAGACATCCTCCATTAGCCAAACTGGGCTGTTTCTCATTTGCAGTTTTGTTAAAGGTCTTCAGTCTGGGTTTACTTAGTGTCTTAGTTCGGGTTGCCATTACAAAGTACTATAGATTGGTTGGCTTATAAACAACAGAAATTTATTTCTCACAGTTCTGGAAACTGGAAGTCTGAGATGAGGGTGCCAGTATGGTTGGGTTCTAGTGAGGGTTCTTCCGAGTTGCCAATGGACAACTTTCTTGCAGTATTCTCAAATAGAAGAGAATGTAAGCAGGCTCTCTGGAGTCGCGTTTATAAGGGCATTAATCCCATTCATAAGGGCTCCACCCGCATGACCTAATTACCTCAAAATGCCCACCTTCAAATACCATCAGCTTGGGGGTTAGGATTTTAACCTATGCATTTTGGGGGGACACAGACATGCAGTTCATAACACATCACATCACCAGGTATATTCTCTTTCAGTCCAGGAATAAACTTGAGATTCAGATAATCCTCAATCCTTAGTTCAACTTGGACCTCTGAATTCTGCTACTTTTAAGGAGATGTAGCTCAGTTTATACTCTTGCCCTATACTCAGGCATCAATCATTTCTACGGCCAGAGCTGAAAGGCTAATAAAAGGTAGATCTGGCTTCCTTACCGAGCACTGTTAAGACTAGAAGAACTTTACCTGGGCAATCCACCAAGGACTCTGGGCTCAGGTCCTTTCTTACCTTCACTGCCTCAGTTCTTATTTCTATTTTGATGAAGACTTCTGCTTCACCAACTTCCCTTTGGTGAGATATTGCAGACTTTTTTCCTCAGCTCTCCTTCTTAACACATCTGAAAAGGCAGTTTTAGGAGCTTTCTAGAGCCCACAATATGCTCCTTAAAAGCGGTGGCTAACGCCTGTAATCCCAGCACTTTGGGAGGCTGAGGTGGGCAGATAACCTGAGGTCAGGAGTTCGAGACCAGCCTGGCTAACATGGTGAAACCCCGTCTCTACTAAAAATACAAAAACATTAGCCGGGCGTGGTGGCACATGCCTGTAATCACAGCTACTCGGGAGGCTGAGGTAGGAGAATCACTTGTGCCCGGGAGGCAGCCGTATCAGTGAGCTGAGATCACACCACTGCACTCCAGCCTGGGTGACAGAGTGAGACTCCATCTTAAAAAAAAAAAAAAAAAAAAAAAGAGCTTTGGTTCTCATTGTTCAACATCTGTGTGGTATATTTTTCTGTTTCTAAAATCCATTTGTTGTGCATATCTTAGATTTTTGCAGAAATGAAATTACAAGATCTGGCTTTCCTCTGGCATCTGAAACTGGGGGATTTGATGTATACATTTTAGAAAATCATCAGTGAAGAACATATTTGCAAAAAGCTCCTGTAGCCATGTTCTTTCATTTTAAGGTGAATGATTTGCAGTTGGAATAACTAACCACAGGAGGTGTGCTTCTTTTGACCTAAATTTCCTTGAATAAACTAACAAGTACAATATATATGGTTTATTCTGGCTTTTGTTTTTATTTAAAATGACCAATGAATAAAATTACACAACATGGATGTAGCATTTTAAAATTACCTCCTTCAATTATAAAACTGACTTAATATTTTGTACACCTACAAGGTGCAAGGCACACTGCTGGGCTGTTTGTTAACAGCATACTATACTCTATGTCTTCACAAGTCATTTGCATAGAAAGGTGCTTGAAATTCTGTGTGATTTGTTAAAATCAGTAATTCCAGATGGGTTTACTTCAAACTAGTGATACAGTGATAGAGGCAGGAGGCAGAGAAATTTTAGGCAGAAAAGGGAGGGTCCCTGACAAAACCCCACCCTCAAGCCAAAAAGCCTGAAACCGCAGCCCAAAGTAGAGAACTTCTCTCCCTTTTGTCTGCTCAAATGTTGCTTTTCCCTAAATTACCCATGGCCCACCCTGCCCGCCATCCTGTGCTATAAAGACCACAGACTCAGCCAGCAGAGAGGAGAAGCAACTGGACGTGAGGGACTACGGCTGGATGTCAGAGAGAAGTGGCTTGATTTCAGAGGGATATTTTGATGCTGTAACTTTGGAGAAAAATCCAGCCAGAGATGGCAGGACTTCAGGGGAAGATTACCTACCCAGCCCATCCCCTTTTCTGCTCTCCTTCCTGCTGAGAGCCACTTTCGCTGGGAATAAAATACCCTGCATTTACCATCTGTGAATTCTTTTGTGTAACCTCATTTTCCCTGAATGCAGGACAAGCGCTCAGGAGTCATGAGTACAGATACAGAAGGCTGTGACACTGGCCCTTTACTCTTGCTTAGGGCAGCTGCCTCATGCAAAAAGGCAAAGGGCCCACTGAGCTGTTTACACTTAAGCCACCTACGGATGGTAGAGCTAAAAGAGCACTGTAGCATGTCCTCTGGGGCTTTGGGAGTCACAGGCAGCCCCACAGTCACTGCTGCAGGGCCCTGCACAGAGCTTGCTCCTGCTGGAGCCCAAAAGTGCTCACCCTGACTCCTGCATCCTCTCACCTGCATGCTCCCTCCCACGAGGGGTGGAACACAGTGTGTCCAAGTGATGGAGTTTGATCCCACTAGCGCCGAAGTGGCCGGGTTGTTCCAGTGCTGGTGCTCTCCAGTCCTCACCCTCGTTCACTTGTGCGCTCCCTCCTGTGAGGAGTTGTGGGCAGCAGGCTGAGTAAACACCTCTGACATGGGTCCCATGAAGGGGTCAGGGAAATATCCTGCTTCAGTCGTCCTTCAAAAAGTAACTACTGCATTATCTATTTTTTAATAAATTTAAATATTAAAATATGTTAATGACATTAGTCCAATGTCTACAGATCTCACACCACATAGTCCAAACTTCCTCAGACAGAAATATTTTCACTGTTCAAAAATTCTGCCACACTGGGAAATAAAGGAGTAGACATGGGCTGACATTTGAAAATCTATCACCTGTATTTTTTTTGGTAATAGAATATGATTATAAACCTCAACTTTATTACTGACTTAAACAAGGTCACTAAAGCATTTCACGAAGAGTTCCTGATAATGGGTTACCAGATATCTAGGACTAGATACTATTTAGTAGCTGAAAATGATGGCAGAAAATATATGGGCAGCAATAGAAAAAGAATGTGACTAAACATTTTTAGCAATTTGATATAAAATATTTAGATTTTAAAAAATCTGTGTAAATGGATGAATAGGTTGGATTTTAGGGAAAAAAATAGGCTCAGTTCAATTAGAGACTGAACTGTAACATGATAAATCAGAATCAATGATGACAAGTTTTATATACTATTTTAATAGCACAGAAAACAAAACCAAAAAAACCTATTACCTATTGGCGAAACGACTGATGGAACATCTAATAACTTTTAAATCAAGTTTAGCCTAAAGCTGCCTCCTTACAAATTTTAAGTTTGGTCTAAAGGTTTCTCAACACACAGTGAATTGTAACCTAACTGCATGTGTAAACAGGCTGTAACCTACTCTTATACCAATCACTGTGTTGCAGGCCATCAAAGGCAGCCAACTGTTCGAACCTTGTTCAAGTAAGGTAAACACCAAGCTGTAACCAATCCAGCTGTTTCTGTACCTCATTTTCTTTTCCTGTAATTTATTTGCTTTTTTTGTCCATAATTCTTTGATCACGTGGCAGCACTGGAGTCTCTTTGAACCTGTTCTGGTTGGGAGAGGGGCACAATTCACAAATTGTTCTTTGCTCATTTTAATTTGTCCAAAGTTTTTCTTTTGACACAATGAACTCTGATTCTGCCAGGTGTTTCTGGGAAAATTGTTTTTCAGAAAAGGCAATGAACATTTTTGATAATTTGCTACTACACGTGTGTCTGGAATTGGTTCCTTCCGGTGGGTTCTTTGTCTCACTGACTTCAAGAATGAAGGCTCAGACCTTCGCGGTGAGTGTTACAGCTCTTCAAGGTGGCATGGACCCAAAAAGTAAGCAGCACCAAGATTTATTGTGAAAAGTGAAATAACAAGGCTTCCACAGCATGGAAGGTGATCCGAGTGGGTTGCCACTGCTGGCTGGGGGGGCCAGCTGTTATTCCCTTATTTGTCCCTGCCCACGTCCTGCTGATTGGTCCATTTTACAGGGTACTGATTGGTCCATTTTACAGAGTGCTGATTGGTGCATTTACAATCCTTTAGCTAGACACAGAGCGCTGATTGGTACATTTTTACAGAGCGCTGATTGATGCATTTAGAATCCTTTAGCTAGACACAGAGCGCTTACTGGTGCGTTTTTACAGAGTGTTGATTGGTGCATTTACAATCCTTTAGCTAGACACAGAGCGCTGATTGGTGTGTTTTTACAGAGTGCTGATTGGTGCATTTATAATCCTTTAGCTAGACAGAAAAGTTCTCCAAGTCCTCACTGGACCCAGGAAGTCCAGCTGGCTTTACCTCTCACAAGCAACGTTATGTTTCTCATCTTCTAACAGAGCGTTCTGTGAAGGTCTGAGATGCTCCTACATTTCTAGTCTCATGGAATCTCGTCTTTTTTCAATCTGAAAACAAAATGGAAATGTTTTTGCCTCAACTTGTTTTTTTTCTTAACCAAGTAAGATTCCTTATGGTAAAAATAACTGGGAAAATGGTGGCTCCAACTATGTTTTCACAAAAAATTGTAGCTTAAGTGAAATGCAAATGTTCATAAAGTCATTTTGTTATTACTAAAATAATTTATATACCATTGTGATGATTCACTGATTTAATTAATGAATTCATAAGAAAAGTAAAATCAAAGCCTATGGAATAAGCCTGGAATATTTTGGTATCAGTTTGCTTGCATATCCACAAATTATAGATGGGGCTGTATTTTGTAAAAAAAAAAAAAGAACTGTGTCATATCTACAGCATAATGAATAAACGATGTGAACAGAAACTTCACAGAGAAGTATAAGTGCTCAATGAAAATATGAAAAGATTCACCTCATTAGGAATTAGAAAATAAAAAAATGAAAGCAAGGCAATATTATTAACCTATATTTACTTGAATTTATCAACAAAATAACTGGTGAAACTGATAGGATTATAAATCATCAGATTATTGTTTATTTGTAAAAGATAGTTGCTCCTAAAATATTTTCTAAAATAAAGAAGATTATGAAAAATATTAAGAAACCTGAATTGATATTTTGTAACTATATGTTCCCACTTTGGACAGTTTCCATTTTTTTTAAATATTCTGATGTCATTTACATTTTATTTTATAATCATAATCCCATAATTGATATCTTAGTTTTATGTTTGAATGGATTAAAATCTCAATGCCAGTTTTTTTAGTTTTTCATTTTTCCCATATTAATACCTTTATTGCTGAGTTATTTACTTTGATTACTCTTGATTGAGTGGACTTTTTGCCCAAGAAAGATTTTTAAGAAGGGTTCTTGGGTATTGTGTTTTTTGAGTTTTTGCTGATTTAGGAGAATCCTGCCCCACCAGTTTGGCTGTAATATTATGGGATCATGCTTTTGTTCTCAGCCTTTTTTACACACTGCACATTGCCACCTGCTGGCATCAGATGCCACTGAGGAGTCTAAGGCCACTATTGTCATTCCCTTGTTTTTATGCCTGGGTGTGAATATAGTCTTTATCCTTTATGTTTAGCAACTTTACCAGGATACACATTGGTATTCATTGCTCCTTGTCAATTTTTCCTACCAAGGACTCTCCAGCCTCACTTCTCATCACCTCCTTCTTTGCTGGAGGCACACCTGCCTTGCCAACTACTTGACCTTCTGTGAACTTACTATGCTTCTTCATATCCCTGTGGCTTGTCAGAGGCAAGTGAAATTTCTTCATGCTCTACTCCCACTCTTGTCATTTACTGCCACTATTCTAGCAGATTTACCTTCTCAGCATCTTCTCACTCCCCAGGTGACACAACTACTTTCCCCTTCCACCCTTGAAATGTAACACATATCCTTAGTATTACAGGGAATTATCATTCATATTTAAAACTCTCCTACCTAGGACTGTGAGCTCCAAGGAAAGGGACGTGTAACTTACATCCACTTAACGATGCAAGCAATTTAAAGCCAAGAGTTCTTGTTGACAAGAATTGGGAAAGTTGGTTGGACAGTATACAATTACCGAGCAGCCAATAAACAGGAAAAGTGATACAGTTCGAAAGTTCTGACCAGGCGGATATTCTAAGTCTTTAAGAAACACTAATCATATACCTGTGAAAGAAAAAAATCTTGGGCCCCTTCAAACTGGGAATTACTCAGGGCAAATCTGCCTCCTATTCTATTCAAGTCACCTCTTTTGCTGACAGAGAATAGATGCATATTCTGATTGCCTCCTTTAGAAAGACTTATCAGAAACTCAAAAGAATGCTACTATCTGTCTATTACCTACCTGGAAGCCTCCAGTTGGGGGGGGGCGGGGCTTGCTTTTAACGGTCTCCGCCTTTCTGGAAGGAACTAATGTACTTTTTACATATTGATTGATGTGTCCTGTCTCCCTAAAATGTATAAAACCAAGCTGTGCCCCGACCACCTTGGGCACATGTCCTCAGGACTTCCTGAGGCTGTGTCACGGGCATGTCCTCAACGTTGGCAAAATAAACTTTTTAAGTTAACTGAGACCTGTCTCAAATTTTCGAGGTTCACATACCGTAGGTAAAAGGGTCAGAAGCCTAAAGGTGAGCTAGTGGAAAAGCCTGAAGGCCCCTGCAAGGTTATCAGCTAAGCCTCCATAACGCAGGCGGCAAGTGTCCAGGTGAGTTTGGCGCCTGCTCGCCTGCACCACGACCTCCCTCCTGGGGAGAAGGACATGCATGGTAAGCCATTTCTCCATTTCCATACTGATTGCTTCCTCTCACCACCACGGCCCATCTGCGAAGCAAAACTAATCCTGGCGTGGAACAGGCCGCCTGAGGGAAACAGCCAGAGTCCGGCGCGGGGCGGAGCTGCTTGTGCGCATGCTCCGTGCAGGCGCAGGCGGGGGCTGAGCGCCGTCGGGTTACGCCTGCGCTCCGGGTGAGCCCGCGCCTGCGCCTTTGCGGCCGTGATTCGGTCCCGCTGTCCTAGGCGGGATGGTGCCGCTGTGCCAGGTAAGGGTGGCGGGTGTGCGTGCGGGCCTGGGTGCGGAGCCCTCCTCGACGTGTCTCTCCCGCCCTTTCCCTCCACATACCCAGCCTTGGTCAGTCGGACCTCCCCACTAGCCCCCAACCTGGCCGGCGTCTTGGGTTCGGGGGCGCCCCCGCCCCCGCCCCCGGGCCCTTCCTGTCTCCGGGCTTTACTGCCACTGCCCCAGCAGAAGTCGGGTCCTCTCCGAGAACTCTTGTCAGCTCACGGCAGCAAGGACGGACTCGTTCTGAAGGCGCCTCCACCTTTTATGACCACCTCTTTCCCAGATTATTCGTTTTGATGAAGCTAAAATTTTAATCTAAAAAGAAATGCACCTCATGGAGAATTCTTGTGAAGAACTGTGCTTCATCTGTGGATTTCTACACCCTTGATCATTTGCAAACCTGTAATTATTTCGTAAAGAGTTGTTTGCACGGAGTGACAGGTGCCTATTTTACTTCGTCGGATCCCTTACATACCAGGCTGCTGGCACAAGTTTGTTCTAGCAAATTCCAGTCTGTCGTGTGTTTCAAACCTACTTGCTTCTGTAAATGTCAGATTTACTATGTTGCATAACTTAATCCTTAGCGTCTGGGGACGATGTTATACAGACCGGAATCTAAGGTCATTTGACAACCGTGAGAAACAGGTTTTTCGCTTATTTATTCATTTATTTTATTTGTGTAACTCATCTCTTGACTCAAACATTTGTTCTTTGCTTACATATTTATAAAAGGTGCTATACTTTTATATCAATTAAGGCAGGCTTAACATGTTTTCCTAGAAGATAAATACTTAGGATTTTAATGATGGCACACTTAAGTTTGTAAAACTAAAAGGCATCCAGAAATTAGTCTGAATTGTATTTAGAACAACAAGTTTTCAGAATTTGAACTTGTAGGTATACTGAAATTTTTTACGGGTTATTTAATTTTCTTTATAAAATTTGTCTTTGATTAAAGCAATACATTTGGAAAATGAGAAAACTGCTCAACATTGACAGTCAGAAAACGAGTATGAGTTGTTATTAAAAGCGTTTTCTTTACTTTCAGGTTGAAGTATTGTATTTTGCAAAAAGTGCTGAAATAACAGGAGTTCGTTCAGAGACCATTTCTGTGCCGCAAGAAATAAAAGCGTTGCAGTTGTGGAAGGAGATAGAAACTCGACATCCTGGGTAGTTAAAAATTTGTAGAATGCATATGAGTAACACTTAAATATTTTCAAAATACATAAATGATAAAAGTAAAAATAAGGTTAATTTCGATTTCCGTGCTTAATGTCAAAAAGAATCGTTAGTTGTATTTTTTTGGAACACCTGAAAAACTCTAAATGTGCACCGTATTTTAAGAAAGGTTAAAGATATTTTACCCCAAAACACAGTGAACCGCAGAGGGACATGATTATATTCTCTTTGATAATTTACAAAACACTGCACGTGTCACTTCTGCAATTTTATAACATTAAATGAAATTGTTACAAATTCTGTTAAAAATGTGTGCTTTAAACATTTTGTTCTGCCCCTCTCTTTAGAGAGCTCAACATAGAAATTTCTAAGATTGTAAGAAAAATGAGTTACAACAAATCCTAGATGCTGCTGAATTTGAGTTTTTGTAATATTTAATTTTTTTTCTGGTTCTTGAAAAACGTATAATTTTACTTATGTCATTCCCACTTCAAGTTCTTTTTGGAACAAAATATAAAAGTGACTTATTTGAGGGTGATTCAGGAATATTAATGGTGTCACTTAAGCTTGTATAGGTGTTTAACCTGGAAGTCCTAGTTCTGTGTAAAAGATACTCCACAATAAGTGTTTAAAAGCAAACCACTTCATGATTTCATATCTTTTAAGTTGCTCTTACAGTGGCCTGATAATCAATAAAACACAGTGGGGTCTCCCATTCTGCTTTACCTGGAGGGAGACAGCTGGTCTTGTATACGTTTTCACTGTGCCTGAAAAGAAAGCTTACCATTGTTCAGGTATAAAGGAACAGCTAATAAAGCTGTGTTGCAGGTGGCTTTATGACCTATGCTATCTTTTCATCTTTCTAAGCAACTTAATCCATATTCGAGCAGGATAATGTGTACAGGCATAGTTTGTGGGCAGCTATACTTGTGCTTGAACACATGGATAGAAGGACCCTGGAAAGGCCATGTACTGATTGGAAACTTTTCTTTTGACCTGGTTTGAGTGTTGCCTCCAGTCTGGTGGGTTTTTTGTGCATTTTTTTGTTGTTTAATTCCCCAAGGCATACAACATCCAATAAAGAGTTGACAGCAGTTTAACGTATCTTTGTGGTGTATAAGTATGTTCTTCAGTGGATATGTCCTTTCTGCATATACTGTGTGTAAATTTAATTGGTAATTTTGCAGGTGATGCTTTATATATCTATGTAATATCTCTAATTGCAGCTGAAGCGATTTGAGGTCTATCTTAGCGTTGATACTTTGAGTCATATTTTTTCCCCTTTAGATTGGCTGATGTTAGAAATCAGATAATATTTGCTGTTCGTCAAGAATATGTCGAGCTTGGAGATCAGCTCCTCGTGCTTCAACCTGGAGACGAAATTGCCGTTATCCCCCCCATTAGTGGAGGATAGTGCTTTTGAGCCATCTAGGTATGTGAGATTTGTTTTTCTTAATCAGTCGTGTGGGGAAGGATCATACAGATGATAAAGTGTATGTGGTTTGCTGTTAATGTATATTCTTTGTAAGTCTGTCTGTACCAAATCTTTATTGATGCAGCAACTCTTCATTGGTGCCAACAGATTTATGAATATCTAGCACCATTTCTGCATCAAGTCTATTGTAAGCAGTTTAATTACAATAAACATATCAGTTTGATATGTTTCATTTAACATGGTTTATTGAGATCTTATGTGTCCGGCACAGTGACATATTAATATCCATATTTTGCAGGTAAAAAAACAAATTCAGAGGACTTAAAAAACTTGGCTTTGATCACATAGCTAATCACATAGCTAATAAGTGAAAGAGCCAAATTAAAAAGAATTTATTTAACTTTTAAGTTCAGGGGAACTTGTATCATGGCGGTTTCTTGTACAGATAATTTTGTCACCCAGGTATTAAGTCTAGTGCCCATCAGTTATTTTTTCGATCCTCTCCCTCCTCCCACCCTCCACCCTCAAGTAGGCTCCAGTGTCTATGGTTTCCTTCTTTGTGTCCATGTGTACTCAATATTTATCTCCCACTTGTAAGTGAGAACATTTGGTATTTGGTTTTCTGTTCCCGCATTAGTTGGCTAAGGATAATGGCCTCCAGCTCCATCCATGTCCCTGCAAAGGACTTGATCTCGTTCTTTCTTATGGCTGCATAGTATTCCATGGTGTATATGTACCACATTTTCTTTATCCAGTCTACCACTGGTGGGCATTTAGGTTGATTCCATGTCTTTGCTATTGTGAATAGTGCTGCAGTGAACAGACGTGTGCATGTGTCTTTATGACAGAACGATTATATTTCTCTGGGTATATATTCAGTAATGGGATTGCTGGGTTGAATGGCATTTCAGTCTCTAGGCCACCCTGTCTTCCACAATGATTGAACTAATTTACACTCCCTGCAGCAGTGTATAAGCATTACTTTTTCTTCACGTCCTCGCCAGCATCTGTTATTTTAATAATAGCTCTTCTGACTGGTGTGAGATGGTATCTCATTGTGGTTTTGATTTGCATTTCTCTAATGATCAGTGATGTTGAGCTTTCTTTTCATATGATTGTTGGCCACATGTATGTCTTCTTTTGAAAAGTTCCTGTTCATGTCCTTTGCCTACTTTTATTGGGGTTGTTTTTTCTCATAAATTTTAAAAAATTCCTTAGAGATGCTGTTGTTAGACATTTGTGAGATGCATAGTTTGCAAAATTTTTCTCCCATTCTGTAGGTTGTCTATTCACTCTGTTGATAGTTTCCTTTGCTATGCAAAAACTCTTTAGTTTAATTAGATCCCATTTGTCAATTTTTGCTTTTGCTGCAATTGCTTTTTGAGTCTTCTTTGTCATTAAATCTTTGCTTGTTCTTATGTCCAGAATGGTGTTGCCTAGATTGTCTTCCAGGGTTTTTCTAGTTTTTGGTTTTACATTTAAGTCTTTAATCCATTTTGAGTTAATATTCATATATGGTATAAGGAAAGGGCCCAGTTTCAGTCTTCTGCACATGGCTAGCCAGTTATCCCAGCACCATGTATTGAATAGGGTATCCTTTCCCCATTGCTTGTTTTTGTAGGTTTGTTGAAGATCAGATAGTTGTAGGTGTGAAGCTTTATTTCTGGGTTCTGGGTTCTATTTCATTTGTCTATGTGTCCTGTTTTGTACCAGTCCCATGCTGTTTTGGTTACTGTAGCCCTGTGGTATAGTTTGAAGTTGGGTAGCGTAATGCCTCCAGCTTTGTTCTTTTTGCTGAGGATTCAAGAGGTTTTCAAAAGACAACATTTGAACTCATATTATTGGACTGTCTGTGTACTTTTTTCCAACCACACTTGCTAATACTAGATAATAGCTCTCCTGGCCATGGAAAATGTAGAAAAATTTCACAGCTAATAATGCCTGAAAAGAGAGCTAATCATTGCCCAGAACTAAAGGAATAGCTTTATTGTTATGGCTGTGTTGCAGGTGGCTCTTTGACCCATGCTACCTTGTCATCTTTCTAAACAACTTAGTCCATATTCAAGTAGGATAATATACAAGAACATTGTTCAGTATAGTGTGGAGAGATCAGGCTGCTTATAAGTACAGACAGAATGAGGCTTAATTTATTGTCAGCTGAGGAACAAACAGTAGAAATTGACAGTCATCCCTGAATAAAAACTCTTGGTAAGTTAGGAATGAAAGAAGACTTTCTTAATTTGATAGGATTTTTATTCAAAATCAGGAGTAAATATCATACTTAATGGCAAAAACTTGGTTCCGTTAAAGAAAGGAACAAGCCAAGGATGCCTTTTTATCTTTTTTCACCCATTTTTTCCCCACCCTCCTGGAGGGCAATGCCACAAGAAATGAAGAATCAATCTGTAAAACAGATTGCCTCTCATGTCAACACTAGGCTTCTTTCTCAGGCCTACTATCTGGAAATAATAGAAGAATCTCTTGTCAGATATGTATCTCAATGCTATTTAGAAACTGTGGTCACCATATCACCAACATGATTTCAGGAGGTTCTAAAAATGCAGTTTTTTGGAATTTCGAATTTATTCAGAAAACTATAGGCTGCCATTAAAGGGATATTTGTGGTAATTACAGCTGTTCTTTGAAAAGGTTACGAAGATTACTCAAAAGCATTGTGTGTTACTTGAATGTGTTTCGCAGGACTGGTATTATGCATTTTTAAAACCTGCCAGCTAGGTTTTAGTAGTCTTGTAAAATCAGAAGTTGTGGGAACTCAGTATGGTTTGAAACTCATAGACCATATTTATATTACCTATATTTTATTGCAAGAAAAAGAGGTGGAAGACACTTAGGCGGCTTGTGTAGCAGATGAAAAATCCTGGAATCCAGTGGTGTATAAAGAATTGTGCTGTTTCCGTGGTGGAAAGGAGATAGGAAAAAGAACATTGGCTTAACTAGTACTCCTTGGTTGGAATTTCAGCACCTTGAGTGAGTTCCTTAACTTCTCTGAGCCTTCTTTCTCTCGTCTTTCAATTCAGATGAAACCTTACAGGATTAATAATTATATTCCTCATTGCCTGCAAGATTCTACCTACCTGTCCAGCCTCAGCCTGCCCAGTTCTCTCCGTTCGTTCTAGGTTCTGGAGCACATCACACCCTTTCTTGTCCCAGTGCCTTGTCATTGGCCACTCCCTCTCTCTGCCTGGGGGCCTGTGCCCTGGTTTCTTTACAAGACTTCCTCCTTATCTTTCAGGTCGCAACTTTTCATAGAGCCTCTTGAGAGAAATCTCCCCCAGACCCCAGGTTCTGTCTCTGAAGCCTGTTTACTTCCATAAGTTATCCCTATTTGTAATTCTGAGTTTCTCCTGTAATGCTTTGTTTCTCCTATTTGAATGTAAGCACCCTGAGGAAAGGAGCTTGAGCTTCTTTCTCCCCTGATTGATATCTAGTGCCTGGCCCTAGTCTCTGGCCCTTAGTGAGTATGTAGTAATGTTTGAGGAATTAAATGAGAAATGCATGGCAAAGGGCTTTGCACAATACCTAGTAAGTAAGTGTGCAGTTCATTCCCTTATTTCCTCAGTTACTTACCTGGGGTTTTGCCAGTTTGTGAAGGGAACCCAGTTCCAGTAGAATCACTGTCACTTCTGTTCTTCCTTTTTTGTTGGATAAAGAAAAAGACAGCTTTAGGTGTGGTGCTTGGTACCATAGTGGTGAGAGGGGATGGGCATGTAGGTGAAAGTGGCAATACCTCCACTGTATCTTGATGGGAGATATGCATAGCAGTTACAGAATTTGGAATATATTGGCATTGAGATAGATTATATTTTAGTGATCATGTTAATAATGGATTACTTTTTATGTCATGCCTGATTCATTATGAATATTAATACACATAATTGAGTTTTGTTAATTTTTACACTTGCTTATTTTTATCATTCAGATCAAATCATGCCTCCTAACACATTTAATGGTGGGGAAAAAAAGAAAAGAAACTTTTTATCTGAGGAATGTGAGCCCGTCAGATAAAACATTAAGAGGCACAGAAAGGCACTGGAATGAAATGGCAGTCATGTCACTCCCCCTTAAGCTGCATCATTACCTTTTTTTTTCTTTTTTTTTTTTTTGAGATGGGGTATCACTTTGTCGCCCAGACTGGAGTGCAGTGGCACGATCAATCTCAGCTCACTGCAACCTCCACCTCCCAAGCTCAAGCAATTCTCCTGCCTCAGCCTCCCAAGTAGTTGGGATTATAGATGTGTGCCACTACCGCCCGGCTAATTTTTGTATTTTTAGTAGAGACGGGGTTTCACCATGTTGGCCAGGCTGGTCTCAAACTCCTGACCCCAAATGATCCACCCGCCTCGGCCTCCCAAAGTGGTGGGATTACAGGTGTGAGCCACTGGTCCCTTGAAGCCACTTATTATGAGGGCTGCAGACTAGCTGAAGCTAAGAAACCATAAAGTCCATATGCTGGACACTCTAACTTGTACCCACCCTATAGTTAAACAGTGTACAGCCAATCAGTGATCAACATTATCTCTGTATGCCAGTGAGAATTCTTGGTGAAACTTTGTATCATTGTATCAGCCCACTTTTTGTTCCCTTTGCCTTTACAAACCTGCTTGCAACAAAGGCCGAGGGAGTGCTCCCCAAAGGAACTCCCCAAGGTATCTTGGAAGTATCCTGGGCCACTGTCCTTGATTTGACTCATGTAAACTCTTTATATTTTGTGCCACAGCCTCTTCCTTTTACATCGACATAATGTAGAAAAAAATATAAATTGAAAGAGCCTATAAGTTGTTGAGTGTTTTACCCCTAGGACTTCTGTTAAGGTTTGTTAATGTATTATTTCTAGGAAAGATATGGATGAAGTTGAAGAGAAATCTAAAGATGTTATAAACTTTACTGCTGAGAAACTTTCAGTAGATGAAGTCTCACAGTTGGTGATTTCTCCGCTCTGTGGTGCAATATCCCTATTTGTAGGTGAGTTGTAATTTTCATTGCATCTATCACTGTATAAGACAATAGAAATTAGCATGTGCTTTCCATGTTCAGTGTTAACGGAGGAGTTTGAAATACTGAACTTTAAACGAAGATTACTGATGATGGTGGGTAGACTTTTTTTTAGTTCTTGTTTTGTTTTAGTAACCTTCAAATTAACCTATATTAAATTACAAGGGATTTTGAAAAGTAGGATAAAAGTCATTGTTAGGAGAGAGAATTCTAGATTTTCCAAAATTGAAGGTAAAAATGTACTTGATAGTCCTGGGAACATAAATATTTTCCTTTTAAGTATCTATTAGTCAGAAGAGGAATATTGCCCGGTTTGCCAGGTGAGTGTTTTTAATAAGCTTGCTTAATCGTGCTCATCTTTGTGAAGATCTGTTTTATTTTCCTAATCAAATTTTGTTTTTAGAAGATTTCAAAGTAGTTTTAGAAGAATTGGTATGCTGCTTGTTTACTCTTAATTTACTATTAAAAATATTCCTTTTTTATTAACGTGCTATTTCTTTTGTAGGGAAAAACCTTATTTTAATTGTTTTCTTTTTCTTTCTTTTTTTTCATTTTTAAAGGGACTACAAGAAATAACTTTGAAGGGAAAAAAGTCATTAGCTTAGAATATGAAGCATATCTACCCATGGCGGAAAATGAAGTCAGAAAGATTTGTAGTGACATTAGGCAGAAATGGCCAGTCAAACACATAGCAGTGTTCCATAGACTTGGGTATGATTTCCTTTATCACTCTAAAAGTTAAGTATAATTGTTTTCCATCTTTGTACTAACTGATTCTTGAATCTTTCTTAGGAATTCTATATTACCATGAGAGGAATATTCATGTATTATTTTTGGAGGACAATAGGGATGGCTGTTAGTACCTTTAGGGACTGCCTAGTGGGTTTTGATATTGGGAGAGCTCTTGTTGCCTCTGTTGCTATAACAAACTGCACTTGTGCCAAGACTTGCAGGCCCTATGACAATCTGTGACAGATTCTTTTTGATATAAATGCCTCTGAAAGTCATTAGAGTGGTTTGCCTTTTTGTACCCCTAAAAAGAGAAGAGTTCTTGGCTTTAAAAAGAAGCCAGTAATTGAGACTGTATCTATCATACTCTGTTAGTTACTAGTTTGTTATTAATAACCAGTAGTTTTATTAATGGTTAATATTACTCCTATTACTTGATATGTATTATTTTAAATTTTGTATTATACTCGTTAGGACCTAACTTTGTATTTCTAGGCATTACTTGGCACTGTGCCTTGTTGAGTCAGTTGTTTGCTGTATCAATGAAAGGATTTTCCTTGGTGCCCATCAGGAGGGTTTAGTGGATAGATTCTGACAAATTAGCTGTAGCATCAGCCTCATCTACTGCCTCTGCTGAATGCTACTGCAATTAATTACTCTTTTCTAACTGTATGTTTACGTAAAATAGAACTACAGTATAATTCTAAGACTGCATACCTGGATTTTTTTTCATCTGTCTAGCAGATTCTTTAACACGTAGATTCAGAGATGATGGTGATTTTTTTTTCTCTTCATCTTGTTAAAGCTTGGTTCCAGTGTCAGAAGCAAGCATAATCATTGCTGTGTCCTCAGCCCACAGAGCTGCATCTCTTGAAGCTGTGAGCTATGCCATTGATACTTTAAAAGCCAAGGTGCCCATATGGAAAAAGGTAAGTTAAGAAAATAACACATTTTAGCATGTGGACCTGATTTTTCTCAGGAATTTTTAGATAAATCCCCTCATATTTATGGACTTTTTACTCACTGTAGTATCTTGTTTTATCTGTGAAATATCTTCTTTCCAAGATTTGTTAAGCATGAAAAATATGTGCCCCAAAGAATGCATGGCACACAGTAAGCCTCAATGAGTGATAACAGTGAGAACTCCTAGTCTGGACTGTTGGAGGGGTTCATACATGAAGTTATTTTCCTTGGATTATAATTCCCTTGAATTAGAGGGTCTTTCTGTTGGAGAGTGAGAATAATGCATTAGCTATTTAGGTAATGGCTAAAATAGAAATTCTTTAAAGTGAAAGAGGCTTTTTTTCCCTAGAGGTCCTTTTTAGGGAAGAAAAAAAAAAGGTCAGATATTGCTCCCTCTGAGAAAATGCAGTGAGTGGATTTAAAAACAGAAATAGGAACTTCTGGCATGTTTTCTGTCAATAAGGGCAAGTAATTCTCTGGTTAAATAGAGCATTCTGATGGGATGAAAAGGCCCAACTCCCTAGTTTCTCCCCTGGTGTAGTAACATTAACAGTGGGATTGTTCTGTGGTTGCACATTCAATGTCTAGAATTGTCTAGAATTGCCTACAGCATTGTGGTTGACAGAAAGCTGAGGAGTTAATGAACAGCTCAGTAGATCAAAAGACCAGAGCAGAGAGCCAAGGCTTTTAAAGGGCACTTCTCCCCTCCTTCCCAGGGGACCTGCCTCAGTCAGTGGTAGAAATAAGCAAGTTGGACTCATAACCAGGGCCTGGGAAATTTGATGACGATGTTTTCAGAATAAAATTGAAGCCCATTGTTATAAGAGAATACGTAGGGATTAGAGGATAGAATATGTGAAAGGAAACTTAGTGAAGCTCAGATATATTGTTCCCTTGCTATAAACAAGGCTGACACAATTTTGATAGAACAGGAGGCAGGCCCCCAGAGAGGGAGAGGTAGGAAGAGCATTCTAAGATCAGCTGCAAGCCTGGGAGGCAGGGGTAGCTTTCTTCACCAGGGAGGAAAGGGTGCACAGTCAGTGGACAGAAAGTAGATGAGAGCAACCCCAGAAATACAGGTAATGAGCAGGAGTTGGGGCATATTCTTGTTTTCATGCTTTGAGGACTAGCTGGGCTTCGTATTTTGCTTTTGTTTGTCCATAGAGAGTCCGAGGAAGTGCAGGAGTTCAGAGGACAGTTGAATTTGAATTCCTCTCCCTACAGAAATGGAATGTGACTAGAGAGTGAGAAGAGAAAGTGATATGTTCTCCTTACCCCTCCTTTCCACAAACTATGTAACTTCTAGTCTGGTTCTAGTCTCGGCCTGTGCTTTGAGATCATCTGTGATATAGGGAAGGGTGGCAGGTAGGTAGAGTGCATATGTCAAAGAACAGCTCATACCAGAGGGCAGCTCAAACTTGTTTAGGAACTTCTGAGAGGTGATCACTTAATTCAACAGTTAATGAAGATATTTGCCTTTGGAAAAGCATATTTAGAAATGTTGAAGTAGTAGGTATGTTTGGAAAGAAAAAAAAGTGTTTAAAACTAAAGACTTTCTATCTTCCCCTATGTAACCTTGCCCATGATGTCTCTCGTCATGATTGTTAAAAGAGGAGCCATCGAAATAGATGTGATATTCATTTGTCTGATTTATTCAAATATATTTTACATTCATATAGTAGAATGGTCTATTTTTAATACCTGTTATGATTTTGTTTTTTAGGAAATATACGAAGAGTCATCAACTTGGAAAGGAAACAAAGAGTGCTTTTGGGCATCCAACAGTTAATCACTTATGTTTTTAGAGCGTGCAATCTTAACTTCGTTAAACTATTATTATTGATCACATTTTGATTTTTTTCTCTCCACATCAGGATAGTTTACTGAAGCACAATCTCTTATACTAGTGGGACAAAAGGGAGAAAAAGGAAGCAAGATAAATGGGTATGTAGGATGAAGCGTTATTTAAAATGGAACTAAAGATAGGAGGAGGACTGTAGGAAGAAATGGAATAATTTAAATGTGAGGAAAGATATCTGTGGTAGACGTGTCCTTCCATGACTAATTTCTAATTGTAACTCAACACACATTGAGGTATGGGCCCTCCTCAGTGACTTTAACTAGCTCAGAAACATACTCCCCCACCAACCCCACCTCACCGCCCCCCATCCCGGTTCTGGGAGAGCATTGTTATTAAGGATGCATGACAGGAATGTTGGCAGAACTGGAAAGTATTAAAAAAGCATTATCAGACAGTCTTGATATTATGTATTTTCAGAAATATATTAAAAATAATAAACTAAAACCCATGATTTCAAAAGTTTAAAAAGAGTATTTTCTTTTTTTTTTAATTGCCTAAAATAGTTCTCATTATGGAGATTTCTGGGATTTCAGAATCTATAATCTTACCAGAAAACTTTTTGTTGTTTTTTATTAGTTGTTAATTTTGTATCAATATACAAATCAGCACAAAATTGTCATAAAGCTAACTAGCAACAGGGTGGTTTGTGTTGAAATGTTTAGGTAAACAATGCCCCAATTTTTAACTGGTTAAGCTTTATAGTATTTTGATAGACTTGTACATATAAGTCCCATATAGTTCTTAAATTTTTTTTTCCAGCTTTATTTAGGTATACTTGACAAAAATTGTATATATTTAAAGTATACAATGTGATTTTTGATACACATATACATTGTGAGGTGATTACCATAATCCAACTAATTAACATATTCCTCAGCTCACATAGTCCCCTTTTTTGTGTGGTGAGAATATTTAAGGTCTACTCTCAGCAAATTTCAAGTAAACACATAGCTCATAAAATAATAAAATACCGGCAAAATTTGGGCAGTTGGCATCATCACAAAATTTGCATTATGCATATTAAGAACAAAAGTTATACTTTCAGACACTTAGATTGAAGGATTTTTTTCTTATGTCTGGGACAAATAAGAAACCTAGTAATCCTATTTGTTATATGTAGTGAAAACATCTTTTACCTAAGGAACCCATTTATTCAACAAATATTTATTGAATGCCTGTTTTGTGCCAGGCACCCACCCATTGATCTTTTTCTGCCAACCTAAAATACCTTGAGGAACACTCCGCATCTTATCTGTGGCTGGGACCCACAGGACAGCCACACTGACTTTAGGAATCACCTGGTTACATCAGTTGATGCTTGTTCATTAGTCTGTCTGGAGAGATTGGGCCAGAAGGATACTGGAAGGGCAGACAAACCCTCCGCCTACTTCCTCTGCCGGGTTCGGGTTGCCTGTTTGGTCTCAGTCTTACCTTCACAGTTCAGTGTCACTCTGGCTTGCCATCGAGCTTCAGCCTGTCCCCATTGGAGAGAAGGGGTGGGTGTTGGCTGTTGCATTATATCTGAAAGCACATTATCATGGGGTTACTGGGTCACTAGACATTTCTAGGATTCTGGACATAGGTTGTTAAATGGATGTTATGTCATATGCAATGTTGATAGGTATATGTGGATTTCAAGACTTTCCAACTTAGATATTTCTTTAGAAGTTCCTTATTGAGGGTAATGATGTTTTTAAATAACATAGAACATTATGTTTTAAAAGAATCATGCCTTCATTAAGTAGGCTTTATTCTAAGTTTGGAACTGAGACTGTTATGCTTTTAAAGTCTCCAATAGAGAGGTTAAGGAGTTAACCTGGGGCATGCCAGAACTGGGATGGAATGGCCTTGAAAGATTTTAGTGCATTGCACTTGACTTAGATAGGATCTTTACTGACCCTTGCTTACTTAGGAGTGGCAGAGTTAATTGGTGGTTCAGATATTAAGGGGCTACTGTCACTCTGATATGTAGCTTTTCTATCATCTCTGTAACTTAGCTTCAAGTAACTAGAAGAGTAATCTTAAAAAAAAAATTAGCCTTTAATCAGATTGCCTGCAGTGTTTCATGGTCACTTTAAAGCCGTGACTTTGCATGATTGCTAGGTAAGTTCACTTAAGAAATAGGAAATTCAAATTATTTATGTTTCAAATATTTTTGAACAGGTGGTAAAATGAAATTGATTTTTATCATCTTTGAATGAAAGTAACAGCAGATATTCAATGAGTGACTTATTTTGTGGACATTTTTGTCCTTTGGATATGATGTATAGAGTCACAATATATTTTCAGCCTTTTTTGAGAAATAAGTGATTTAGACATCTTACACAGTTACTGAGCACCTGGTACAGTAAAGATCTCTCTTAAGAATGATTTGTGTGATGTAGTTAGGTGGATCATCCAGCAGAGGGCAGTAGAGCCAGAGCCGTAGTAAAAGTTATAGTAAAGTTGCTCTTAGCAACTTGAGTCTTAGATGTAATTTTGCATAGAACCAAAAGTTCAGTTTAGTAGCCATTTTCTTTAGTCAGGCTGTAGTGGTTCCGAAATGAAAATTAGGCCCTGATTTTGTGTAAGATGATGTCCAATCTTTAATTGACACCTTAAAAATATTAAAAGATTATGATAGGATCAGGAAGGAGTTTTTGAAAATGCAATTTGTAGTTTTTAACAAGTGATGTAGAATAAATAAAAAAGTACTTTTTAAAAAGTAAGTATAAAATTATTTTCCAGTTAACTCTATGGGACATAAATGATTGCTTTAATACAGGTCTTTAACAGCATTTCCTAACCTGCTCTGTGAAAAACAAAGAAATAAAACTTAGTGCTCTCTTTCTCTAACATTTTAAGAGCTGGGCGGGGGGGGTCTCATGTTGCTGGCCTTGAACTCCTGGGTTCAAAGGATCCTCCCTGCCTCAGCCTCCCAAGTAGCTGCAATTCCCACATTCAGGTCTCCAAGATTGTATTTTAATGTGAGATATATAGCAGACACACTTATTGATGGTTGTGCTGCAGTGAGCTGCCCTCCTGAGATGGCTCAGCACAACTGCGATGGGCAGGGAGGCATGTGAGAGAGCGCCGCAGACATGAATGGAGATGCTGGTGCATCGCTATTTATGGCAGCACACACACACTTTCCACCCTGTCTTTGCATTACTCTGCCATCTGTACAGCGATGGCAGTCTGTGAGCCCAACGTGTACTTACTTTATAACTTACAGCATATTTATTATTTCAGCATATTTACTCTCTAAAAATATTTAAACCTTCCTGCTTATTATGATTTTTTTTAAACTATGCAGATGACTCTGCTTTTGCATGTTGCAGCAGTTTGGCTGATTTTTTTTTCCCTCTCTATTCCAAGCACACATTTTATTTCAAAAGGTAAGCTTTAGAGCAGTGCTTCTGAACTTCAATGCAATATGAATCACCTGGGGATGCTGTAGAACTTACAATTTGACTTGAATAGTTTTGAGTGGCCCCTGAGATCTGTGTTTTTAACAGGCTCCAGGTGATGCAGCACCCTCTGTCCCTGGGCCACACTTTGAGGAGCAATGCTTTACACTGTCTCAAAACTTTGAAGGCAGTTTAAGAGTCTCACAAAAGATCCTTGTGGTCACTGCTAGAAACATAGACTGGACACTTATGGCAAATTAATTATAGCCTCAGTCTTCTTAAATTGAGTCTTGGATGTGAGCAAAGTGAATGTATAAGATAAAAATAGTAAAATATATAACTTATAAAAGCCCAAAGAAAATGGCTTTATTTTCAAAACGATTGTAACAATATTCAATAATGTGGTATGAAAAAAGTGGCTTACAATTAATGAAACTTTTCTGTTTGTTATACTTGGATATGAGAAAAACTATTAACTAGTTTATGTTGACTACAATTTAATTTTTGTTTCTCATAAATCAAATGAATTCTGCAGCTTTTTGTACAAACATGCATTTATTTTTACAGTTTTTGTGGAAAGAGGCAAAACACATTTAATCAAAAACATCAAACACCACATTTGAAAAAAGACTTATTATGTATAAAGGAAAATATCCAAGACAATTTCTTTAAAATATATACAATTCTAACATAGTTATGCAATATATACATTCATATTTTGACTTAATCTGCCAAAATAAACAGGTACATATGAAACTTTATTTACATAATGGCTACAGTTTCAGTCTTTAGAGTTCAAAGAAATAATATTTTCACCTATTTCATACTTTTCCCCCATGTTTCTCATTCACCTCTAGAGGTTTAAATTAACCTTTCAAATTGATTAAAATGGGTATGCCTGAAAGGGCATAGTCCTACAAAGTTGTTTATATAATTGTTTTATGTGTGCAAATTGAAATATTAAAGATGGATCAGGAATCTCAGTTTAAGGAATCCTGCCTTCTGTATGATGATGTCTTAATTTTTGAGATTTTCATATATTGGGTTATAGCTATATATCAGGACAGGTAAATACATTATAAAATTATAACCTTTATAATAATTTTTAGTATAATCACTTGTGTGACTATAATAAATTGGCTTTAGTTTTCTTTACTCTTCACAGTTTTAATAGGTAACTATTTTACAAAAATAACATTGCTAGGTAGAAAAATTTCTGTTCAGTTAGGAGTTCTTATTTTGCTGCTGAAATGAGTCATGCACAATTTTAAATCTCTGTAGTTTCTTCATAAGCTATTTTACTATCTTACTATTTTATAAGCCTTGTGTGGCAGTCAAGTTTTTACCACATTCTATAGACCTTGTCTGTACACCATTTATGAAATGGAAATTTGAATATGACATCTTTTATGCCCTCTACTTACTTTTAAAGCAAAAATATTGTTGAATAGGAACACATAGCTTTTATTTAAACAATGTTTTTTCCCCCTAAATTTCTTGTATGAATACTCACCTTTGCTTAAAAGTGCTTGAGAAATACTGCCCCCCAGGAGGCATTTGACAATGTCTGGAGACACTTTTTGATTGTCATGACTGCAGGGGGAGCATGCTCTGGCATCGGGTAGCTAGAGGCCAGGAATGCTGCTAAACATACACTAAACATACCTTCTAGGACAGGGCTGCTGTCCTACAAGGTACAGGACAGCCCCTGCAAGGAAGAATCACCTGGCCCCAAATGACAGTAGCGCCCAGGTTGAGAGACCCTGTCCTGGTGTGATAAATGGTGCAGAGACAAGTGGCTAATGGTTTATAGTAATTCAACTACTCCCTGGAAACAGTGTAAACTAGGCTGATTACCTAAGGCAAGGCTAACCGAAGCTTTCAAGTTCCGTATATGTATGTTTAGCACTTATTTAAGGAAGTACTCACCTAAAGGAGGTGAAACAGAGTAAAAGGAAGGATGTGCTATAATTCTTTGTATAGCACATTGAAAAGCTAGTATTTACATATACAGTACTAACTTTTTTTTTGTTTTTTGTTTTTTTTTTTTTGAGACAGAGTCTTGCCCTGTCACCCAGGCTGGAGTGCAGTGGCGCGATCTCGGCTCACTGAAACCTCCGCCTCCCGGGTTCAAGTGATTCTCCTGCCTCAGCTTCCCGAGTAACTGGGATTACAGGCACCTGCTACTACACCCAGCTAATTTTTGTATTATTAGAGATGGGGTTTCATCATGTTGGCCAGGCTAGTCTCAAACTCCTGACCTCATGATCCACCGGCCTCAGCCTCCCAAAGTGTTGGGATTACAGGTGTGAGCCACCGTGCCTGGCCACACTGTCTTTTTAAATAGTCATTTTTTTGAAACAGGGTCTTGCTATGTTGCTTAGGCTGGACTTGAACTCCTGGGCTCAAGCGATCTTCCTGTCTCAGTCTCTCAAGTAGCTGGAGCTTCAGGTACACACCAGCATCACTAGCTGTTAAATATTCTTTATCAAGCTAATGACTAGTTTCTCCAGTCTTTTTTTTTTAAATAAAATTTTGTTGGAATGAAACAGCAAATTCTCACAGCTGTTAAAAGAATTGGACTCTGGCATACCTAACTGGAGAATACCATGCTGTTTTTTCTATAAACCGCTGGCATTTTATGCCTTTTTTGTTTTGTGTTGTCAACTACAAAGTAATTCTGTAAACAGTACAGATAGCCCTGGACTGCCACCACGGGCCGGGCCAGGGTAGTCAGTCAAGGTTGTCCATATGCACATGGGCAGATAACCTGTTTTCCTCTGACATTTTTTTCCAAGTCAAATTCTTGGAGGATTGTGTATTTGTATTATAGGAAGTCCAGATCATAGACTTTTAAAACTAAAAGCATCACTGCTGAACTCCAGCTCAGTCTTCCCATTTTATAATGAGGACTCTGAAGTTTATAGAGGTCAAGGACTTGTCCAAAGCTTTAGATATGTAGTGTCTGTGCCCTTTTCCTCTAAGTTTCTCCTAGAGAATGTGGGGGCTCAGGAACAGAGAAAATAAGGTGCAAAAAGTAGAAATGGGTGGTGTTTCTCAAAGTGTGGTCCATCTGCATCCTAGTGACTGGGGTGCTTGTTAAAATGCAGATTGCTGGGCCTTATCCCAATCTGACCAAATCATCTCAGGATCTACCTTTTGAACAAACTTGCCTAGGTCAAATTCACTCTTGTGGAAGTTTAAGTACTTCAGAAACAAGACAGCCACAGAAGGTGCACCTGCTAATTTGGTGGCTTCCAGTGCCTCATCTGTAACTTCTGGTGAAATCCTGAGATGTTTTACTTTACATTGTTTACATCCCGTAACATTCCAACATTTAGAAATTCACTCGAGCTTATTTTTCTTACTTGTTTAGCACTAAATGAAAATAGCTACCTGAAGTTAAGGAGTTTATATACAGTAATTCATGCAAGTGTGTAAATTAAACAGATGACTTCCCCCCCCTAATATCTAATGCACAGCAGCTGTCCTGAAGGAGTGGGAACTTTGGATGAGGGGTAAAGGAGGGGATAACTTTGGACCGCTGGAGAGAAAGTCAGGCTGTAGAGGGCTTCCATAATAATGGTACCACCAGGAGGTGGGTGAGTGGTTCAGTATGGGAGGAGGAAGGTTGCCAAAGAAATTACTCATCTTTCAAAAATTCACTAGGTTACTGCCAGTCAGCCAAACAAATCCTAGAAGAGAACTGTTGTGCCTCCTAAAAGAGAAAGGAAATCTCCTTCTTTTCCCTCCTCTGGCGCAGGATGGGCTTCTAGCAGATGGGATTTTACATAAATGTTATATTCTGAGTTTTAAACAAAATTTTGTGCCTTAGTCTCTATATCGCCCCCTCTCCTAACTTAAATGGACATATAGGAGGTATACTCTTAAGCTCAGTTATTCAAGCATGTTTTGATCATTAGAGCAAGATGGGGTGTGGAAGGGGCAGCCGTGGTCTAAAAGGAACCAACAACAAATTTTACCTAGTTTATAAATAAAATTATCACTTGGAAGTATCATCTGTGGCAACTTTGGATGAGCAGCATAAATTGAAAAAACCTGTGTTTTGTTTTCCCTCTTGTTAACATCAATATTCATTAAAATATACACAAGCGGAAGTACTTACATATCAGGCACTTCCACTTCTGTAGTTGCTGTTTAAAGACAAATATTTTAAAGAGAACAGTTTTCCCCCTTAAAATCTGAGAGTATCATATTTTTCTTTAAAAGTTGTCATGCTTGGAAGCATTTCATGTTTCTGACACAATGCACATTAGAATGTAAACTCTGGGCCAGCCAGTTTAAAGATTACTTTTTTCCCCATCATATAAAATAGGTATTTTCCTTATTATTTCCCTACCTGCCCCCCGCACCTCCCCCACCCGCCACAATTTCTTCATTCCAAACTGACCTGCAGTTTTCTCTTAAAATACCAGGTTAGTTTACCTACGACATGATAAAAAAATATGGGATTTAAAAAGAAATCCATTCACGCAAACAGCAAACCCTGGCTGGGATGCTGCCAGTTCCCACTGCAGGTAGGTCTGCTGGTTCAGCTACTGAGTTCTGTGGTCTCATCAATCTCATCTGGATTTTTGGTCATCTTTTCATATTTTCTTTTGAAGAAGCCGAGCTGTAAAGGTGATGATATAAGAATGTTACCACCCGTGGCTTATTTTGTAAGGTGCCTCTGACCCCCTTGGCTGCCCACGTCCTCTGATGCACCTCTGGGAATCCCTGAGGCTCTGAAGGGAGGTGTGCAGACTGATGACCTGATATCTATCACCTGCTAGAAGGAAATTTATCTCCAGAGAGCTCAGCTGCATTGCATAAAGCTACATTTTTCAGCGTCTACTTATTTGAAGCTGAACAAAACATTCAGGGCTCTGGATGAAAGGAAGGTTTAAAAGAAGAAAAAATCCTTACTGGTTGTTTTTAATGACATGAGTAAGAAATTATAAACAAATTTGCATTTCTTTTCTCCTTGTGATAGAGAAGGTACCATATAAAACCTGAAGTTGATGTTTTGTAAGCAAATTCAAGGCTGGCCTTCAGGAGCCCTGTATTTTAAAATATAAAGCTTTTCTTACCTTCCATAAAATTGCAACCAGAGCTAACAGCAAAAGGATTCCAGCAATTATACTTCCTATTATAACTCCTGTTGGTACTTCGGCTTTCTCATCAGGTTTCATTATCATCAGGGGAATCTGGAAATGTAAGTTCACAGTTGAGTTATTTTAATACCACAAAAAAGGGGGGAGATGGTCTAGTCCAATTCTCTAATTCTGTAAGTGAAGGTCTACAGCTCTAGAAAGGTGACATGACTTGCTCATGATGGCGTATCTCAAACATTGTCAGAATAATTTTAGAGAAAATCTTCCTGCAAAGTCCAACCAGCTAAAAAATACAACTTTTCTAGTTTCTCCGCTTTAACTACATCAGTGTCTTGTGGCTACATCATGCCTGACAATCTCAGATGCTTATTTTACTTATGAAATAGAAACTTCCATTTCTGGCATACATTCAAATCGAGTGAAAGCATCATCAAGTGAAAGCAAACAGCTTTGGGGAAGGGAGTCGAAGAAACTCTTTAACCCAACTTCATGGTGATGAAACAACAGCTTTGTATTGGGTGTCTAAAATACTAGTTTCACTTAAACCTCATTCCAAGTTGATATTGTTAGAAAAGTAGAAATAATATCTCAAGGGTCAAGTTGACCTTTTCAGTGGGAACGTTGTCCTTCAGGCTACTTAGGATTCTTTGTATCTGCTTCCTGGCAATCTTTGAGATGCTGTAATGGAATGGCTGCCCTGAGTGTTAACAGTAAAACTGTATATTCCGTTTTTAATTAATTAGGGGTAATTTAATTAATTGGGGAAAGTGTCTCATTCTCTTTAGAAAATATTCCTAAAGAGCTATATTTAGAAGCAAAAGAAGAGGATAATATGTGTTTTATTTACTTGATTTAACATTAAATTGCAATGGCAGATGAGCTGCTTTTTGTCATAAATTTATGGGCTGGGCTAAACTTGCAACTGGCCTTGGTGACTGTATTTCCTTTCATTTGTATCTTCAAGAGCTAAAATGTAAGGCTTTATCAATTTATGAATAAAGTGATGATAAATTATTGTAGCTCACTGCTTAATGGCAGTCATAAGCCTACTTCTCTCTTTTCCACAGCTTTCTAACCCAGGGAACCACGGATCCCTATGGACCCATGACTATAGCATTTTGTGGATCAGATTTTTAAGTGGGCCAGGCATTCAAATAAATTAACAGATACTTAGGAACATGTGAAGTTATTATTTAGGTTAGATACCTTATTCAAAAATTTATCCAAATTATTGTTTAGATTAAAAAATTTTTCATAGACACAACTGAGTAATATTAGGCTGGTGCAAAAGTAATTGCAGTCTTTGCCATTAAAAGTACTTTTTCTTTACTTTTTTTTTTTTTTTTTTTTTTTTGGAGACAGAGTCTCTCTCTGTTATCCAGGCTGGAGTGCAGTGGCACAATCTCAGCTCATTGCAACCTCTGCCTCGCAGGTTCAAGCGATTCTCCTGCCTCAGCCTCCTGAGTAGCTGGGATTCCAGGCGTGCACCACCACACCCAGCTAATTTTTGTATTTTTAGTAGAGACAGGGTTTCACTATGTTGGCCAAGCTGGTCTCGAACTCCCAACCTCAGGTGATTCGCCTGCCTCGGCCTCCCAAAGTGCTGGGACTACAGGTTTGAGCCACTGCGCCCAGCCTTTCTTTACTTTTAATGGCAAATACCACAATTACTTTTGCACCTAGTAATTGGCTTCTGTTATTTATTAGTATTGCTCAGAGGAAACCAATAAAAGAGGAATCTAATGGATTTATTAAAATTGTTCATTTGAATTTCCAATTAATATATTTAATACTGCTTTCTAAAAACAGTCTTCAGTAGAGTTTCACATATTGTCTGAACACTATGTTTTTCTAAAATGAGCTTTTAAAAAAAATCTATAATACTTCTCCCCTATGCTAAGTTCATAGCATTTTGAATTTGAAGTCTGCATTTCCTTTGGCTCTATTTCTGATTTTCCAGGCCCCAGTCTCTGAAGAGAGGGTGTAGGCTTTCACTGAGGCTCCTAAACCAGAGGCAGAGAAGTGTGCTCTGTTGTGTGGAATCATTTTCCCTTGGACAAGAGTGGGGCCCCAGTGCTGTGAGCTTCACTCTCAGGCATGGAGTGAGGAGGCCCATAGTTCATGGGGCCATAACTTTTTGACCAAGCCAGAGCAGTGGACTGAGGCCAACTGCCAAGCTGGCCTTGGGGGCAGACTCTTAAACTGGCTTTCAACTCCTAACACAAGCACTGGGAGGAAAATGCTCAGGGCTCTGCCAGCAGATTAGCTGGGCATGGAAATCCCACTGTATCTAAACATGGCATATTCTAACCAGAGTCAGTGCAGAGGAAAGTTATCTCATGCCAGCTCTTAGAACAGAGAGCCTTTGTTTTCTCTGAAAGTACATTTCTCTGTAAAAGCTTTTTTTTTTTTTTTTTTTTTTTTTTTATCAAGGGGACCATTTATAGTCCTCCAGAATGTAAGATCTAATGAATGGACATGCCACACAGTGTCAGTGTCTAGTTGTAAGGAGAACTATTTTTTAAAACCCTCTAATAAATGCATTTATTATTAAGCATGCTTCGGTACCTTTCTTTAAAAATTTTTCAAAATACAATTTATGATTTAAGTAAGCACGATTAAGTTTTGTGGCCTAAGCTCCAGACCATTTTGTGTAAGCAGGAGGAGAAAGGAAGAACTGGTGCTGCTGGCTTAGTCATGAGAAGAGACACCATGGAGTCCCAAAGAACATAGAGCCCCTTTTGTTGTACTTCTCACTGGATCACCACTTCTAGGAAAGCCAGCTTTGCTGACATGAGTGGGGGGCATGGAGGAAGGCAAGTGTATCACTGAACTTTTTAAGTAGCACACACCCTCGCCAAAATCTCAACATAATAAACATCAGATCTTTAAAGTTTTAGTAAGATACTTCTACATACATGTAGGTAAGAAGAGTGACTATTCCAGGCTTTTAGAAATGGAATGCCATCACAGACCCTGAGGCTCACAGGGAAGGGTGTGATATGCTCACCGTAACAGTGTTATCTTCAATCACATATATCTCAGGGTTATAGGTGTTGATTTCTGCAGCTGCCGTTAGCTGTACTGTCTGGAACGTTGACTGGAACATAAGAATAAGGAATATGTGTTATCGTAGCAGCAGCAAATGCAGAGAAGCTGGCATGCTTATGATTTATGTATTTATTTCCTGGTGGAATGTGACAAGAGCAAATGGTTCTGAAGACCCGTCCAGAATCTGTGTGTGCTTAAACCAGTGCTGTGTAACAGGACTGCCCGTCAGAAATACCTCGGGTAATTTTAATACATGTCTGTCTGCACCTTGCCACCACAAATCAACTCTCTGGGGTGGGATCCAGACATGAGTAGGTTAAAATATCTCCCTGAGGAGATCTGAACTTGAGAACTGGGTTGAAAAGTGAGGATTTAAAAATGAATATTTTTAACTGGGAAGATCATAGTTCAGATTTTTAAAAAAATAAGTTTGTGACATGAGAGAAAATTGTAAACTTGGCATCTTTGTATACTTACCTGAATAAGTCACACAATGGAATGGAAAACCAACATTTAAAAGGTAAGAGAATTTTCCTTCTGGGTACATGTGTGTAAAATGATAGTGTTTAAAAGTGCACTTGAACTTGACCACCCATGGCCCTGAACCTTTCAGCTTGTTATATCACATCAGTATAACTTCAGATTTCCTATCTAAGTGTTTCTATCAAATAATACTTAATTTGGGGCAGGTATATAGGAAGGATATTTTATGCTGATGTCACTGGTAACTTACTAATTCGAAATAACTTTACATTCATTCCTCCATCTAGTTACAGAAAAAGAGCCTAGTTTTCAGCAGGGCACAGTGGCTCCTATCTGTAATCCCAGCGCTTTGGGAGGCTGAGGCGGGTAGATTACTTGAGGTCAGGAGTTCAAGACCAGCCTGGTCAATATGGCGAAACCCTGACTCTACTAAAAAATATAAAAAATTAGGCGGGCATGGTGGTGGGCACCTGTAATCCCAGCGACTCGGCTGAGGCAGGAGAATCACTTGAACCCAGGAGGCACAGGTTGCAGTGAGCTGAGATCAAGCCACTGCACTCCAGCCTGGGCAACAGAGCAAGGCTCTGTCTGGGGGAAAAAAAAAAAAAAGTCTATTTTTTCAATAGAAACATTATTGATGTGTATATTTCACTATTTTCTCTACATTAGGTCTGATGCTACTGTGAAGCAGAATGCAGCGCTTAGATGTTAGAGCTGCTTTCATATGCTGTGGCTACTAGGACTCAGTTTTTCTGGTTACTAGGGCACATTATTGGACATACTCTATGAGGTAATTTGCTAAACAATATCTGGGAGCCAGAAAGAATGTATTTCCAAAAACTGAGCAATTTATTTCCTTTCCACTGGCTCAGTCTCTGGATACTGTTAATTTTCTCAAGATAGATGATTGGATCAGAAATTAACCATGCTCACCAGTCTCTTAAACATATTATTGGGGGAAACATTAAGAGTATTGATAATGGTTTAAGTTTAAGAAAAAAAGCAGCAGTTAAGTAAATGCTGGTTTCATAATCCCCAAAGACTAAAGATGAAAGAATTTTTCTTATAGCATTCTCAAAATAGGCCCTTCTCACAGGCATACAATATCCTGCAGGGTTAACAAGTAGAGGTAAGCATGCCACACACATCTGGAGAGTGAAGTAACGCACCTGCTAGCGTTCAACAAGCCTTCTCCCTACAAATGGCAGCAACTCTATCATCAATTTGGAGGCCTGATCAATCACTTTGTAATGAAATTACTTGAAATGTTAAGTTGCCTTGCACTACATCACAGAAAGGGTAGCAACAAAAGGCAGTGCATTAATGGGTTCAAATACAGGAAATGAGATTCATATTTCAGACTGGATCTCCTAAGTGGTCTGAGAAACATCCACTTTGCTGCTTAAATTGCTGGAAGCAAGGTGAGGATAAACATTTGACTTTTCATGAAGGAGGAAGATATGTAGGACTTGACACAATCCTTGTATGTCACTTGACATACCTTGACATCTCAAGGGTGTTTTCTTAGTTTAACCACCATAGCCACATTAAAGCAGCATAAATACTACACTTTCTAGGAAGTTTACTCCCAGAAATAAACTGCTTCTGAAGATCGTTGGGAAGGTACTTTAAAAAGTTTCACAGTTAAAGTGATGTAGTCTTAAACTCAAGAAAATCCAAATGTGTTTTACAGAGCTGGCATGTGTGCATTTTGATGTGCAACAGTCAGTGTTCCTTCCAGTTGGCAAAATTTGCTATGAAAACATTTGTTCCTCAAATCCAAGGAGCCAAGAACCAATGGAGCAAAACTGAGCACCACACTGCAGCAGCTGGGAAGGTGGTACAACTAACGGCACGCTTCACATCTTAAAGGACCTAGAATTGTCCTGAAGACTTGAAAACAAATGCAACTAACAAGAAAACAAAGTAAAAGCAAGCAAGCAAGCAAGCAAGCCAGAAGAAATATTCAACTCCTCACTTCCCCATTCCCCCAATTCTGCATTTTGTTCTAACTTTTACTATTCCGTTTTCTTCTATGTCTTTGTCCAAGAATATTGCTTATATTTGACTCCAGGGATGAGTTTGGAGGGTGCTGAGTTCTCCAGTTTTACAAAACTCTATAGCTGGAAGTGGGTTTATTGGAGAGATCATGAAATGATAAACAGAAAAAAAAATGAGTAGCGTTTGGTTGTAAGCACCTTGGGAACTGATTTATTTGTTAAAAAGAAAAAAAAATCTAGTAAGAGCTACAAAGATCCCCAGGAGGTTTCAAACTAATTTCTGTTTTTCTTCCTCAATTGGAGCCCATGTCAGTAAAAGGAATGCTAGCCACACAAGCAGTCCAGTTTAAGGAGGCCTGTCTATCCTTATATTTTTTCATGCCAGACTGAAATTCTAGCTACCAAAATCCCTGCTGAAAGCAAATATCACTAGAGCAGACTCACAGTTGCCATATGGAAAAAAACAATGACATTGTTTTGGCTTTTTCTTCAAACTTTCATGGGGATTGAGATGATTTAGAAAGTCATGTGCCCACTGGGCTCTCCCAACAGGGAAAGGGTAAAACAGGAGAGCAGGGTGATGACCCGGCTGTAATATAGGAAGACATATCTTTATGCTAGATTCATCTACTAGGTGGTTTGAGATCAATCATACAATTAACTGAGAGCTCAAGGAGTGAGACAGAGACACAGACATTTTGATTTGGGTGTGGCACAGGAGACTGGGAAGATGGAGAGTGGGGGAACCCCTAGAGGGGGACAAAGCAGGCTGCCCCTTGTAGCCCAGGGCCGCAGAGATGACCTTGACACCATTCCCATTGATGTGGTAGGTCGCATGGAGTCTGAGAAACAGACCCTTTCACAAGTATCCCAGATGACTCTGAGGCACTGCTAAATTGGATGGGCATTGGAAAGCGATGGAAGTGTGCTGCCTTTCAGGGTAAAATGCTCTGGGTTATTTGGCCATTGCAGACGTTAGCCAGAATACTTATTTTGTCAAAGGGGAAGAACTTGTCAGTGCAGACTTATGTTTCCTTGCTATTGATAAATCTAACAAATAAAACTGATACTTACTGATGCGAAAGTCCCGTTCCAAATTCTGGTAGTCACATTAACAAAGTATTCTCCTTTCATGTGAACGTCTTTCAACCAGCAGGTAACATTACCACAGGAAGCAGTTCTGCAATTCTTATAGTATTGAGTCAAAGGTAAAAGAGAGAGCAAGTTAGTAAGAGTTAAAAATAAATGCTAAAATTTTAAAGCTAGATAAAACTCAGTGCTGGGACACACCTAGGGAAACAGGCAATCTCATGAGTTCTTAGTAGTTCTAACTCTCCTGCCCTCCTTCAAGGGATTGTGGGACTATATCTCAAAATGTACCAAGTGCACACTCTTTACCTCATCCATTTCCTGTCTGTATAGATAGCCTCAGGAGATAATCAGCAATATGTGGAACAAAGTATCCCAAGCCTGTTTATTGCACTACTATTTCTAAGAGTAAAAAAACCTAAAAACCAACCCCCCCAAAACTGTAACTTGTTTAGCAACAATGTACTAGTTAAATAAATTAGTAAACATACACAAAATGTACTACAATTTGTCATTAAACCTAATTATAGACTCCCTAGGTTTTTAAACAAGTTGACAGAAAAAGGATCAGTGGTTCCAAGGGCTAGTGGGGCGGGCAGGATGAATAAGCAGAGCACAGATGATGTGTAGGGCAGTGAATATACACTGTATGATACTACAGTGGTGGATACATGTCATTTTACATTTGTCAAATTCCACAGCATGGATTTTAACAACACCAAGAGTGAACCCTAATGTAAACTATGGATTTTGGTTGATAATGATATAGTAATGTAGTTTCATTGATTGTGGCAAATATACCACTCTGGTGCAGGATTTTGATAGTGGGGGAGGCTGTGTGGGACAGGGGGTATATGGGAATTTCTGTACTTTCCACTCAATTCTTCCATGAATGTAAAACTGCATTAAAAAATGAAGTCATTAATTGAAAATCTATGACATATTGGCCTATGTTCAAGGCCAAAAGGTAGTGTGGCCCACTTCAGTTACAGCATGCATTTACCTACTTGTAGATTAATACACATTAAAAGAAATAATTTTATTCTTCTGGTTTCCTGTTTTCCCCATCCTTCACAAAATAAAACAACTGCAATTAAAGAAAACCAGGAGAATTCCAATATTGTTCATAGGGGAGAGCTGAGGTTTGTTTAGGAGTTATTGCTTACTAAAGGTTTACTTTATTTGAATATTTAATATGTGCCAAGCACCATGCCAGATGCTAGACTAGTCTCTTTCCCAAAGAAGCAGGCATAGCTTGAGACCAGGAAATAACAAAATATTGAAAAACAGAGAAGTGCAGCAGCATATTTCACAGCTAAATAAAAAACATCAGTATTATGTGGAAGGGGGATTTAAGGGGCTTCTCCTCTGTAGCACACACCCAGTTCCTTCACAGCTCTTTGCCTTGTTTCCAAAGTGCACAATGCATAAACACAATAGCTTCACATGAGTTTTTCTGATGTCATAAAGTCTGGAACTTATATTTTGTAAGAAGTGGCGTAAGATAATTCCAGTAACCTAGATTTGACCACATATTAGGTTGGTGCAAACGTAATTGCGGGTTTCAAAATCGTATTTACTTTTGCACCAACCTAATATTTTCTAAATCTTGACTCATATAAGCATCAAAGGCAAAATAAGAAAGCTCTATGATATCAGCTGGTAGGAGAAAAGCAGCGTCCTGATCACAGGTGAAATAAATGAATGAGGGGAGCTTTCACACGTTAACTTGTCCTCACCAATTCTTTGGTGTGCCTGAAATTTTCACTTTTGAAAGATACAGAAGAAGATGTTTGTCCTATTTTCAGTGGATTGATATCTGCATTACAACTGATGTCACCAGCCTATAAAAGAAGAACACCCGATCAGACTTCAGAAGCAAAACAGTTTATGATGTTCCTTTCAACATGTTAGGAAATCCTACTGTTACTTGTAGGGGCCTGGGAAGGGCTGTTAGGCTTCTTTCAACGACACTGACCTGGCCACACTTCATATAATCTCTAGGTGAACATCAAGTATTTAAATGCTCCTGATGTGAACTGATGAGGTGGGCTAGGTTTTTATAGCCCACATATGATGAGGCAAATCTGCAACAGCTAAACACTGTGAACAATTCAGGGTAATTTTCTCTGGAACATTTTAGGATTTTGATTTTTCTGTAGCCTCCTATGCACACTACAGAAATAATACAACTGCTGAATAATACAACTGTTGGACTGAAGATGAGCCAATGTCAAGAGGTTTGGCTAGAGCAGCGCTTCTCAGCCCAAGTTGCGTGTTAGAACCACGGTGTGGATGGAGTGGGGGTGGTTAAAGAAAAACTCTGGTGTAAGAATCTTATCCCTAGAGATTCTGATTTAATTGCCTGGGTTAGGTCTGGGCACTGTTATTTAAAAGAGCGAACAGAGGGATTAAAATGAACAGCCAGGGTTGAGTATTACCAGGCGAAAGTCCAGGCTGGCTGCTTGAAGACCAGCTCCTTATTGCAGCTGTGAAGACCTGCTATGCTCCCCATATAGGTCCAGCCCCTTACCTCCCAGCCTTCACAGGGCCTGTCAAAGTCAGATCTTCACCAGGCCAAAATGGGGTTTTTGGAATAATTTCTGCCACCTGCAATTCCCTAGACTCAGCCATTTGTTTTCTTGTAACAATATTCTTCTTCTAATATGAAATTAACTGCTAGTCAGTTGGCACCTGGGCTGCATAGGAGTTACCATCTGTTTCCCATCTGTAAAATGTCAGACATGATCACCCTAATCTCATGGGTTATTTACATCTTGAAAGTACACATTTTTAGGCAATTTTATAATCTTTACCTTGTCTGTTTGCACCCCAGTTAGGTACATCAGTGGGTTCTTTTCTTTGGTATACTGAGGGATGTGGATGATTACAGTTGCCATGCTTACTGGAACACTTCCTGTTGTTACCTATGTAGACAATAAAATATGCCAGTACTGCAACAGGATGTACATGATGCAAGGAAATTCACCAGTAACCCCTGTGTTGATGAAGGGCAACTACGAGGTGGTAAGATTGAGTCCAAATGAAAGTCAGCCATTACTTTATAGTCACACTTCAGGTCTCTGTGTCTCACCTCTTAAAACGCATTTATGCCTGAGGTTGCAATTTTTTTGAAATTTCGATCATACCTTGGCAATGACCTTGAGCAGTAGGATATAAGTAACTCCCACATGCTTAGTGCGCCAGTAATGGAACACTAGGCATAAATGGCTCAATGGAAAAAAACTCAACATCTACAATGTTAATGGGTAAGTAATTTGTGACTTTGTGAGACATGTGGTATAAATGGTTAAAAATGCCATCTGTGGAGCTGGGCTGCCAGAGTGTTGTGTCCCACTCTGCTGCTGATTAGCAGTGTGGCTTGGGCAAGGAACTTGACCTCTCTATGCTTTTCTTATTTGTAAAATAAAGATGATCAGAAATTCAGTATGTATGTGCTGGCACAGGGCACTGGTACAGCATCTGTTCTCATGGGTGGGGGTTTCTGTTCTAATTGGCCAGGGCTCATACACTACTGGTTATTTAAATATTTTAAATAACATCCCTGGGAATAATAATACCAAGCTCATAACTGATCTGGGAACTAAATGGGATAACATAGGTAAAGCACTTGATACCATGGCTGGTGTATACTTATTACACACTCTATGAATGTTATTATCGCGAATTGAATAGATGCCCCATTAAAGAATGTAGTTGCCAAATACCATCCACATTTTATAAATTCTATTATAGTATCTAGATCATAAAGATTCTTCTAAAGATTTTTTTATCACAAAATTGCAGAGTTGCAACCATGTAACAAACAAGTGAGAAATGAACAAAAATAAAATGGTATTGGCTTAGGATAGTGGATAAATTATTTTTACTTTCCAAAGTTTCTTTAATTTTAATTACAATATAAAATAGTTATTCTTTCACAAATTAATTTATCTTTAACTGGTAGTAATCTTTAGATTAATAATCGCTTACTAATAGTAAATAGAATTTGGTTCAAAAATGTTTTTAGATACTACCTAGTATTACTGTACAGATTTGTATACAAATGGTAAACTCAAACAGAAGTGGTCTCTGAGGATAAATTGGCATAATAATTATATGCCAAAGACTTTTACCCACAGCAATACCTTCCTTTATAGTAATGCTCTGTTGGTTAATGTTGAACATTTGCCTTCAAAATATATCAAGTATCCCTTACCCAAGACACATAACTATGCACAAAGCCCAGCTGTTTACTTATCTATGATCTAGCCTATTGGTTATCAAAGTATGGCACCTGGACCAGCAGCATAAGCATCACCTGGGAGCTTGTTAGATATGCAAATGTGTAGGCCCACCCTAGACCTACTGAATCAGAAACCCTGGAGATAAAGCCCAGCATCTGTGGTTTCACAATTCCTCCAGGTGATTTTAATGCACACCCAAGTTTGAGAACCACGGATCTATTTCAATTTCTTTTTACTTTCTCCTTTTATTTCCAGACTCATTTTTTTTCTTCTCACTTTCTCCTGGATTTGCCATCCTTATGACAGGCTTACCAACCTTCAGGGAGAAGATGAATTTTGGACCAACATCTTCAAAACTGTGCACGATTGAAGGAACATTCCCATCCGAAGAGATTTCATAAAAATTTATGTTGGTAGATCTGTTGGATGATGTTTGTAAAGCCAAATATTTTAGTTTGCTTTTGTTCTTGAAGGTTAATATTTCTTTTATTTAAGTATCTTATAGCTTAGGTTAAAGTAAATTTTACTTTTAGTTACAAAAGCACCAAATAAAAAGAAATGCTTGCCTATGGGCTTATGGTCCAATGTATGTTTCTAAGACTAACATAAATTCCTTTGAAAACATATTTCTTTGTGGATTTTCTGCTAAGAGTTTGTGCATTACATGTCTACCAATTCTCAAGTTTCTAAATACGTACAAAAGTATTACTTTAGAATTGATAGTAGAAGTCTTCCCAAGATTACTGTTATATTGACTAGTATGTTAACACAGTAGACAATCAGTACTTGTTAGTTGAATGAATGGATTTATAAGCCAGGGGTTTTCACTTTGGTGTGGCTAAAATATAATAATAGGGTATTGAGCTCCTTCAGTGTTCATTATTGGATGCCTGTATTATTCGTTCTTCCTATCCTTCTTTAGTTGCAAACCAATTTGAATGGTTTGGGTCTGAATGGGGTTGGTCAAATCTGTTTCCACCATTAGTGTAGAGACCACCTTTAAGATGGATGATCCAGAGGTTTTAGTATTCTGGACCTAAAGCCACTGGATTGATCTTAACTTCTTTGCTTAAGATTGCCAACTAAGTTCTGCAAGCAAAGTGATGATGAGATCAGAGAAACCCTCATAGGATCACTCAGACTAGAATGAAACTGGGGACCTCCCCTCTCCTCACTCATTTCTGGGGCTCTGAGGTGGGATTCCAACCAGGGTAGCTTCTTTGCGTGGGGGATTAGGGGATGAGCGGTGAGGGTAAGGGTCTGAGAACACTGTGCATATCCTTTCCATTTATTCCCACTGGACAATTTACGTTAATTATAGAATGTTGATTCTATTTCTTAAAAACTTGGGGTGGATATTTTCTGAAGTAGAATTTTTTGGGTTTCTTTACTAAAACCTTGTCTTTCCCTCTTTTATGCCTTAATGATTTTTTCCATATCCCTAAAAGGAAAATATGTCATAGGGAGACTTGAGTGGATGTATTTGTCAAGGTTATATATGAGAGGAAACAATGATTTGTCAGCCTGACATGGAAAATGGGAAAACTGACTAGGATTTGAAACAGAAAGCTTGGATGTGTGTGCATGAATTATTTCCTATGCCTTCCAGAAGATCTTTGTGTGAGATCCTAAATGGGGCCAATTTCTAAATTAATATGGTCTGCATTTGCATTTTAAAGAGATCTGACACTTTTCCATTTGTTACTTAAGTATTCCTTAAGCTACTTAAGTGTTGATCAATATATTTATAATAGTAATTATCTATACTCAGGGGGATCCTGCTTCAGAAATAATACTATTATCGCTATTTCTACCCATCATTTTTTTACAATATAACTGTACAGTTATACAGTATCAAAGTTGTTGCTAAGAAATACACTAAGTTATTGTGTAGGATTTTTTCCAAAAGTTTGCAAAGATGTTCGTTAATTTTTTTGCAGCATTGCTTATGATGGTTAAACAAAACAAAATAAAAATGCAAAACAACCAAATGTCTTGTTAATATTGAATTGGTTACATAAATTATGATCCAGCCAGGACTGGAATAAGTTAGATCTGTATGTCCTCATATGAAAACTTTTCTAAGATTATGTAAAATGCAAGGTACAGAAGAGTGTTTTATCATTCCTTTTGGGTAATAAAATGTGCACGTGTGTGTGTATATATATGTGTATGTGTGTGTTACATGCATATATCCTGGTAGATAAGCAACCCTGTATCTGGAAGATATTCTGAGAACAGTCTCTTATGGGGAGTGGCACTAGGGAAGGTGGGGAGGGATGACTTCTCACTGTGTACCTTTCTCCAGTGTTTGGGTTTTCTAGGTAGTAGGACTAGGACCCATTTTAACTTTTGTTCTTTATAATTCTCTACGTTAATTTTTTTGAGGATATATTTTAAAGAACATTAGAATACATTTGAATTCAAGTTGCCATTATAAAAATACCTGCCTAAGATGATAATTGGTAAAAGTAAAGTCTCATTTCAATCTTATATTTATTTCATTCTTAAATATCTGGGAAAATATTGGCCATTGTAGGAGAGTAGAATAATAAAAAGACTGTATTGACAAAAAATATTTAGAAGAAAGGATCAAATATAAGAAGGAAAAAATTCAGGTAATGTGGTAACATCAATTTGGGTTGGTTGCATTTGTTTCCAATTTCTTATTTTAGCAAGTGGGGATCCTTTGAAGTCTGCAGTTACTGATGACTTTTTCAGAGATGTATTATTTGGACGGAATTTTGTTTCTGCTTGTGCTATTTGCAACTCACTTGATACAGAAGCATTCTTTTCATCTTTGCTCTTTGGCTCAAGCTCTAGACATGATGACATATTTTCCTTTTTGTTTTTGCTCAGAGAGCTATTGGATGATCTACAGATTCCATGCTCTTAGGGGCTGGAGTGATGTGGTAGAAGTTAGACAAACCTGCTGTCACTGGATTTCTTGGGAAAGTGCTGCAGTGTGCTATTCAGGGGTCATTGATCTGTGCTGGGAAGCTGTCCTATTGCTTCACCAGGTAGAGAACTCTGGTTACCAGGCCTGTAGGAGGGCATCACCTGTGCCCAGTGCATCTGCACAACTGTGTTCCAGTTTGTCTGTGCCATGAACTCACCTTACTTCTAAGTGTGAGTTAAAGTGATATCGCCTATTAGAACCTGTGAAATTTGTGTGTTACCCACTTACCAAGACACCTGTCCCTCTGAACAATTAAAGACAGCCTGTATCAACCAGTGACATTTACACCACTGCTCTCAGGTTTGCTTGCTTTGGGCAGGTAAAAACAGGGAACAAAGCATTTCTTTATGGATAACATCCTTTGGAAAAAACCTCATTTCCACCTGGCTGGAAGAAAACCCTAATCTGATATGTGAGGAATTTTTCCCTCAGAAACTAGACTTGATCTAGTTCCAATATTTGAATATTCAAACAGTGACTAGATTCAATATTTATTGTGGACCTACTCTGTGCAAAACATTGTGCTTGGGGCTTCAATGTCCAGGAATGGGGATACTGCTTGAGATCTCACATACAATGGGAAGTCGGCAGTGAGAAGAAAGTGAAGACAACTCTCAGGACCTTTGAGAGTTCTGTTTCAACATTTTGAGAATGTTTGCAGCTACTCAGAGGGCCTGCAATGTGGAGTGTGCCTGTGATGTGTGGCTACAGGGATCTTTCTCTGCCTTTCTGGGCTACTCTCATTAGTTTAATAAGCCTAACGAGTCACTCAAGGTTTTCCTAGGGACCAATATGTCTGTGGACTCCTGTTTTAGTTGACAAGAATTTTAATTCAAATTCTTCAGTTAAGAATGAGCATACAGAGGACTTCTTTAGCCATGAGCCAAAAATCTTCTGATCTAGAGTGGGTGTCAGTGATAGCAGGTTACCCACTGCTTCACCTACCTTGTTAAGTGAATTTCAGCATCATACAGGAGAGGAATTTTGAGGTTGACCAAATTATCAGCCTTGTTTTCTTCTTGGCTTTCACTATAGAAAGAAACATTAGGAAATTACTTAAAGAGAAATACAAAGCTATCCATCATTCCATTCATGACTTCATTATGTTTTACCTTAAGGCTTGGAAACTGAGAGATGCCTGATTCTGAAGGTTTTGAAGATTGAAGTCAAAGTTAATAGTAAAAGTCACCTAAAGACAAAATTAAAATTTCTCAGTCTATGATGCTTCATACTCAGAGGCCAACGTGAAAAAAAAAATGTTTCTCATAAAAGTAAACTCACTCAAATTTGATTCTGAATTTTATATACCTTAAGCTTTCAAATTTGTGGAATATCTTTATTTGTCCACCTTGTTTTACTATGCCTCACATTAGAATTAGAGAAGCTTGACTTCCAAGTGACACATGTAAGTTATCCAGGCGTATATACCTGTCTGAATTTGGAAGCTTTGAGCTGATGTGAAACTTGTTACTAGGGGTTAATAAATGATCTCTGTGACTCTGTGTATAGTGCTTTGACCAATGTTGCTCAACATATTTAGACAAAAAGAACTTTCCATAGTATGTGTACCTTTTGGAATGAATTGCATGGAGAAAATCCCATTTTTATTAATAATTTAAAGAAAACATTTAGATATTGAAAACTTCCCCTAAGTATGCAGCCAGTTATTTTGTGATGCCTATCAAATCATGATAGCAAGATGTTATGTTGGTAAATTAGCATATGTGCTGAGGAGGGCTTGTATGGATTGGAGGATGAAATGCAAGTTGTACCTGTTGTTCTCTCTTTAAAGCAGGGTAGCCTACATCGCAGGCAACAGACTTCTGAGATGCAGCCACCTGGCATGTTACTTCTGTCCCATCAACCTGAACAAGACCAAGGAAACAACAATGATCAATTGGCATATAACATTTGTGTGTGTATGCACGCACCTGGTAAAAGAGGTACAGTGGCATTTTAGCAGTAAGGTTTGTTCATACTGAAATAATTTATTATACCTCAAGACTTGAAATTTTATACTGCCCAGGTGGCTAATATACTACTTTTATTGCTAACCCTAAAGATACCTAGAACATCCAACAAAACAAAGAAAAGATTAAATACTGTATTTTTTCCCCAGAAAAAAATGATAGTTTTTATTTTCAGATGCACGAATAGCTTTAATTCAATATTTTGAAATGCTGGCTTTAGGAATATGTTTTTCTCAATTTATTTGAAGCATTTTCAAGAGAAGAAAGTAAAATCATATGTTGGTGTTTGTCTGTATTTTAAGTAATTTGAGGGTTGTTTTTTTTTTTTTTTAGTTTTCTTCAGGTTTTTTTTTCCCTTTAAAAGAAGTAGTTGCCACTTGGCACAGGGTGTTTAAACACCAAGGTCAGGTTAGGTTTAGAACTCTAAGCCTATTAAGATCACATTAACTCTAAATTAAATGAAATCATTGTTTAATCCTTTAATCAGATAGCTCATTTGGAAAATCTCAGCTTTTCCTTCTCTTCCTTTTTTCTTCATAATTTGGTGGTAGAGGAGGGACCAGGGAGCACTCACGGTCAAGTGTGCTCCTGGTATAATGATCAAGTCAATGTGATTAGTTGGCTTTGCTGGCATGCATCATCTTGGCAGCAGCAACAACCATAGTTGCAAAGCTCAGGCTAAGCTTTGGGACTCAAATGTCTCAGAGCAAGTGCACCACATCTGTGCAGAATGCAGCAGCCTCATCACACTGATAGCTCAAGAAGAGTTATGGGAGTGTCTGGCTACTGCTGCCAAGTCGCAGGATAAGGGAAAAACTGACCCAAGCTGTCAAGCAGAATCTAGATATAGAGCCAGACTATGTTCTCATGCGGTTTAACTAGTCGGAAGCCACAAAGTTCAGATTGATCATGCTGAGGGTTAAGGTGCTTCTTTAAACAACTCAGAGGACATAGAGGAGACAGTGATCTATAAGTAGGAAGCATGGTGGAAGTAAGTGCAGGGTCTCATCACATACCGGCAGGGAGAATGATGCAAAAAACAAGTTTTCTGAAAAATCAACAACAATTCCAGTGTTGTATGCACTTTCCCTTTTATTTTTCAGCGTTACTGAAAATGTTAACCTTTTGTTTTGGTTGCTGACAATAAAGGGTTGTTCTCTGTTAAAAGTAAAAAGGAGGGGGGAAAGCCATTACTGTTAAATAAAAAGGCCAGTATTTTAAAATTTCACTCATTAAAAAACTAAACTCTTTAGACTTACTTAGAATACTGAGAAAATTGCTGTGTAATAAACTATCTTTGCATCAAAATGATACTGACAACAAATAAGTAAATGCAATTGGATTGTTCTTTGTTGCTATTGTATTAGAGGGAATGGAACCATTTAAATACAGATAATTTTATATTTCTTATTGTTTTACTCCTATGTGGATGGTAGACATTGAAATTTAGTTTTTAAAGGTATTTATGAGTTATGAATGTTTCTTTTGTAGAAAAACTCTATAAACATTCGTTTGAATAAAGTAATCTAGTATGTCTTTTATTTCTACATTTTACAACAAGCTTTAAAGTAAAACTTACTGAGCAGCTGGTATTTGTCGGACATCTAGGACTAGATCAGAAATGCAAAGTCCATCCTCACCACAGTCTTTGTGGAAAGGAATCTACGAAAAAGGAAAAAAGATCCATACATTTGCTCTTGGGTTGAAAAAGCAAATTACAGAAGAATACATAGAATATTATTCTATTTACATAAAGTACAAAACCAAACAATGTTCTAGGAATATATAAATGTTTAACAAAATAATAAAGAAAAGCATTAATAAACACACAATTCAAGATAATCATTTGCACAGGGGGAGCTAGATGAAAGTGTCTATGGCGGGGACAGCTATATGCAGAGCTTCATATGTATTGGTAATATTTTTTGAGTATGAGCACAAGGCATTTACTTTATTTTTATTTATTTATTCAACAAATATATATTGAACACATACAATGGGCCAGGCCCTGCTCTAGGGAGTGGAAACACAGCAGTGAACAAGAAAGACAAAAATCCCTGCTGTCATGGAACTTAAGTGTTAGTGAACTTTATGCATATGTAATTGTAGTTCATTTAGAAAATTAAGAATTTTCAGGCTGCATCCTAACCATCCTTCAGACACTATTGCAGTGACTGTGGAACTTTATTTGCCAGTCTAAATCCAGGAAGTGTAAGCTGCACTTACACTGAAGACCTTGGCAGTCTCAGAATAGGCTTCAAGGGCAGGGCTAGTGCCAGGGTTTTCCAGACTGATGTCCACACGCAAATCCAAAGAGTTGACAACATCAGAGGGCTCCTAAACATACACACACACAAACATACAGGGGGAGACAGAGTCAGTTTATTAGGGCATAGCAGCATTAAAACAAGAAAATGATTCCAAATGTGTTTACAATTAAGAGCACAGTCAGCTCTCAATTATGTAGAATATCTTTGTTGTGAATAATCAAGACTCTCGCTTCTTTTCTTCCATCCTAATTCTGCTTTTAGCCTCTCTTCTACTAAGAAACCAAAGGAGACTTGCGTCTAGTAAGAATCTGAAGCAGGGATTCTTAGTTAAGCTCATCAGTTCTTGTCAAGAAAGCACTATGTCTGTACAAATGAAACCCTAACATTTGAATTTGCCTTTTCCTCAGAAGCGGTATCTTGGTATTCTTTAGTCCATTCACAGGCAGGACTTACTCTTAACTGGGGGCCTCCCAGAAGTCCTCCCAGAAGGACTTATTCCTTCTGGGGGCCTGTCTACCATGACAGCTCTGGACTATGAGGAGATGTTTCCTTGGCTGGCTGCGGGCTTAGCAAGTAGGATGTACTTTAACTGGCATTGATATCAAATAGTGAAAAAGGATTTTTTTTTTTTAAACTTTAAAGAAAAACAGCTTGGCTGTCTCCATTTCCTCACTAGGGATTGCATGTATAATCTGATCCACCAGTCAGCACAGGATGGGAGAGAAGGGAAATAAGATTTTTTCCTTTAAAGAATCTATAAAATTGTCACTTTAACAAAAATGAAGTCTATGTCTTCACAAACAAGAAACCTTCAAATTGAAAAATGAACTAAACAACTCAACTGATTTTAATTCATCTAACCGTCAACTTTATGTTTTTCTAGTGTTTACACTTAGCATTTCTTGAAGTAAGATCTCTCTGTACCATCCATTTACATCAGAAATATTTGGGGTGCTCCTTAGAGCTGCATATTCCTTGGGCCTTCAAACCTAGATTTCTGATGGTAAGAACCCAGAATATACATTTCTCAAAAGTTTCCCTGGCAGTTCTTTCGCACCTTAAATTCTGAGAACTGTATTCTAAGAAAGTACTTAAATATCCTTTTAAAAAAGTGATTTCCTGAGTAAATTATCCTTTCAAATGCCATTATGTGGTTTCCAAGGTGGAAATATTCACATCATTTATAAAATAAATTTCTGGCTGGAAGTTTTCTCCTGAAAAGCATTTTTCTTACTTGGGAAATTTTCAAAATCCATGTTAAATACAGTAATTACAGCATACGATGAGAACAAATAATTGTTATCTCATAATCTACTATATTTCATCTATGTTAACTTAAATCTAATAGTAGAAACCACAACTGGAGTTATTTTTCAGTAGCTGAACAATAAATAAAATTTTTCCCTGATAGGAAAATATCAAAATAACATTTATTGCCAATGGAAAGTTCTCTCTGTTAAACATTTAAGAAAACACTGTATCTATGATTTCTTTAAGAATTGTATTTTTAGCCCTTTCATTGCAATTCTAAATGAAATTTGATGTTGCTGACTTATATAATAGATTGTGACCATAAATATTAGCATAAAGTAAATATGCTTCTTATTTATGGAATTACATAAGAAAGGCATTCATTGGAAGGGCAAGCATTTTCTAACTCATAAGCTTCCATTTTTGACTTTTACCACTCTCTTGTCTTTAGGAAGAAATAAAGTCAAAAGGGATGTTCCTGAGGCCTTACCTGTATATAAATGATGTGCTCGGGGCAACTCTGTGCTTGATTTACTACCATATTCTTCTGCAGGCACCTTTCATTGTTTTCTTTAAATAACCCCCTGGAGGTTACTCTGGATGAAAATCCATCTGCATCAAGTGTGATGTTATATACAATGGCTATGATAAAAAAAATCATAGAGAAATGTTATTTCAAATCAACTTATAGGAAAAAGCATCTTTGCTTTATTGTGTCTTCTTGGACAAAGTATCTCACATCAAGAAAATATGGAAATAGTCTTCATATTGGTGGCTTGTGAACCATAGCTAGCATCACGAAGCATTTGTCATTCTAGCTCTGATGTGACGTAGGTGACTGTGCATACAAAGAAATGTGATTCAGAGAAATGTGGCTGGGAGCAGTGGAAAGGAAACTAGACTTGCCGCCAGGAAACCTACTGTGATGAACCTGGGCAAATTGCTCACTCCCACAAGCACGAGTTTCATTACTCATAACACGGAGACACAGAATGGAAAGGAACAGTTGCTGAGTGCCTGCAATTGGACACATTCTCATGTATGCCATACAAGTTTTACAATGAATCTGGAAAGTGAATTTTATTATCTTATTTTTCAAATAATGTACTAGAATAAGTGATGTAAAATAATTCACCTAAGTTCACATGGCTAGTCAGAAGTAAAAGTTGGATATTTTTGAAATAAGACCTCATGTTCTTTCTGCTTCCATCCAGTTGTGAGAATTAATTTTTATTGTGAAGATTAACTGAGATACTCTAAGGGAACATGGACAGTGCTTGACCTATTCTAGATGCTCACATAGGGAAATGCACGCAACACTGCAGCAATAAAGTCTCAGTCAGGCAGACTTGGTTTGAATCCTAATTCTGCTGTTTATGAGCTCTGTGACTTGGGGCAATTTACTTACCCTCTTTGAACCTCTGTTTCCTAATACCAACTCTTGAAAAAAAATTATGTGATAATAACTGATGTCAGTAGCCGATGTCTAAACTATCAGAATTATTACCTTCAACTAAAGTCCACTGGCCGTGTGTCTAAAATTGAGAGAGAACACCTGGTGCCATTCACAGCATCAGCTGCCTTATTGCCTTATTTGGGGTTATTCTATCTTACTTTATTATTTTCAATATATTAAAGGTTGTATATACTTCCCAAAACATGAATTCTACATGTTACCTTGAAAAAAATCTATCATATATGTTGTACAATTTTTCTTGCTCCAGTGACTTAACAATGCCAACAAAGATAGATAAAATATTAAAGAATTAAATAAACTAAAAATAAGTTGTGAAGATGATGTAAAGGAAAAACAATGGCAAAGAGGTGAGCGCAGTTAGGACAAAGTTAGTCCACATTATAATGCTTTTCCTTTTTTTTTCAAGCAGCTTTATAAAAATGATACATCGCTTCATGGGCTATGTTATTAATCTTAAAGTGAAGTGTGCACCTGATGCAATAAATGATAGAAACCATATGCTTTATAAATTCACTTTCCACAGTTGTGAAGATGGGATTCACGTCTTACATGCTATTATTGCCAAGCAATGAAGTGACAAATGAGCCCACAATCATTTCACTTGGCTTGTCTGTGTGGACCTGAAGGCATCAGGAAAAAAGATTTAAAGGGAAAGATGCCCAATAGTAAGAAAGGCCAGAAACCCTCAGCAGCCTGTGGATGGGAAGAAAATTCTCTGAAAGTAGAATTTTTGAGTGTGCATCACCATAAGGGTTGAAGTATAGTCAAAAAGGGAAGATACATGAGACACCTCTATGCTTCAGGGCCAGAAGAGCTGACCAGTTTGCTGTTTCTGCCAAATAATATATTATTTCCCAAGTTAACCTATTAGGCAGACTAGCCACAATGTTTATGCAGCAACGGTTTTTGACTTAACTATCATGTGTGCTCAGTTAGATGTGCTACATGGCAGGTCAAGTGACATATGCTACTCAAAATTGGGTCAATCTTTGAACATCTGCATGGAAAACTTCCAAATGGATATGAAAAGTAGGAAAATATGGAAAGCATGTTAAGATTTGAATCTAATTTTGCTTTGTGTTCTCATCTTATTTGTATCTTTGTATGAATTATGGCAAATAACCTGCTTCTGTATTTTCAGCTTTAAGTTAATATGTTTATCACTTAATTGAATTCCTATAGGAACTACAAGTTCTGAAGTTTAAAGCCAAACTCTGACGGAAGGGGAATTGGGACCCATGAAGCAGCAGTTAATGAAAGAAGGTAGCTTTGAATCAAGTGTTAAATTGCAAGCTATGTATTGAGCAAGGTGAGATAATTGGGGCAGAAGAGATGAAGGTGAGATAGTGTGCTTAGAAAAAGCTTTGAAGAGGAGGCAGGACCTCTGCCAGGCCTTGAAAGACAACTTGGCCAGCCCAAGAGAAAAGACAACAATTCCTGCTGATGCTTGCCCACAATGATTTCCTCACCCTTCCCCATCTGAAGAGACATAATTCAGACTTTTACTCATTTATCTGTATTATTTAGAACATTTAAAACACTGGGTAAAAGTTATATATTGCTTTTCATGTTTTCTTTCATTATTTCATGTTTATTAATTCCTCAACAACAGGAAAAATACTTGATACTTTTACTGAACCTGTCCTATATAGATCATGGCATAGCCAACATGATATAGTCATTTGAGTGGTAGTTCAGCATAATCTGTGTATGCTCAAGGCTTTAAGTAAGAGAAATGGAGGTAAGAGAAACTCAAAGGATGGAAGCAGGAGGGCCCTTGGTTATGTCATAGAGATTACAACTTTCTGCAGCAGAACCTTCTAGAGATGTGGAAGGAAGATCTAAACAAATCTTCCATGACTAGTGAACCATTCTCGGGCATCTCCAGTGTAAGGAAACTTAAGTGTCTATAACTAAAACCCTTATTTCTCTTGGCCTACAAACCAAAATATGTTATATTCAGGACTAAAACTCTGTAAGCCAACCAATTTCTATACAGATTATTTCAGATCTACGCACCCACTTGATTGTTTTGCTTAGTAGGTCTGAACTTTGCACTGAAGCAGAGTTTGAGAATTATCTGAGCATTCTTGTTGACCAAAGTGATTTTTTCTGGTGTGAATGAAGCTTCTATAGCTACATCAGCAATACTTTGTGACCTAAAAGACATAAAGAGTAACAGATGGATGGATGTTATTACTGAGCACACGTATTATATCCTTTATCATACAGGACCCAGTACCAGCATTACTGAATTTTTCTCTCTACTCTCTATCAAAGCACTTTAGCAGTAGTATATATTTGAAAGCTCTAAGATGGCAGACAGAGATAATTTTTTTTTTAAATCTGTGACTGCATCACTAACACAATACACGTTTAACATATTAGTTATTTATTATACTTTAGGTTCTGGGATATGTGTATTTACTCTTGATACGCTACTCTGAAATGATTTTAACTGATTTATTCAGTAAATATATTTTCTTGTTTTTTTAAAGTCTTAAGTATTATTCTTGAGTTTTATTTTTTCCACATAAAAGTTTCATTCTGCAATAAAAATAATGTACTTCATTCTTTAAAAGCACAAGTGAGATTTGTAAATAGTATCATTAAACTCAGAAATAAAAAATAATCAATGAATATTATTTTTCTGTTCTTCAAATATTTGTACATTTAAAGCACATTTTTTGACAGAGACAAATGAATGGAGATTCTTGATTGAATAAACAACTTCTTTCTGATTCTATTCCCTTGCCGGCCCAATATACTTATTTTTGACCTTGAATCACATGACCTTCACACTGTTCTCTCTGAATCTTCAACTCCTGTGGAGGTCAATGAGAGGTCAGCTAAACCTAAATAATGGCTTATTGTTTATGACTAATAATTTTAAAATATACCATTCAGTCACACAGAAGTTACACTTTACTTGTGTGGTCTGAATTTTCAGTATTTTTTAATGCACTCTCATGAGGTTTCCCTTCTGTACGCTGAGATAAGGCTATTTATAGGAAGATAACATTCAGAAATAGCCTGGATACCATTTCCAGAACTTTATGTTTTCTATGTACTGTTTTACTCACCATATGAGGAGAGAACTATAATTCTAATGGTAAGCAAATATATCTATTTTTCCTACTTGGAAAAACACATTTATTCCTTTGTGCAAACTATGATACATCGATTCCCTATAGTCTTATAGAATGCATGTGGCATTTCTATAATACCAGTACAGACATCTGTTCTGCTTTCTTAGCAGGTAACTTTTAGTTAGTTTGTGTCTGGCTCTTCCTGACTCACCAGAGTTGAACCACTTGTCCAAAGGCACCAATGGACACATCGGTGATGGAATCCCCATTTAAATCTCCATAGCCATCCAAGGACCTCCCAAAGTACTGGAGATGGCTCCTAAAGGCTCCATCGGATCCCAAGATTTTCTAAAAGAGCAGGTTTGACACGAAATTATAGTACACAACAGCTGAACCAGAAAATGGCAGCCTCTGAATTTCATTATTGTATTTTCTATATAGTAATTTCCCAGATTGTGTTTATTCTCTACAAATTCTAAAGATTCGTTTTTTAATCACATCTTATTATCTGATCTCTGCATCACTCTTACAGCCACATTTTCATAGAAGGGACAGCATAAATCTTTAATAAAAAATCATAAACCAGTGAAAAGATCAGTGGACTTGGAGCAAATTGATGCAAGTTCAGGTACAGGGTTAATTTCCTAGTTCTTTTCCTTCCAGTCTTACTCCAAAATTGGCTGCTCAGTGAGGCCTCATTAGTCACCCCTTCAACCACCTGATACTCCTATTGCTGAAATTTTATTTCCTATTTTAGTTTCATTTGCTTTTTAAAAAATTCCTTTATTACTATCTGGAACACTTTATCTTATCTACTTCTTTTTTTTAATTTGTCTCCTCCAATATAATATAAGGCACCCAAAGATCAGAATTGTTTCTGTCCTGTTCTTATAGCATCCCCAGACTCTAGAACAGTGCTTGGGCACACAGTAGAGGCTCACTTTATATTTGTTGAGTGAAAGAATGAAGTTACAAAATAAGGGGGATGGATTGCATGGTTTACATGACGCTTTCTATGTCTAATATGATAAGACCCACAAATACATACATCACCATTCAGCTCATGGATTACCTGGGAATACTTTGTGCGGATAGTGCCCTGATGACCATTGTAAATGTATACAGCTCCAGAATTCTGATTTTCTAGTGGTGAACCAACGATCACATCATTAAAGCCATCCATGTTGATGTCTGAAAGAGCTGCAATTGCTGAACCAAATCGAGTGTTTTCAATGCCCTCGGGGCCTTCAAGAAATTGGTGCTGACCCAAAATGCCCTTGCAAAGGGGAAACAAAAGGATGATTAAAGCAAACCTTACAACTTGTATAATTAAAATTCAGAGCAGCTGGGTGTGGTGGCTCATGCCTGTAATCCCAAAGACTCCAGAGGCTGAGGCAGAAGGACTACTTGAAGCCAGGTATTTGAGACCTGCTTGAGCAATAGTGAGACCTTGTCTCTATAAAACATTTTTGTAAAAAGTTAGCCAGGAGTGGTGGCACACACCTGTAGTCCTAGCTCTCAGGAGGCTGAAGTGGGAGGATCGCTTGAGCCCAGGAATTAGAGGCTGCAGTGAGCTATGATCACACCAGTGCACTACAGCCTGGGTGACAGAGCAAGACCCCATCTATTTAAAAAAGTGAAATAAATATGATAAAATAAAAAAGGAAATAAAATTCAGAGCAATCAATGACCAAACTAATTGTTTAATGTTAAAAATGGATAGAATTTTAAACCTGAACTATTTATGATCAGAATTATAAATAAGAATTTCAGTAAGGTCATAAATATCTGCTCATAAACCAAGGTCAAAGGAGATAATTCTCTTTACTGTAGCTGAACAGCATCCATTTCTTGGTCTCATTTTCCTCTCAATAATATGATCTTCATCTATTTCCAACCTTTTGATTTAAAATTTTTCTGGTGAAAATTACTAATATCTTGAATGAAATTAAAGCAGACACAGAACAAAATAAAACACAATATCTTAATTTAGGCTTTCTGTAAAAATTACCAAATAGTGACATAATTATAGTGGTACAGGAAGTAGAAAATGAGATTGTTAATATTTCCATTATTAAAAACACTAAATAATTCTGTGCAAAGGAAAAGACGTTTCCTTGTAAAACACAGTTTTTTTCTTAGATTTTATGATCAAGTATGGAAATATTTCATGACTTCACAAGAAAGCAATGTTTCTCAACCATGAAACTGGGTCAGTATTCTTTCTCCTCTAATATAATCTTATAAAAATTTTTACTGCGTTTTACACGGTATTAAAAGATCTGTTCCTTTTCAACAATTAATGATAATTCAGTATATCTCACAAGTAAGAAATATTTAAAGAACGGCGGATTTGTCAGTTTTTCAACAAGTAACTAGGTCCAGCCTTTGTTGATACTCAATTACACATTCTTTATATGTATAATTGCTTTAGAATTGTTTTAATTAATTACTTCTGTTAAAAGATTAATTTTTACATAAATATCAATAAATCAGGTAGTACAAAATATCACAATACTTAAACATAGTATTTACTACTTTAACATCAGCTTCTCTTTTTCTTATATACTAAGGAGCATATAATTTTCTATGTCAATCTGTGCCTTTAATTTGGTTTTCTTTTTTTATTTCATGGAGTTCACTATACTTATATACATGGATTTAGAGAGTTCAGTCCACAAATTGGAAAAATTATGCTTTGCCATGTTAACGTACGGTGTTTTTTTGTGGAAGGACTTGAAACTTCAAGAGTTGGATACATGCCTAAATGTTACACTAAGCAATGACACTTCCTGACAAACTAATGTAGGAAGCATCTGAGATCACAAGGAATTTACAAAGTGCTTGGTACAACTTGTGTTTTTCACTGTCAACTGATAACAAGAAAGCATTGCCCTGTTATTGTTGTCTTTATAGCAAAAAATTACATGTGATACTAGAGAAATACACAAATGTTTCTGTGTGTGCATATTTCAATAAACAATGTGCACTTATAATGGCTTTATTTGCATAAGAGACTATATATTCAAAGACCTCTCATGGAAAATGGCAGTACACTATACATTCAACTCTAGTTTTTCCTGTTAATGTGATTTTTAAAATCATAATGGGAACATCCTCAAAAATGATGAAATGTAAACCATACTATCTGTGCAAATTATCATTCAATAATAATAAATTTTTCTTTCCAAATGCAAGTTAAATTACCAGTACTAAAGCAAATTAAACTATTAGTTTAATTTTTTTTTTTTTTTACCTTTTTTATAGTAAACAGGTAGACTCTTCCTTCCTCTTTCTTTAGGTCATTCATGTACATTGGTGCACCTACCAAGAGCACGTCTGTAATGGTGTCTTTATCCACATCAACTGAACACAGCACACTACCAAAATAGGAGCCAATCTGGAGTAATAAAACATGTTAAACTTAGAATTCCTAGGATTCATATACTTCTAATATTACACTGAACATTTACTTGCTCATTCAATACACAAAAATTGAGTGTTTACTATTTGCAAAGTGCTTGGAACATGAAGACAGAGAGCACAGTTCCTTCCCTCAGGTTCTAACACCATCTAACACCTGGTTCTTAAATCTTAGTGTGCACAAGAATCTCCAAGAAAATGCCTTTGAAATACAGATCCCTGAGACCCATTTCTAGAGATTCTGAAGTAATGTCTAGGATGTGATCCAGAACACAGCAATTTAAATTAGCATTCCAGGTGTTTCTGATGCCAGGGGGTCAAAGACATACTTACAAGGCAAACCTTCTGTAGGTATGTGAGGTTTGTCGTAGCAAAAGGCAGGAGGGGTAGAGGCAGGGAGAATAAATAATTAAGCTTCTATAGTAAAATAAATTGTAATAGAGGCAAGTCCCAAAGGCTGAGTGATCAGAAAGCAGGAGAGTCAGGAAGGCTTAGAAAGTTAAAATATCATTCAAATTGCAAAGTAAGAAGGACATGGAGTTTTCTAGGCAGAGGGAAGTGGGAAAGCACATATGATGATGTAAGTGTACATGGCATGATATGAGACAGGTAAGTAGGTGCTGGATAGATTGGGACAGGAGGACAAGGTGGAGATAAATTAAAATAAGAAAAGCTGAGACTTTGAACCTTCATCCCATTCAACAACGTTCAATGCATGCCTATGTGAACACTTTTTAAGGATTTAGAAATGACTAAGAAATGATTCCTTCCATAACACCATCACTGTTATTTTCTAAATTAAAGAAGAACTTCTTTAAAATGTTAAAAAAGAGAGAAAAGTATGTGAACATAGCTAATTTGTGGTCACGGAAGTCAAGAACTCGGGTCTTCTTACTCCAAGAAAATCCATAGGAACAGCAGGATCACACTTAATCTCAGAGAAGAGAAATCTTTGTAAGTTTCTCCAGCTTAAAGAAGGAAACCACTTTTTGTTGGTTGTCAGGGATTAGTGATGCTCATTTTAAATGTGTGTCAAGCCCCTGGGTCAAAACTGTTTAGTAAGCAAACAGGAAGCAATCAGCTGGCCTTTGCTCTAGCAACAGACCCTTGCTGTAGTGGGCCATACCTGGGATTCATCATAGGGTCTAACTACCAAACTGTCACCCATCAGCTGAAAGTGACAGAGAAGATAATTGTTTTACTTTTAGAATCTTCAAAACCAACAGGACATTCTGACAGGTCCAGACGTAAAAGTTCAGTCTTTATAATGTTGTGCTGCTCCCTTCTTCTCATTATTTCCTCTCCAAATCCTTGTTCCTAGTGTGTGCTTACCTACAAAGCAGTGGTTAGGTGCCTGCCATCACAACTAAATAATATCCATGCATTATTAATCCAGGGAGTCAAAAACATGAAGGGGATGTAATCATTCAGGACAGCCTCTGAGTCCAGAAAGGACTGAGTTTTAATGACAGCTCAATCCATGGACGCTGTGTGACCTTAGAAAGCTAGCTAAATTCCCAGTAAGTTGTCAAAAGGGAGGGCTGTCTTCTTGGTATTGTTGTGATGATTTAAGGAATACACTAAGTAAACTCAGATTACAGAGCCAATCACAGAGTAGGCACTCAGGCCATGTTGTTTTCCATTTCTGTTCACCTGACTCCCCACCTGCCCAGTTGCCCCTAAAATTAATTTCACCTGCTAAACAGTGAGATTTACCTGGTCACCTCGGTGAGCCTGAATAACCGTGATATTGCCATTCTCATTCACACTATATAGCACTATCTGGCCGGTATAATTTGCCCGAGGAGCACCAGCAACAAAGTGAGTGCTTTCTCCAGTAGAAATTGCAGCCACAGAGTAACCTAAAAGGGAAGGAGCAACAGAGTGATTACCATTGAATATCTCAGCAAAATAAGGTTAAAAGAAGTGAGTAAAGGTGACCAGAGATCCTTTTGTGTTAGATGTGATGCAAAGTTTCTAGTGCTCCTGAATACATCACTGAGGACATGTCTTCCTTTTTCTAAGATGAATTGCTCCTGTCCTTTGACCTGCAGCACTTCCCTGTGTAGGTGGGACTTCTACCTATAAAACTGCCTCTAGATTCCATGCTGTCCTCATCAGCCACCTGTGAACCTGGCATTCAAAAAATATTTCTTGAACGAATTAATAAATGTATTTAAAAGGTAGTGTTGCACAGTAGAAAGAACACAGGTCTTGGAAACAGGCTGAGGTTCAAATTCTGGATTTGCCGCTTACTAGGTTGTTGAACGTTAGACAAGTTGTTAATCTTGCTATCTCTCAAAGGCAAAACATCCCTGAAAGACTTGTTGGAAAGATTTAAATGTTTATGTAGATAGACTAGCAGCTCAGGAACTGTCCCATAGTAAGTCTGCAAAATCAGTGGCTGCTTATTATAAGAACAAGAAGACTAAGAGCTCTAAAATACTATAAGACTATCACTTACTGTATTGACTTTTGGGAACTATTTCCATTTTGGAGGAACACAATCATGTTCCAGGAATTACAACCACTTGACCAGCCAGAAGAAACTAGTGAGTATAATATAGTATTCCAATAAGTAGTTATGCCTTAAGGCCCGATTGGCAAAGAGACAACATATGTATGTGTAATAAATATGATAATTAGATGACAGTTCAAGGATTTTGCTGAACTCACCCTGAGATTCAACAAAGAGCTGGTTTAAAGCAAGGGAACTTAAGTTTGCTGAGCCAATTATTACCATGCCTTACCTAAATATGAACTGTGATTTCTGTCCTGCAGAATTTGGTCAAAGGCTTGTTTAGGAAAGATCAAATGGCCATGAGATGTCTTCTGGACAATGGTCCCACTCCAGCCAAAAGCTCCCACTGCACCCAGCATCAGAATATCCTAAAATAATTGAAAAATGAAGATCATTGAAACAAATCACCTTTAAAACATAAGAATGCAGGGTAGGCAAAACATTGAAATAAATTGTTTAGATTTATTAAAAATGATGAAATATATATGAACATATATTGACATATCTTAGAATTGTCTCGATATATTTGTGCTAGAGAACAAGCCTTCCCATTGGCTGTGTTATTTTGGACTTTATTTAGTATGACATGTTATACAGACAAACCTTTGTAATAACCTGTAGTACAGGACAGGTACATAGCCATCTTCAAATTTCCCTTTCAAAGGCATATATTTGCCAATGGTAAACCCTTATGAACTTTACAAAGGAGTCAGAAGTGAGTCTCTCACTCCACATATTTATAAGGAAAGCTCACAGCCGGATATGAGACATGCTTGAGAAATAGAAGTACTGACACGGGAGAGACGGAGATACTTCTGCTATCCCAGACACGGCTCGGGAGGCCCTCTTCTGACCTGTTCTACTTTCAGCTTTCTTCCTCTCTCTTCCTGACCCCTTCTCAAATGTTCCAGTATATTCCTATATTCCATCTATTTGATAATAGCACAGCTACAAGAGGCAACTTTAGCTGTGACATTCAATCTATTGGAAGGAAAATAACCATTTGTCAGCCCTGTGGGGAGGGCAAAGGAAGATGCCTACTCTGGATTGACTTGAAACCCAATCTAAACACTCAATGCTATAAATCATCAAATGAGGCAGATTTGGTGAGGATGAGATACACTATTTTTAATTTTTTGTTCTTCTATCTTAGAGCATACCAAAGATAAGATGTTGGACTAAAAAATACAAGCCATGAAAAATAGCAAGTAAGGAAAAGATGTGTTCTACTTTGAGGATAAGAGACCATGAAGTTATGTGAATGACTGTAGTAAATTGAGGGACTCTGGATTTGGGGTACATGAAAGGACTTCAGTGTATGTACAAAAACCTCATGGGATTGTGTGCAAAATTCTCCGTGCATAGATTCATTTACATTTTTTCTGAGGGAAAGATCCATAACTTCTATGAGCATCTCTAAGGATTGATGATCCAGAAAAAGTCAGTTCCTTTGATTCTAGACAGAAAACAAGCTGTTCTTGGTCCTCTGACCTGCCGATCAAATCCTGGGACTTCCTACTGTTCCTTAAATAATTCCCAGGATCTCTTTCTTTTTTTTTCCCCTCCTTTCACTATCTCTTTCACCTCCTGACTCAAATTAGAATCAGGGGCCCAGGAGGTGGATGTTTCTGAGAGATAGAAATAGACTTCCCCGAGCTGAAAAGACAGTGTTGTACTCCAATTCCATCTCACGTTTTTCCTACCTCCTTATTTTTTCAACTCTTTTCTGTCTGCTCTTAGAAAAAGATACTATGACAACTCAGAATTCGACCATGACGGTGATGACAAGAGTACGTGTTTTTAACAAACATTTCCAGTAGTTAATTGATTCAAAGAAAATTCCTGCAGGAATAATACCTTAAGTTAATATACAGTCTGTGCCCTGGAGTACTCAAAGACTTTCTGGTATACTATCAGTTTTCCCCCATATAAGATCCCTGTGAAACAGGGAAGGGAAGACATTATTAACCTTCAAATTTTAGAGGTAAATCAGCAGCACAAAGAAACTAAATGACCGTGACTAGGAATCAGAAGGGCTGATCCCTAGATGGCTGTCTTCCCATTTTATGTATAAGGCTACTGTGTCTGGAAGTGTTATGCCAAATGACAACATGGCTTGAAGCTGTCTGATATACACACATTTTGAGAAGAGTAATCTGCACTGAATCCCACTTGTGACATTTCCATCTGAAAGTTGTCTCCTCCTTGAACAGTACCTGGAACATTCAATTTTAAAAATTTTATTACTGTCAGTAATTTTAAATCAAGTTTTCAAACACAAGCAGGCACGTATGTACACACATGCCTACAAACACAAACACACACTGTTCCAATACTCACCCAAAAATACAAAGCTTGCGTATTCTGGGAAGAAGAAATTACTAAGAAAGTGTTCTAGCAGGTTATAGAAATAACAACACTTCCAAGGTAGTGTTCAAAGTTGGCATTAATCTTAATTGAACATTAATGTATTTAGCAGAATATGTATGATGTTCTTGATACCAAAGGACACTCAACAAAGGGTATAAGGTAAGGTGAAAACTGAGATGATAATTTTTTAAAAACTTGATCATTACTAGCTAAGAAACGAACTGAATTTTTAGCTTTGAAATATGGGTACTGATAATGTACACATATCTCAGATGCAGTTGGAAGGGCTGGGCAATTGATCTGTAGTGAAGACTGCTGGGAGATAACTGAGTTAGCTATTAGGAATCAGAATTCAAGACTGAGTAGGAATTTTACCAATTGGGAAGTTTGTTCTGGTTCTGTATATGTGCTTGCCTGTGTCACTAACACTGTAAGATGCAATTGGTACTTATTTTCCATACAGTGTGATCAAAATGGCTACGTTTCACTAATCTTCACAAAAGGAAGCTAAATTACTGGACTCACACTTTAATATAGAAAAGAAGACAAACTGTACTGTACAACATAGTCTTATTTAGAAGATAAAATAATTTACACAGGATGAGTAGAGATACTTTTTAATAAAATAGAATAATGCTCCCCAAAGTCCATAATAGCAAATAATGCTCAAAATCATTTCTAGCTAGCTTGTAGATTGCAATTGTTCTCATTCATTCCACTACAAACAAATACAATTATCAGTGTGGATAGCCTAGTGATTTTGTGTTATCTCAGGGTATGCTGGATTTAAATGGTTATTTAAACAACTTTGAAGCACCATGGGATACTGAAGAAGCAATAACGCTTTTTGGGTAATTCCAGTGGATAATCAAATCAAGATTTGAGTATATGAATGAATAATTTATGCAATTCCTTTAGCCCCACACTCTAAGGCTGTACCTGATACATAGGTTTCCAATAACATACGGTCTTTATTGCAAAGAGTTATTTGGGTTAACCATCAAGAACTAGGATTTGGGTCATGTGTGTTTTTTTTTCTTTTAACCAACTGTGAAGTGTGTGCTAGTCCCCCACACAGTGAGCTCCTGAACACGTGATCTTTCTGCACTAACTAGATTTTCCAAGGCCACCTACATAAATTATTTTAGGTCCTATAAATAAAATGCTTCCTCAAAAACTGAACTATTAAAAATCTTTGCTGTATTTTTCTAATTTTAAAAATATATATGCTTACTGTAAACAAATTCAAGAATTTTAGAACTTACATAACACAGTGTAAAAAGGTAAAACTATTTATGATTCTAATAGATAGATATTAATACATTGTCCCCCAAAAGTCATAACAATTTATCATCCTATCAACAGTGTATGAGCTTCTTTGCTTCCTGATAATCTCTCCAGGATTAAACATTATTATTCTGTGTCATCTTTTAGGCAAAACATATTGTCGGTTTAATTTATATTTTTAAATACTTACTGAAAGTATTTAGAAATATACTTTGGGAATATTTTCTTATGTTTATCAGTCATTTGTATTTTATCATTTATAAACTATTTATTCATGTTTTTCATCCATTTTTCTTACTGATTGTAGTAGCTCTTTTTATACATGGTATACAAGTTAACATTAGTAAAGCAAATATGTGATAATAAACAATTATTTAAACATTTTGAAGAAAATTCTTGAAAGGAGGTTATTTTTTTACCTTCAATGCTGAAAATTTGTTCTCCTAATGTCCCAGCCTTTTCTAGTAGAGCTGCTTCATCAGACACATTGAAAAAGTATCTTTCTGTTGGAATACTAGCGATTGCTTTTATTTCTTTTATTAAATTTTTAGTATCAAGGGCGTTTCTGTTTAAGTACCCAAGAACCTTGAAAATAGAGGAAGAGAATGTACAGTCATTACTGCTGTACATTTTCCCTATGAGTACATTCTAGTCTATTTTGAACACAATATTCCCTCTGGAAAAGTAAATCAAGCAACATTTCCATAACCCTTTATTTAGTAGACAGGATTGAAAATCATCAAGAAGCAGAGATAGAGTAAGAACTTTCTTTTATATTCAACTATGAACAGCCAATGGGAAAGTGCAGCCTTGAGAAGTGATGCTATAAAGAAAGATTTACCCAATAGCGGCAAGACAAGTGAAAAGAAAAGCCACTTACTGCTATGCCAAACCTCAGTATATTGTCATGGTTGCATTGATCAATCACAGCTTTCAACATTGAACCATCATGTGATTCACCGTCAGTTACAACTACCATTACTTTTGTAGCACTTCGTCGCCCACCAGAAGCTGCTGAATAAGCATATTTTCTGTGGCAGATAAAATTAAATAAAGACTTGCTATCAAAATATGAAGTTAATATGAGAACCTCTGGTTTAAAATAGAAACATGAAACTAGCTTCTTTAAACACAATCTATTGTAACTCCATATTAACTCTGGAGACATATTTAATGTTCCATTTGTAGCTTGTAGAGAAACATATACAAATGGAAGTCTTGCTTGACATTAAAAACAATGTCGTGTGTGTCAGGGCATATGTGTGTATATGTGTGCATGTATTTATCCCAGTATTCCTTAGAATTCTTTTCTTCTAAGAAAGTTGAATTAATCAGTACAAATCAATAAAGCAAAGATATTTCTGTTATAAATTTCATGCATTAGTCTTGTGTTTACTTTTTCAATACTTATTTTTTTAAAAGTAATAGATATCCACAGTTAAAAAAAATCAAAGTATTTGGAAAGGTATAAACCAAATGTGACACTAAACCCCTCTCCACAGGTAAGCACCATTATCAGTTTCTTGCATTTCCTTCTAGAAAATGTTTTATTTAGATGTAATATAGGTACAGGCATAGTCTACCCCTTAAACTTTTACTCAAATGAGGGCATATTCTTTTTTAAAAAATGTTTTATTTCCATAGGTTTTTGGGGAACAGGTGGTATTTGGTCACATAAATAAGTTCTTTAGTGGTGGTTTGTGAGATTTGCACCCATCACCTGAGCAGAATACACTGAATCCAATTTGTAGTCTTTTATCCCTCAACCGCTTCCCACCATTTCCCCCTGAGTCCCCAGAGTCCACTGTATCATTCTTATGCATTTGCATCAAATGAGGGCATATTCTAAACAGCTGTTTTTCACTTTGATGGAGACCTTTCCATATCAGCACATGTATATATATGAAGGTCTCATTCTTTTTTTAAATGTCTGCATAATATTTTATTTGGAGGACCATATGAAGGAAGACTGGTTTATTTAACCGGTTCCCCATTATTGGATGTTTAGGCCATTTTGAGTTTTACAAGTAAGGCTATAATAAATATCCCTGTGTATATATCTTGGCATACTTTTTCAAATGGGATAAAATCTTAGCAGTAAAATTATTGGGACACAGGATACACACATTTCAAATTTTAATAGATAGTATCAAATAAAGAAAAAAAATCAGAGCATTCTATGTCTTGAATACTTTAAGAAGGCAGTTGGGAAAGTTAAATCTTTGATTTTAGGATATTTATAAGATATTATATGATGTTTAAATGAATTTATATGAAGTAAATGAAATGAGAAGACCTTAGATTAAAACAGTAGGAAATGGGGCAATCTGTCATAATTTGTTAATATTCATCAGAGATTCAGACAAATTGAGCTCATGGATCACTTGGTGCAAATTAACAAAGGCCACAGAATCTTAAACATACGAGTTTCAGTTTATTATAAAACTGAGCATATCATTTTATTTCCTAAAATCTTTTTTGTATTCTATAATGTAGACTATAGAAACATAGAAAATATTTTGCATTTTTCAGCCAAATTTGAATTACACTATCCACAACAGATCCTTTCTGAGTGTCACATTCTCTTTATGATACACTGTAAATTTCATGTATGATTCTAAGGTTTTTGAGGACAGAAACTGTGTCTCATTTAGTTTTAATTACCCGCAGAGCTTAAAACAATAAACTGCAACTGTAGGCATTGAATGAAAGGAGGTGAATGAAAACATGGCAACATTTACTGAAATAATTTCAGATTATCTTCAATGTTTTAAAGAAAGAGATGAGAGACAGAGAGAGAGAGAGAGAGAGACAGGCAATTACATTCTAGGAGGGATGAGTAAAATGCTGGGTGATTCTCCTAGCACTGGGCAGACTAAAACCTGTTAGCTTGGGAGATAGTGGGAAGAGGGAGATAGACAATGGCCCAAGGGAGTAAACCAAAGTTTTGAAAGATGATGAAAGCCAGGCAAGTCCTTCCTCAATGGACAGTGGCCATTGTCCTGGAGAACAAAGCTCGCCAGGACCCCAGGCTCCTTCCAGGGAAAAATGCTACTCCCACCTTCCCTGCTGAAAACCGGGCCGTTGCAGTTTCTAACTCCAGGAAAGCCTTTTTTCATCTCAACTTCTTTGTCCTTTTAGTCCAGTTTGCTGTGTCCAGAAAGGGCGCTTCACCTAATGGCAGCTGACCTACTGACTGGCCAGCAGCTTATGAGATGGCCTGACCCAAAAAACCTTTATTGTCCCTGAATAGAGACAGTAATGATGAACCAAACCAATCATATCTTCTCTTGTGGGGAATCTGCTTTTGAGACATTTGGGATTGGCACCAGTTGATGGAAGCAGCAACTGAAATACACACACAGAAAAAGAAGACAGATAAAATGGGAAATGCATAAATAGAAATAACAGGATGTGGCCACTGACCAGATGTGTGACATAAGGAAGAGTGGAAAGAATAAAGGAAACCAAATTTTTAGTTCGACTGACTGGGCAAGAGACAGTGGCATGAATCAAAATGGCAAGTTCATGAGGAGTGGTGGGGAAAAGAATAAGGCCAGTGTGGGACAGATTGAATTTGGTAAGTGAGCCAGCACTCCAAATAAAAATATTCATCATCAGCTAGATGCCAGTGTGAGTTTTGGGAGAGAGTGTAGGGCTGACAACATAGCAATGAGATAACCCAACAGTGCTGCTGCTGATGCCATGACAGTGGATAGAATCCCTACAGGAGAAGAGCAGTAAAGAAGAGAGGGCTCTGTTTAGTGAAGAAAAAATAGGAAAAGGAGCTAGTGAAAAGGCAAAAGAATTTGGCAGGAGTTCGAGAAGTTTGTGGTGTCATGGCAACTTGGTTAGGAATAGCAGCGTATGTTCATCATTATCAAATGTTCAGAGGAGCCAGAAAGGATGAGGTTTGAGGTGGGACCACAGGGTTGGGGGATGAAGAGGGTCATGCTTATCTAGTGGCAGAACTGTAAGTTTCAAGGAAGTAGAGGGAGGGAATAGAGTTGCTTTTTTCAAAAAGAATTATGGTGGTGAAAAGAAGGAATGCACAAGACAAAGAGAGAGAATAGGTTTAAGGGAAGGCAAGCTTGTTGTTCTCATTAATTTGTTTAACAACCGGAGTGTGTTTAGCATTTTTGTGAAGGTATCTTGTTTGCAGGGACATGGATGGAGCTGGAAACCATCATTCTCAGCAAACTTACATAGGAACAGAAAACCAAACACTGCATGTTCTCACTCATAAGTGGGAGCTGAACAATGAGAGCACATTGAACAATGAGGACACAGGGAGGGGAACATCACAAACTGGGGCCTGTCAAGGGGTGGGGGACTAGGAGAGGGATAGCATTAGGAGAAGTACCTAATGTAGATATGGGTTGATGGGTGCAGCAAATCACCATGGCATGTGTATACTATGTAATGAACCTGCACGTTCTGCACATGTATCCCAGAACTTAAAGTATAATAAAAATAAAATAAAAAATAGAGTGAAGAGAAAGGTCAGTGGATCTGAGAAAATAGAGAAATTGAGATAAGAATCAAGAGAGTCCTGTATAGCTATAATTTCACATTTCCCACTGATTGTAATAAGCATAATAAACTTAAACTCGTATGTTTAAGATTCTGTGGTCTTTGTTAATTTGCACCAAGTGATCCATGAGCTCAATTTGTCTGAATCTCTGATGAATATTAACAAATTATGACAGATTGCCCCATTTCCTACTGTTTTAATCTAAGGTCTTCTCATTTCATTTACTTCACATAAATTCATTTAAATATCATGTAATATCTTATAAATATCCTAAAATCAAAGATTTAACTTTCCCAGCTGCCTTCTCAAAGTATTCAAGACATAGAATGCTCTGATGTTTTTTTCTTTATTAGTTCTGATTTAAATTAGGTACCAGGTATATTATTTTTCTTTGTCTTTTCCTTACTTTTTCATATTTATTACATACATATAATGTTTTATATTATGAAAACATTGGCCTATTAGCACCAAAACTTACCTTGCATATTGAATTGCTCCGAATGTGTTTGTGAGGTCCCCACCATATTGGGATGTCTGGGAGGTTGCTACAATCATTTCTTCTTTGGTTTTATATGTGTTCAAGTTAAACACAACTCTTGGATTATTGGCATACTGAATTAACCCCACCTTCAAAAGAGGAGACATTTATTAATGGGCTGTCATTACATTAAAAATAATTTCTACTTAACCAATAAAATAAAAATCAAAAGTACATTTAGACATGGGCCGGTAGCTTTAAGGCATCACTTCCAACTTTGTTCTTGATAGTTCCTTTTCTTTCAATGGAATGATTTCTTCTCTGTTAGAGGCCATCAGTGTACAACAGCAGTACTATTGCCAAGAAAGATGATGTGCTACAGTGTATGATTTGATTCCCAAGAGTAATATTTGTAGTTTTTAATACTGCCATATAATATTTTAATATGGATGACTATTAGAACACTGTTTTTAACAGGAAGATTAAACTTGATATAAATAAACTTTCTAATGACCAATGGACAGAAGCTCGTGAACAACTATAAGCAATCACAGATGAAGAGTAACATCTCATCAAAGGATGGTAACTGTGTAATAAATAATTAGAATTGAATACAACAAAAACCAATGTGCTCCTAATCAGGGTAGTCAATTGAGGTCTATTTGTTGTGCTGAATTTCCTCTATTATGGGCTTCAACAACACTGGAAAGAAGATGCTATATGTGCATATGGGGCAGGGAGTTTCTGGCTTTCAGAGAAAATGCCACTGGAGAGCATCTTATTTGAGAGAATTTCTGAACAAGATGTTTGGGAGCATTCCCTAATCCTAGAGATCAATAAGGTCACACACCCTTCTGTTAATGTCCTTGTTTGCAGGCATTGAGATCATCCTCTAAGCCTAGGAGATGGGCTTTCCAGAACAGGAGTGGCAGTGAGGGATCTCTGAATGGCAATAAGAGGCTCTCTGAAATACAGGTCAGTATGTAAGGAGGTGGAAGCGGCGAGGACTGGATTTCTGAGTTCCATCTGCTGTGTTTTGCCAAGGGAGCAGTGAGCTAGGCACTGGGAAGATAGTGAGAAATATAATATTCCTGGACCCCTTTCTCTAGGGATGTAAGACTTGAGAGGGAGGAAAGAATCAAAAATAACTGAGAATTTCAAAGTCTAATATGAGAGGAAGATGGCAGTAATCCCATGACAGAGCCCCAGGACTTCTGTGTGAAAAAGAAGAAAAAAGATTTAAAGAAATGTGGTAGGTTAGAACTTACAGGAAGGTCAAATTTAGGCTGTAAGAAAAGAGATTGAGTTAAACCACTTCTAGAGAGGAATCAGATACACTATGGTAGGAAGACACAAAAGAGGAAGACTGTGAATTCTATATAGGAGACTTAAATAAAATTAGTCACGTTATGAGGGTAACTCATTTAGAAACAGAGGAAATAAGCAGATACATATGAAAACTTATAAGGGGCTTTAAGAGTGGTGCTTTCTGGAAACCAGTGCTATATGCAGTTTTATTTAGCAGAATGTCCTGGAAAATGCCCACAGGGAAATTTCCAAAGCTTCTGTGGGTATTGAGATACTCTTGGTAATGAAAAGCAATTTCAATGGGAGAAACATATAACAACATGTTATAATAGTGAACAGGAAAGCAGAGAAGCAAATTTCAATAAAGATAGCTGGAAAGCATTTAGGGAAAAATATGTCAACAATTTGTATTAGATGTTGGACATTAGAGTATAAGATGCAATCCATGAGCATACACTGGTAACAGTGAACTGGTCCGGGTTGACACTGGTTCAGTATACTGCTACAACCAGAATGGCTCAGGAAATGGCAGATTCAATCAGAAAGGAAAAAAAAAAATCCAAAACCAGAAACTGAACTTTAAAATAATACTATTGAGCTTTAGGTGCCTACCTCAAGAAGATGTAAAAGCAAATTAAAGACTTCTTAAAATATAAAGAACTATATAAAATTATTGAAAGGACCTTTTCTGTAGGCAAAAGGGCAAGCTAAACTGGAATATGATAAATAACTATAAAATATTATCATAAATGGTAGAACTATGCTTAGTGACTTATTTATACAAATTTCAGAATTCAATAATTGTTTTACCAGCAAGGAATAAACAAAAGAAATTAATTATTGGTCCAAATGGACATAAAAATACATATTGAGTTTTAAAATGTAACTCATGGGTTAGAAGGGAAAGACAGGAAACTAAAGGAAGATTAAAATGTTATATCCTGGCCGGGCATGGTGGCTCATGCCTGTAATCCCAGCACTTTGGGAGGCTGAGGCAGGTGGATCACCTGAGGTCAGGAGTTCAAGGCCAGCCTGGCCAACATGGTGAAATCCTGTTTCTACTAAAAATACAAAAATTAGCTGGGTGTGGTGGCAGGAGCCTGTAATCCCAGCCACTCGGGAGGCTGAGGCAAAAGAATCGCTTGAACCCAGGAGGCAGAGGTTGCAGTGAGCCTAAATCGCGCCATTGCACTCCAGCCTAGGTGACAAGAGCAAGACTTGGTCTTAAAAAAAAAAAAAAAGTTATATCCCATACCTTTAATGCTTGTGTCAGAAATAGAACTCTAAGGTCAAAAGACCAGCATTGGGCAAAGCCATAGGTAGAATAACCCAATGCAGTAAAAGTTTCAATTAACTTTAAAAACTACCATCAAATGCATTTAAAATGGGGATTTGGCAAATACAAAAATTAAAACTTCATAGCTAACAATATTTTTTTCAGAAAGAAAGCCATAAGTTAGTTATGCATTTCTGCTAGCCATACCTGTGTCTTTGTGGGGCCTATATCCAGGCCTTGTACAAATTTTTCCAAAAAATTCTTTACTGCATCCCAAGGATAAATACTATTTGATTCATCACACACAACCACAACATCTATGAGGGAAGGGCAGGCTACACAGGATAAGAGGAAAGAAGCAGATTTCCACAGGTAAGTCATATTTCACAGCCATATAAAAATGAGACTTAAGGAGGGTTTGGGTGCCACTAGTTGATAATCTTTTCCCCCTCCTTTAACTGTAAGGCATTGCTCAGACCATCTGCACATTAATAACTTACGCTGAGTTGCAGGTGAGAAGCTGGCTGAGAGCTGAAAATCAGGACTGATGTCAGAACACACACCCGTTGTGTAATACTGATTCCCACATTGCTGTGCCCACAAAGGACCACATGTCTTCAAAGAAATGAGAAAACAATCAATGGAAACACATGAAAAATGCAAACCTTCCACCTCTCCATTATGGAGCTCATAAATCATCTCTACTCTTTTCTAAGATACTAATAATTGTCAACTCAAAACCAATGAGTCAGTAATGCCTTTGGGGAAAGCAGAAGTGATGGAGAAGGTGGCAGGTGCTCTGTGCCCAGTGGCAAGCCTTGCGGGAGGAGGAGTGCTGAGACTGTTGGGAGCAGGTGTCAGTGAAGGGAGGAGCCTATGAGGTCTCCCAACAAGCTAGATAAAACAGATGCTTTCCTTCCAGAGAACACCAAGGAGGAGAATGCATGCAGGTTCACTTTTTGTCTCTCATTTACCTGGGCCTCAGGTGATTCATCTGTAAAATGAGGATAACCACACATTCTATCTTTTAAGATTGTTGTAAAGATGAAATGGGTCTATAGATATAAAACACTAAGAACAATGCCAGGTAAATAGCAAATGCCATATAATATTGTTAGCTAGCATCATTATCATTGTTCTTGCTGAACATTAGTTTTCTGCAGTTCCTTCCATTCATACTGCTCAGCAGAAACCATAAACCTAATGGCAGTAACGCTTGAAGAGGGCTTGGGGTCAGGTATAGACATCATGGTGAATGAAGAACCCATGCCTATGTACAGACCACTATGTTTTCTGCCTGCCCACTGGTATGAAATAGGTTGTGTTGCCAGATTCCCTAATTTATAAAAGAGAGTCGAGAGGGCAAATGTTGTGTGAAAATTCAGTTCAAAATTACTCCATATGCTAAGCAAACACAAATGAGGTTCACTGACTACCAGTTTTTAACTTTGCCCACTTCCCAATTAACTGCAGTCACTAACGCTGAATGGCACTTGTCTTCTTGCTCACATTATACCTGCTCCAATCCTTAATATCTCCATTAATGCAATCCCAATTCTCTCCTTTTCAGGAGTCCTTGAATGCCAAAAACTCCTGATTAAATCATGATTAAATGACACAGGAAACATTAGATTAAATAACTTTAAAATTGATAGATGAAAAAGGAGACAAGTGCAAAAGAGAAATCTAATTAAGATCCTAAAAAATGCCTACAGAATTTAACGTTATGTAAAGTTGTGAATCAGTTATAAAACTGAACAGAAGAGTATGGGCTTGCAAGAAGTAATTGGAAAAATAAAAGAAAACTTATTTGACCCAGTTTAACTGTCAAAGGGGAAGCAGCTTTGGCCATATTTCATGTGCAATGAACAAGGCATAGTTTTCTCCCTATAAAACTGATTTATTTTGCCAATTAATTAGAAGAAAGTCATTATTAATGTCTTTGGTTAGTTTACCAAATAACAGATACCAATTATTGGTTTCTATATCCCCATTCCTAAGCTTTTTTAAAAATCACTTTGAAAAAGAACTCATGAAGTATTCAAAAATTTTTTTTTGTTTTAAAAGCAATGGAAAACAGCATTAAGAAGTTGAAATTAAAATATGCCAATTGTAAGTGCCAGAACTACATTCCTACTTTAAGCCCAGAACTTAAGAAGTTTCAAAAAAATGTGATGATTGTCAGTCTTTTCCACATAATTCTTAAGAGTATCTTATGATTTTGACCTTCTAAGTATGTAAAGGAAACTTTGGGTTTTTTCTTTTTTTTTCTCCTCCTCTCTCTCTTTCTGCCTCTCTGCTTGCTACCCGGACTGCTAATTAATCTCTCAAATTCTCTTGCTTTTTACCTTTCATTTTTTACTTTATCTGGAGTTATAGATTAAAAATTTTGAGGCACATTCTGTAATCTCTAAATATCAGTATGTTCTTTTTTAAAATTTTTGCAACCTTAAAATCAAAAAACAAAAAGATTAAAGCAACCTTATTGTAAAGACCTTGGAATATCATAAACCATAAAGATCCATTGCAATATTCATTTATGCACTGATGTTAACACATATCACAAGCAATATCTAATTCACTTACTGGCAGCACAGTCATCAGAATAATAATATCCATTAGTAAAAATAGAATGACATTGTTGAAAATTGATTACATTTTTAGAATAATACAGTTATAAAACATAGGACTTTTAAGGAAGCGTGCCAATGGTTCAGATAAAACTAATGTAAAGTTGAATTACGCTGTCTAAGACTTTTTTTTCTTTTTTTTTTTTTTTGAGACAGAGTCTCACTCTGTCGCTTAGGCTGGAGTGCAGTGGCACGATCTCGGCTCAGTGCATGCAACTTTTGCCTCCTGGGTTCCAGTGATTCTCCTGCCTCAGCCTCCTGAGTAGCTGGGATTACAGGTGTGTGCCACCACTCCTGGCTGATTTTTGCATTTTTAGGAGAGACGGGGTTTCACCATGTTGGCCAGGCTGGTCTCGAAATCCTGACCACATGTGATCCACCTGCCTCAGCCTCCCACAGTGCTGGGATTACAGCCATGAGCCACCGCGCCCGACCTCTCTAAGACAATTTTAACAGGGTTATACATACATACACATACCTATATGAGTCAATGGAAATTTCAAATAAGATTGTGTTTTTGTCTTCAAACTTTTTTTTTGGTGTGTGATGTTTTTCCCTTTTTTTATATAGTCAAATCCTTTCAACAATTTCCTATAGTATTTTTTCTATTAGCTCTAAACTCAGAAATTTTTCCATCCTTCAGAAAATTTCCATTTTTTTCTAGTTTTTTTATATTAACTTTCAATTCACTTGACAGTGTATTTGGATATGTAAATATTAATCAATTAATTGTTCCAAAAGCACTTGTTAAATAAGGCATTCTATTTCACTGATTAGTGATGTCTTTTTACTCTTTTTGTAACTAAATGAAAGTGAGCACTGACATGAGAGACTGCTCCATGCCTCAGATAACACCAGATTACTCAACAATTACAGGAAATGATTAAAAACCAAAAATACTTTTTAGCTTTGAAACTATCTTGAATGATCCTACAGGAAGTAGAAATGAGATTTGGGATTCTGCTGTTACCAACAAATACTCAGCACACTTTCCAAGGGCAAAGAATCAGGGTTCTTTTTGTTCCCTTTTCTTCAAAACATTCAGTAGCAGTGGTTTTGCTGAATATCCTAAAAAGTCTACACATCAACATTATTTTGAATATTCAACATTGGATAGCCAAATAAATAGCATAATTTATCAAAAAGCAAGTTCTAAACATCTAAATCCTCAGATTGGGAGGGATGGTGAGAAGATACTACTGTCTACGTACTTTCTTGAGAGGAATAATGATTTGTAAAGTGAACACTCACGAGAAACCCTCCAGTTCCCATGTTCCTGGTGAGGGTCAAGCCGAGGCTCATGTTGGTTTTCATCTCAGTAACATTTGGAATGCTTGTTGAAGCTTTCAAAGGGAAAACAATTTTTAAAAGTGATTAAAAATTCCTCGTTTACTTAAAGATATTAAAAGAAAACAGGCACACCCATGTTTGCATGTAGCATTGAATTTAGTGTCATCAATATAGGTACTTGAGTTATATAATGAAGTGTGGGGGAACGCGATGCTTTCAGTGATCTGGTAACTCACATTAATGTGTGAGGCTGCAGAGCATAAGACAGTAAGGAGTGGGCTCTGGAGAGGGTATGACTTATAGATGTTTAATTATGATTTTTTTTTACGATATTCTAGCAAAACAAAACACATTTGAGGACATCATTTTTGCCTCTCTTTTGAAAGTCACGGTAGCTCTATCTAATGCCTTTTTTTTTTTCTGGGTCAGTAAAAATATCCTTGAAGTGTTATCAAAGAATGCCCTATGATAGAATCTGGCTCAAAGCAATAGTGGGTGAATGTTAAAAGGAAATTAGACAAGTCATATAATATACTAAATAAATCTCTCCACCTCCTGTCTTCCACTGACCTAGGGCATCAACCACTGTATCCGTTCTTGAGTTATTGAACATTGCAATTCTCTTTAGTAATACCATCATTCAGTCATGTTTCTCATCTCTGCCAAGCTATCATTGCCTCTGTCACTTATTCTTAATTGGATTCCTTCCCTTATTTCCCAGGGTGACTGTTGTAAAAGTTCACCCTTCTTTTTTTTTTTTTTTTTTTTTGAGACAGAGTCTCACTCTGTCATCCAGGCTGGAGTGCAGTGGAGCGATCTTGGCTCACTGCAACCTCCACCTCCCGGGTTCTAGCAATTCTCCTGCCTCAGCCTCCCAAGTAGCTGGGAATACAGGCGCACGCCACCACACCTGGATAATTTTTTGTATTTTAGTAGAGATGGGGTTTCACCATGTTGCCCGGGTTGGTCTTGAACTCCTGAGCTCAGGCTATCCACCCACCTCGGCCTCCCAAAGTGCTAGGATTACAGGCGTGAGACACCATGCCCGGTCAAGTTCACCCCTTCTTTCCAAGCCTCCAACCTCAACTCAGATCCCATCACTCAGTGAATAACGACTACTGCAGAGAAGATGAATCAGACTTCCAGGGTAATCTCAGTTTCTCTAATCATTGTGTAAAGATCATTCTTAGAACTCCTAATTTTTCTCTCCTTCCTTTGTGTCTTAGAGAAGGAAGAACTCTTTTTAAGACTCTATTTCTCAGGTACAAATGACATTAATTTTAATCAGTTAACTCTATCCTGGACTAATCATCCCTTTTTACTGCTGCCTCCATGTTCCCTACAAAAAGTATCATCTCTTGTTTACTAGAAAAATCTTCTCACACTGCTATCCCATAGAATTGTTTTTCCCAGCTCCCCCTTCACTGCTGAACTTCTGGAAATGGAGGTCAACTTTCACTCCTTGTACATTCACTACTGACACACTCCTAAATTCTTTGTTATCTATTTTCTCCCCATAACACTGGTGGATTTATCCTCTAGGTGAGTAAGTTACACAAAATATGATCTGTTAGAGTGAAGACAGAAAATAATAGAACTTCTATGGGCATGTTGTTATTCTTTAAAATTTATTTTTATGTGAAGGTATTATTGAGAAGATAGGCCAGTACATGTATATAGCTTTAAAAATAATAAAAATATATACATTAAGAATGAGTGTTCAGAAGTTAAGGGTGATATGAAATGTTAGGGGTGATATACTAAAATTTTTGGACTATATAATAAAGCTTTGAACACTCACTCCAAATGTATATATTTGTGTTATTAGAAATATATATATATATATATACTGAGTGTTCAAAAAATTTGGAGATCACTGATCTAGATCACCCACAACCTGCTTAAATAAGCTGAAGACATTTACTCAGTCCTCATCCCCTTCAACTTCTGTAGCATTTGACACTACTGATATTCCTTCTACTTCGCTGAAAATATGTTTATTGAGCCCTATTATGTGCCATAAATTATTCTAGATATTAGGTCTACAGAGACATGCAAGAAACACCACTGCCCTTGTTTCCAAGTCTTAATCACTATTTTTGAAACTCTTCTTTCCCTTGATTTTCACAACACTCTTTTCTAATTCATGCCTCAATTCTTCAGAAGAACTCCGTGATTCCTCAGGGCTGTTTTTTTAGGCTGCTGCTGCTGCTGATGTAATGATGATCAAATTGAGTGACTTTTTACTTGTATCAGCATATTACATGGAAATGTCACTCATTTAGCTGTCTACCCTTGAACCTTTAGTAAATTTTTGGCATTAATAGGAGGCATCTGAGATGTGGATAATTAAAACAGCAAATAATTCCAAATTGTGGATTTGTTTTATTAGAATGCCATCATTTAGACATAACAAGAAACACAGAGTGTTTTTGGTGCCTCCAAACTCAGCCCTTGTACTGATGTTTCCAAACTTAATGGTTTATTTTGCAAAGAGGAGAGAAAAAGAAATATGGATAGCCTCGGATTCAAGGATAGCCTTGATTCTGCAAGTAATCATCAAAATTATTCTAAATGTTGATGGAAACCAGTCCATGGTCTGTAGGTAAATGGTCCAGGAGATAGCACATTTTCCACGCATCTTGTTAAGTCAAGTCTCCAAACTGTTTTGGAAATTTGGATATGATTGTGCCCCATATTACTAAAGACATAAGGGCAAAAAAAGCTGTCTGTATTTCTTTAAGACAGAACAATGATTGTTTTGATGTTATTTTTCAGTTGAGTCTAAGACAAATCACATGCCTTGCAAGTAAATTTAAACTTACTTTGCAAATTTAGTTTTTCACATGTGGCAGTGGATAGGTCAACAGGACATTTATACACATCTCCCATTCGGTTCTCAGGAAAGCCACTCCAGGGTGAACCAACCAGTAACCTAGAAACACATTTTTTTTATTAGACACAAAGTGTTAAGTATAGTTTCTTAAAGATAAACCTGATCACAAACAGTGAAAAACACATTTAAATTTCAATGTGAACAGTTTTTATTTGTTCAGCTATGATTTGACCTGCTGCCTTTCTGCTTAGCTGATAAAGAGCTTTGATCAATGTCTGTAACACTGCTGCATTGCCACACACCCTAGAAAGTCTCTCTAAAGCAATGCTGTCCAATAGAAATGTAATGCAAGCTACGAATATTAGCCACATATATAATTTCAAATTTTCTAGTAGCCAGCTACATTAAGAACATAAAAAGCAACAGGTGAAATTAATTTTAAAAATATATTTTATTTAACTCAATATATCCAAACTAGCATGCAATCAAAACTAGCATGCAATATCAAAATTAGTAATGAGATATTTGACATTCATTTTTCCTAAGTCTTTGAACTTCAGTGTAGATTTTACACTTAGAGCACATCTCAATATGGAAAAGTAGCATTTCAAGTGCTCAGTAGTCACATGTGGCTCGTGGCTACGTATTGTTCAGCACAGCTCTAAAGAATGAAACCAAATTTAAACCAAGAACAACAACTAGCCTTTGCTGAGTGCTTTCTATGCCCTAAGCATTTTCATATGTTGACTCATTTAGAGAGCAGATATCTTATCTTAGTGGCTTTATGCTAACTGTCTTTATAAGAGGATACTTAGCCAAAATACAGAACAAATACGTTACAAGCTATCTTTATGTGTAACAAAGTGCATATATCTAGAATACAGGATGAGATTGGTGTTTACGTCCTTGCTTCGGTTAGTTTCATTTCCTTCAGAACTTCACCTAGAGAATATGGGTTTTCTTGGAGAAGCACTCACCTGACACTTAGAACCACAGAAGATTGCACAGAAAGAGCCCAGGTATCAGTTTGATCTTTAGAAACTGCAGCAGGTTACTCAGCAGCATTCAATTAATATGGAAGCATATTTGCTTCCATTTTTTTTCATGTCAATATTGGGAAGGGTTAAAATATCAAAGAAACTAAAATTCTTTCATGAGCCTTCTGTATATATATTTTATAATGATCATTTAAACAATATATGCCCCATGTTGAGGTACGGTAGATACAAAAGGATTAAAGCAGACTGCTGTCTTCTAAATCTAGTAAAACTAGATATATGTGACAAGTAAAATAAAAATCCAAATGACCTGGAATATATGATCTAGTTTACCAGTAGAAAAAACATTAAAATGGTCCAAGGTTACAAAAATGGACACCAAAGGATGAAGGTTTTAACCTGAAGTATTAGCAGACAGAATAGCATGAACAATCAGGGAAAAAGGAAAATGCAGATTATTTTGAAAGTTAATAGTTCAGTAATAAGTTCTCTCCTCATTCATCTTATAAAATTATTCTCAAACTAATATAGAACACTCTAGCACACTTTAATTCAGTCAGCTTTAACGTTAGAGTTGAAAGATTTTTTCTTCTTATGAGCTAATAATTTACCATAATTTACCTTTTAAAATATTACCATAGTTAGGTTTATAATAATACCAGGCAGATAGGTTAAGGCTTTTGAAAAAGATAGAAATCTGAATGTTGGATGTTAGTAAGTCCCAATAGCCACTTTAATGAAGGGAGGGAACCAGTGCAGAATTGGAATGCGTGTTTGAGCATATCTGATGTCTTTCAAATTCACGATAGCTCAGAAGAAATTAGGAATCTTATAGAGTCGGTACCAAGAAAATTGTCTTCCAGAGCCTTGATTTTCTCCATCTGTACAGGTCTTCATTTCATAGTAGTATTACACAGCATTAACTCTGATTTTTGCATGCTGGACATATCTTAAAGTGTAAGAAGGAAAGAATCTGACTCTTTCTTCTCTAACCCTGGCTTTTTCTATGCGTCTTCCTGAAATCACATTTCAGTCATATCAAATTTAGCTTCTCCTTCAAATTAGAGTCTCTGTTGCTTCTAAACCTTCATACATGCTGTTTCTTGCCTGGCAATGTCTACTCATTAGTTAGATCTCCTGTTTGACACCACTTCCTCTAGGAAGTCCCCCGGCTCTTTTAACTCTAGGTAACCCTAAGTACCTACATAGCCTCTGACCTTTCCACATCCCATTAAAAAAAATCATATTGCCCCATAGCTGCCTTCCTACTGACTAAATCCCTCACTACAGAGGAAAGGTACACGAGGGCTAGGAATTCTGTGCCTGTAGCAATGAATAACCACTTGTTGAACAAATGAGTTAAAAAAAACAACAACAAATGAACAAGCAAATGAATGGATGATTCTATGCTATCATTTAAAAAAGAGTTTCCTGGTTAAGGAAAAGTTAAGCAGAAAATCCTTACTTTTTTTTTTTTTTTTTTTTTTTTTTGAGATGGAGTCTCACTCTGTTGCCTAGGCTAGAGTGCAGTGGCACCATCTTGGTTCACTGCAACCTCCACCTCCCAGGTTTAAGCGACTCTCCTCAGCCTCCCAAGTAGCTAAGACTACAGGCCCGCACCACCACACCTGGCTAATTTTTGTATTTTTAGTAGGGGATTTTGCCATGTTTGCCAGGCTGGTCTCAACCTCCTAACGTCAGGTGATTCGCCCGCCTCCACCTCCCAAAGAAAATCCTTACTTCTGTTCTTCTGGGGAGCATGTATTTTTGCTTGTTTGGTCCAAGTAAATGTAAAAAAAACAAACCAACCAAGTTGAGAGGGAAGCATTATACATTCTGTTACCATTGTGTTATTGTGTCATCTGTTCCTTTCTCAGCCTCTGCGTATCTACTACGCACCAAACTGGCATTTTTTTTCTCAAACAAAAGCTTACTATGGAGTAAATGTAGAGAACAAAATAGCACCTTATAGCAAGGAACTATCATAGGAAGTGTGGCTCTGGCCCTTGGCATTCATTAATTAATTCCTATTAATTATAGTAAATTTTACAACATCTGGTACTATGTGTAAGCCTTTCCAAAGATTATCTAATTTCATCTGCAGAAGAAGCCAGAAATTATTATTATTATTTTTGAGATGGTCTCGTCTTTTGTCACTCAGGCTGGAGTGCAGTGGCATGATCTTGGCCCACTGTAACCTCCACTTCCTGGGTTCAAGTAATTCTCCTGCCTCAGCCTCCTGAATAGCTGGGATTATAGACATGTACCACTATGCCCAGCTATCTTTTGCACTTTTTTAATAGAGATGGCATTTCATCATGTTGGCCAGGCTGGTCTGGAACTCCTGACTTCAAGTGATCCACCCTCCTTGGCCTCCTAAAACACTGGGATTACAGGTGTGAGCCACTGTGTCTGGCCACCGGGGATGATCTTATCCCCATTTTACACTTCATTTTACAGATGGAATCACTGAGACACAGATTGATGAGTGACTTGCTCATGTTCCCACGGCTAGTGAAAACCAAGTGCGGAAGCCCAGGTTCTTAACCCTTAGGCTAGTGTCCTTCCTCTTAGCTGCAGGAAGTCCTGGCAGAGGGCCCAGATTGGGAAAATGATCTTAGCAGATGAGGTGGGTTCTAGAACTAGCATGGATTAGAAACCAGACACAGGGAGTCAGGCCACACTTATGTGAAGGGGTGTGTGGCTGTGTGATATATGAAGGGGCTGCAGACTGGACACCAAGCACAGCTGTCCGGGGAGGGTACATCCATACTGTGGGGCCTAGGCTACACTGTTCTCAATGGCAGGTAGGAACAAGGCATGTTCAGACAACACCAAATACAAACTCAATGACAGGTAGGAACAGGGTACGTTCAGACAATACCAAACGCAAATACCAAATTCAGGTGATTCTATTATGCACATTTCCAACCATCCTCACCACAGCCCAAGAGAGGCTTGCTGAGAAACAACAGAGAAGTGTGTCTGATCTAAAATTTAACTGTTTTTTTTTTTTTTTTTTTTTTTTTTTTATCAGAGCCTCTGGTAGCAAAGCTGCAACAACTAGCCATTTTCTTCCTGAGAAGACTGTTTGGTTTTTTTCTCTCAACTAAGCACTCCCTGGACACTCTCCCTGTCACCTCCTACCACCTTTTCTAAGAATTCAGGATTTGATAACCTTGCAGCGCAGGAGGGGTCATAACATCATGACCACCACTGTGAAAACTGAAGCTCTTCTAATTTAATCAGAAAGAAGAGAAAAGTAAGCATCTGTGCAGTTGTGTGGCACTTAACAAGAAGGATGTGGAAGCACTTGAAATTCCCTGAAAGATACATGCAAATACATCTCTGACAGTATTATGCTATCTTAAACTCTTAACACAAGGCAATAGAAAATAGTGGAAAACCAGACCACTTTGGTAACTCTTGAAGAACAAGGGTTTCCTCATCATATATGACTCATTTCTTAAATATTGTGAACCACATTAATAAGTAGGCTACAGGTCATGTTGGTGACTACAGAGAAGTCACTGACCTTTGCTTACCTTCTTTATTAGAAACATTTCCAGCAGACTCTCCTCCTCATTCACACCCTAAGGCCTCGGTGAAATCCTAGTTCCTGACAACTCACCCTCATAAGAAGAGGCTATGACATCACCAAGAGGCTATTCCAAGAAAATTGTGGCATTCTTAAATTAATCAGACAGGAAGATGAGGGAGGCTGTTATATTTCTCTATGAAATTTTACGTGCAGGAAGAGACACACCAAGAGAAACTGTTACCAAGGTGGGAAATTGGATATGTTGGTGAGTATACCTGTTGAAGTATGGCGAAACCTCTTTGAAGTAATGGATTTAATTTAATCCCAACCAGACAAAAGAGTTGCATGAACAGGCATGTGTGCTGATTCTCAAAACAAAACAAAATCCCAAGATATAAACTTTTCTTTTCCTCCAGTGAAACTGGGAATTCTTCCAAGACTACTTTAAATAACACTTACTGTTCAATTATCTTGTGGGAAAATAGTGATTATGTAGACTTTCAAAACACAGTCAATTTGCCTACCTCCAGTGGAATTCAAAATACTTTGTTTAGTTAGCAAGCAGTATTTATGGTGGTGTAGGTAGGACAGTTTTAAACCCACAATCTAGGGGCTGTTATAAATATCTTCCTTTGGTCTGTGAGTCTGTAAATTCTCCAAGTGTTTTCTTCAATACTAGAGATTTTACCAGAGATTACTGACAGAAATGTACTTAAAATAGTAGGGCAAAACATTTTGTTTTATTCAATTTTATAACAAATGTTTATTGGGCTCTTGGGGACTGAAATGGTACACAACCCCAGGGGACACCATTCCTTGAATGGTGTGTCCAGGCCTTGTGCAGTATACAATCTGTGAGTCTATACGTGGTGGCCAGACCTATTATGTACCAGACCTCATTCTAGGTACTGAGGATATACTAGTGAATAAATCAGTAAAAAAGTTTCTAGCCTGAGGAGCTTACATTCTAGTGGGAGAAAATAGACAGTAAATGTAATAAGTAAGTAAAACATATAGTGGTAGTGATCAGTGCTTTGGGAGAAAAATAAGCAGGCTGGAGTTAGGAGTGTGGGGTGGAGAGCAGTATAATCTTTATCGGAATGGTCAGGGAAGGCCTCACTGAGAAGGTAATATTTAAGTAAAAACTTGAAGAAGGTTAAAGAGTAAACCTTAAGACTCTAGTGGCAGAATAGTCCAGGCTGCAGGAACAGCAAATGCAAAAGCCCTGTGGCTGGAACAGAATGAGTGAGGGGGATAGTGGAAGGAGATGGTAGTCCTACTGGTAATGATAGATCATGTAGTGACTTGTACGTAATGATTAATAGAAGGCCTCAGCTTTCCAACTGAGGGAAATGAGAATGCCATTGGAGGGTTTTGAGTACAGCATGATGTGATCTGACATATTGTAGAAGAATTTTGAAGGCCACACTGTTGGGAATGATTGTATTGAAGCACAGGTGAGTCATGTAAAGTACTTAGAAGACAACTGCAATCATCCAGGCAACAGATGATGGAGTGCTCATACAGGGCTGGCAGAAGGGAAAGTGGTAAGAGGTGGTCTTGTTTTAGATAGAGTGTGATGGTAGGGGCAGCAGGACTTCTTGAGGAGTTGGTCTTTCAATGAATGAATGAATGAATGAATGAATGAATACGAGTCAAAGACAGCCTAAAGGTGTTTGGCTGAGAAGCTAAAAGAAACTAGTCACTACCATCAGATTAAAGGGGATGCTGTCAGTAGAGCAAGATTTTGCGATAGGGGGAGCTCAAGAGTTCACTGTGAGATATTTTAAGTTTGAGAGGTCTATGAGCCATCCAAGGGGATATTTTACTTTGGATTAGAAACTTATTGTATCTACATGCACGTAAAAATTTTCCAAGTCTATAGTATATAAATATAAATATTGTTTCTTATATTGTTTAGTTCCAGGCCACGGACAACACAAGGTGCTTGGTGAGCTCTAAATGGTACCTGCTTTCTGCTGGTAAACATAAAATGAATTTGTGATGGAAAGAATTCACCCGTGAAGGCTGCCCGTCTCTGGGAAGAAGGAAGACAGGTAAAAAGAGTCATTTCATTTTTTAGGTTTTATTTGGAAATACTGCTATTATAAATTTAATAGTTAAATTCTTTGGCATATATTGAAAGGCAATTTTAGTATTTAGGCCTCATTATGCTGCCTCAGACTTCTTAGGCTTCCACATTGTCTCCTCAGTTAGCGGGATGGCTAGATCCTCAGCATCTTTCCGTTTCACGATAAAGAGTCCACTGACTTCACTATTGCTAAAACATCTTAAGCTTACTGTTCTGTCTCATAAAAATTCCAGAAATTGGCTTTGGCACTAGAAGAAATATAATCAATAAAAACTAATTATGTTACTTCTTCTCATCCAACATGCAGTTTTCTTGAATTTAAAATCAAAAGCTAAAATACTAACCCTAAAGCCTTGTGATGATACAAATTCCTGTTCTTGGCTATTGGAGGGAGAGAGGGGGATAATTTTAAGACCATCACATTTTGCAAATCAAAGCTCATGAGCTAGTACCTTTCAACTAGGTGCTTTGGCAGATGGTTGTTTCATCAATGATAAAAACTGGAATAGCAACATTTGTAAACTGCTTTATAGCTCATAAAGCATTTTTTATGTGCATTATCTCCTTTGATCCTTATAAACACTCTGTGAGGTCAAGTGTATAACTACTTATGTTTTCATTTAAAGAAACTGACTTTAAGGGTCTAAGTGAAAGCAAAACCTATATATCTGCACCCCTCCCCTTTTGTTCAAAATTGCTGGTTCTTTTTACCATATTAAGTTCCCTTAGAACTCTTCTAGAGAAGCACTGTTTGCTTTCCCATCATATGAGGCATAGCAAGTTAATAAATAGTTGCCACTTGTGCCACTTAGCATTCCCCAGATCCTTCTTTAGGTGGAGTTAGATGGATGTAAATGTCTTAGACAACTAGATACTAGGAAGGTGTGTGTGTAAGTCCCAGTCACCTTTGTAAATGAACTTTATTCCAGAAACAGATATTCACACATTATCACAGAGGAAAGCTTAAAATTATAAGACTTGTTGGTGAGGCATGGAGGATTTTTATAGATCATTAAAGCACAGCAGACATTCTGGAGCAACATATCTCTCCCACGTGCGAGTCACAAACAATGGGTGTGTATGTATTCATGTGTTTGTAGGTGCACACACAAACTTGTATCCAGAGTGAAGGAACGAAGAAGCAAATCAGGAGATATTTAAAGTGTCCTTCCTACTACAGATTTTTTTTTTTTTGAGTTGGAGTCTCACTGTTGCCCCGGCTGGAGTGCAGTGACGTGATCTTGGCTCACTGCAACCTTCGCCTCTTGGGGGGTTGTCATTGTTGATATGAGACATGCCACTTTGGATACCTGTATTAATAGTGTTGAGGATGGCTTAATTGTACAGCAATAGCATAATAACTATTTATAAAATTTTTAACAGTAAGTATTTAAAGTTAAAATAAAAGCGTAAGAATATATTACAGTTGGATTTCTAATGTCTTTACAGAATCAAACACTGGACTAAGTTATGAGTAAAAAATAAAATTGAATGGAAGAAGAAAAGGAATATTTATGTTATGAATTTAAAATAAAAGGAGGGCCAGGCTCGGTGGCTCACGCCTGTAATCCCAGCACTTTGGGAGGCTGAGATGGGATCACTTGAGGCCGGGAGTTCGAGACCAGCCTGGCCAACACGGTGAAACCTCGTGTCTACTAAAAATATAAAAAATTAGCCAGGCATGGTGGCGGGTGCCTGTAGTTTCAGCTACTTGGGAGGCTGAGGGAGGAGAATGGCATGAACCCAGGAGGTGGAGTTTGCAGTGAGCTGAGATTGCCCTACTGCACTCCAGCCTGGGCAAAAGAGTGAGACTCCGTCTCAAAAAAAAAAAAAAAAAATTAGCCTAGTATGGTGGCACATGCCTATAATTCCAGCTATTCAGGAGGCTGAGGCATGAGAATCACTTGAACCCAGGAGGCAGAGGTTGCAGTGAGCCAAAACTGAGCCACTGCCTTCCAGCCTGGGTGACAGACTGAGACTCTGTCTCAAATAAATAAATTAATTAATTAATTAAATTAAATAAGATATAAGCAAACTCTGTGAATAAATGAAGTTGGCCTGTTAAATGGCACTGCCAGGACAACCTAAGGCAAGAGACTTTTATCTTTGAAAGAGATATAAAGGATGATAATTGGCTAATATTTAAAAGGTTATATCATAAAAGACAAAGACATGATTATTTTGGAAAGAGGATTGGAATAGAATAGCATTCTTGGCCAAGAAGAAGAAATGGACTGAAGCTAATCCAATATGCATGGAAGCTCATCCATGACAGATGAGAATTGGTTGAGGGGATAGGAGAGGTAGGGAGGACCCAGTTTTTTTTTTGAGATGGAATCTCCCTCTGTTGCCAAGGCTAGACTGCAGTGGTATGATCTCAGCTCACTGCAACATCTGCCTCCCAGGTTCAAGTGATTCTCCTGCCTCAGCCTCCCAAGGAGCTGGGATTACAGGTGCCTGCCACCACGCCCTGCTAATTTTTTATGGTTTTGGTAGAGATGGGGTTTCACCATGTTGGCCAGACTGGTCTCGAACTCCTGACCTCAAGTGATCCGCCCAACTTGGCCTCCCAAAGTGCTGGAATTACAGGCATGAGCCACCGAGCCCAGCCCTGAAGTGCTTTACTTTTATTCTCACACAAGGTGCTCATAACATTCCAGTTTGATAAGGATGGCATACTTTCTGCTCCAGAGAAGTTGCGTGACTTTCCCAAAGTCACCCAGGGAGTGGTGGGGAAGCTGAGGATAAAACCCTTGTGCTCCGGCTCCTGAGTATATTCATACAAGAAATTCCTGTCTATGATAGGATGAAAAGATGGATGGTAACTATCATCTTTGCCCAGGAAACACTTGATGGTAAAGCCAATGATGCTATAAATTCTCTAACAGAATTTTCCATTCAAGATTCTGAAAGTTTCTCTTACTTCATAAAGTTTATGTTAAAATAAAATTTAAATATTATTTATAAATGCCAACTACATCCTGTCACTCTCCTTCTTGGATACTTACAAAAATATGTACATTTGGAACATTTTGTCTCATTTTGCGTTAGCTTCCCCTATCTTTATTAATTATCAGCTCTGTAATCTTAGGTTAATTACTTAACCTTTCTGAGTCACACTCCTCTCATTTGTAAAGGGGGTAATAATTTTGCAAAGCTCCTAGAGTAATTATGGGTATTACATGTTTGGCAAGGAAAGAGTACTCAATAAATACCAGGTGGTGTTATTATCAAAGTATCATGTGACATAATCTTTGATGTCTGTTATAGAATTAAACTTTTTTTTATTTAAAGTTCTCTTATAGGCACATCTGTGGATGACAATGTTATATTTATAACACATGTAGAGCTTTATTAAAATTTTTCTCAATTAAAAAGTTAAAACTATAAGCTCATATATAGGTGGATTTTTTTATTTTTATTTTTTGCTATGACACTTGTTCTTTCTATTTCTCCTCTCTCTTTAAGGAAAAAGAATGCACTAGTCCTTGTTAGAATGAAAGACATTTCTACAACTGGAAATACCCTAATTCCCAGTCAGTCCTCATCACACAGAGAGATTGCAGTTCTCTCTGGTTTTTGAGTCACAGAATGAGCTCAGATTGTTCTTGCAACAGGCCTTCAGATTAGACAAACAGAAAGAGTGCATATCACCACAAACTCCAGGAAATGATTTTAAACATATCTCAATCCTTTGTAGATTGTTTGTGATAAGAATTGCATCATCCACATTGGAACATCCTGTGTGTGAAGTGAGGGCTCTGAAGCGGGATGGCCCTCCGCCTACACCGAAAAGAGAACAGACCACAGCCTTACTTACAGCCAGAGGGCTGCCCAGGTACTCTGCTTGGGAGGTCAGCTTGCTTTAAAATTATCCCACTCACTTGAGACTGTTAAAAAGGCTCCAGAATTATCAAAGCCATGTCACCACTGTTTCTAGAGTTGAAGTTCATAGTGCAATGAAAGTCTCATAAATGAAACTAGCAAAAAAGTTAAGATTATTTTGTTAAAATCTGGTAGATCCTGATGTAAATATGCCCATAAATTCTTAGAAAACATGGCACACTTGACAGAGCTAAAATTGTACTTTAAAAATAACAGAGTGTGATTCAAGAATACTCAGACTAGAGCCTTCAGTGAGTTGTCTGAGGGAAAGGAGTGAAGTCAGGACTTAGATAGAAAGATTATAAAGAAAGTCAAAGTAAGCAGAGGAAAAAGGTACCAAAATGACAGCTTCAGAATAAGCAGTAAGGGAATAAAGAAAACAAAGTTGTGTGTGTGTGCATGTATTACATGATAAATCCATGGAAAAAGAACTCGCAATTTGCTAAAGGAATAATTCATGGTCATACCACTTTCTGTGTCCAAAACTAACTTGATTAGTATCAGAAGGAAAGTCAATGTTTAAACAGTCCTTCCCACATCTGCTACTTCCATAATGCCTATGCAACTGTCATAAATTAAGAGTAGAGAAGGGCACAGGGCCCACTGTCAAAACAAACAGGCAATTCTGGGTTCCAAGTTTCATATAATTTTCCTTGAGCCTGAGAGTCGTGAAGACTGCTTGTCCTAACATGGCCCACTCTAGCACTGTAATGGGATAACCCATTCACCTGGATCCCGGCCACAGCCCTGCCCTCTGTGGCAAGGTACCTTGGCAGGGCTGGGCAAATGACAGAGGTCATGAGAAAACCTTGTCTCTCTAATGACCCAGGCCTTGGGAAAAGAAAATGAGCTCTTAAGTTATTATAGCTAGTGACACTGAAAGAAAACAAACACCATTAACTGCAAGGGGTTTACATTGAGTGATGTCTTCTATATTATTCATAGTTGCCTATTCTGCATATAAATCTTCCTCACTGACTCTATTTTACACTCCTTAAGGCCAACAACTATGTTTTGCATTTTTTGCACCTCATGTAGTTTAGAAAATCATGCCCATGGTTTTGCCTCTCTTGTTTCTTTGCTTCATAAGACCAGATCAACAAAAGGACCCAGACAGACTTGCTTGGCCAACTTTTGTTCTCTGTCCTTCCTGCTTCTGAATTCCATATGGTTCAGCCCTTCAGGTCAGACAGGTGCTGTCTCTTCCTCTTGCATGGTGGGGTATGCTTGTATCATCTGGTGGTTAGGCCTTGAGCCTAATCTCAGTCCTACACCTTGCCAGAAAGCTCTATACTGGAGTTCAAAGCCCTGGCCCAGCCAATAATAGAGTGGTGCCTTGCTTCCCAGACCTATTGTCCTGTGTTTATACATCATTCAGGGATGTCATGAGAAGGTCCAGGCAGGATTTAGAAATGTCCAGGGTCCCTGGTCTTACCAGCACTAGGATCTCACTATAAACTGCAAATATACTTGTCTTTCAACAATGTCTTGGATACTTAGAGGTAATCCTGGACAGAGAAAGGAGATATGGCTGCCTCTCATGTTCCCAGAACTCTGCCTGGTGGGATCCTCTCAACTCTGTGTCCCTTTTCGTCTTGTTCAACTTCCAACCAGCAGCATGGCCAGTGGTTGAGCCCCTTACAATCCTTGAAAGGCTTATCACCTTCAATAATGTCTATTACTGATGGTGGCTCTTAGATTTACTCTGTCCAGGAAAGCTGTTACTTAAAAGAATTGCTTCAAACTCGGTGCCAGATGTCCTCAGCTAGGCCATGTCTATGAACTAGAACAGTGGAGTTCATCTGAAGCTCCCTTTCAGCTCATACATCTTAAGTCAGTCTACTATAGCTCACTTTGTATAGCACTTGGGATGAATCATTTAGAATTGGGACTTCCATTTAGTCATTTAACAAATAATTATTGATCCTTTACTCAGTGCCAGATATCACTCTGGGTGCGGAGAATGCAGCAGTCAACAAAACAGTGTCCCTGAACTCAGAGACAGTGGCAGGAGACAGATAATGAGCATATAAACAAGTATAGATCATTTAAGATAGTACTAATCATTAGAAAATAAATCCACCTGTAAGGTTGGAGTGACTCAGAGAGCAGTCGAGTGCTATATAGATAGGGTTGCTCTGAAAGGTCTATGAGGAAGAAACATTTGAGCTGAGACTGAAAGATGAAAACCATTTGAGTGATGATCTTAGGGAAGACTCTTCCAGGCAGGAGAAAAGAATTTGCAAAAGCTTTGCAACAGGAATGAGCTAGGCATGTTCAAGGAACAGACAAAAGACTTAGTTCTTGGAGCATAGAAAGCAGAGGAGAAGGTGTAAAAGATGATAATAGGAGAGACAGGCTGACACCCAATCGCAGAGCATCCTTTAAGGAATTTTAATCTAGGGAATGAGCTGTGTTTTTTGTTTGTTTTTTGAGATGGAGTCTCACTCTGTCGCCCAAGCTGGAGTGCAGTGGCTTGATCTTGGCTCACTGCAACCTCTGCCTCCCAGGTTCAAGCGATTCTCCTGCCTCAGACTCTGGAGTAGCTGGGATTACAGGCGCCCGCCACCACACCTGGCTGATTTTTGTGCTTTTAGTAGAGATGGGGTTTCGCCATGTTGACCAGGCTGGTCTTGAAATCCTGGCCTCAAGTGATCCACCCGCCTTAGCCTCCCAAAGTGCTGGAATTACAGGTGTGAGCCACTGTTCCTGGCCGAGCCATGTTTTTAACAGTTCACACTGGCTAGAGCAAAGACAGCAGAATAAAGCTGGCAGGAAGGGAAGCTGAAGGCAGGTGGAGAAGCTGCTGTAGCAGTGCCTGTAAGAGCTGGTGTTGGCTTCCATCAGGGTGGCATCAGGAGAGACAGTGAGGAACGGCCAGGTATAATTGGTATTTTGGTGATAGGATTAACAGGACTGGCTCATGGATAAGATATAGGGGAGGAGAAAGAAGACAAGTCAAAGATTTTTGGCCTCATTAGCTTGTGCAGAAAATCAGATACTTGTGTTCTCCCAGTTAAGTTTGGTATGTCTACTGGGCATTAAAGTGGAGATGTTGAATGAATTGTTTAATATAGCAGTCTGAGGGAAAAAATTAGGGCTGAATATTTAAAACTGTGGGTCATTAGCTACTTCATCTGCTAGATTCCAAGGTCAAAATATACCGACCATATTGTCTTTCTAGCCTTCTCACCACTTTATGATTATCAAAGCATCATTTGATAATTGTTAGACATGCAACTCTCTCTCGTATCCCAAATGGTTACAATAATTGCTAATCTTTGGTTTCCAACCAGATGTTCTTATCCTTCTAGACAATTGACAAACTGTCTCTACATGCATTGTTTTCTAAGTCTCCTCACATTAGTTAACACTCATCTCCAGCCTCTTCATCCTCACTACTTAAAACCCAGCTCACGATTTACATCCTCCAAGATGCCTGCTGAGAAATGCTGCCCTCTCAGGGGATGATTTCACTTTGTTTCCTCATCAAATAGACAGGCATGCCCCAACATGTGATCCTGAACCTTTCTTTGAATTCAATTGTTTAGAGTATCAAATGGAAGTTCACACAGAAAAAAAGGCTTATGAATTACAGTTATGGTTTTTTCCTCTTTTTTTTTTTTTGAGACAGGATCTTACTCAGTCACTCAGGCTGGAGCGCAGCGGTGCCGACATAGGCCACTGCAGCCTCAAACTCCTGGGCTCAAGCCAACCTCCCAGCTCGGCTTCCTGAGTAGCTGGGACTGCAGACATGCACCTCCATACCCAGCTGATTTTTAGGTTTTTAATAGAGATGAGGTCTCACTGTGTTGCCCAGGTGGTCTCTAACTCTTAGGCTCAAGTGATCCTCCCACCTCAGCCTCCCAAAGTGCTGGGATTACAAGCGTGAGCCACTGCACTTGGCCATACATTACAGTTCTTATCTGATAAGCCAACAACAGCCCATTTAATCACTGAAAAGAGCTCTAGAGAGTGGAGATTCAGAATCTGAAGTTCCAGGATGAGTGGGGATGGTTGGAGCCTCCTGCTGCAACAAGGAGATAAGGTCCCCATGGCAGGACCTGTGTCCACCAGTGGGCATTAACTCTGGCAGAATAGGAGCTACAGCTCTTCTCCCAAAATACAACTTTCAAATTACCTCATTTCTCTGGGTTCACTTGCATTAGTATTATGGGAACTAGATTTCCATCTCCATTGAGGTGGTTGTTTTTCACCTGGGTAGAATAGCCATGGTTTGAAAATGTAACCATCACATAGCATGAAAAAACTGGGGGCACTTTGGGGCAAAAATAAAAGGTGTTAATATGCTAGAGAAAGCCACCTTTGTACATTGTGCATTGATATTTGTGAGGACCCTTCACCACATGGAGGGGAAAAGCCTAACTTAGAACAAAGCAAGTAGACAAAACCTTGCTAAAGAAAAAAATGTAGGAAACAATTCTACCATTTAGAAATGGTCCAGAGACAGCATTAATAACTAGGTGATGATTTACAAGTTCAATGAATATCAGTTTACATGATAAGAAATGAAGACAAATCTATCATTCTATCTATCAGTCTACCTACCTATGTATTAATGGTCAAAACTGGTATTATAAATTTGCTTTTGAATATTTAGAGAAAATTTTCTATCCAGGTTTTTAAAAATGAACCATTATACCATCCCATTAATGATCAGTCTGCAGTTGTCAACTCTCAAAGAAAGATTGTTCATTTAAGGATATTTGAGGGCCACCCATTTATAGTACAGTCAGGCACCAATTTGAAAAAGCAATTGAAGTCAAATATGAAATTTATTTTGTATTTTTACTGAAATCATAAAGAAGAGAATATTCTTACCAGTTGCCTTTTGGATTTATAAACTGCTGCACTGCATAGCCAAACTGTTCACTTGAAGGACCGGAAAATATTTTTGCTTCTGGGAGACCAACATTGTATGCCAAACAACAATTTAAAATGCCTATTAAGAAAAATATGAAATAGCACATATTTACAATTCATGAATATAAGTGTGTCGTATAATTCTCAAAGGCCATTTTTAAGAAAACTTGCTTGACCTAATAATTATTACTTATCAACGTTTACCCAGAAAAAATAACTACTGCTTTTTAAGTACTTATTTGGAGGCCCGGCACCAAGCTAAATACTATATATGCATAATTCATTATCTTATTAATCTTCATGGAAACGCTAGAAGATAGTTACTAATATTATCTTTGTTTTGCAGAGAATTTTGAGGTTCCAGGGGACAAGTATATCTCACAGCTGGAAAGAGGTAAGGATGAAGACAAAATTTGAACACAAGACTTAAAACAACTAAATTATCTCTAAGTATTCTTAAGTAATTTGAGTTATATTTGTCCTTCCCCAAACAACAAGACTCTAAACCACCCAAGGGCAAGGGCGGAAGGGTATCATCTATTTATTCTGAATCACCTTGAACATCTTGACATGGACTCTATATGAAACATCTGTTGAAAAGGCATTGATGACTACATCAAAGAAGATAGAAAATCACAGCTCCTTGAAAATTGTTATCATTTTCTTTCAGAAGGGATCATTATCATTTTTGAGGATGAAAATGTAGGGATTGGTGTCATATCTTTTTTATTCCAGTGGGAACTGTCAAAAGTGTTTTGTTTTTGATGCTTCTTTCTGAATGATTGAGAAATGCTAATCATTTCAAAAAACAGAACAAAGACCAAGGCAGATAAAGCCTTGATAGATTTTATTTTTATTTTTGAAAATTCTTATTTCTGATGGAAAGGGAATGAAGGAAAGGAATAAGGCAAATCATGTTTCTCTGTCTGACACTGACAGCATTAGTGCTGCCAGTTCTTCATCCTACAGAAAGAAGTTTGTGTGGATATTAATGCTCTCTCTGGAGATGGGAATATGCCTCATGTTGCTTAAGATCAATATTTACCTTCGCAGACACTGAAGACAGAATGGACTCTTTAAAATTGACATCAAAGTTCCATTAACATGTGCTTTCACAAAGAAATGTCCTACTTTCTAGGCAGCATTGCAAGTGCATGGTACTTCATATGTCTATTGTTTTAGGCACTGAAAGGCCGGAAGAAAAAGGCTTACTCTTCCATTGTGCCTCTGCATTTCTGGGAGCAGATTCTGTAGAGTGCTCCAAAAGGATAATGAAGTCAATGATGAAGCAATGGGGACTTTAAGTCGTTAACGTCCCTCTATAAGTGCCAAAATCACTCTATCAGGGATTTGTCCACACAAGGAATTCACCTTTTTATTTCTTACAAATAATGTGCTGCCATGAAGAGAAATACAAATACTCATTCTGAAATACTCTATAGCAAAATCTACAAAGCTTAACATCTGCAAATTTTCTCCTTAACATCTATTTTTCATATGCTCCATTGCTCCTTTTTATTTTTGAATAATAAAAAAATGCAAAAGAAAATAACAGCAAATTAAGCAGAGATCCAGAATTGGCATGCAAAATACTGGTGTTTTCAACCAACATTTATCTTCACCCCATTGTGGAGAGCTCAATAAATGCTATTTGAATATGTTATCAATCATCTAACATATTAGCGTGGAGAGATGATGCCAAACTGCTTTCACCTTTAAAATACCTAATTCTGGAAAGGACACGTGACTGTACATAAAACGACCTCATTTTCCCCCATTAATTAGACCTGGGCAGATAATTTAACGGCAGAAAATTATGATGGAGTTCATTTTATCATTTAGCAGTTCAATTATACAGCAATTCACATATATAGGCATATATGTGTTACTATATATGCATAGATGTATATTATTAACTTATGTCTTGCCATTGAACTGAGAATAAAATCCAATGTCCTCACTGTAGATTAAGGTCCTTCATGATTGAGCCCTGGTGTATCTTTCTGACTTCACTTCCCACCACTCTCGTCCTCCCTCCCTGTGTTCCAGCCACACTCACTTTCCTTCTGTTTTTTGAACACATGCAGCTCATTCTGCTTATGCGCTTTGCAGCTGCCTGTTCCACTGCCTATAACATCCTCACCTAATACGGCATGTAGGACTTTGCTCAAATAGGTCTCTGCTCTCCCTTGGCCCTCTGTGTAGCAGCAGCACCCTTCTTCATCACTGTATCACTACTAGAGCAATTATCCAAAATTATCTTATATAGCCATATTCTTTTGTCTGTGCCTACTAAAATGTAAGCTCCTTGAGAAGTCAAACCTTGTTTCTTTTATTCACTCTTACTTTCTCAGCACCTAGGATTTTTTTTAATAAAATGCATTTTAATTACTATATGTTCTTCAATAATGATTTGGAATATAGAGAAAACTCGAGGGAAAAATCATTCATAATCTTTTCATTCTACTGTAAGTTCAGTTAATTCAGATGTATTTCCTTCCAGTATTTTTCCTCTATTTAAATTATAATGTTTATTCCAACTCGCATCCTACTGTTTCTTAATGCTTATGTCTGCCTATGTCAGAATCATCCTGACTCATTTGAGTGCCACAACAATCCTGTGAAACAGCAAAACCAAGCTATTATTAACAAATTACAAATAAGGAAACTGAAACTCATGAAGGCTAAATGTCTTTCTTGCGCAATGTCACCCACTCTGAGTCTAGGTTTGGCCCATCTCTCAACTTTATTGTCCAGAATTTCTATTCATAAATGATCTGCTCATTTTTCCCCACAAAGCATGACCTTCTTTATCACCATCCCTTCATTCCATTGATACTAAATCTCTTTTCAGCTACTTAAATCTTTCCCTTTATATCCTGCCTCTTTTGATAAATCTGGACAATCTCAATTCTCTATACTTTTTCTCTTAATATGTATTTACAATTCAAATCTCTGTCATCATTTCACACTTGGCATATGATATGTAAATAGCTCATAAAAATTTAATGGAAGTATTCTGTCTAATTCAACATCTATTTCTTGTTTGCAATCCCAGTGCCTATATCTTCTGATGTCTGTCCTCACAGTTCAACTGAATCATATGGATAATAAGACCATATTTGGTTCATCTTGTTTCCTTCCTCCAAACCATGCCCATGTGTCTATACATACTTAAAATGGATCATTCAACATATGTTTATACAGATCCTTTGTACCAGGCGTTTTTTAAGGTCCTGAGGATACTGCAAATAAATAAAACTAAACTCTCCCTGTTCTCTTTGCATTTCCATTATGGTAATTTTACTAAAAAAAATGGCATCAAAATATATAAGTGTTAAAATAAAGAGTGGTAAAAAGAACCTTGAGCTCAGTATTGAGAAGAGGGTAAATCTAAGTTCAAAGGTTTCACAGAGGAGATGGCAATTAATCTGGATCTTGGAGGACTAGTTGGAATTCACTACATAAAGAGGAAGGCAAAGTTCATCCCAGGCACCGGGAACATCATGTTAAACGTAGGCATAGGGTGTGAAAGAGAAGAGTACGGCAATGGCGAAAAGTCTGGCACAGAAAGTCATAGGTTGCTTCATTAATCTATACATTTCCAGTTCTCTATTAGATGCAGTGAGTCTTCAACTGACTTGGGCTTTGCCAGGAGCCTATTATCACCCAGAGTATAAATCTTCCTTCTTTGTCCTCATGTGAATGCCTGGAAAGGCAATAATAGCATCGCAAACTCAACATATTTAACAAAGGTGACCTTGTCAGACACGTGTTGACAGTAACCAGGCCAAAGTATTCCAGTAAATCTCACGAAAGCTTACACCAAATACATTTTATCTCATGCAGGGCTAACTAGTTTCCTCTATTTTCACAATAAAAAGGGGATAGTGTTTCATCCTAGATTATAACAGGCTGGTTGCCATTTTAATATCCATAAGTAAACCAGATAGTCAAGCATAAGTTAACTCATGTAGATTTCTTATTTTTCTTAGAGTCTGAGGCAGGAGGATAGCTTGAATCCAGGAGTGCAAGACCGTCCTTGGCAGCACAATGAGACCTCATCTCTACAAAAAATAGACAATTAGGTGGGCATGGTGGTGCATGCCTGTAGTTCCAGCTACTTGGGAGGCTGAGATGAGAGTATTGCTTGAGTTCAGGAGGTCCAGGCTGCAGTGAGCCGTGATGGCACCACTGCACTGCAGACTGGGTGACAGAGACTCTGTCTCTAAATCAAACAAACAAAAATTTACAGGATCTCCTTTCCTGAGGATTCCTGACCATCTCTGAAATAATTTTTTTGGAAACAATAATTTAAGAATTAATTTTAGTAAATATGAAATTTATTCTTCTACTTTCTTCTGGAGCATAATTTTAAGTTATAATTCAAAAGAGAAACATATGATTGGGGATTTGATATAGTTAACCTACTTTTGTTCTAAAAATGTAGCAAAGCCTGGGCATGGCAGCTCACATGTGTAATCTCAATGGCCGTCTAAGACAGGAGGATCATTTGAGCCCAGGAGTTCAAGGCTGCAGTGAACTGTGATTGTGCCACTGTACTTCAGCCTGGGCAACAAAGTAAGACCCTGTCTCCAAAAAAAAAAAAAAAAAAAAAAAAATGCAGTGAAACTCAGAAAGGAAAAAGTCTTTTAACAACAAGAGCGTAAATAATGTATAAAACAAAACATGTCATTTTATATTCAACCACAAAAATTTGGCAAGGGAAGTTTATTGATGTCTATGATATCAGTGTCAGAACTAAAGGATGCATTTTGTAGTAAAGGGTGGCAAAAAAAAGGGTCTAACTTTTGTGGTCAATGCAAATTTGAGCATATCTATATATACTGAAGGGCCAGGGGCAGGGATGGGTTTTTCATAGAAGGGACTCATTTGCAAAACGTGCCCAGGGACATACATAGGAAGAAATTCAGGTTAAGAGAAGAGAGCAAAGGCCAAAAGCAAGAGGTGGACTTGGGAATAGAGGTGTGGTTTTGACACAGCCTCTCAGATTGCAATTTGGCCCATTCCTGAAGATGCATACTGCACTTCTAGGGGGAACAATGTCTCCATTAAATATTGAACAAAAACATAAGAACTGTAAGGCCTATCTCTAACTGTGAGCACAGAGTGTCATTACTTTAAGAAGGTGGAGCACATTTCTCCCATGCCTGAGGGACTGGTCCTCAGTAGCTGCAGAAGGATTGACAGGGAAGAGGGCAGAGGATAGTGAGCAACTAGAGCATGCTGAGGGCAGGGGCCGTGGTGCAATAGTGATCAGGACACAGGGGACACAATTAGGGGCAGCAAAGGTTTCCAGGAGAACCATGCTCTAGAGTCTGGGAGAATGTTATCTACTCCGGAAGAATGAGAAAACAGTGTTTAGGCACTTAGGCTCTCTGTGTGTGTAAGTAGGTGGCTGGGCCACAGAAGTTCTATTTTGCTAATAAAAATTTTGTATTTTATGTCATCTCTCAGTCTTAGGTGGCCTAAGAAAACACACTTTATACATATTAAATAGCTTTAATAATTTCTAGCAATCTAAAAAAATTAGTTCTTAATAACCACCATTAAAATTATCTGAATGTCCAAGATTAGGGGCGTGAATATGCAAATGGTAGCATATAAACTAGACAGAGTTTTATCCTGCCATTAAAAACACAGCAATTGTGAAGAGGATGAAAGTGCTTAACGAAAATAAAATACAAAAATAATATTCAGAATAGAAGAAAAAGGTAAAATATATGTGAATAGTAACACAACAAACAGTACAATTGTGAGTGTAATGTAGCTGCTTTTAAATTTTCCTTTAGTGTATAAGAATCAAGATAAAAAGGCCGGCATGGTGGCTCATGCCTATAATCCCACCACTTTGGGAGGCCAAGGTGGGTGGATCACCTGAGGTCAGAAGTTCGAGACCAGCCTGGCCAACATAGTGAAACCCCGTCTCTACTAAAAATACAAAAAAAAAAAAAAAAAATTAGCCGGACATGGTGGCACATACCTGTAGTCCCAGCTACTCGGGAGGCTGAGGCAGGTTAATCACTTGAGCCCGGAAGGCAGAGGTTGCAGTGAGCCAGGATCGAGCCACTGCACTCCAGCCTGGGTAACAGAGTGAAACTCCACCTCACCAAAAAAAAAATAATAATAATAATAAAATAAAATAAAAATAAGAATCAGGATAAAATAATGAAGAAAGAAAATTGCTTCTCCTACCCTGGACTAGAAGGACTATAAGCATGAGCTATTTTATTTCAACATCATTTGCAGTGTGTAATCTTATTGTCACATGCACAAATATATAATTTATAATATATAAAGGAAACTCTGGCCGATTGGGTTGCATTTGACTCTTACTTTCATTTGCTAGGCATGTCCTAAGAATGGGATCCCTACATTTATGCCTATAGACTTAAAAGTGCAATGGTTATAAATGTCTTTCATCTCAGTAACTCAAATGGTCACATAATAACACTTCAATTCCATGGAACTCTATGTTTGTAATAAGTCTTGTATAAACTTGTTCATATCTGTATGATAACTTGTGATATTTTCTCCATGATTCTATGGTTTTTCTCTCTCTATTCAAAACTGTCCATAATACAAAACTAATGAATTTATACACACAGTTAATAAACAGATTTTATTTTCCTATTTATTTTTTGTTCACTCAATAAACTTATTGAGTATTTATGATGTGGTAAACATTGTTCTTAGTGCAGGAATGAGAATTACGTTAATTCTCTCTTATCCTCAGGGAATGTGTTCTAAGATCCTCCCATCCCTCCAGTAGATGCCTAAAACAATAGGTAATACCAAACCCTATATGGTATATACTGTTTTTTCTATATATACATACCTATAATAACATCTAACTTATAAAATTAGACACAACAAGAGATTAAAAACAACAACTAATAATAAAATAGAACAATTATAATAATATGCCAGCATTACTACTCTTGCACTTTGGGGCCATTATGAAGTAAAATAAGGATGACTTGGCCAGGCATGGTGGCTCACGCCTGTAATCCCAGTACTTTGGGAGGCCGAGGTGGACAGATCACCTCAGGTAAGGAGTTCAAGACCAGCCTGGCCAACATGGGGAAACCACATCTCTACTAAAAATACAAAAAACAGCTGGGCATGGTGGCACATGCCTGTACTCCCAGCTACATGGCAGGGTGAGGCAGGAGAATTGCTTGAACCCAGAAGGTGGAAGTTGGAGTGAGCCGAGATCACGCCACTGCACTGCAGCCTGGACCACAGAGCAAGATTCCATCTCTAAATAAATAAATAAGGGTGACTCAGACACAAGCCCTGCAATACCATGACTGTTGATCTGATAACCAAGATGGCTCCTACATGACTAATGGGCAGGGGCCTCAGACAGCATACTGGACAAAGGGACGATTCACATCCTGGGCAGGATGGAGTGAGATTTTGTCACACTACTCAGAACGATACACAATTTTAAACTTATGACTTATTTACTTTTGAAATTTTCCATTTAATATTTTTAGGTCACAAGTGACCGTGGGTAACTAATTTATATATTTTGCTCAAGATAAAAAATTAATGAGTTTGCTTATTTATATGAATTACTTCTTTTATCCTTTGTGGTTCAATAAATCATTGAATCATTTTTAAATGATTCAACTTATTTTAAAATTATTTTTTAAAGTACCCTTTATTTTCATTTAAAAAACAAAATGTTTTATTTATTTATTTGACATTTATTTATTTATTTTGAGACTGGAGTCTCGCTCTGTTACCCAGGCTGGAGTGCAATGGCACGATCTCCGCTCACTGCAACCTCCGCCTCCCGGGTTCAAGCAATTCTCATATCTCAGCCTCCTGAGTAGCTGGGATTACAGGCGTGTACCACCACGCCCTGCTAATTTTTGTATTTTTAGTAGAGATAGGGTTTCATCATATTGGTCAAGCTGGTCTCGAATTCCTGACCTCAGGAGACCCACGTGCCTCGGCCTCCCAAAGTGCTGGAATTTACAGGCGTGAGCCACCGTGCCCAGCCTAAAAAACAAAATGTTTTAAAGAGTATTTCACTAATTTTAGACATGACCTCTTCAAGAATAAATGTAATTTCTACAAATATTTTAAATGCTTTCTATAATCCTCTTTGTGTTACTCAAAAACTATACCAAGACGGGAGCCAAGATGGCTGACTAGAGGCAGCCGGGAGAAACCTCTCCGACCGAGAAACCAGGACATTGGGAGGCTGGCACACACTCTGAACAGGTCTTTGCAGGGAAGGCATTGAGAGTGGATGAGGGAGGACGCGGATGCTGGGCTGAAGGGGGAGAAAGCTAGGAGCCCTACATGGGGCTGCCCAGCACCAGGAATCCTTCCTGGTCCCCAGCAACTTCTGGGGTCAGTTGAACAGGTGAGGAGTGGCCTACTCCTGCCATGGACCTCCAGCATCCTAGCAGCGGAACTCACGACCCCCACGGACACCTGAGCTGACACAAAGACAGCTGCTTAGAGAGGTGGCAAAGGCAGACTCCAGCCAGTGGGGAGCCCAGAGGATTTAACAACAGCAGAATATGGCCAAGAACGCCCATCCCTCAAGGCCTGCCGTGCTTCTATAGGAGACTTTAGCCTTAGGGTGACTGTTGGACCCGGACAGAGCAGGGCAGTCTTGCCCGTGGGATGGGGCCAGTCCTATCTGAGCATCTCCTGTCTGCTGGCCTTTCCTGGAGCTCCAGCCTGACCATGGCCTCTTGCAGAGCAGCTTCAGATGCCCAACCAGAGTGCTTCCTAGGGCACCTCATCAGAGCTCCTGCACTGACAGACCATCAGAGGGCTCCAGCAGAACAGCCCCTACCGATGCATAATGGTTTACCTGCAGCCTCCCCCAGCCACAGCCTCCCCAACCGCAGCCTCTCCCCAACATTTTGCCAGCATGCGCTTACCCATGCCTCACACCCCTCCACATCCCCCCAACACTGCTTTGCTGGCCCACACATGCCAGAAGACCTTGTCTCTCCTCCCCTGCCAGCGCATGCTCATCCTACCATACCCCCGGCTGATGTGTGGGCAGCCTGCTATGCTGGCATGAATGCACACAGGAATACTGGCAACCTCATCCCCACTGGTGCCCTGCCCCTGCTGTGCTGCTACCATGCACCGCCAGCAGATTGCTGCCACCCTGCTCCTTCTGGAGCCCCACCCCAGCTGACGCATGGGCACACGGCCATGCTGCCACAGCTGCTGTCACATAAAAGTGAGCATGGATCCTGCTGCCACCACCCCAACAAAGAGCTTTGGCTGGCAGTCCCCTATCGGAGTGTTGTGGACAATATAGAGCATGAACACTTTCGCCCCTCCAGTGCAGCAGATGCCTAACCTTGAAGGACCAGAGAACAAAGCGGGGGGGGCCTAGTGCCAGTTCCTCAGAGTTAGAGTATGAAGCCTAGGAGTGCAGGGCTGAGCCTTTGCTCCCTATAATCTTACAGAGACAATGCCAGTTCACTAAACACCACAATCACAACCTCCAAGCGCATCAAAGAAGATAAAAGCAAAAAACAACCCATCCAAAAAGTAACAATTTCAAAGACTGAAGGAATATCAGCCCACACAGATGACAAAGAAACAGCCCATGAACTCTGACAACTCATAAAGCCAGAATGTCTCCTTACTTCCAAACAACAGCACTAGTTCCCCAGCAATGGTTCTTACCCAGGCTGAAGTGGCTGAAATGACAGAACTAGAATTCACAATATGAATAGAAATGAAGATCATCAAGGTTCAGGAGAAAAAGTCAAAACTCAATCCAAGGAATCTCAGGAATACAACAAAATAATACAGGAGCTGAAAGACAAAATGACTATTTCCAGAAAGAAATATTCATCTGATAGAGCTGAAGTACTCACTAAAAGAATTTCATAATACAATCACAAGTATTAACAGCAGAATAGACCAAGCTGATGAAAAAATGTCAGAGCTCAAAGACCAGTTCTCCAAATTAACTCAGTCAAAAATAAAGAAAAAAGAATAAAAAAGAATGAACAAAACCTCCAAGAAATATGGGATTATGTAAAGAGACCAAATTTATGATTCATTGGTATCCCTGAAAGAAAGGGAAAGAAAGCAACTTGGAAAACATATTTGAGGATATCATCCGTGAAAATTTCCCCAACCTCATTGCAGATGCCAACATTTAAATTCAGGAAATGCAGAGAACCCCTGCAGGATACCAGACAAGATGATCATCCCCAAAACACATAGTCATCGGATTCTCCAAAGTCGCAAATAGAGAACAAATGTTAACGGCAGCCAGAAAGAAGGGCTAGGTCACCTATAAAGGGAACCCCATCAGGCTAACAACGAACCTTATAAGCAGAAATACTACAAGCCAGAAGAGATTTGAGGCCTATATTCAGCATTCTTAAACAAAAGCAATTCCAACCAAGAATTTCATTTCCAGCCAAACTAAGCTTCATAAGTGAAGGAGAAATAAGATCTTTTCAGATAAGCAAATGCTAAGGGAATTAGTTACCACCAGACCTCTCCCTTACAGGAGGTCCTTAAGGGAGTGCTAGATATGGAAAGGAAAGACTGTTAGCAGCTACCACAAAAACACACTTAAGTACATAGACCACTGACACTATAAAGCAACTACACAATCAAGTCTGTATAACAATCAGCTAACTTGATGATAGGATCAAATCCACACAAATCAATGTTAACCTTGAGTATAAATGGGCCGAATGCCCTAATTAAAAGGCACAGAGTGGCAAGTTGGAGAAAGAAGCAAGACCCGAGTGTATGCTGTCTTCAAGAGAACCTTCTCACATGTGATGACACCAATAGGCTCAAAGGGAAAGAGTTGGAGAAAAATCTATCAAGCAAACAGAGAAGTGAAAAAAGCAGAGGCTGCTATTCTAATTTCAGACAAAATTGACTTTAAACCAACAACAATCAGAAAGGACAAAGAAGGGCATTATATCATGTAAAGAGTTCAATTCAACAGAAGACCTAACTACCCTAAATACGTATGCACCCAAAATAGGGGCACCCAGATTCATAAAACAAGTCCTTAGAGACCTACAAAGACTTAGATAACCACACAATAATAATGGGCAATTTCAACACCCCACTGACAGTATTAGACAGATCATTGAGGCAGAAAACTAACAAAGATATTTAGGACCTGACTGACACTTGATCAAATGGACCTAATAGACATCTAAGAACTTTCTACACCAAAACAATAGAATACACATTCTTCTCATCTGCACAAGGTACATACTCTAACACTGACCACACAATCAGCCATAAAACAATTCTCAGCAAATTTAAAAAAAAAAATCATACCAACCACACTCTTGGACCACAGCACAATAAAAATAGAAATCAATACTGAGAAGATTGCTCAAAACCAAATAATTGCATCTAAAGTAAACATCCTGCTCCTGAATGACTTTTGGGTAAACAATGAAATTAAGTCAGAAGTCAAGAAATTCTTTGAAACTAATGAAAGCAAAGATACAACATGAGAATCTCTGGGACACAGCAAAAGCAATGTTAAGAGGAAAGTTGATAGTGCTAAACATACACATGAAAAAGTTAGAAAGATCTCAAATTAACAACCTAATATCACACCTATGGGAGCTAGAACAACAAGAACAAACCAACTCCAAAGCTAGCAGAAAGCAACATATAACCAAAATCAGAGAAGAACTGAATGAAATTGAGGTACAAAAACCCATAAAAAAGATCAACAAATTCAGGAGTTCTTTTTTTTGAAGAATAGGCAAGATAGATAGACTGCTAGCTAGACTAATAAAGAAAAAGAAAGGCAATTAAAATAGACACAATCAGAAATGACAAAGGGGATATTGTCAGCAACCTCACAGAAATACTAAAAACCCTTAGAGTCTATTATGAACACCTCTATGCACACAAACTAGAAAACCTAGAAGAAATAGATAAATTCCTGGAAACATACAACCTCTTAATATTGAACCACAAAGAAATTGAAACTGGATAAACCAATAGTGCGTTTTGAAATTGAATGAGTAATAAAAAGCTTACCAACCAGAAAAAGCCCAGGACCAGACGAATTCATAGCTGAATTTTACCAGATGTATAAAGAAGAGCTGGTACCATTCCTACTAAAATTATTCCAAAAAATTGAGGAGGAGGGACTCCTTCCTAACTCATTATATGAAGCCAGCATTATTCTGATACCAAATCCTGGTAGAGACACGATAAAAAAGAAAACTTCAGGCCAACATCCCTGATGAACATAGATGCAAAATTCCTCAATAAAGTACCAGTAAGCCAAATCCAGCAGCACATCAAAAAGCTAATCCACCATGATCAAGTAGGTTTTATCCCTCGGATGCAAGTTGGTGCAACATATGCCAATCAATAAATGTGATTCATCACATAAACAGAACTAAAAACAAAAACCACATGATCATCTGAATAGATGCAGAAAAACCTTTCGATAAAATTCAACATCCTTTCAAGTTAAATACCCTCAACAAATTAGGCACTGAAGAAACATACCTCAAAGTAATAAGAACCATCTATGACAAACCCACAGCCAACATCATACTGAATGGGCAAAACTGGGAAGCATTCCCTTAGAGAACCAGAACAAGACGAGGATGCTGACTCTCACCACTCCTATTTATCATACTACTGGTAGTCACAGCCAAAGCAATCAAACAAGAGAAAGAAATAAAGGCATCCAAATAGAAAAAGAGGAAGTCAAACTATTTGTTTGCAGATGATATGATTCTATACCTAGAAAATGCCATAGTCTCTGCTCAAAGCTCCTAGATTTGATAAGCAACTTCAACAAAGTTTCAGGATACAAGATTGACACACAAAAATCAGTAGCATTCCTATACACTAATAACGTCCAAGCTGAGGGCCAAAACAAGAAAATAATCCCATTCACAAAAGCCACAAAAAGAATAAAATACCTAGGAGTACAGATAACCAGGGAAGTGAAAGATCTCTACAGAGACTGATAAAACACTTCTGAAATAAATCCTAGATGATACAAACAAATGGAAAAACATTTCATGCTTGTGGCTAGGAAGAATCAATATTGTTAAAATGGCCATACTTCCCAATCCAGTTTATAGATTCAATGCTATTCCTATCAAACTATTAATGAAATTCTTCACAGAATTAGAAAAAACTAATTCTAATTCATATGGAATCAAAAAGAGCCTAAATAGCAAAAACAATCTAAGCAAAGAGAACAAAGTTAGAGGCATCATATTATCCAACTTCAAACTATACTACAAGGCTACAGTAATGAAAACAACATGGTACTGGTAAAAAAAATTGACACATAGATGAATGGCACAGAATAGAGAGCCCCAGAAATAAAGTTTTACACTGACAACCATCTGATCTTCGACAAAGTTGACAAAAAAAAAAAAGAAAGAAATAGGGAAAGGACTGCCCATTTACTAAATGGTGTTGGGATAACTGGCTAGTCACAGGCAGAAGATTGATACTGGACCCCTTCCTTACACCATACACAAAAATCAACTCAAGATAGATTTAAGGACTTAAATGCAAAACCTGAAACTATAAAACCTGGAAAATAATCAAGGAAATACCATTCTGAACATTGGCTCTGGCAAGGATTTCATGATAAAGATGCCAAAAGCAGTTATAACAAAACAAAATTGACAAGTGAGACCTAATTAAACTAAAAAGCTTCTGTACAGCAAAATAAACTATCAACAGAATAAACAGACAACCTATGGAGTGGGAGAGAAAACTCGAAAACTATGCATCTGAAAAAGATTAAATGTCCAGAATCGGTATGGAACTTAAGCAAATTTACCAGCAAAAAACCAAACAACCCCATTAAAAAGTGGGCAAAGGAAATTAACCAATGCTTTCAAAAGAAGAAATACATGTGGCCAACAAGTATATGAAAAAATGCTCCACACCATTGATCTTTAGAGAAATACAAGTCAAAGCCACAGTGAGATATCATCTCAAACCAGTCAGCAAGGCTATTAATAAAAAGTAAAAAAATAACATGCTGGTGAGGTTGTAGGGAAAAGGGATCACTTATAAACTGCTGGTGGGAATGTAAATTAGTTCTACCATTGTGGAAAGCAGTTTGGTGACTTCTCAAAGAACTTAAAACAGAATTATCATTTGACCCAGCAATCCCATTATTAGGTATACACCCAAAGGATTATAAATTGTTTTACCGTAAAGACACATGCATGCCTATGTTCACTGCAGTGCTATTCACAATAGCAAAGACATGGAGTCAACCTAAATGCCCACAAAAGGTAGCCCAACAATGGTATTGTTTAAAAATAAAAATAATAGAAAGCAATAAATGCTGATGCTTAAGACAGAATCATTTCTTCCTTCTCCAAAAATAAAAATAGAAATTAATTTTTTGAATGTTATTTAAAACTTTCCAGTCAATCCAAGCCACCATTTGGATATAATGTTGCTATCTGGTGCCAGGAACAGAAAACCAAATCTATCTCATGTGTATTAGGAACAAACTCATCATTTTTTATCCAAATAAATCCAAATGCATCCACAAACCTTACAAATTCTCAGCAAGAGTATACAGTAAGAGAATATTTTCCCACCCTGTAGAAAGTGTTAATCATCAATGAAATTTAAAATACAGTCCTTATCCTGAGGGAATCTCCACTCTAGTGTGTGGTGCAGAATGAAAGCCAGGCTGTGCTCAACTTCCTAAGACTATAATGATATTTTACATATAAATAACCCTTTACTGCTCCCAAGGATTTTTTTTATAACCATGACAATTTCTTTGTACTTAATTTACACAGATTTTGCTAAAATCAGTGATGACAAATTTGTTTTCAAATACACTCATTACTTACATTTTAAGTTGGCAAATTCTTCCACTTTGTAACTTTGATGTCTGGATGCATGAGACCATATTCTCAGCCTTGAGGACCTTGCTTCTCTAGCTCTGACTGGTTCTAATTCCAACATCCTTCTGAGTCCGGGTTTTCTTGGTCCCATCCTACCTTCCTTCCTTATTACCACTCCCCTCACTCCCCCCCCACTCACATACTCACCATCACTACAATGAATCTCTCAAAGTTCTTTTTAAACACCATTACTCTCATGCAATCATTTATTATTTAATGGGGAAAATATTTTATACTTATATTTTAGAGAGAAACTATCTTTGTGTAGAAAAATCGTTGATAAACTGAGGTGCAGATAAAACTTTCAGGGCATCAGTAATAAAGAGGCAGGGCCACTAAGGAGGAAGCTGAATAGGACTTTGAGGGAGGCAGGAACAATGATAAGAGGGAACGAAAGGATGACCAGCAACATAGCGGTGGGTTGGAAACCTGCAGCAACAGGGATGCCTAACAGTAGTTTAGTCTGTTTGTATTGCTGTAATTGGCTTGCCTCTGATCTCACCACACCTTGGCGAAAGCTCATTACACACACAAAGGTATTGTATGAATGATTTTGTGGGAAAGTTAAGGAAGAAAATTCAACCTTTTAGGCAAAATAAAGGAACAACTACAGGATTAGTCGGCTGGGAAAGTTAGTCCTCTATGGGTCTCTGGCCCCTCTATATGTCTTAATGGATACATTAGTTTTCTCTGGCTGCTGTAACAAATTACCATAAACGTTGTGGTTTAAAACAGCAGAAGTTTCTTCTCTCACAGTTCTGAAGGTCAGAAGTCCAAAATCAAGGTGTTGGCAGGGCTCTGCTCCCTCTGCAGGCTCCAGAGAAGAATCCATTTCTTGTTTCTTCTATCTTCTTGGGGCTGTGAGCATTCCTTAACTTGTGTCTGCATCACTCCAATCTCTATGTCTGTGGTCACATATCCTCCTCCCCTTTACATATGTCAAATCTCCCTCTGCCCCACTCTTACAAAAACATTTGTCATTGGATTTAGCTCTCACCCAGATAATCCAGGATGTTTTCATCTCAAGATCCTTAACCACCACATCTGTAAAGACCCCTTTTCCAATTACTGGTTCCAGTGATTAAGACATGGACATATCTTTTTGGGAGCCACTATACTCTGTCACCTGGCCCCCCAAAATTCACATTCATGCCACATGCAAAATACATTCATTAAGGTATCTCAACATTTCCAAATGGCTCAACCCATTACAGAATTAACTCTGAGCTTGAAATCTCATCTAAATATTGTCAGCTCAAAAGTCCCAAACCTCATCATCTAAATTTGGTGTGAGTGAGATGCCAGGCATGATCTGTCCTGGGGCAAAATTCCTCTCCATCTCTAAGCCTGTGAGCCTAGAAAATAGGTTATCTGCTTCCAAAATATAATGGTGGGGCAGGCATCTGATAGACACTCCCATTTCAAAAGGCAGCAATTGGAAGGAGTAAAAGGGTCACCAACCTTAAACAAATTTAATACCTAGCAGGAAATTTTCCATTAGATTTCAAGGCCTGAGAATAATCCTCTGTTGTTCGAGCCTCTGTTCTCTGGGCTGTCAACCATAGGCCTCTGGGCTCTCAACAGCTCCTCTGGCCTCTGCCTCTCTATCACCTTCAGTCAAAGATGGCAATGTTTCTGCTGAGATAACATTTTTTTTAAAATTTGCAGGTTTCTTATGTAGGTAATGCAGGATTCATGCCACTAAACAAAAGAGCTCTCCACAGGAAATCTTTCCTGGATAACCTCATCACTATTTTGATTGCTGCTGAGATGGTTGAGAGGATCCGGCAACCACATACCTAATCTTTTCCACAAAAGGATGTCTAGCCACACCCTTTGCTTTCAGAGGATGCTTTTCTAACAGTGAAACTCCTAATATGAGTGTCTTCATTCCGCCTGTTATAACAAAGTACCATAGACTGGGTGGCTCAAAAACAACAGAAATTTATTTCTTAACAGTTCTGGAGATGGAAGTCTAAAATCATTGTGCAGCATGGTCAAGTTCTGGTGAGAGCCTTCTTCCAAGTTTCAGGCTGCTGACTTCTTGTTGCATCCTCACAAGGCAGGAAGACAGCTCTATCCACATGACCTAATTATGTTCCAAAGACTCAATCTCCAAATGCCATCACACTGGGGATTGCATTTCAACACATGCATTTTGGAGAGACACAAACATTCAGTCCATAACACTCAGCATATATATATATAATATATAATCAATCTAGATAGGCTGAGAATTTGCCAGATCATCAAGTGGTGATCCTTCAAATTATCTCTTTCCTCTCACAATTTACTATATCTAGCAGGTAAAAACAGGCTACACCTTGAATATTTTGCTTGAAAATTTGCTCAGTTAAATATCCAAGTTCCTCACTTAAAAGTTGTATGCTTTCTGAACAACAGTAAGACCCAATTAGGTCAAATATTCTGCCGCTGTATAAGGAGGACATTTTCTGCAGTTTCCAACAGCATATTCCTGGTTTCCTTCTGAGCCCTCACCAGAAGTAGCTTGAACCTTCATGTTTTTACCATCAGTCTCCTCAAGGCAATCTACAGAAACCCTCTTTCCAGATAAGGTAATACTCATAGGTGTTGGGGATTAGAATAGAGACATATTTGGGGGAGACTACCATTCAACTTAATACAATGGGTATATCAAGAATGCAAGGCCCTATTATTTACCTGGGCCATTTCTTAGCATTGTGTTTATGATGAATAATATTGAGGGGTGAGATAATCTCTTCCCCCAGGTCAAAGAGAAGGCTTGCTGACTGCTTGCTATAAAGCAGCAGGTCCACCAAGCTCATTGTTTCTTTCCTGTTTTGCACCCCACTGTGTGCAGGTGTCTGTCTGGGCCCCTTCATGTAACACTGTGAGACTAGAGTGGGGAAAGGGGAACTGATAGACACATGCTCATACTCGTGCTGCCTGCTGTGCTGTGAGTAATAAAGTCCTTCTCTGACTCATGCATGTCATGGCATCTTGCAGCATCCATGAGACAGTATCAGGCTAATGTATTGACTGTACCTAGGGTCAAAATCAAATACCAGACCTGGCAGAGTGGAGAATAAACACTCTGCAGTCAGGAAGTGAGGGCCCAAGTCAATGAAAATGCACATCTCCTGGGAGTTCACGGAAATCTTGAGAGGGCACTGCATTTTCTTATAAGAATGGAATAGGGATTTGAATAAATCTTATCTCAATTTTAAGAGGCAGAGAGAGAGACTCTAGCTGACATCTGGCGATAATATCCTGCTTCATGATTTGCGGCTATTTGTTTTTTACAGTGTGTCCATATATCATATGTTTGACACTTACTTTGTGTTCATATCAAAGAAATACATGAGCGTCACTTCCATGACCAGAAATAAACCCCTTAAACCATTAAGCCGAAGGGGGTGTTACAAACTGAATTGTGTCTCTCAAAATTCCTGTATTCAAACCCTAACCCTCAATGTGATTGTATTTGGAGACAGAGCCTTTAATGAAGTGGTTAAGGTCAAATGAGGTCCTAAGAGTGAAGCCCTAATCTAGTATGACTGATGTCCCTACAAGAAGAAGAGACACCAGAGATCTTTCTCTCTCAGTACACACATAGGGAAAGGTGATGTGAGGACATGGTGAGAAAGTGCCCATCTATAAGCCGGGATGAGAGTCCTCAGTAGAAACCAACACCAACCTGAGAGAGCCTTGATCTTGAACTTTTAACCTCCAGAACTGTGAGAAAATATGTCTCTGTTGTTTAAGCCACCTAGTCTGTGATATTTTGTTATGATAACCCGAGCTGACTAATACAAGGAGAAAGTATATTACACCAGAAAATTCCAATTTACTATTTCAGGTTTTGAAGATAATTCTGTCCATACATTTATGCACAGATATAAATATAAGGACAGATATACAATAATTCCAGTTGTATCATTTAAGGTTTATATTTTGTGTGAAAACAATCCAAAGTTGTTTTCATTTTGTTTTGTAACTGCATCAAGTCCTGGAGTACTGTGGCATGTGTTTAGATCATTTGGAGGCCCTTTCACATTTCAAAAATTCAATCTTCAGGCCAGGAACATCTCCAAAAGCCCATTGCAATTGCCTCTAATGTCCATTTATTATGAGTTAGTGCTTCTTAACAACTCAATAGATTCTCTCTTTTTCATAAGATTGCTGGAGGGTAAGCCACCATCTGGTAGACTTGCTGTCTCTCAGTGGCTGAGAGGAAGACAGTGAAATACAGAAGAAAGTGTGTTGGCCCAAGAGTTACTAGAAATACCATCTCATGAAGTCACTTTCTACTTCTCCACTTCTTCCTAAATTGCTTCTATGTGAAAGGATAAACTTTCTCTTTTTTTTCTCTCTCTCTCTCTCCCCGTTTCTCTCTCTCAAAATAGCATATTTTGTGTGTATTTAGCAAGTCAGTGCCTGTCACCTAACTTGCTCATTAGCAGGATATGTCTCACATATCTTGAGGCAATATATGGAAAAAACAGACATAACTGAAGTTAGTATTTCTTTTATTATACCCTGTTCACAAGCCACTTCTCTATAAATTTTGGTTAGGGTCTTTTCTGACCATCCTAGCCTGTGCATACCTTTCTTCCAACTCCTTTGATGCTCACTATTGGCAGCTCTTACTGTAGTGTACTTCCTGGAAATCCAACTGACTGCCTGACACACTTATGCAACTCGTTTTTTCCTAGTTTGGGGCTCTGCTCTAGATCACCTCTTCACATGACAGCAATTTTATTAAGTCCTATTCTCTAAAGAGAACAAGAGAATTCATTTTTTCTTCTAGCATGCTACATTGAATTTTTAAAATTATCATTATTCGTAGTTAGGAAAAGCTCCTTTCGCTTTCACACCTCCCTGTTTGTGATGCCATGCACATGTTTAGGACTGTTTTCTAAGTCTGCATAGGAGCTACAGCATTTCAAGGCACTTCATGCTTTGTTTTATAGTGATTAATCCAGAACCTCTGAATTGATGAAGTTGATTAATGAATTTTTTTGATGTTCTTGTTGTTGAAATATGTTGTGTTAGGATAGAAAATAGACAGTGACCTTAACCTTTTGCATGTTGAATGAAAATATCTGGCACTGTGAAAACAGAGGAAGGGAAGTGCACAGGGAGGGCCCCTGAAACTTCGGCTTCACTTGTTTTATGATAAATATGCCTTTGACCCTAACAGAGAGGGGCTGTGTCTATTTTGTTCACTGATATATTCCCCAGCACTTAGAGTAATACCTTGCACATGGTCGTGGTTCAATAATAATTACTGAATAAACACTGATTGCTTCACCTTTCCACCTAACAAGTTACGGATATAATAGGAGATTAATAAAGAACAGTTTAATTAACTAATAAATCCTCAGAATTCTAGACTGATTCAAAGGAAAATGCTTGAATGCAGGCTACTGTGCAGGTATATACATCAATGAATTAAAAGACAGATTAATTTAAAATATACATACCTATATACACATATGTTCATGCAAATAAACACACTGTATTTTCTATTTAGAATTTGATAGAACATTTAACTTTTTCAAGAATCTAGCTATAGGAGAACCCTAAAAAGAAGATTGACTATATTACGGGGTGATGGCATGGCAGAAGTATGCTAATACCATTAAGAGATGTACACCATTTTTGAAAAATTTCACAACTGTAAGTTTTTATTTTAAGTTCTGGGATACATGTGCAGAATGTGCAGGTTTGTTCCATAGGTAAACGTGTGCCATGGTGGTTTGCTGCACCTATCAACCCATCACCTACGTATTAAGCCCAGCATGCATTAGCTACTTATCCTGATGCTGTCTCTCCCCTCGCCCCCACCGACAGGCCCCAGTGTGTGTTGTTCCCCTCCCGGTGTCCATGTCTTGTCATTGTCCAGCTTCTACTTACGAGTGAGAACATGCTGTGTTTGGTTTTCTGTTTCTGTGTTAGTTTGTGATGTACAGCATTTTTTAAGCTGAAAGGTGCATTTACTGAGCAAAGCCAGTAGTATATCGCAGTGCCTAAGAGCTTGGCCTCTGAGGTTTGAATAGTACTGTGACCTTGAGCAAGTTCCTTGTTTTGTATAAGCCATTCCTTTCCCATCTGTAAAATAGATATCATGTATATGTTTACCTCATTGTGGTCAGACAACGCATATAAAACTCTCGACCCAGTGTCTAACAAATGGTAAGTACTTAGTAGATTGTTTTTGTTTTTATGATTAGTATCATTATGCACTACTGAGGGGGGCACACTTCTTGAGAAATTTAATAAGGCATGGCAATTTATTATCCCACTTTCATCTTTTTTTTTTTTTTGACACAGAGTCTCGCTCTGTTGCCCAGGCTGGAGTGCAGTGGTGCAATCTTGGCTCATTGCAACCTCCACCTCCCGGGTTCCAGCAATTCTCCTACCTCAGCCTCCTGTTAGCTGGGATTACAGGCACCTGCTACAATGCTTGGCTAATTTTTGTATTTTTAGTACAGATGGGGTTTCACCACATTGGCCAGGCTGGTCTCAAACTCCTCACCTCCAGTGATCTGCCCACCTGGCCCCCACTTTCATCTCTAACATAAAAAGTATATCCTGAGCAAGTTTATATTCACGTTTCTGAAAATTGCTGTCTAATGGGTAGGAGGATGACATGTTGCTGCATTTTGCTGACGCACACGAGAAGCACACCACAAAAGCCAAGAAAATATTATCCTTCCATGGACCCTCCAGGAAGTCACACAAACAGGAAGTGGGGTTACTCAGACCCTGACTCTGAACCTAAGCAAATAGACTTCAAACTCTAAAGTGTATCTCATCATTACTCAGAATGTGTATGGCAACGGGAAATGATCATAGGTCACATTAGATCTTTTGAACACATACATCACCACAGGAAATCTCATTTTCCAATAGCATTGTCTTCATGTTGAAAGGACAGTAATGCAAGTAGAAAGTCCTCTCCTCCCCCTCCAAAAAAAAACAAAAAACAAAAAACAAAGCAACTAAACTTAGAAGTTGTAGGCCTTTTGGAAATGACCACACACTGTGTAAAGATTTAAGTTCTGCAATGTTTGGTTTATGGCTCTAGTCCTTAAACAAAGTGTTAGAGCAAAAACCAAAAGCACAAAATGACCCTTACAACTGCTTTTGGAATGCAGTGGCATAACATTTCCCCTTGCTTTTATTAAAAAAAGAAAGATGCAATTTTCTTAGAAAGTCCTTGCTTTAAGTGTCAAACTTTACATTCACTAAGGATCTAGGTGCTACTATTCTCCTGTACAGGTGATGCTAGAAATGGAAAGAAGAGCTTCTGGAAGGGGGCTGGCTGCCTCAATCCTCCAGTCCCCCAGGCCTGACACTCTTTGGGTATACAATAGGCACTCCATAAAAGTCCCTTAAGAAGGTCCCTTAAATAAATGAATGATGATAAAAATGGATGCATACCAAGTGTACTGATTTTTAAAAAAATAATGTTCCATATGCTTTTACAATCTGAAAAATACTTTTTCACTTATAATCCCCTTTGATCTTCCCAATGACCCAACAAGGTAGGGAATTGTTTGCCTATGGCTTATCTAAAGTTACCCAGAAAAATGATGGGATTTAACTTACTCTCCAGAGTTGGAGTTCTCTTTCATGTTGCCATGAACATTAAATGTGCTTAATATATGTTCATTTAGTGCAGTGGTGCTCAACTGGATGCAATTTTATCCCTCAGAGGACATTTAGTAATGTCTGGGCATATTTTTGGTTGTCACTCTGGGGCAGCTGGAGTAGTATATTGCTATTAACGTCTAGTGGGTGGAGGACAGGGCTGATAATCAATATCCTACAATGCACAGACCAGACACCCCCACCCTACCTTACTACTTCAAAAAAAAATTATCTGGCCCCAATTGTCAATAATATCCATGCCCAAACACTGTTCTAAACAACAAATGGGGCCTCGCATGGTCTCTCAAAAGTTTGTAATCCCAGCACTTCGGGAGGCTGAGGAGGGCAGATCGCTTGAGCTGAGGAGTTCAAAACCAGCCTGGGCAAACGTCGTGAGACCCCGTCTCCAAAAAATAAAAATAAAAAAAAAACAATGAATGATCGAGGACCATTAAGTTTATTAAGTTACTACTTTGTTTAAAAATATGTCTGGAAATCTTTTGACACTCCCCATCCATAGGTGGAATCTAAGTCTCCTCCCCCTGAATCTAGGTGAGACTTTGTGATTGCTTTGATGAATAGATGCAGTTATGTGATTTCTGAGCCAAGGTTATAAAAGCCCATCCATTCTGCCAGTTTCTTTTGGGATGGTTGCCTTTGGTGCCCTACTCACCATGCAAGAAGTCAACTTACTCAGAGGGCACCATGTGGAGAGGCTTGAGGATACCACAGGAAGAGGGAGAGCTGCCTCCCTCTAACAGTATGTGAGAGACTTCGAGTGAGATTGCCCAGCCAAGCCATTCTCAAAGCCCTGACCCAAGACACCATGAGAGATAATAAGTGAGATTGTGGTTTCATATCACTAAATTTTGGGGTGACGGGTTACATGTCAAGGGATAACCAGAACAGTCTACAGATTCAGTTACTCACAGTCAAGTGCTCTGGCAAACAGAATGTCTTCCCTCTCCCTTAAAGGGTTCTGACCCATGGAAGTGTGGAAATTTTAACTAGAAGATGGCCATTCCTCAAGTGAAAATGGATTGTAATCAGCCTGTGGGGAATAAAAGACAAAGGGCAGTTTGTCAAAGAGATTTTGAGAGGGAGCCCCAATGGGTAGCTTAAAATGATGGACACTATACTGGCTGGAGTGTTCTGTTCAGGTTGGAGTCATGGGCTTTAGTCACTTCAAGGCTAGTTATCATAAGAATAAAGCAGGACACTGAACTAGATGATATCTTGAGGTTTCTTCTAGGTCAAATTTCTAGAATACCCTAATCTAAAAATATTTTTTTCAAAAGATAGGCATTTTAAAATCGTAACTTGAAAAAATGCACCCTCATGAATAAAAAGAATGGAAATAAATATGGAGCACCACTTTATATCCATCAAACTTCAAGAAGTAAATGAAAATCTAATGCTGATGAAATTGGTAAATTCCACATTACAGATGGCTACACTGTTCCATATGCAACAAGAGCTAAAAAACACACACACTCTTTGACATAGTAATGCCCCTTTTGGAAATGATCCAAAAGTAAAAAGAAAAGAAAAAACTTCTTGTACAATGATGTTTATAGCCACATTATTTACAGTGGGGGGCAAAATATCCCACAGGAAACAACCTAAATATCTAACAATGGGACAATAGTTAACCATGGCATGGCAGGATGCATTAAAGTTATAAATATAAAACTCACATGGAAAAGTATATACAAAATATATTAAGTGATAAAAGTGCAGTATTCATTTGCATATAGTGAGTATATCTATGAAAAGATTATATTCATATAATCACATGTAAATATCAAAAGAAATATAAATATTTTTTCTGTTAATTATTTTAGTATGTGTCATTTTTCTCTAAAGATATTTAAATATTCAACTTTATAAAGAAAATCCACAAAATAAAATTATTAATCAAGTTTAGTATTTCAATGGACACATTTACTTCACAGTTAAAGAAAAGGGAGTAATTAATACAAGCAAATATACAGATATATATTAAAAAGTGAGTTGAATTTATTGGTTAAAAATGTTTTATACTATAAAATTAAAATTTTAGAATACTAACCAATATTGAATATTGTTTTAATCTATTTTGAAAAAAATCTAATTTTCTATCAGTTAAAATGCCACATCAATAAATAGTATGAGGGGAATTTGGAAAATTAAAAATCAATATTTTTTTAAAAGGGGACTCTAAAACACTACTCCAGATTTTCTCCTTTGGCAATAAAAGACTTTGTTATTTTAACCAACTCTCCCACTGAAGATCACTGAAAAATTGCAAGAAATATAAAACAAGATATTTAAGATGTCTTCTAAAGCATCAAATTGCTAAGAAGATGGGGTGAAGAAAGAAGTTCAGAGAAATGACTCAGGCAGACAGTTGGATCACTTTTTTTTTTTTTTTTTTTTTTTTTTTTTAGAAAGGGCCTTGTTCTGTCATCCAGGTTTGCTACAGCCTTGACCTCTCAGGCTCAAATGATCCTCTTGCCTCAGCCTCCCGCGTAGCTGGGACTACAGGCATGCACCACGATTCCTGGCTAATTTTTTAAATTTTTCTTTTGTAGAAACAGAGTCTCGCTATATTGACCAGTCTAGGTTCAAATTCCTGGCCTCAAACAATCCTTCTGCCTTGGCTTTCCAAAGTGCTGGGGAGTTGAATCACTTTTTGTCTTGCTAGAGGACAGTGAGGAAAGCGATTTGCCAATCCTAAAAAGGATCTGAAAAGTGAAATCCAAGACCTGTCAAAAGTGGGGTATCTGATAAATCCCAGGAATAGAGTTTATGCTCAAAACCACTGCTCCTTACATGACATGTGAACCATAAGTAAAGCAGCCCTTGAATGAATTGTCTGGGTAACCTATAAAAAATCAAGCCCTGAAATTGTATGAAACTGATAAGGAATTCTAGTACCTCCAGGGCACTGCTTCAATTAGCAATAATCGCACCTCAGATAAACCTCATTGGTCATCACACTGCCACTGCAAAACTTCTAGGGTATTGTCTCAATAGAAGCAAATGAAAATGCTTTATTGCTGGGTGTGGTGGCTCACACCTGTAATTCCAGCACTTTGGGAGGCTGAGGTGGGTGGACCACTTGAGGTCAGGAGTTCGAGACCAGCCTGGCCAACATGGTGAAGCCCCATCTCTACTAAAACTACAAAAATTAGCCCAGCATGGTGGTACACACCTGTATTCCCAGCTACTCGGGAATCTGAGGCAGGAGAATCGCTTGAACCTGGGAGTTGGAAGTTGCAGTGAGCCAAGATCGCATCACTGCACTCCAGCCTGGACAACAGAGCTGGACTTCATCAAGAAAAAAAAAAAAAAAAAAGAAAAAGAAAAAGAAAAAAAAGAAAATGCTTCATGTAGAAAAATATCACCCAAGCCTCAAACTATTTTGTCAAATAATTTTTTCTAATATAACGTCTAGCTAAGATAAGCAGGCACCAGGGGAAAGAAAGCAACATAAATGAGAACCAGCACTAACTTTACAAAAGTTGTGAAGGGGACAAGCTAAACTTAAACATCTTAGCAAAGAAATTTAGAAAAGAACCAAATAGAAACTCATAAACTGAGAAATATAATAACCAACATTAAGAACTCAATGAATGTTTTAACTCCAGAATACACACTGTTGAAACAAAAATTAGTAAACAGTAATATAGGATAAAAGAAACTAACCAGAATGAAGTGTAGGCAGACATATGGAGGGACAATACAGTAGAGAGGGTAAGAAACATAAAGAATTATAGGATAATCACACTCATGAACATGAATACAAAAATTTTAAACAAAATCCAGCAACCTATAAAAAGAACATGTGGATCAACTTGGGTTTATACCACAAATACCAGGTTTTCATCACATTTTAATATCAATCAATGTAATTTTCCACATTAATAAAGAAGAAAAATTTATGTAATCACCAATAGATGCAGAAAAATATTTATAAAATTAATACTCAATTGTCACTTTAAAAAATCTCTTAGCAATCTGGTGATGAAGGAGAACTGTGTGATAAAAATACTATACTATTTACTGTACAGTGGTGAAAACAAAAGAACTATATCTATGTGCAACATATAGATTAATCTCATAAATGCAATGTTAAAAAATTCAAAAACAAAATAATATGTATTGCATAATTGTGTGTGTGTATACTTAAAATCTAGCAAAATTAAACCCTTGAGTGTAGATGGTATATTTAACTAGTAGGAGTATAAATGAAAGCAAGGAAATCATTGCTAAAAAAATAAGACTAGAGAAATGGATTTGTGATTGGAAAACAACATATAGGGGACTTCTGGGATCCTGGAAATCTTTTATTTTTATTTTTTTATCTGAGTTGTGCTTACACAACATTTCAAAAAATTATGTGTTAAGCTGTGTTGGGAGACATGCTTCCATGGAGATCTAACACACCTACATATCTGCTGAGTATGCCTGAGATGCAAGACCCTGATGACTGTTTACCATAGCATTTCTCAGGGATGTCTTTGCAGTGAGCAGCTTTGAAGAATGAGGTAACATCTCCCTGTGGGACAAAGAACAGGCTTTCTGACTTGCTACAAAACAGCAGATTCACCATGCTCAGTGTTCCTTTTCTGTAATGCAACTTACTGCATGTTTAGGCATCTATCTGGGCCCTCTGTGTTGCCCCTCTGTGTCTTGGTGGGCAAAGGGTATCAACACAGATATGCTGATCAAGTTACTTGCTGTGCAATGAGTAATAAAGACCTTTGTCTCTTACCCAGAAGTTTCATGTCTTGTGGCAGCATCCGTGAAATAGTAACAAACAAAATTACTAATTCTAAGTAGAGTAAAATGAAACCCAAGCCCTAAAAAGCTGTACATTTACCTTTTATGCATTTGTCTACATGTATGTTACATTTTACAATAAATAAAAGTTTTAAAATTTACTGTATTTGAATTTTGATTTTTTTTCTTTTTTAATATATCATTTTCTGAGTGCTTACTATGAGCCAGGCTCCTGAAATACAATGATAAATAGGACAGAAGGTAATCTTAAAGAATGTATTCAGTGGGAGAGAGAGTCAAGCTGAAGATAAATCATGGTGTTGCTTTATGAGAACAGAAAAGGGGAACAGAAAAGAGTTTGGGGAAAAAATGATATCTGTACTGTCCTAGTACTTTCATTAATCCTGTTACTTGTCAACAGAGCTATCCTAGTTAGACATGTTATGAAAAAGGAAAAACATTTTAAAAGCAAACAAACTCTGTCAAAGAAGTGAAAACAAATTTATCAACTAAAGGAATATTTTAGCAAATTCAGATACACTTACAAATAGAATTATTTTTGCATATACTAATTGGAAAGAAGTAGAAATTTTTCAGCTTGGCCTTCATTCAGAAAGTGTGTCTTTAATCCCATTACAGTAGCTGTCATACATGGCTCATAGATTCATCACTCATTGAATAAAATGGTGCCAAGAACCCTTGATACAAGTGAAGATGATATGGGCCTGTCTTCTCAGCTTGCAGTCTGTAAGAACAATAGCCAAGTTCTGAAAGGGTTATTGAAATAGAATGTAACATTGCTATGGAAGGGTCCAAGTGAGGAGTGATACCTAAATTGAATTAGAAGATTGGCAGGGTTCCTAGGGTGCATGAACCTCAGTGAAATTAAGATTTAAACGATGCACAGAATGGAGGCTGGGGCTAAAGAGTATTCCAGAAAGAGAGAGAGGACATGAAAAAAGGCAGGAGCTCATGGGACTTTGCCTTTTTTGTTTGTTTGTTTTTTGGGTTTCTTTTTTGAGACAGCGTCTGGCTCTGTCACCTAGGCTGAAGTGCAGTGGCACCAATCTTGGCTCACTGCAACCTCCGCCTCCCAGGTTCAAGCAATTCTCCTGCCTCAGCCTCTCGAGTAGCTGGGATTACAGGAACCTGCCACCACACCTGGCTAATTTTTTTGTATTTTTAGTAGAGACAGGGTTTCACCATGTTGGCCAAGCTGGTCTTGAACTCCTGACCTCAGCCCCCCAAAGTGCTGGGATTACAGGCATGAGCCACTGCACTCGGTCTGGGCCTTCACTTTTAAAAAGAGTTAAGGTGATAGCTCAATTGAACCATAGCAAAAAAAATAATAAAATGACACTAATATATTATAGGCAGATTATTTGAGGGGCAAAAATTAAATGCTGTGTAATAATAAAGGCATTTCTTAATTACCATGACTACTTCCATAAATTTTTAATCATTTTTCAATGTGGCATTAGATTTTCTCATTAGGGCTATTTATTACATTTTTATACTGAAAAAATAATAAAGATGACATAAAAGTGCCCCAATTTCCAAGGCTAAGTTTTTCCTTCCCCTCCTCCACCATAGAACACTAAGTCAATTATTTTGAAATATCTATTTTTATGCACCAGCATTCAGAATATGGTTTAGAAGAGGTTATGAAATCCAGGATGGTTTGGGGTCTCTATTCTAACAAGCATCTAAGAAGCTGTTGGCTAAAGGACTTGAAGGCAACTGGTAAACAATTTGGAATAGAGTTGTCTGACTGAACTGACCCGAAGCCAGCTTGTGTTCAGTCTGCATTTCTACATGGTATCCATGGAAATGAGATCAGGCCTGCACAAAGACAAACAAAGGCCACCTTCAAATGAATCCGGGAGAATGACAACTGCCAATGTTCAAGGCGTCCATCAGTGCAATAGCTTTGCTCATGCCTTTCAAAACACAATGAAGTAATCTCTTGCACTGACAATACAGTGATTCTTTTATTTCCATTGCTCTGTTTTATTTCCATTTTTTGAACACTCTTTTATTTCCATTGCTCTGTTTAAACATTAACTTCATTTTTATACAGAAAGCCTTTCAGTGGTCAGGAGTTATATATGGCTTCTGTAGCAAAAACTGTCTCTAGACACTTTAAACTAATAAATGGAAGAATTTCAGTCACCTTTTCAGAACAAGATAATAATGCAGGAATCTTTGCTGACGGAATTGCAAAGTTTTCTGTTACCTATTTGGGCAACAGAACAGACAAGTCTCTCAAAGGAAGTAAAATATATTTGAAAACCATTAACTGTCCCAACAGTCTATGGAGATGAAAACATTAGCCAAATATGCAGTTCAAGTTTATACTGGTTCTAAAATGTAAATTACGTGTTCAAGAGTTAGCAGGCATAGACTGGATAAAACACTTGAATATAAGCACTTTAATTATGACTAACAAAATTAAGAATAGACATCAACTTCTTTTCTAATTTATGATTCAATGAAAATGTTTTGAAATGCTTTGAAAACAACACTAAGTTACAGGGCAAAAAGCTTTCACATTTTACTAGCAAAATCTTTCAGAGACAACACTATTTCTCTGTGATATATGAGACTGTTATTTCTAACAAGATTATTTTGGGGATCTTTATTAAACTAGATAGAAATAAGGAATTGAAGGCTTAACTGGAGAAACATAAATCTATATTTCTAAAAGAACTTGTTTGTTTTTTAGGAAATCTGACTAAAGCACTGATATTAATTCTGCCACTGGAATTGGAGTGTTATATATTACATGCCCTAAAAACAGCTTATTAATCATAACTGCATTAGTGTGAAAAGTATGTTTGAAACCAAAATGTATACATGGGCTCATCAATCTAAGCAGCCACTCTGGAGGATGGGAGGTACCTTTTTCCATACCTCTGCTTTCTTTCCCTCTTTGCATACCTGGATCAACTTCACACCTTTCCCTGATTAGTTAATATCCTCTCTATTTCATAGCCCAGGGTCTGCTTTGCCTACCTTCCCATGATCACCTGCAGCTTCTAAGCAGGGGCTCCTTTCTGCCAGAGCTGTTACTGGTGCTGGACACCTAACTCTCTTCCTCTCCTTTCTCTCTGATAATATCCTTTGTATAGTCATCAAAGCTCCTCCCCTTCCCTCAGTTTCTCTTGTGCAATGAATCTCTGCCACATACATATACCTCAATGCAATTTTAAAACATTACAAGTGTACCATGCAGCACCATAAGTAACAGAAATAAAAAATCTCCTTATAATAATTTTTATGCAAGCCTTTCCCATGTTTGCTTAAAGGCAGCTGCTCCCATTTTACCTCTCTTGCTACTCTCTCCTCCCTTTTACTATCATACCAAACTTTCTCACACTCTCTACATTTCCTCATCTTCCATTACTCCTCCGGCCGCTCTGTTCTGATTTCTCTTTTTTCACTCCATGTAGACTGCCCTTCAAGACTATCAACTTGCTTGACTTCTTTGAAGAAGTTTACCCTATTCACTACCTCTTCCTTCTCCAAATAGTTCTGTGCTACCCCAGTTCTTGCAGTTGTCTTTCTACTTCTCCAGCTGTTCCTACTCTCTCCCTTCACATTTCCTCTTCCTCACCTGACCCTCTGAAGCAGTTCCTTGAGCCATGGCCAAAGCCCTCTTCTAGTCCCTTTGCCTGACTCATCTTGTTAATGTCCTGTCTTCAGTTATTCTCTAGGTGCCAGTGACTCCTAAATCTCTATCCCCATCTTACTTTCTTGCCTGTTCCTAACGCCACTACATATAACTATTTGCTAATTAGACATATACATCCAGGTGTACATCCAGATGTCTCAAACTCAATCTGTTGACCTGAACTGATCATCTTTTTCCTCCAACTTGCTCTCCTTCAGCACTGCTTATCTCAGTGAATGGCACAAAATCAACTGACTTGTCCATATCAGAAACCTAAGCATCAGCCTTATCTTCTCCCTCTCTCTCCACCTCCATAGTAAATCGATCATCAAATCCTGTTCATTCTTCTTCTTTAATGCCTTTCCAATAAATCCTCCAGTCTCTTTCCCTACTGCCACTATCTGAGTTTTTACCACCATCATCTCACAACTGGTCTCCTAAACTAAAACTAAAGCCCCCTAAATGATCTTGGTGCTTTCCACCTGGCCTCCATCCAACCCACTCTCCTCATCTGATCATGTCACTCCCCTGCTCAAGGCCCTTCAAGACCTTTCTACTGTTCTCAGGATAAAACCCCTGCTCTATATCATGATTTACAAGGCCCTTCAAGGTCTGGTGGCTGCAACTCAGCTTTCACTCTCTGGGAACAACTTGAATACCACATTGTGGGCATAAGGACCTTCTGTTTTCATTGCGTCAGTATTCTATTCAAGAACCTAAACATCTGCCCCAGGAACTAGGAGACGAGTCCTATTGCTAGTTATGTTGCTTGCTTTTCTAGTATCACTTACATCCATTTTAAAAGGTAGAAACTGTACTCCAGGATCTCTGAGGTTCTTCATGGCAGATCTAAACTGTAATGATTCTTACCTGTTTCCACGAAGACATCTCAGGAGGCTCGACACTTCAATGTATCACAATGATATCTTTCCATCCTCTGAATTCAACATGTTATCTGTACCACTCATTAATTGTGAACACATGACATGTATTATGCTATGGAAACTGATGTTACAGCTCTCTAAGTTATAGAAAATGATATAACCAAGTTTTAAATTATATGAAAATTTTAAAGACACCAAAACATACTATAATCTTAAATTCCAATAATTCAGATGTTCAAAGACAACATCAAAGTCCATTTCTTTCCATAAGGCTAACTCCAGTATACTGGCTTTATCCTTAAGCTAGTTGACATCGCAGTTGCAAGATGGCTGTAGTTGTTCCAAATTTCACATACAAACTTGACAATATTTTCTTTACCAAATATCTCTCTTAGGAATGAAAATTCTTTTCCCATAAGTCACCCAGCAGATCTCATTGGCCAACCTTGCATTACATGCCCATGGCTAAATCAGACACAGCCCAGATGCCTGGGACCAGCCTAATCACCCTTCAGCATCACCTCAATTTTTTAGCTATGCAGAAGAGGATGGTAACTCAATAAATGGACTTCTGCTAGAAAGGAAGATGACAAGGGGCTGAAATTGGTTAAGTATGCTTCAGGGCTGAGACAATTTCCTTTCCCTATGTTTGGACTTTTTTTCCAAATAAACTCCAACCTCTCTCAGCCATGTTTTAAGTTTTCTCTGATTCCACCTTGAGCCTAACACACAGCCTTACATAAAGTAGATACCTTATAAGAATATTATCAAGTATTAGTTTTATGAAATTCACTGTAGCCAGATCAATAAAGCCTCTATGGATCACCTGAAGGGGCATAGGAATCACTGTCATACACAGAGTCTATTGTCTCATGATTTGCAGTGCTAGGATTCTCCCCTGTAGGGAGCCACTCTTCTGTATGTTCTGCTGGTAAATGATTGGTCACTGAACAACTGGAAAAAAAGAACTCCACCCACCTTCCATTTCTTTCACTTGCCAATCAGAGAGGTGATCTTTCATGGTTTCTCTTGTTTTATGCTGTGCTAAATCTTTTAGTAATATCCCAAGCTGAGCAGTGTTGGTAGTCAAGACTTATGGCTTTAGTGGTAGAATTTATGTGATGCCTGGACACTTTTGGCCCCAAATATTTTCCCCATTCTTCCTGAAATTCTTGACTTTATACACATTGACTGAACATGTGTCTTTATTTTGCTGAATGTCTAAAATTACATCATGAGAAGCTCATCTCTTTACATTAACAAGCTTCTACCTTTTAATATCTCCAGGGCTGTCAGCACATGAAGACAGGGAGTAGTCATCATCCACTTTGGAAGGAATTTAACTGACACAGCCGCTCACAGCCGCTAACTCTTAATGTTGAAATCTACCTGTCTTGGTGATCATCCCACAAGGTGGTATGGGGTAGGTAACACTGGAATTTTAATCTTAGGAAAGTGGGGAGGCAGTGATGATATTTAAGCAATCACTTCCAAACCAGACCATATATCAGAAATATATGAGCCATTGTAAATACTGAATCCTAAACCCCAGTCCATAAATTTAAGTCAAACAGTGGCTCAGGACCTAGTATTAAGAGAGCAAAGCTTAGCTGAGGTTGGGCAGGTATAACTGCTAAGCCTTAGGGGAGCAAGGTTACTTTATCAGAGGGCGGCCTAAGTCCATTAAGGGGCTGAGGATGAGACCAGAGAGGTGGTTTAGGGTGGGACCCAGCAAAGTAGGTTACCTCAAGCTTTCCTTTTTGTTGCAAAAGTAAAAGTTCTCTACTTTATAATTTTGCTTGGGATTGACCCTTCTAGCATTGGATAATGGTCAGTTGCAAAGAGATGAGTGAAAAGGGGTGAAAGCAACAATGCAATGAAGGCAAAGGGAGTATTTGGAAAATATTTTCACACTAAATATGGTATGATCAGGTGTAGTCATAACAAAGAATGGTGTATATAGATGGCTTTAGAGTGTGTACATGTGTGGGCATGTGTGTGGTGTGTGTGTGTGAATGTGTATTTGTGTTCAGGAAAGCGTACAGTAAAGAAAAGATTGGATAGGTAGAATGTACCTTTTTATGACATGCCAAGAAATTGGCACTTTACCCTACCTGAGATGGGGAGCCACTAACATTTGAAACAAAGCAGTAATTGGATATGTATAAGTGTCTTAGAAAGATATCATTAGTGAAAATGAAGAGAATGGGTTGGAGAGATAAGAAAAGAAAATCCAGTTTAAAAGTTACATACAGACATAAGATGAGGGACTGACTGGGTGGCAGGAGTTGCATGGATGGGAGGAGAGCCAAGAGAATTTGGAGAGTGGCTGTGAGGTTGAAAACATGGGGACAAATTCCTGGCTTTCATGTTTGTGTGATAATAATACTGCCATTAAACAATGGTAGCCAATAGAGGAGAAAATTCTGGAGGACACGTATTAAATTCAGTTTTGGAAATGTTGAATCTGGCTTACTTACAGACTGTCTAGCTGGAGAAATTTGGTGGCTGACGGAAATACTGATCTGGAACTCAGAAGGGGAGGCTGGCTGGAGATAGTGACTTGTGCAGGGAATGGGCCCAGAGACAATCTGCAGAATGAAGAGGAGGATTCAGGATGAAACTCTGCAAACACCAACAAGGAAAGAGCCTGTGAAGGAGATGACGGGAGAGCAGCGAGGAAAGGAGGAGAAAAACAGGAAGAGAACAGAAGCCAGAAGTACAGGATGTTTCAGGAGGAAATTAAATATCAAAAGAAATATTTTTTTACAATAAGAAAAATTAGAATATTTACAGACTGAGGGGAAGTTACATTAGGAGAGAATTTGAAGACGTGCACTGAAGAGGGATGAGTGCTGGGGCAGGGTTTCAGGGATAGTAAGAAAAGATGTGGTCTAGAACCTGGGTGGAAGGACTATCCTTGACCTGTGAACATATTGGAGAAAATACGTGATGGCCTTCATTTCAAAATTACATTTGCCTTCTGCTAATGGCCTATATTTAGTTTATAGATTATCTAGGCCTCTTATGTTCTCTCTTTTTCATCCTCAGACTGCCCATTTACCATTTTCATGGTATTAAGCACTTAGAAATGAGCAATGAAAGGTGATAAATATAGGACTACACTATGAGTACAGTTTCTTCTTATTCTGGAAAGCAAATTTGAATGTAAGTGTTAAAACAAGATTTGAAGGTGATATGTTTTTAAAGTGGTTTGCATGTATGCTAGAGATGATACAAGATGTCTAAACACACATGTGTTTTATACATATTAACAGGTATATGTATGTATATTATGTATATACAATTGTATATACATAACACAGCATATTGTATACTCAAGGAACAGGTTTTCTCTTAATTTAAGATCATCATAATGAAGCTCTGTCACATACATAGCTTTTAAATTTGAATTTTTGTATGTGATATGATGCAATTGTACATACATATAATTTTATAATAGTTATGTGTGTGTGTGTGTGTAATGATAGTGAATGAGAAATTTTATACAGATAGGGTAATGCCATACAAAATTTTAGATACTACTGAGCTAGAGATTTCACTTATTCATGTTAACCTGGTATACTCATGGTACCAAAAAACGATGCTGCTTCTCCAGGAACCTCAAGTGATATCACAAATGAGAGAGCTTTCTTATGAGGATCTTAAATTAAGAGAAAACCTGTTCCTTGAGTATACAAATGGCTGGAGTAGGAGGAGGGAATAAATGCACAAAACTTTTGCAGACGTTATTTTCGATCATCTCTGCTTGCTTGCCCTGAGGTGTCCTTATTAACTCCAGGTTAAGTCTCTGTTCCTGACTTCACGCCTTGCAGCGCTACATTCCATTAAAGAATTTCTCACTGCTCTTTACATAACAAGCCTCAACACTTCAAAGATAAGAAAATGATGTTATGTTTCCACAGCTTATTTTAATACTGGGTAATTACAGAGAGATGAAAAGCTTGGGTTTATATTTCTATTAGCTCTAGTTGTCTTCCAGAGACTCATTTTCAATGTCAAGTCCAACTTTACCTGAAATCCGTAGATTAGGGTTGGTGGCCCCTCAAAACAACTCATCTGGTTCCCGGAGAAAGTATCTGAAGCACCCAATACAGGTGAGACAGAAAACCTAAGATGCCCATTCTCTGCTGGGGCTGGGGACAGTGGTGCTATTTCTCTCTTATCTCTGACCTGGAGAAAATGCCACCAGGTTGACGTGGACTGGGATTCATTCCTCCACAATAAAGAATAGCAAGTGGCTGAATGTCAGTCTCAAAGGAGGACAGCTTAGGAAATATTTATCTTCTTTGTAAAAAAAAAAAAAAAAAAAAACACACACACACTTTAAAATCAGAGACAACTTTTTTGTTTTGTTTTGATCGCTGTTCAAACTACAATATACAAACGTGTCTCCTTCTCCCTCCAAATAAACTAAAATTCTTAAATTTGACCACACTCTAGCTCTGCCTAATGGTCAGGGAAAAAGTACTCACGCGATGGTCCCACAAAAGCTCTCCACCCCAGCCTTATTTCCTCCTCTTAGTGTAAAAGAACTCAGGAGGTGGGCGGGCCCCACTGCCACAGCACTACAGTTAGAGCGGCTGCTCCGGCTTATTCTCTCATTGCGGCATCTAGGATCCAGAAGTGAAAAGAACTTTTCCTAGCCTAAGTTTACATTCGTCGAATAGACAATGTTACAACAATAAGAGGAAGGCAGAAGGGAAGGAAGAATCCCCCTCTGCCAAGTATTTAAGTGGCGCTTGGTTTATTCCAAGTCCCCCCGGGAAGAAACACAGCGCTTCGTCCTCAAGTAAGAAATAGAGACATTATTCACATCCTTGGGTTGAAAAATAAGCATTTTGGGGCTCGCAGGCTTCTGCAAAGCCAGCAAGCACCGCGCTGGGGAGCTGCAGGCCGCCATCAGCACTGGATTCCGGGTTTCCCTGGTCTCTGGCAGGCGCGGCACCTGTCTGAGCCAGGGGAAGTTGGGCTGCAGGACTCGCGGTCTCCGGGACACCCGCGGATCCCCACACTGTCCATGCCTGAGTGCGTGCGTGTCTCTGTGTGTGTGTGTGTGTGTGCGTGTGTGTACCTAAAACAAAGCACTCACTGAGATGACTTTGGAGGGTGCTTAACAGACAGGGCGAGACGCGCCTAATGGGGACGCAAGGCCTGGGATAGCAGGAAGGGGACGAAGAAGTATCTCTTTCCAAGCAGGTCCTGGTGGCTGGGAGCCCGAGTCCAAGTGGAATCCGAGGGAACACACGGAGCTCGCTCCCTAGTTCCGCCCAATCCCTCCAGCGAGCCCCAGGAAGCCGCGCGGGTCCCTCCTGCAGCCGTTGCAGAGCGAAATCCCCGCTTACCTTGACTGAGCGCTAACACCAGCAGCAGCGGCAGCGGCGCGGCCCCTGTCCGTTCTGGCCCCATCCTGGGTCTGACCGGGGGACCGTAGTTGCGCTGGGTTTGCAGAGGTTTGCAGAGGATACCCTTGGCCGAGGGATACGAGAACCTGCACACTCTAGAAGCTGTCCAGAGGGCTTCTCTCCCCCGCCCGGTGAGAGCAGGGAAAAGTTTCTGGGCAGCTCCTGCAGCGCCGAGGGCCCGCCCCGGCCCGCCCCTCCTGATTCCGCAAACACCGGATCTGCTCCGGCCGCGCCCCGCCCCACCCCGGCCCTGCGGCCCCGCGAGCTGCACCTCGGCTCGTCCACACCCGGGGAACCGCACCTTGGCTCCCGTACAGCGAGCGGCCCAGCCCCGGCAGGCTGGAGGCGGTGGGGATGGGGATGGCGCCCTGGCAGGCTTTCCTGCCCTGGACGGGACGGGTGGGTACATCCGACGGGCAAGCGCCCGCCCTGGCACCACTCCGCCCCCGCAGCCTGTCGCCAGCACGCAGGAGATGCCCCAGTCCCCGGGAGAACGTGGCCCCTCCGCAGCCCTTGGCAGCGCCCGGCTTCTGGCAGCGGGTGCCGAGGGCACTAGCCCTAAACCACAGTGCCTAGGGGCTGCGCGGTGCGTCCCTTTCTCTGTTTTTCCTAAGTGGGTGGAGAAAGGGACAAAAATAAGCGCAGAATGACCAGGTTAGAAACTAACTCATCATGAAAGAAGATCTGCTCACAAGTTATGATTATCCGAGGTGATATTTAAGCAATACCTGCTGCAAGAGCTGTGTGTGTGTGTGTGTGTGTGTGTGTGTGTGTGTGACAGAGAGACAGAGAGAGAGAAATCATCATTACTTCCTCTCCTCCGAGATAATTAAGAGCTGATTTAATGACTGAGTTTAGGAGATTAACTTCAAGGCCAGAGAAAATGCTGAGAGCCCATACATGCACTTGTGACTCTCCCTGTCTACATTACACCGTGACATAGACTGTGACCATTTTCTTCCATTATTTCAGTCTCACATCTGGAAAGAGAACATTCTATATCCGAGATTTTTAGTTAAAAACCTAAGAAATAGGATATTAATTTTTCTTGTCTGAATCTTATGTTTTATCCAAAAGTTTGGCCACAAATTTCCAGCACATTGCTGAAACCAGAATTCTTCCAGTGACTACTTTTGTGAAGGAACCAACTGTTTTCATAAATCAAGCTTAAGGAGTTATGAGTCTAATAATCATCATTATTGTCATCATTCCAGATCTTCATGGAATGCTACTATGAGCTGAATGGGATGCCTGAGATACTGCCTCTAGGAAGCAAAGTGGCTCAAGGTGGGAAGGACTTAATAATTCATAAAAATCAAGCTCTTCTCTTTACTATAGATAGGGCTGATGTGTCACATTGTTAAAGTATTAAATTGGTATGCATCAGATGTTGCTGTTGATGGGTTATGACTAATACCCTTTGAACCCAAATTATATAGTCCCAGGCTCTTTCCTGTTTTCTTATCAGTCACTTACTGGCTGCACTTACTCACCTTGACAAACACCTGAAGGCATTTTTTTCTGAATTGTCTGGGGTACTCACCTGCTTACTAAAACTCCAGCTATCACCTGAGAGCTCTTAGGTGGCTGCTCACTAACCGGTGACACGATTTTGACGCTCCTTACAGACTTTTTGAAGGAAGTCAGCCAGGTTTCAGGGAGATGAGTATCTGTCTGTTTCCTTCTGACTCACTGAAATGTGAGTAAGTGTTTGGAACAGACCTGTGTTTGGGAGGCAGGACACTTCCTTTAATGTGAGACAGGAATTTGTGTTTTATTTCTGGGGGTGGGGGGAAATAACATGCATCCTTCTTGGTTTTTGTTCTTAGAACTGGACAAATTAACATTACACTGGCATGAAGTGCAGAATAAGTCAGGAGCTATGATTTTCCAGAGCCAGGCAAGACTTTTAGAAACAAAGAACAAACTCCTGCCTCACATTAATTTTAAGAGGATAAAGTGTTCCTGAGACAAAGTAGTTTGAGAACCCCTTCCGGGGTGCTCTCCTGCCTAGGTGCAGTTGTGAGGGACACCACATTCAGAGCAGGAAATATGGAAGGTTAAGCTGGGGCTTCTCCAACTCTTTGGTCTCAAGAGCCCTTTACTCGGTAAGTCCTTTAACAAAAAGCCTATTATGTGTGAACATAAATAATGTACCTTTTATGAAAAATAACTATATTTCTCCAAATGAAAGAATCTGGGAGAAGAGTGGCATTGCTTTACATTTTTACTAATATTTTAAATATCTGGCTTAAAAACAGACATTTGGATTCTCACATCTGCTTCTGCATCCAATCTGTTATGGCATGTAGTTTTGGTGAAATTATATTGATTAATCTGGTGTTACACAGATATGGACTTAGAAAAACAGGAGATAATTCTGGATAATCCCCTGATACTACACCAAAACTCAACAAGTGGTAGTTTCTTAAAGTTGCAATGTGGAATCTGAAACCATATCAATGGTTTTTCCTATTCCGTGGCATTAAAATTCATTGATCTGCTGGCCTCTCCCTGTCCCTCTCCCTTTCTCTTCCTGTGAGTGCCCAGTGATGAAGAATACGATGACCACCAGTCCCCATCCTTGTTCTTGCACCATGAGGGCAAATGTCAACACAGTGAAAAACGCAGTAATGTCTCAGTATTGTTATAAAAATAGTTTTGACTTCACTGGCCACTTGAAAGGATCTTGAGAGACCCAGAGACCCTACTCCAAAAAGCACTCAGGGGTGAAGTGAGGCCTTCCCCTCTTTTTCTTTTCCTTAGCTCAAGAGAGAGTTTTGTTGGGGAAGATGGCTCAGATAAGTTTCCCCAGTGTTTCCTTCTGATCTGTTGTATTGTCATGCCCTGCCCTACTTTGCTTATCTCGTTTTCATATAGACAATCACCCAAACCAGAAACTTCTGCTTTCTTCCCCAGGTGCACCACCAGCCCCCTGCTAACATCCCATTCCAATTCTGTCTTTACACCCTACTAGGGTTTTCTGTGCCATCTCCTATTTTCTGTTCCACTGCTAATCTCTCTTTGGTTCAAACCCTTTTGATCTTTCACCATGGTGACAAACTCCCATATAATCTCTCTGTGCTTCCTTCTCTCCTGTTCCAGTTCATCTTTTATACCTGTTGTCACAGTTATCCAAAAATGCAGGACTGATCTGCTGAAAATCATTAGATGTCTTCAGGACATTCAAAGTACCTTAGTGTTTAAGGTCACGATTTGGCTCCAACTAACCTCTGTGGGCTCCGTGGCTATCTTTCCCTCTTGCACACTATGTTTAGGCCAAATTCACCAGTTCACTGGCCTGCCTTTCCCATTCTTCATTGTCAATTCCTTATTTTTCTACTTAGAATAGCTTTCTTTTTTTCTTCCATTGTTTCAAATTCTACTTCAAGGCTCCAGTCAAATTTTATATTATTAGCCCAGCCTTTCCCATTTTCTTCACTGAGAACTAATCATTCTTCTTTCTTGGCTCTGGTTTCCTCTAGCTTTTTTTTTGTTTTTGTTTTTTCCCCCAAATAAACTTTCTTTTGTATGTATTACAGAGTAATATATTATTGAGTTATATGTGTATATTCTACCTTCTCATTTAAATGCTGGGTCTCTGAAATCTTATACATTTTTGTTATAAGAGTCTAGTCCTATACCTAGTAAATAAATTTCTAATAAATATTAATTGTTATTATAATACATTGAAATGAGTTTCCTAACAATTCCACATTCTTCTCCCTAGAACTGAAAAGGGTGGTAAATATGAACTTCTAGGTAAGTCCTAGTAATTTTGAAGTGAAGTAACCAGTGGCTTCTCAAATGTTACTCAGTGAATCCATGGCATGAGTGAGTAAAGCTTAGAATCCATTGAGCTTGACTCACACACAAGTCTCTAAGCACTGGCTGGGGTGCATAATGGCCAAAATAAAAGAGACACTCCTAACTTAAACACACACAAAGCAAATAAAATAATTATAGATTTCCTAGCTTCCTGGACCCATCAATACACTGATGAATCATATTCATATTTCGATTCTAGCACTGCTATGGTTGACTGGCCTTATTTGTTTTCATGCATGTGGCAGACATGCAAAGCTATTTGCCAGCTCTGCCAATAGGGCTTTCTCAGAGTCTTCCATGATCCCCTTCTAGAAGTCACTGAGTCACATAATCCTGCCTCCTTGTCGCTAAGCCAAACACCTGACCAAGCTCGATCAATCTCCTAGGGATTTACATTCATGGTATACAGATTCTAGAATCTTTGCTGATCACATGAAATGGAAATTTGTGTTCACTTTGTACAACCATTTTCTTTCTTTATTTCTTTCTTTTTCCCTTTTTTTTTTTTTTTTTTTTGAGATGGGGCTTTGTGCTGCCTAGGCTAGAGTGCAGTGGTATGATCATAGTTGGTTTCAGCCTCAAACTCCTGGGCTCAAGTGATCCTGCTACCTCAGCCTCCCGAGTAGCTGGGCAGGCATGCACCACCACACCTGGCTAATTTTTTAATTTTTCTTTTTATAGAGACAGGGTCTCACTGTGTTGCCAAGGCTGGTCTGGAACTCTTGGCCTCAAGCGATCCTCCTGCCCCACCTTCCCAAAGTGTTGGAATTATGCCCAGCCCATTCATTTTCTTCAATGAGTGTAGAAAAAGCCAATCTGCACTGTTTATCAAAAACAGAGACAGATATGAGACCAAGAAACTGAGGTGTGCATGCATGAGACAGGACAGACAGAGAAAGAGAGAGACACGGAGAGAGATTGTTCTAGGTCTTTTAATTTTGTTTGCCGTTGTGTGAGATCTGACTGTTCTTCTTGGGTTTACGTCCATGAAATATCTGTGTATCATTCTATTACTTTTAGTGGCAAAAACCACAATTATTTTTGGACCAACCTAATAATAGTTTCTCTTTTTCTCTGAAGCTAATTTGAGCAGGTTTCTAGTCCTTGTACTAGACTACGTTTAAGACATATCTGTCTCTCTTCTGGGAAATCTTAAGGACTTCCAAGTTAACATGTCTCATTAACTTCTTTCACTCACAGTTCCTAAAATAGAGCCTGACACAGAGTTGATGCTCAGTGAATGTTTGTTCCCCAAATGAATAAACATATTTCTTCAACTAGTGACTAATGTCTTGATTTGTTAAGATGAACCCGAAAAAAGAAGAATTTTATCTCTTAGGACATGGAAAAGTTCAATGAAGGGGAAACATTGTTCATCCATACTTTAGACTTTTTTAAAGAAATGTGTCATGTGAAGGATTAAGGCTGCTTATGGCTATCTGCTACTCTACTCTGTCTGGAAAACTTGCATGTTCCAGTTAGAGGGCAGTTATTTTTCAGGGGTGAAAAATAAATCATATTTAAACTAGCCCAAGTCAAAGAATAGTTAATTGCAAGGATATGAAGAAATTTCTGAGAACCCAAAGACAGGAATTATAGCCCTTGGGTACTTAAAGTGGAGACTGGGAAGATAAGAACCTAATTAACTCTCTGCAACTTTTAGGGAATTCATGACTTGTTGGCTTTGCTTCTCTGTGTATACCTGCTCTATTGTCTTCTCTGTAGGCTGACTTCCTCCTTAATTACTCATCATTTCCATTGCCCTGTAACTTCAACTTGCAAGTGCCTTTAGTTTTCCATGGCTTGTCTCCAGTTAGGATTCTATAGACTTAATTTTAACTCAGTAAAGAAAGGGTCTTCTTCAGTTCGATACACTGTATGACCACACCAGATGATTTTTCTTTTTTTTAAAATTTCCTGCCAAGAACACGAACTTTTGTTCTTTAGGTAGTTATTATTCTTTTCTGAAGCCAAGACCTCTCCTTTTCAGCCATTTTGCAATTTAACTTTTAGTGCATCTTGAGTGACATGAACTCCTATTTTGTTTGAAGTAATTTTGTTGGTACCATTTAGATTGGAGCCTGTCCTTTTAGATGGAAACACATTTCAAATGTGTAACATCAAAAAGTCAAACAGAGCCAATTTTACCATTAGCATCTATTTGACTGGCAGACTAGTGAACTTTGCTTGCCCATCAAAAGAATGGAATCAGTGAAGCTGGGAGAGCCCAGAAAGATTTTGAACTTCAGTTTTTCCAGGAATCTCAGTTTTAATCACAATCTAAATATTTTCTGCTTTCACATTTCCTACTGTGCAGTATGAGAAAGCAACAGCTAGTATTCCTGGCTCACAAATGGTGGCCTATTTCATGGTCTCCTAATATTTGTCTCTAAGCTCTCTGCATAATTCTTCTCCAGAATTTCTATCCCTTTTTCTCACAGATTCTTATTATTTCTAACATTATCCTTCACTTGGATTAAGTTGAGAATCTGAGTTCTCTGCATAATTCTTCTCCAGACTTTCTATCTCTTTTTTCTCACAGATTCTTATTATATCTAACATTATCCGTCATTTGGATTAAGTTGAGAATCTTGCAATCTCTTCAGTTTTGTAACATTCACTCACTTACCACATATTTATTTAGCATCTACAATGTGCAAAGTATTGAGCCAAGCACAGTGTTGAGAATTAGTCATGACTACCCTCGGTGGCTATGCTCAATGGGCTTGAAATCTCATTACCAGATACTGTCTTCAGAGTCTTGTTCTAGCTGAAATAATATGCTTGGATATGAGCAGAACAAATGGAAGTTCAGTCTGGTTTATGCTATTCAGTAGAATGACAGAACGTTTAGGCACCTTTTATTTCTTTGAGACGGAGTCTTACTCTGTTGCCCAAACTGGAGTGCAGTGGCATGATCTCAGCTCTCTGCAACCTCCGCCTCCTGGGTTCAAGTGATTTTCCTGCCTCAGCCTCCTCCCAAGTAGCTGGGACTACAGGCACACACCACCACACCTGACTAATTTTTGTATTTTTATTAGACATGGAGTTTTGCCATGTTGGCCAGTCTGTTCTCTAACTCCTGACTTCAGACGATCTGCCTGCCTCGGCTTCCCAAAGTGCTGGGAATAGGTGTGAGCCACCATGCCCAGCCTAGGCACATTTTCTTTAGATGCATCAGGAACCTTTATAAAAGTACAGTTATATGGAAGATGGCTTGCACCATCAAAAAACTCTGTATGTGTAGATAAATGAAGACATTCTAAGGCTTGAACTTGAGAGGAACTAACATTTTAAAAGCCCCTAAAACCATAAACTTTCACATGGTATATCATGGTAATGCAGTTTATTTTCTTCTTGTAGTTGTAACCTATACATAGAGGCCCATTTTCTTCTTAGAGTTGTGGCCCATAGACCTAGAGGTAGTGACTTTTACTCATTTGTAAACTGAAAATTATCAGCCTCACCAGCCTCTCAGTACAAATGAGGTCCTATCCATGCAAATGCCCAGATGTCCTCCTCTCACTGTTCCACTTGTATATATAGGGCCCAGCTATGGTCTGAATGTGTCCCCCCAAATTCATGTGTTGGAAACTTAATCCCCAATATAACAGTGTTGGGAAGTGAAGTCTTTGGGGAGGTGTTGAGATGCGGGCTCCACTCTCATGAATGGATTAAGGACTTGACAGAGGAAGGTTGACTCCTTTTTGTCCTTGCATCTTTTGTCACATGAGGCTCCAGCAAGAAGACCCTCACCAGATATCGGTGACTAGATCTTGAACTTCCCAGCCTCCCGAACAGTGAGAGAGTACATTTCTGTTCTTTATAAATTCCCAGCCTGTGGTATTTTGTTGTAGCAACACAAATGAACTAAGTTCCTCAACCCCTGAGTTATTTCTCGCTGTGCTTAGAGATCAGTCCTAGCTACTGTTGGCCTGTTATTTGGCGGCCCATGTACTTATCCATCACAAAATTGGAGTAGATCCCTGTCCATTTCAACAACTTGTGATGACACTGGATGTTATTGTGCCAGGTCTGCTCGTGAGTCTGTCTGAAAATGAGAAGACTGCTGCTTTCCCTCAGACTAACATTTTCTTAGAGGGATTCCAAAGAAGTCTTTTGTATACCCCAATGTGTTGCACATTCTTATTTACCTGTAGTCATTCCCCCACGCCCCACTGGCAGGGTACCTGTGTACATCCAGAATAGCTGGGTCACCAGCATTCATATGAGAGGAACCACTGTAGACTCAGAAACACTATCTCCTCCTGACCTTTGGCTCCATTTCTGAATCTGGCTCAGAATTTTCCCTCCATATTTCCCTGCAATTTGGTTTCTGTTCCTTGCCATTCTCTGCCTTCTCCAACTACTTACTTCCACATTACATATATCACTACATCTCAGCTCCAGCCCTACCACAAACCCCTGCTGCATGTGTAATTTTTCTTTTAAGAATAAGATTTTAACAGTGATTTTATATATTTTTATTTAACAGCTGCATTGAGGTATAACTAATTATATAATTATAACTAAATAATAAACTGCACATCTTTAAATTGCACAATTTGAGATACAAAATCCCTGATCACACTCTTCAAAACTGCAGGAAGAATCATCACACATATGCAGTAGGTCATTTATACAGCATATAGGAACTGAGTACATATCTGCCTGAACAATGCAAGGCATGTAAATATGTTCAGTACCAGGCATGAGTCTTCCTAGCAGACCATATTGTCTGATAGGAAATACAAAGTGAAAAAAATCCAACTATGATATAAACAAAATCTCTTCCAACTCACCACACATACAAACATTACAGACAAGAAAACAAACTAATAAACATTAATCACAAAATATATCCATAGGATGGACTACTACTCAGTAATAAAAAGGAATGAACAATTGATACATTCAACAACGTGCATGAATCACGATCACAAATGAATGCTAAATGAAAAAAGGCAGATACAAAAGGTGATGTACTTTATGACTCTATCCATATGACAATCTCAAAAAGCCAAAACTAAAGCGACAGAAATCAGATCAGTTGCAGAGGCTGGGAATGGGGAGAGGAAGTTGACAAAAGGGGCACGAGGAAACTTTTAGAAGTGATAGTAAGATTTTATATCTTGATTGTGGTGGTGGTTACATGACTATATCAATTTTTCAAAACTCATTGAACTGTTGACTTGAAAAGGATAACCTTTGCTATGTATAAATTATACCCCAATAATTATGGCTGGAGTTTGAAAAGTGCAAACTAAAAAGAAAATAAAAGTCTTTAGAAAAGGAGACAAGCAGGGTAAAAAGTCTGGTCTACAGTAATGCCGTCTGGGAAGGAGCTGTGGTGGAAGGGGACCTTAGGATGCAATTTAAAGAAACAAAACGCCAATATTAATGCCACAATGTCTAGGAAAGGAAAGAAGAGAGACTAATTCTTCATAGGTAATCACTTACTTAAAAGGCATTTTCCATCTATCTAAGCACATTTGGCTGCCTTGACTAGAAGGTGATAAAAGAGAACGGATGTTTCTTTTTATAATCAGTGAAAATAATATTTAAACATAAAAGCAAAATGCCTCACTGGAGAGCTAAGTAGCCCCTAGGGTGTCTGAAGCAGTCTGTCTTCCTTAATTATTTCTATTAGTCCAAAGAAGCCTCCCTGACAATACCATCAAATGCAATTCAATCATGTGCTGGAAAATCTGGTGTTCATTTTCATTTTTGCCTTCAGCCAACTTTCGAACCCTGTGCGGTAAGAAATGGTTCTTTCTTCATGCTAGGTAGGTCCTGTTTCCTTCCATTCAGCATGTATTTATTGAGTTCCTATTGTGGCCAACTACTGCATGGAAAGCACAGTGAGGGAGAACCAGAAGTGCAATGCGCCCTCGCCTCAGGAAGCTGATGGTCAGCTGTGGAGTGAGACATACTCATGCAGTAACAGCCTCTGACTCTGAATTGGTGAGAGAATTCCCTGGGAGTCAACTTGCTCTCTGCATTGAGGAGCCTCATGAATGATGAACTTACCTTAATTAAGAAGATAGACAAAGCAATGATCTAGAATCTGAAAGAAAGGACTACTTTGATTACTGAAAAGTGCCTAGTCTGGCTTCTGTTGGTGAGCTACAACAAAGAGCAGAAAGAATTGGAAGAGGTTATTTCTAAGGGCCAGGAGCAGGGAGACTGCAGTTCATAGAGTGTCCATATATCCAAGGATGTTTGTGACTGTTCATATGAGCCCAGTTTTACCTTCACATGGGCCTGTAATAGATATTATATGGGTAAATGCAGATAAATAAAATACAATTTATGCCATAAGGACTGGGGCAGACTGTAATTGCCATTGAAATTCAGAGGAGGGAGAAGTCATAGACTACCCTGCTTTAGGACTTCCCTGAGAAAGAGAAGATCTGAGCTCTAGAGTTGACATTTAACTCAAATCTCTGCAAAAAGCACCTTCCAAAGAATTGTCAGAAAAGAATTTTGCACTAATAAAGTATCCTATGATATCTCGTTGAGGGAATAGTGACATTCAGGTTCATTATCACGGTTTGAGCTGATGATTTTCGTAGATGTGTAGGTACTTAGAATTTCCTTTCGAAAATTCTTTTTTTTTTTTTTTTGGTCAGCTTTGTAGGGATCAGCTTTGTGTCCACAAAATAAAATTTACTAATTTTTAGTGCAAATTTAGAGAGTTTTGACTTGTATACAGTCATGTAAGAATCATCATAGTAACAATGTGGAATTTTTCCATTACTTCAAAAAACTTCTGTCATGGTTGTTTGCAGTCAATCCTGTCCTTATGTCAGCTACGGGCAACTGCCTTTCTGCTTTCTATCACTATAGTTTTTCATTTTCTAGATTTCATACAGATGGAATCATTCAATATGTGGTGTTTGATGTGGTCGTTAGCATAATGCTTTTGAGATTAAACTATGTTGTTGAATATCAGTAGTTCTTTCCTTTTTTATTGGTGAGTAGTATTCCATTGCATGGCAATATCACAACTTACTTAATTACACTCAATTTTAAGCCATCCTAAATTGAATTTTCTGTTATATGAGGCCAAATAAACGCTTATTTATAATTTTCTGATAATGGAAGATGATTTGTCTTAATGTTTTGTAATATTTGGGTATTATAGCTTTGATAGTGTTTAAAACTTTGGAAAAATGTTAGAGGCACTTTTAGTGATGGAATTCTTCAAAGCCTCAATTCCCCATCCTCTAAACACCATTTTAAAATGTTTCAGAGGCTGGCTGGCAAGATGGCCGAATAGGAACAGCTCCAGTCTGCAGCTCCTAGTGAGATCAACGCCAAAGGCGGGTGACTTCTGCATTTCCAACTGAGATACCCAGCTCATCTCATTGGGACTGGTTAGACAGTGGGTGCAGCCCATGGTGGGTGAACTGAAGCAGGGTGTGGCATCGCCTCACCTGGGAAACACAAGGGGTTGGGGAACTCTCTCCCCTAGCCAAAGGAAGCCGTGAGGGACTGTGCTGTGAGGAACAGTGCATTCCAGCCTAGATACTACATTTTTCCCATGGTCTTCGCAACCTGTAGACCAGGAGATTCCCTTGGGTTCCTATACCACCAGGGGCCTGGGTTTCAAGCAAAAAACTGGGCAGCCATTTGAGCAGACACCAACCTAGCTGCAGGAGTTTTTTTTGTTTGTTTGTTTGTTTTCATACCCCAGTGGTGCCTGGAACACCAGTGAGACAGAAGTGTTCATTCCCCTGGAAAGGGGGCTGAAGCCAGGGAGCCAAGTGGTCTAGATCAGCAGATCCCAACCCCATGGAGTGCAGCAAGCTAAGATCCACTGGGTTGAAATTCTCGCTGCCAGCACAGCAGTCAGAAGTCAACCTGGGACGCTTGAGCTTGGTCGGGGGAGAAGTGTCAACCATTACTGAGGCTTGAGTAGGTGGTTTTCCCCACACAGTGTAAACAAAGTTACCAGGAAGTTCAAACTGGGCAGAGCCCAACGTGGCTCTGGAAAGCCACTGTTGCCAGACTGCCTCTCTAGATTCCTCCTCTCTGGGCAGGGCATCTCTAAAAGAAAGGCAGCAGCCCCAGTGAGGGGTTTATAGATAAAACTCTCATCTCCCTGGGACAAAGCACCTGGGGGAAGGGGCAGCTGTGGGTACAGCTTCAGCAGACTTAAACGTTCCTGCCTGCCAGCTCTGAAGAGAGCAGCAGATCTCCCAGCGCAGTGCTTGAGCTCTGCTAAGGGACAGACTGCCTCCTCAAATGGATCCCTGAACCCCGTGCCTCCTGACTCAGAGACAACTCCCAGTAGGAGTCGACAGATACCTCATACAGGAAAGCTCCAGCTGGCATCTGGCAGGTGCCCCTCTGAGATGAAGCTGCCAGAGGAAGGAACAGGCAGCAATCTTTGCTGTTCTGCAGCCTCCGCTGTTGATACCCAGGCAAACAGGGTCTAGAGTGGACCTCCAGCAAACTCCAGCAGACCTGCAGCAGAGGGGCCTGATTGTTGGAAGGAAAACTAACAAGCAGAAAGGAATAGCATGAACATCAACAAAAAGGACATCCACACAGAAACCTTATCCGAAGATCAACAACATCAAAGACCAAAGGTAGATAAATCCACGAAGATGAGGAAAAACCAGCACAAAAAGGCTGAAAATTCCAAAAACCAGAGCACCTCTTCTCCTCCAAAGGATCACAACTCCTCAACAGCAAGGAAACAAAACTGGACGGAGAATGATTTTGACGAATCGATAGAAGTAGGCTTCAGAAGGTGGGTAATAACAAACATGGGTAGAACATGCTAAAGGAGCATGTTCTAACCCAATGCAAGGAAGCTAAGAACCTTGAAAAGGGGAGATTTCAAGATGGCCAAATAGGAACAGCTCCAGTCTACAACTCCCAGTGTGAGCAGCACAGAAGATGGGTGACATCTGCATTTCCAACTGAGGTACCGGGTGCCTACACCACCAGGGCCCTGGGTTTCAAGCACAAAGCTGGGCAGCCATTTGGGCAGACACCAACCTAGCTGGGACTTGTTGGACAGTGGGTGCAGCCCATGGAGCATGAGCTGAAGCAGGGCAGGGCATCGCCTCACTTAGGAAGTGCAAGGGGTCAGGGAATTCCCTTTCCTAGCCAAGGGAAGCCATGACAGATGGTACCTGGAAAATTGGGACACTCCCACCCTAATACTGCACTTTTCCAACAGTCTTAGCAAATGGCACACCAGGAGATTATATCCCGCACATAGCTCAGAGGGTCCCACGCCCACGGAGCCTCGGTCACTGCTAGCACAGCAGTCTGAGATTGAACTGCAAGGTAGCAGTGAGGCTGGGGGAGGGGCGACCACCATTGCTAAGGCTTGAGTAGGTAAACAGAGCAGCTGGGAAGCTTGAACGGGGTGGAGCCCACTGCAGCTCAAGGAGGCCTGCCTGCCTCTGTAGACTCCACCTCTGGGGGCAGGGCATAGCTGAACAAAAGGCAGCAGAAACTTCTGCAGACTTAAACATCCCTGACTGACAGCTTTGAAGAGAGTAGTGGTCCTCCCAGCACAGAGTTTGAAATCTGAGAACGAACAGACTGCCTCCTCAAGTGGTTCCCTGACCCCTGAGTAGTCTAACCGGCAGGCATCTCCCAGTATGGGCCAACTGAAACCTCATACAGCTGGGTGCCCCTCTGAGATGAAGCTTCCAGAGGAAGGATCAGGCAGCAACATTTGTCGTTCTGCAATATTTGCTGTTCTGCAGGCTGCGCAGGCAAACAGGGTCTGGAGTGGACCTCCAGCAAACTCCAACAGACCTGCAGCTGACAGTCCTGACTGTTAGAAGGAAAACTAACAAACAGAAAGGACACCCACACCAAAACCCCATCTGTACATCACCATCATCAAAGACCAAAGGTAGATAAAACCACAGAAATTGGGAGAAACCAGAGCAGAAAAGCTGAAAATTCTAAAAATCAGAGCACCTCTTCTCCTCCAAAGGAGGGCAGCTCCTCACCAGCAATGGAACAAAGCTGGATGGAGAATGACTTTGATGAATTGAGAGAAGAAGGCTTCAGATGATCTGTAATAACAAACTTCTCAGAGCTAAAGGAGGATGTTCAAACCCATCACAAAGAAGCTAAAAACCTTGAAAAAAGATTAGACGAATGGCTAACTAGAATAAACAGCGTAGAGAAGACCTTAAATGACCTCATGGAGCTGAAAAGCATGGTACGAGAACTACATGACACATGCACAAGCTTCAGTAGCCGATTCAATCAAGGGAATAAAGGGTATCAGTGACTGAAGATCAAATGAATGAAATGAAGTGAGAAGAGAGGTTTAGAGAAAAAAGAGTAAAAAGAAATGAACAAAGCCTCCAAGAAATGTGGCACTATGTGAAAAGACCAAATCTACATCTGATTGGGATACCTGAAAGTGACGGGGAGAATGGAACCAAGTTGGAACACACTCTTCAGGATATTATCCAGGAGAACTTCCCAACCTAGCAAGGCAGGCCAACATTCAAATTCAGGAAATACAGAGAAAGCCGCAAAGATACTCCTTGAGAAGAGCAACTCCAGATACATAATTGTCAGATTCAGCAAAGTTGAAATGAAGGAAAAAATGTTAAAGGCAGCCAGAGAGAAAGGTCAGGTTACACACAAAGGGAAGCCCATCAGACTAACAGCTGACCTCTCGGCAGAAACTCTACAAGCCAGAAGAGAGTGGGGGCCAACATTCAACATTCTTAAAGGAAAGAATTTTCAACACAGAATTTCATGTCCAGCCAAACTAAGCTTCATAAGTGAAGGAGAAATAAAATACTTTACAGACAAGCAAATGCTGAGAGATTTTGTCACCGCCAGGCCTGCCCTACAACAGCTCCTGAAGGAAGCACTAAACATGGAAAGGAACAACCGGTACCAGCCACTGCAAAAACATGCCAACTTGTAAAGACCATCAAGGCTAGGAGGAAACTGCATCAACTAATGAGCAAAATAACCAGCTAACATCATAATGAGAGGATCAAATTCGCACATAACAATATTAACCTTAAATGTAAATGGGCTAAATGCTTCAATTAAAAGACACAGACTGGCAAATTGGATAAAGAGTCAAGACCCGTCAGTGTGCTGTATTCAGGAGACCCATCTCACATGCAGACACACACATAAGCTCAAAATAAAGGGATGGAGGAGGATCTACCAAGCAAATAGAAAACCAAAAAAAAGCAGGGATTGCAAGCCTAGTCTCTGATAAAACAGACTTTAAACCAACAAAGATCAAAAGAGACAAAGAAGGCCATTACATAATGGTAAAGAGATAATTCAACAAGAAGAGTTAACTAACCTAAATATATATGCACCCAATACAGGAGCACCCAGATTCATAAAGCAAGTTCTTAGAGACCTACAAAGAGACTTAGACTCCCACACAATAATAATGGGAGACTTTAACACCCCACTGTCAACATTAGACAGATCACTGAGACAGAAAGTTAACAAGGATATCCAGGAACTGAACTCAGCTCTACACTAAGCAGACCCAATAGACCTACAGAACTCTCCACCCCAAATCAACAGAATATACATTCTTTTCAGCACCACACCACACCTAATCCAAAATTGACCACATAGTTGGAAGTAAAGCACTCCTCAGCAAATGTAAAAGAACAGAAATTATAACAAACTCTCTCTCAGACCACAGTGCAATCAAACTAGAACTCAGGATTAAGAAACTCACTCAAAACTGCTCAACTACATGGAAACTGAACAACCTGCTCCTGAATGACTACTGGGTACATAATGAAATGAAGGCAGAAATAAAGATGTTCTTTGAAACCAATGAGAATAAAGACACAACATACCAGAATCTCTGGGACACATTTAAAGCTGTGTGTAGAGGGAAATTTATAGCACTAAATGACCACAAGAGAAAGCAGGAAAGATCTAAAATTCACACCCTAACATCACAATTAAAAGAACTACAGAAGCAAGAGCAAACACATTCAAAAGCTAGCAGAAGGTGAGAAATAGCTGAGATCAGAGCAGAACTGAAGAAGATAGAGCCACAAAAAACCCTTCAAAAAATCAATGAATCCAGGAGCAACACTAATAAAGGAGAAAAGAGAGAAGAATCAAGTAGATGCAATAAAAAATGATAAAGGGGATAGCACCACTGATCCCACAGAAATACAAACTACCATCAGAGAATACTATAAACACCTCTATGCAAATAAACTAGAAAATCTAGAAGAAATGGAAAAATTCCTGGACACATACACCCTCCCAAGACTAAGCCAAGAAGTTGAATCCCTGAATAGACCAATAACAGGCTCTGAAATTGAGGCAATAAGTAATAGCCTACCAACCAAAAAAAGTCAAAGACCAGACAGATTCACAGCCGAATTCTACCAGAGGTACAAAGAGGAGCTGGTACCATTCCTTCTGAAACTATTTCAATCAATAGAAAAAGAGGGAATCTTCCCTAACTCATTTTATGAGGCCGGCATCATCCTGATACCAAAGCTTGGCAGAGACACGACAAAAAAAGAGAATTTTAAACCAATATCCCTGATGAACATCGATGCAAAAATCCTCAGTAAAATACTGGCAAACTGAATCCAGCAGCACAACAGAAAGCTTGTCCACCACGATCAAGTTGGCTTCATCCCTGTGATGTAAGGCTGGTTCAACATACTCAAATCAATACATGTAATCCATCATATAAACAGAAGCAAAGACAAAAACCACATGATTATCTCAATAGATTTAGAAAAGGCCTTTGATAAAATTCAACAGCCTTCATGCTACGAACTCTCAATAAACTAGGTATTGATGGGATGTATCTCAAAATAATAAGAGCTATTTATGACAAACCCACAGCCAGTATCATACTGAATGGACAAAAACTGGAAGCATTCCCTTTGAAAACCGGCACAAGACAGGGGTGCCCTCTCTCACCACTCCCATTCAACATAGTATTGGAAGTTCTGGCCAGAGCAATCAGGCAGGAGAAAGAAATAAAGGGTATTCAATTAGGAAAAGAGGAAGTCAAATTGTCCCTGTTTGCAGATGACATGATTGTATATTTAGAAAACCCCATCTTCTCAGCCCAAAATCTCCTTAAGTTGATAAGCCACTTCAGCAGAGCCTGAGGATACAAAATCAGTGTGCAAAAATCACAAGCATTCTTATACACCAATAACAGACAAACAGAGACCAAATCATGAGTGAACTCCCATTCACAATTGCTTCAAAGAGAATAAAATACCTAGAAATCCAACTTACAAGGGATGTGAAGGACCTCTACAAACCACTGCTCAATGAAATAAAAGAGGACACAAACAAATGGAAGAACATTCCATGCGCATGGATAGGAAGACTCAATATTGTGAAAATGGCCACACTGCCCAATGTAATTTATAGATTCAATGCCATCCCCATCAAGCTACCAACGACTTTCTTCACAGAATTTGAAAAAACTACTTTAAAGTTCATATGGAACCAAAAAAGAGCCCACATTGCCAAGACAATCCTGAGCCAAAAGAACAAAGCTGGAGGCATCAGGCTACCTGACTTCAAACTATACTATGAGGCTACAGTAACCAAAACAGCATGGTACTGGTACCAAAACAGAGATATAGACCAATGGAACAGAACAGAGCCCTCAGAAATAATACCACATATCTACAACCATCTGATCTTTGACAAACCTGAGAAAAACAAGCAATGGGGAAAGGATTCCCTCTTTAATAAATGGTGCTGGGAAAACTTGCTAGCCATATGTAGAAAGCTGAAACTGGATCCCTTCCTTACACCTTAAACAAAAATTCATTCAAGATGGATTAAAGACTTAAATGTTAGACCTAAAACCATAAAAACCTTAGAAGAAAACCTAGGCAATACCATTCAGAACATAGGCATGGGCAAGGACTTCATGACTAAAACACCAAAAGCAATGGCAAGAAAAGCCAAAATTGACAAATGGGATCTACTTAAACTAAAGAGCTTCTGCATAGCAAAGGAAACTACCATCAGGGGGAACAGGCAACCTACAGAACAGGAGAAAATTTTTACAATCTACCCATCTGACAATGGGCTAATATCCAGGATCTATAAAGAACTTAAACAAATTTACAAGAAAAAATCAAACAACCGCATCAAAAAGTGGGCAAAGGATATGAACAGACACTTCTCAAAAGAAGACATTTATGCAGCCAAAAGATACATGAAAAAATGCTCATCATCACTAGCCATCAGAGAAATGCAAATCAAACTACAATGAGATACCATCTCACACCAGTTCGAATGGCGATCATTAAAAAGTCAGGGAACAACAGGTGCTGGAGAGGATGTGGAGAAATAGGAACACTTTTACACTGTTGGTGGGAATGTAAACTAGTTCAACCATTGTGGAATGTAGTGTGGTGATTCCTCAAGGATCTAGAACTAGAAATACCATTTGACCTAGCCATCCCATTATTGGGTATATACCCAAAGGTATATGCTGCTATAAAGACATATGCATGCGTATGTTTATTGCCTCACTATTCACAATAGCAAAGGCTTGGAACCAACCCAAATGTCCATCAGTGATAGACTGGATTAAGAAAATGTGGCACATATACACCATGGAATACTATGCAGCCATAAAAAGGATGAGTTCATGTCCCTTGTAGGGACATGGATGAAGCTGGAAAGCATCATTCTCAGCAAACTATCACAAGGACAGAAAATCAAACACTGCATGTTCTCACTCACAGGTGGGAATTGAACAATGAGAACACTTGGACACAGGGTGGGGAACATCACACACCAGGGCCTGTTGTGGGGTAGGGGGAGGGAGGGAGGGATAGCATTAGGAGATATACCTAATGTAAATGACGAGTTAATAGGTGCAGCACACCAACATGGCACATGTATACATATGTAACAAGCCTGCATGTTGTGCACATGTACCCTAGAACTTAAAGTATAATAAAAAAATTTTTTAAAAAACCTTGAAAAATGGTTAGAGGAATTGCTAACTAGAATAACCAGTTTAGAGAAGAACATAAATGACTAGATAGAGTTGAAAAACACAGCACAAGAACTTCGTGATGCATGCACCAGTATCAATAGCTGAATTGATCAAGTGGAAGAAAGGATATCAGAGATTGAAGATTAATTTAATGAAATAAAGAGTGAAGAGAAGATTAGAGAAAAAAGAATGAAAATGAATGAACAAAGCCTCCAAGAAATATGGGACTATGTGAAGAGACCAAACCTATGTTTGATTGGTGTACTTGAATGTGACGAGGAGAATGGAACCAAGTTGGAAAACATTCTTCAAGCTATTATCCAGGAGAACTTCCCTAAACTGGAAAGACAGGCCAACGTTCAAATTCAGGAAATACAGAGAACACCACAAAGATATGCCTTGAGAAGAGCAACCCCAAGACACATCATCATCAAATTCACCAAGGTTGAAATGAAGGAAAAAAATGTTATGGGCAGCCAGAGAGAAAGGTTGGGTGACCCACAAAGGGAAGCTCATCAGACTAACAGCAGATCTCTCTACAGGAACTCTACAAGCCAGAAGAGAGTGGAGGCCAATATTCAACATTCTTAAAGAAAAGAATTTTCAACCCAGAATTTCATATCTGCCAAACTAAGCTTCATAAGTGAAGGAGAAATAAAATCCTTTATAGATAAGTAAATGCTGAGAGATTTTGTCACTACCAGGCCTGCCTTACAAGAGCTCCTGAAGGAAACACTAAATATGGTAAAAGAAAAACCATTACCAACCACTGCAAAAACATATTAAATGCCATCAACACTATGAAGAAACTGCATCAACTAACTGGCAAAATAACCAGCTAGCATCATAATGAGAGGATCAAATTCAAACATAACAATATTAACCTTAAATGTAAACGGGCTAAATGCCCCAATTAACAGACACAGACTGGCAAATTGGATAAAGGTTCAAGATCCATCAATGTGCTGTATTCAGGAGACCCATTTCACATGCAAAGACACACATAGGCTCAAAATAAAGGGATGGAGGAATATTTACCAAGCAAATGGAAAGCAAAAAAGCAGGGGTTGCAATCCTAGTCTCTGGTAAAACAGACTTTAAACCAACAAAGTTCAAAAAAGACAAAGAAAGGCATTACATAATGGTAAAGGGATCAATGCAACAAGAAGAGCTAACTATCCTAAATATATATGCACCCAATACCGGAGCATCTAGATCCATAAAGCAAGTTCTTAGAGACCTACAAAGAGACTTAGACTCCAACACAATAATAGTGGGAGACATTAACACCTCACTGTCACTATTAGACAGGTCAACGAGACAGAAAATTAACAAGGATGTTCAGGACTTGAACTCAGCTTTGGACCGAGTGGTCCTATTAGACATCTACAGAACTCTCCACCCCAAATCAACAGAATATACATTTTTCTCAGCACCACATCACACTCATTCTAAAACTGACCACGTAATTTGGAAACTGCTCAGCAAATGTAAAAGAACAGAAATCATAACGAACAGTCTCTCAGACCTCAGTGCAATCAAACTAGAACTCGGGATTAAGAAACTCACTCAAAACCACACAACTACATGGCAACTGAACAACCTGTTCCTGAATGACTACTGGGTAAATAACAAAATTAAGGCAGAAATAAATTCTTTGAAACCAATGAGAAGAAAGACACAATGAACCAGAATCTCTGGGACACAGCTAAAGCAGTATGTAGAGTGAAATTGATAGCACTAAATGCCCACATCAGAAAGCTGGAAAGATCTAAAATTGACACCTCAACATCACAATTAAAAGAACTAGAGAAGCGAGAGCAAACAAATTCAAAAGTTAGCAGAAGACAAGAAATAACTAAGATCAGAGCAGGACTAAAGGAGATAAAGACACGAAAAACCCTTAAAAATATCAACTAATCCAAGAGCTGTTTCTTTGAAAAGGTTAATAAGATACACAGACCACTAGCCAGACTAACAAAAAGGAAAAGAGAGAAGAATCAAATAGACACAATAAAAAATGATAAAGGGGATATCACCACTGATCCCACAGAAATACAAACTACCATTAGAGAATAATATAAACACCTCTATGCAAATAAACTAGAAAATCTAGAAGAAATGGATAAATTCCTAGACACATACACCCTCCCAATACTAAACCAGGAAGTTGTATCCCTGAATAGACCAATAACAAGTTCTGAAATTGAGGCAGTAATTAATAGCGTACTAATCAAAAAAAGCCCAGACCAGATGGATTCACAGCCAAATTCTACCAGAGGTACAAAGAGGAGCTGGTACCATTCCTTCTGAAACTATTTCAAACAATAGAAAAAGAGGGACTCCTCCCTAACTCATTTTATGAGGCCAGCATCATCCTGATACCAAAACCTGGCAGAGACACAACAAAAAAAGAAAATTTTAGGTCAGTATCCCTGATGAACATTGATGCAAAAATCCTCAATAAAATACTGGCAAACTGAATACAGCAGCACATCAAAAAGCTTGTCCACCACAATCAAGTTGGCTTCACTCTTGGGTTGCAAAGCTTGTTCAACGTACACAAATCAATAAATGTAATCCATGACGCAAACAGAACCAATGACAAGAACCATATGATTATCTCAATAGATGCAGAAAAGGCCTTTGATAAAATTCAACAGCCCTTCATGCTAAAAACTCTCAATAAACTAGGTATTGATGGAACATATCTAAAAATAATAAGAGCTATTTATGTCAAACCCACAGCCAATATCATCCTGAATGGGCAAAAGCTGGAAGCATTCCCATTGAAAAGAGGCACAAGACAAGGATGCCGTCTCTCACCACTCCTATTTAGCATAGTATTGGAAGTTCCAGCCAGGGCAATCAGGCAAGAGAAAGAAATAAAGGGTGTTCAATTAGGAAAAGAGGAAGTCAAACAGTCTCTGTTTGCAGATGACATGATTGTATATTTAGAAAACCCCATCGTCTCAGCCCCAAATCTCCTTAAGCTGATAAGCACCTTCAGCAAAGTCTCAGGATACAAAAATCAATGTGCAAAAATCACAAGCATTCCTATACACCAATAATAGACAAATGGAAAGCCAAATCATGAGTGAACTCCCATTCACAATTGCTACAAAGAGAATAAAATACCTAGAAATCCAACTTACAAGGGATGTGAAGGACCTCTTCAAGGAGAACTACAAATCACTGCTCAAGGAAATAGGAGAGGACAAAAACAAATGGAAAAACATTCCATGCTCATGGATAGGAAGAATCAATATCATGAAAATGGCTTTACTGCCCAAACTAATTGTAGATTCAATGCAACCCCCTCCAGCTACCATCGACTTTCTTCACAGAATTAGAAAAAACTACTTCAAATTTCATATGGAATCAAAAAAGAGCCAAGACAATTCTAACCAAAAAGAACAAAGCTGGAGCCATCATGCTACCTGACTTCATACTATACTATGAGGCTACAGTAACTAAAACAGCATGGTACTGGTACCAAAACAGATATATAAACTAATGGAACAGACAGAGGCCTCAGAAATAACACCACATATCTACAACTATCTGATCTTTGACCATCCTGACAAAAACAAGCAATGGAGAAAGGATTCCCTATTTAATAAATGTTGTTGGGAAAACTGGCTAGCCATATGCAGAAAACTGAAACTGGACCCCTCTTTACACCTTATACAAAAATTAATTCAGGATGGATTAAAGACTTAAACGTAAGACCTAAAACCATAAACACCCTAGAAGAAAACCTAGGCATTACCATTCAGGACATAGGCATGGGCAAAGACTTCATGACTAAACACCAAAAGCAATGAACAAAAGCCAAAATTAACAAGTGGGATCTAATTAAACTGAACAGCTTCTGCACAGCAAAAGAAACTACCATCAGAGTGAACAGGCAACCTACAGAATGGAAGAAAATTTTTGCAATCTATCCATCTGACAAAGGGCTAATATCAAGAATCTACAAGGAACTTAAACAAATTTACAAGAAAAAAACAAACAATCCCATCAAAAAGTGGGTAAAGGATATGAACAGACACTTCTCAAAAGAAGACATTTATGTGGTCAAGAAATATATGAAAAAAAGCTCATTATCATTGGTCATTAGAGAAATGCAAATCAAAACCACAATTAGACACCATCTCACACCAGTTAGAATGGCAATGATTAAGAAGTTAGAAAACAACAGATTTTGGAGAAATAGGAGCGCTTTTACACTGTTGCTGGGAGTGTAAATTACTTCAACCATTGTGGAAGACAGTGTGGCAATTCCTCAAGATCTAGAACCAGAAATACCATGTGACCCAGCAATCCCATTACTGGGTATATACCCAAAGGATTATAAATCATTCTACTATAAAGACACATGCACACGAATGTTTATTGCAGGAGTCTTCACAATAGCAAAGGCTTGGAACAAACCCAAATGCCCATCAATGATAGACTGGATAAAGAAAATGTGGCACATATGCCCCCATGGAATACTATGCAGCTATAAAAAAGGATGAGTTCATGTCCTTTGTAGGGACATGGATGAAGCTGGAAACCATCATTCTCAGAAAGCTAACACTTGAACAGAAAACCAAACATTGCATGTTGTCACTCATAGATGGGAGTTGAACAATAAGAACACATGGACACAGAGAGGGGAACATCACACACCGGGGCCTGTCAGGAGGTGGGGGGCTAGGGGAGGAATAGCATTAGGAGAAATACGTAATGTAGATGATGGGTTGATGGGTGCAGCAAACCACCATGGCATGTGTATACCTATGTATACCTGTGTAACAGACCTGCACGTTCTGCACATGTATACTTAAAGTATAATAATAATTTTAAAATTTCACCAGTTTTCAATTTGTATTAAAGATGTAAGCAGGCCGGCTAATGTTAAATAGTTGTGATGTAAAACATTTTACCTATTCTCATAATAATACAAAGATCTAAGACCTTAAATTGGTAGTATTTTTTGGATCAGCACCATTACAAGCTACTATGTTATTTGTAAATGCATTTCTGTCACCTTATAACTTTAATAATTCTGTCAAGGATCCGCTTGTATTGTCACTGTGAGAAAAGATCATTAGATGCAAAATGCATCATAACTATGCCTTACTTATGTTTGCACTATTATATGTTGTTTTGATTTTTATAATAGTTTAATAGTTTATTATATAGTAATCATTTTTTTTTTTTTTTTGAGATGAAGTCTCGCTCTGTCACCCAGGCTAGAGTGCAGTGGCGTGATCTTGACTCACTGCAACCTTCGCCTTCTGGGCTGAAGTGATTCTCCTGCCTCAGCCTACCGAATAGCTGGAGTTACAGGCATGTGCCACCATGCCCGGCTAATTTTTGTATTTTTACTAGAGATGGGGTTTCACCATGTTGGCCAGGCTAGTCTGAAACTCCTGACCTCAAGTGATCCATCTGCCTCACCCTCTCAAAGTGCTGGGATTATAGGTGTGAGCCACCGCGCCCGGCTATATGGTAATAATTCTAATATTGCTATATTTTATCCTAATATTACAGTCTACTAATACTGCTTCTTTATGTTTTGGATGAATGAAAACACTGGTTTGAGAGTTCTGACAGTTAGTAGAGGGTAAATACATTGAGAGACATTAACTGGAGAGGGGATTTTAGATCTTAAATTAATAAGGAAATGGAAAAATTAAATAAAGTCTTACTTTGCACGATAAGTAGTAAGTTTATGGAACTCATTGCCCTAAATTATACTTAATAGGTTAAAGAACACTTACATAAATACAGAGACTTTTGTTGATGCATAGCAAATATTAGAATTTGAAATGAAAGATATACTCTCAAATAACTAGTGCTTCACAAAAGCAGAACAGAAGCTACAGCTGGGATACTGAGGACCTTACGGTTGAAAGTGCCCAAGCATAGACCAGGTTTCACTGTTTGGGATGTTGTAAAGAAGTTTCCAGTACTGGGTGATTTTTCAACTGCCTCCAAGGGTTCAAGTCTATGATTAGTGATCATTTTGTATGTTCATGGTTTCCTTGCCAAAGAGATGTAAGTGAGCTGGAAAAATATAACTATAAAACGTTATTCACCCCATGGCATTGCTTCTGACTGACAAACTCACTTTGCTGCAAAGTAAGTGCAGCAGTGGGCCCAGGCTCATAGAACTGGTCTTACCATGTTCTCCACCATACTGAAGCAGCTGGTCTGATGAAACAGTGGAATGTCCTTCTGAAGACTCAGCTATAGCACCAGCTAGGTGGCAGTACATCAGAGGGCATGGGCAAGATTCTCTACAAGGCTGAATATACTCTGAATCACTGTCCAGTATATGGTGCTGTTTCTCCAATAACTAGGATTCATGAGTCCAGGAATCAAAGGTGGAAATAGGAGTGACTCCACTCACTATTACCCGCAGGGACCCACTAACAAAATTTTTGCTTTCTGTTCTCATGACCTTACGCTCTGGTGGCCTAGGGATCTCAGTTCCTAAGGGAAGAATGCTCCCACCAGGAGACACAAAAATGATTCAATTGAACTGGAAATTAAGACTGCCACCTGGCCCCTTTGAGCTTCTCATGCCTCTCAATCAATAGGCAAAGAAGTGAGTTATAATATTATACTGGGTGAGGTGGCTGATCCTCGCTACAGAAGAGAAATTCAACTGCTACTCCACAATTGAGGTAAGAGAGAACATGCTTGAATTCCAAGAGATCCCTTAGTGTGTCACTGAGTATTACCTTACCTTGTGATTATAATCAATGGAAAGCTACAACAGCCCAATCCAGGAAGGACTACTAATGGCTCAGACTCTTCAGGAATGAAGATTTGGGTCATTCTACCAGGTGAAGAACCATGACCAAATAAGGAGCTTGCTGAAGGGAAAAGGAACATAGAGTGGCTAGTGGAAGAAGGTAGCTGTAAGTATCAGCTACAAGTGACCAGTTACAAAAAAAAGAGGATTGTAATTGTTATGAATAGTCCTCCTTATTTTGTTTAGAATGTGAATATGTTTTAAATATAATTATATTTGTACGTATTAAGAAAATATCTTTGATTTTCACTCTCTCTGATTCTTTTGTCATGTAACTGCAGATGTATTGACTTTATATCATAGTTAAGTATTGTTAATTTTCAATCATAGTGTTTCAGTTATTAGACATCAAGGAGAAGAGTGAATTTCAAAGACTTTGCCTCCTTTTCTGGGGAAGGGGTTAGTGCATTTTTAGTAGTATGCAGGATAATTGTATCATGTTTGGTGAAATTATGACCTTGTTATTGCCTTTATTTTGAGGTTAAGTATGGCTTAAGGAGATGTGTATGGGTGACCAGTTGACAGAGGTGGACTTGTGGTGATTAATTTTATGTGTCAATGTGACTGGGACATAGGGTGCCCAGATATTTGGTTAAACATTATTCTGGTTATGTTTGTGAGGGTGTTTCTGAGTGAGATTAGCATTTGAATTGGTAGACTGAGGAAAGCAGATGGCCAGTGTTTTTAGCCTTCATCCAATCTGTTGGAGGCCTGAATGGAACAAAAGGCAGGGTAAGAGAGAATTTGCTCTCTCTGCCTGACAGTTTGAATTGGGATATCAGTCTTCTCCTACACTTGGACTGGGACTTATACCACTGGCATTTCTGACTTTCAGGCCTTTGGACTTGGACTAGAACTACACCACCAGCTTTCTTCCACCACTTACATCATCAGTTCTCCTAGTCTTGGACCTTCAGACTCGGACTGGAACTATACCATCAGCTTTCCCGGGTCTCTAGTTTACAGACCGTAGACCATGGGACTTCTCAGCCTCCATAGTCATGTGAAGCAGTTCCTTATAATCTCTCTCTCTCCATATATATATATGTGTGTGTGTGTGTGTGTGTAAGATATAGATATCTCTCCTATATACACATATGTATGTATATATCTCCTATTAGCTCTATGTCTCTGGAGATCTCTGACTAATATAGTTGATCAATTTTTGCATCCATTCAGCAATAAACAAATATTTACTGAAAGTTACTATGTGCCAAGTACTACCAAAATAGATGTGTGTTCTCCTCTACCTCTGTGTTTTCATTTCTCTTCCAGTGACTTCCTCTCAAGTTCCTGTCCTTGGGGAAGCAGCTTCGGACTCAGATAGATCTTGGTTTTTATTTCTACATCACTACTTACTAGTTTTATAGCCTTGAAGTAGCTCCTTAGGTCCTTTGGGTCTCAATTACATCATCTGTATAATAGGAATAATAATAATAATACCATTTAGTGTTGCTGATAGGATTAAAAGGCTTCATGTTGGAAAATTGCCTAGCTCAATGCCTGGCATGTGGGAGGCAGACAACAAATGTTAGTCTCTTACCTTTCTTCCCCTCCCCATAGAAAATTGGGAGACTTCACCAGTCACCATCAGTTTCATTCAAAACTACCTACTTTCCCTGTATTACTGCCTTACATGTCCTGCCACTTTCAGAATTCAAATGACTTTCCATCTAAAAATACAATCTTCATTCATGTGTTTGCTCACATATGGGCTCAGACATGTTCACACAGAGATATACATTATGCTTAATGGCAACTCAAGTGGACAATAGTGAACTCAAACTTCAAAAAAAATTCTGACAAGATGTTGGCAACACAAGACTACATTCTTTACACCATTTATTCAGTGGTTCATCTTAAAAGGGGGAAAACCTGATCAGCCGTCAAACAATACACTAATTGGAATCTTTGTAGAATTACCCGCCTTTTAACGATGAGGTATGCAGAATGGGCAGGAATAAAAGAAGGGTCTGAAAAGTGTGTGAAAAGGAATAACAGATGGTACTTGAGTGAAATAGAATAGAAAAATCTGAGTAAAGGAAGGAAGAAAACAGAAAAGGAGAGATTGAGCATGCAAAGCTAAAGAGCCTTGGGCGTTTTATCAAGGATAGTTAGTCCTTGGAATGGCTAGCTTCCAGCTTCACTAATTACCGTCTGATGGCTGAATCTGGTTGCTATTTTTATTTACCAAGTTGAGACATTTCCACTCTTGCCTTTGGAATGCCATTCTGAGTTGTGGTATCTAAATGAATTCATGCCACACAATCAGTTGAAAGATACTACAAAAACAAAAAAATAGCTGAGTGAAGTGGAAGCTAAAGACAAAACCCACAGATATTTCAATGCTGCTTTTATTAATTCAAGCCAGCACTTGCCAGTGAAGTACTAACTAGAGACCTGGCACATGACCAAAATCTGTGAACTGCTTGGAAGCCTAGGTGCCTATGGACTATGATGCCTGTTCTATTATTCCTGCCACTGGGGTAGCAATTAGACCATGGCAACCAGAATCTGTGTAGGTTAGGGATCCCCCTACACATGAACTTAAGACAAATTTCAAAGTGGGGTGACTCCATGGATTCTTCCTTCATCCGAGTTTTATTTCAGGTGTCAATGGTCCTTGAAAATCTACAGGACATCAAAGTCAATCCAAGCAAAAATCTAGAATATCTACATGCTTAGCAGATTTCCATGGGTCCCTGTCTCCTTCACAAGATTAGAATCTTCCTATGCCTGGAACTAGACACATGTTAAAGTTTATTTTGTCTGATATAATATAGCCCCTCCAGCTCTCTTATGGTTACTATTTGCGTAGTGTATTTTTATTCCATCATTTTTCTTTCAACCCACTTGCACCTTTCAAGCTAAAGTCTTTCTCTTTTAGAGGGCATGTAGATCAACTTTATTCTTTTATCAGTCTGAAAATCTCTGCTTTTTGATTTGGGTGTTTAGATCATTTACCTTTAATGTAATTATTGATATGGCCAGAGTTATATTTGCCATATTGCTGTTTGTTTTCTATATGTCTCCTGTCTCATGTGTTCCTCTGTTCCTTATTTACTGTCTTTTTTTTTTTGCTAATGCTTGTAATGATGCCAGGTCTTTTGTTTCTGGCAAAAATTCTTTCTTTCTCTGGGATTATTAATAAAATAATATAGTTGGTTTGCATAATAAACAAGGCCAAATATGCTATCACTCTTTGCTCTTTGCCCCATCCCACTTATGCTTGAAGAAGTAGGTAAAGAAGTAATTATTCTCCATGCAGACTATGGAGAATTCTAGTGTGCCATATGTGTATGTGTATGTGTATAGCAGTTATTGGCTCAGAAGGAGAAGGAGGCGAGTGGGTAATTTTCTTCCTTATTGTCAACTTCAAAGCAAGGGAAAGTATTTGATGACCATCATCCTTTTTTTACTAGAGAAAAATTAAGAAATATAATATTATATTTTTTAAAAGTACAGGGTACTATATTCTTTATGATTTTTAGCATATAATTTCTGGTACTGGTATGATGGCTATTTTAAAATTATTTCTTGTGGTTTTCAAATTACCTACATGTGTATACATCCCCCTTTTACCATAAATGTTTTCTTGATTTAACAATTAATATTCACATATTTTTAAGCAATTAAAATAATATTGCTGTTATAAAAAATAAATAGACATAATCTTCAGTCTTCTTAATTCATGATCACTTCTGTTTGGTGAAATTACACTTGACATCTGCCTATGCGGATCACATTATTTTTATAATCAAAGTAAATGAAGGTAAGGAAGTAAATGTTGTGATATTCTCTGGATGTACAAATAATAAATCTTGAGGTATACCATTTATTTTCCAGTGAATATATCCAGATTCTTCCTTAGTAACTCCACTGTATTCTCTTCCTGGATAAGGGGTGAAGAGAGAGAAAAAGCACTTACTTTACAGTAAGAGAGAAAAGATAGGGCAGTGAAAATGTGCTCTGCCAAAACTTAGGTAGATGACCTGACGAATAACCCCTTCATAATTCAGTCTGTGTCTTCTGTAACAATAGCTTCTCACTCACCCCACAGCATAGTTTGAGAATGAAATTTTAAATAAGATGACCATGTGTTATTTTTACTAAAACTTCTTCCTGTATTTTCTTCTAGCCCTAATATATTAAATAATTTTATATAATAAACTATAAATTGAATAAAGAAAATAACTACTTTTAAATTTCTTGATTTTTTTATATCACCTATGTGGTATAATCTATGATTATACTGCAGACTATTTATTATTAAAACATCTCATTAGAAGAAGATATATAGTATTATAGATCCTGTGGTTTTTGTCTCGAGTTCACAAAGAAACTAATCACATTGCTAAATCTTGTACAGGAAACACCACAGACAGACTTAATTTACTTTTTGCTTTTTCCTTTTAGAGCATTAGAGTGAAAACCTGCCAAAGCATCAAAAAAAAAAAAAAAAAAAAAAAAAAAAAAAAGAAAGGTTGGAGCTTCAGAAGAAGTCACATTAATTTTGGAAAAAATATACACACTTAAAAATCACAGCAATCACATTCTTCTTTGAAAAAGTCATTTTTAAAATTTAACATATAAAACAGGATGCTCATTTACCTTGACGTAAAATACACAGCTGATGCACCAGATAAGACAGAATTATACAAAAATACCAAAGCTCTGACCTTCAATTGGTGTACAGGATATGCCATACACAGGACATTCAAAATGCTTTTTTACTCTCTCAGCTATTTCTAATTATATCAGATTAAATGACTGTTACCTGATTTCTTTACAAAATGGGTTTAAATGAAGCATATAATAAATTACAAGAGTCAACAAAGGTTATGCTTCTTCGTTCCTGAATGCAATCGAAACATTTTCTTCTAATGAGTTTATCCAATTAAAGTCTTGTAGAAATGCACATTCCCTTAAGTTAGTCATTTTAGTGAGGCAAAAAAAAATGAGCAATGAAATATAACTTTATGTTAGATCAGGCAGAACAGTTCATTGGAGTGATGGATATTTCAGGGCAGTAGTTCTTGTATGCAGTATTTTTCTTGCTAATAAAATGAATACAATTCTTTACACTGTCCATTAACAATTTTACAGTCTCACAGTAGTAATACGCAGTATACCATTCTCCTTACAGGCCAATTTTTCCTAATAAGGAATGCAGAGCATCTCTTGCATCCTGAGTAACGGCAGGCAATATCAGAAATAAAACAGTAAATGTTGAGTTCTCTTGTATAAAATGGTTCTAGAGTGAAGAGGGTCTGAGATGTTGCTGCATTAAGTGATTGTTTTTACTTGAATCCAAAGTGTATTAAACTCCAGGAAATTAGCCTTGGTTAATCTACACATAAGAATATAGTTTTGCTCTTATTTAATCAACAATTTACTTATGCAAAGTACATGTGTTAGTATTGTGGGCAGGGTATATGGGGTCTGAGTGAGCTTAAAGCATTTTGAGGAGTAAGGATGTAGACATAGAAGAGAAATAGTTTCATCATCTTCCACTCCCTCACCCCCATTTTTTTTCCTATCTCTCAAGGTGCAAAATGCTGCAGCAGCATGACAGAAAGATTGTCACCTGGCACTGGTCCTAAGTGTGGTGGTCCCCTTCTGCACAGCTATTCTGTAGAGGAAAGGACAATTATGTTGGCTCACTGCTTCCCAGTAATCTCTCTCTACCTCTTAAAAAACAAGGGTGAGGATAAGTAATGCAATAGAGAGATTTTTCAAGACCACAACTGGCTTTCATTGCGGTGTCATTTGGAAGATTTGTTTTTAAAATTTTGTCCCCAATCTAAAGGCACAGATCAAACTGAAATAAAAAGATTTAAACATTGGATCTCAGTCTATTGCAAAAGAGTTCCTACAATTCCATACTTCATCTTTTTTTCATAAAGATATTACCTGAAATATGCTAAAGCCAAATGTAATCATAGTTATGAGTGTCACAGGTCCTTAGTTGATTGCCAAGATTTCCCTGGTGTGTCAGATAATTAAAGGATCTCTGAGTGTCCGCTCACCAACAAAGATAACATGTCACCACCCAAGGCCCTGCTATGGGCACAAGGCAGAGAAAGGCCTTGCTGAGGAAGCCCCAAATCATCCCCACCACGCAGCTGAGAAGAGAAGCCAACTGGAAGGCAGAAGGAAAAGAGATCCTGCACATTGGCTCTGGCTCCTACTGCCCAGTCTTATAGCACTGAAATTCTCCAGCCTGTGGGAGGAGGAAAATGCTAGGGAGTCTTGTATAAAGTTCTAAATTCATCAGCTACTGGGGAAAGCTTTTGCTATATGTAAAGAGAGAGAAAAAAATACTGATCTCAAAGCAAGGAGTCCAAAGTTAGGAGTGATGAGTCACCCTTACATATTTTTTGGTATGATAAAATTTCAATGAGAAGCATTCCCGGGTGCCTGATGTAAGGTGCAGATCTTGGGGCATAAGAACAGTAGTGGGTTCAAGGGTTAAGCATCGGCCCTTTATAATGGGAAAAGGATCCATTCCCATTAGTTAGGAACTGGACTTCCTGGGTGGAGATGCTGTAGGGGGCAACAGGGCTGGGGCTTAAGAGACTCCAGATGCTACTTCACATTTTCCTCAAGGTTAATGGTTAAAGGCTGTTACTTTGAATTTCTAAATTTAAGATTAAATTTTAACCTGAGGATCAAAGATGCTGATTTGTTCGTCCGATTACAATGTTACAGTTTAACCCTAATTTTCTTATTCCACCTAAGAGTGTTGTTCAACAGTGCTTCCACTTAGAAACAGCAGCATTTAGCCTTTCGTAATGTGCCTTGGTTTCCTTTCACTGCAGTTAACAATTAATACCTGGTGTTGGTTTCAGAAATTCTGTGTGAGAATGGTTTAGAATCAGCAGTCTGATTGGAAGCCAGAGGACTCACCTGGAAGCTGTTTGCATTTAAAAGCCTGCTATTTAGAATTAAACTGTACATTTTAGTTATAAATACAGCATCCATGTGAGGACTTTAAGGCCCTTCTTTTCATTTTTTAGATGATTTCCATGGGTGAGGTTGGCGATTGTTGGGTGCATTTGGAGGGCCATTGAAGAGCTAAATCCTGCTAGCTTCCCCAGGCGTAGTTGCTGATAGTGTCCCATAACAGTTTGTAAATGTCTTAAAGATGTTCCAGCTTGGAAGTATATTCTGCTTTGTCCCTCCTCCATTGTACTATGTGAACCCTTTAGAACACCGCTGCAGAACAAAACACTGAAATCCTGTATAAATGATTGAGTCACTGAAGCTGGTACTCAGAGCAAATGTTTTATTAACAGATTTTTCTCCAGTAGTCTTGAAAATCTCCCCTGGGGGAGAAAACTGGCAAAAGGGGGCCTGAGGGTTGTTGGAAGAAATGAAAAGTACATAGGATGCTATTTTGAAAAACTGATTTGTCAGAAGCCACTTTATTTGAACAATAATGTGACTGCACCTGGCACATGAGACAGGCTCTGGGCCTGTTTCTCAATGTTGTGAAAAGCAGGACAGTCAGTTCCCATGGAGTAGATTACAGCGTGTTGGACAAGGACATTCCCCCGTGTGAAGGCACACTCCATGGAGCCAGTGGGGCCACCATTCACGGTGTGCAAGCTGTGGCCTTGGAGAGAACATGGGCAGGCCTTCCCCAGCCTCTGCTATACCCCAGCTTTACTCCATTGATCACAACAATGGCACTTTTTTCTTTTGGTGCAAATATTTCCATTTTCCAATTGAGCCTAGACTTTGATTTTATAAAAGGAAAAGAGAATATCTATATATGTAAATATCTGCATGTGAGTGTATGTATATATATATATATGTATATATGCATTTATAGATAAAATTATTATGGTTGCAGAAGCATCAAATTTTGTAAAAATATCTGTTTACTACAAGCCTCTTTTCAAGCACACTTATGACACAGAAAATATTCAGAGATTAAATTGCCCATGAATCTAGTGCTCACAGGAAAATAGTTTGACAAATTGGACCAATGAAGTTGAAATTGGATCATAGAAGTTAAAAATAGTTACAAAGTATCATCTTTTGTAATGTGTCTCACAGGACTTTGAATTCCTTGGGAAAATGAGACAATTTTTTTGTGGCTGCTGTGTAGGTCTGATTTTCACTGTGGATCACCCTTTATATTTTCCTTCTTTCAACTCCTTCCTTCTCCTGCAAGTTCATAACATTTTATTAATATCAAAGGAAGGTTATAATTTTAGAAATCAAAATTAAAGAATGGGTGCTGTGTAGCATTATGTCTACTGGGCTTGATATAATCAGTACTTTTGGCAAAATTTAAAACGTGATTATACTGTGTGTCATTGGATATGTATATAGACACAACATGTTCTCTATCAGTCTCTATATCTATCTATCTATCTATCTATCTATCTATCTATCATCTGTCTATCTATCATGTAATCTGTCTCAGTGGTGTGCTGAAGTCAGCTCACACTGGTTGGTAAGAGCTGGCAGATACATTTCCAGGAATTTTGTAAGCTGATTAGGGTCACTTTGGTAGTTTGAAAATGGAGAGAGAATATTTGGACCATGGAAATTGGCAAATGATACAAATCAGAGACTGTTTTTTTTTTTTCCCTCCTGGACAGTGTGTTGTTAAATAATGTACCAATATACCATTGTACTTTGGTCAGAAAAGAGAGTGCATACATGGTTCAGTTTACAATGGGAGCAATAATCAATTATTTAGAATACCAAAGTTAGAGAAAAAGAAACTTTTTGGCAATTTAGCCAATAAGTTTATAAATAGTCTTAAATATCACCTGTTTTTCTAATTAAATGTTTTAAAAGTAAATGATAGAGTCTAGTACATTTCTTAATCATTAAATACATTTTATAACATTTGTACAAAGCTGTTTTGAAACATCTGTTGACTTTTTTTAATCAAACGCTCTGTACTTGTTTTTTAAATAATTGCAGAACTATAAGTTAAACTTAAATATTAATAAAAATGAAACTATATGAAACTAGATGAATCAAACTTGTCTTGCAGATATAGCTTTTGTGTTTATTTTCTGTAAACGGTTTTTTGGTGTTATTGAGCTATTTTTGTATTCAATTTATATGTGTACATGTGTCTGCACATGCACACACACACACACACACACAAACCTCAACAAATTATAATATTAGAGAAACAGGACTTCTGGTTCATGAAATATTTTACTTAATAGCCATGAATGACTTATGTTAAAAATTGTGCCGGGCTTATAAGTATCTCTTTGATCTGGCCAACAGCTCTTCCTCTCTTTTCTGAAAACTTCAAAATGCCCTCATTTCTATTTTTTCCCTTTCAGTTAACAATTTAGTTTAAAAGTGCACACTCATGGTTCAGTAAATGGGCTTTGTCTAGTAGTCATAGATGCTGAGTATGAATTTCAATGGATCCGTTAGCTTTACTACTAAGGTCTTGCTGAGATCGGAGCAGGGCTTCTGGGCAGGCTGAGCACTGGGGGTGTGCAACATGGTAACTCTGAATAAGAGAAACCCTGAGTTTTACTGGGCAAAGAAAGAACAAGTGGGTATGATTTCTGAACCTGGAAATAGCGAAAATGAAGGAAATTCCAAAAGCGCGTATTTCCAAATAATGACAGGCCAGCAAGAGGACACCAAACCTCTAGAAAGAGGTATTCTTTCTTCCAGCTACTGATGGCTTTGGCATCCCACAGGCACATTCCTTTGGCCTTCAGGATCTTAGATGCAGATGTGGAGAGTCAAGAGGTAGGCTGACTCTGAGTCTTCAGCTAAATTCTTTGGAAATTAGTTTGAAAAAAAAAATAAATTTATAACATTTAATTTCTATGTGGATTTGCTCCTCTTTGAACAAAGCAGAGCCCAGGAGTTTCTGGATAAATACATGTTCTGGTCTTGTTACAGGTTCTGGTAAATCAGATGGAGAAATGTTGTTGCAGAAATGTCAGCAAACTTTACAGCAGTAGTTCACACATGCAGCTACTATACATTCATTCATTGCTATTTTCCTAAGAAATGGAGCAACCTAGGAGCTTATGCTACAGTAGATTCCAATGAACCATAATGACTACTTCAAGAACAAAGAAGCACATACAAAGGTGTGATATCTTTCTGTTGGTTTGAGTTTTCAAACCTGAAATTCTTTAAAATACATTTCTGGGATTTTATTTAAATATTGATGCAACACACTTAAAAAGCAGTGACTTCTTGGTAAAATGTAATACTGAAATGGAAAATTGTCTTTTCAAAAAAATAAGAAATGTGGTTGGAAATTAAATACCTTTTAAAAAATTAAAAATAAACACACTCTCACAGCTTGGGGGTTTGAATGAACCCTGTACCAAGGAGTTGAGACAACTCCTTCTTTGGGTCACATACTGGAACCCTTAGCATTCAAAAGCTGCTCAGCAAAGATAATTTCAGCATTTCAGTGGCATCTTTCTCTGCTGTCGTATTTCATTCAGAAGCCATTTTAGCATGTCCTCCATATATGGCTTTTCATGACAAATCACTGTGATGCCACACAAAACTGCTTTAAGTGTTTTTTCAGTATAAAAGAGTTTTGCATTTAGAGCTCAATATCAAAATTAAGCATGTTCTGTAAAAGCTTAATGTAACCCATTTAATATACTTGTTTTTAAACGAGACTATCCTGATTTTCCATCCTAGATAAAATTTTAGCTCAATTGCAGTACTTTCCAATCACCTTGGGCCGGGAGGGAAAATTTTTAGGTATAGAACCCAACACAAAGATGCTAAATGTATTCTTCGTGACTTAATTTTCAATCCATATTGTATATGGATTCTACCGAGGGAAAATATTCTCATTTGAATCGGGAGAAATGATCTTTTTCAGGTAATTCTTTTCTTGGCATTTACGAGTGCTGACTGTCATGCTGAACATGGATATCCAACAGGAATCAAGGGGGAAAGCTTAATTTATATTGTTTTGAAAATAGATGTTTCTATGATCATAAAAATCTTTTTATATATTCCTTAAATATTTTGGATGGTGATTTAATACATAAACATATTTGTACAGGTTTTTTAAAAAACACTTTGTAATTTTGCTTACTCAACAAAAATGAGTAATTATGTAAAATATTTTTTGTCATTTTATAAAATATGTCTTTTTGGTATTGTTTTTGGATAATGCATGACCTGTCATTTTCCAAGTAATGAATCCCTGATGGATTACATAGTTACATGACTATGTCATGAATTATACATTTCTTGTCACATATTTGAGGCAAACCTGAGGATAGATTATTGAATAATTGTTATTATTTTCTTTCGTAAAATATTTCATTTCTCCATTTTCTTTTTCAGTGGTCTTTTGAAGAATCCAATCTGTTGAGAAAACACAAAACATAGCACAATTAACTATTTTAATTTAGGTAGCAAATATTAATCCTTTGGATAGAATTAAATTTAATAGTATATTGGCAATGCTGGGCACACAACTAATATAATTAAGAAATATTTTCTCATTGACCTATTAATATTCAATGTCAAAAAATGACATTATTAAATTGCTGTTTCTTTTTTTTTTCTTTTCTTTTTTTTTTTTTTTTGAGACAGAGTCTCACTCTGTCACCAGGCTGGAGTGCAGTGGCGTGATCTCCGCTCACTGCAACCTCCGCCACCCGGGTTCAAGTGATTCTCCTGCCTCAGCCTCCTGGGTAGCTGGGACTACAGGCATGCACCACCATGCCCAGCTAATTTTTGTATTTTCAGTAGAGACGGGGTTTCACCATGTTGGCCAGGATGGTCTCTATCTCTTGACCTCATGATCTGCCTGCCTCGGCCTCCCAATGTGCTGGGATTACAGGCGTGAGCCATCGCGCCGGGCCGCTGTTTCATTTTTAATATTTTCATTGGTTAAATACAGCATGACCCCTAGTAAAATATAGTATACACATTGAACTTATTAAAAGCTTCTGGGAAAATATTTTGGGAGACAAACTGCAATTAGCTAGCATTGTCTCTTCTTTGCCATCATCTTTTTTTTCAGGGATGTGGCAGAGAAATTTCCATCAAATGATCGATGACCATAAGTTGAGGTCATTAGAGATGGTAGGGAATCTGACAGGTATATTATGGCTAGGGCGTTAGGGAGATTTCTGAGTTGTCTGTATTAACTTTAAATGCATCAGGACGTCTGCTTATATAGATTTGATATAAAAAGCCTCTTGAAAACACACTGTATCATTTGGAAATAAAAAATGAAGTTGTTGACCATAAGAAAAATTTCACATCATGGTGGATGGTGAGCCATATTTCATTATGCTTTGCAATTTGGGGCATCATAAAATGTTATAAGTGCTGCAATTGTTTCCCATTCTATAGAATAACAAAACTAAGTATGGGGGATAGAAGGGATCTTTGCAATTATCTAACCTAAAATGCTTATTTTTAAGAAAAGAAAATTAAGGGTCATAGGTAAGTGATTTTTCAAATTTGTATATTTTTTTAAATTTGAGAGGGGGCTATAATAGATCGAGCAAAGGCAATGAGTTAATTCTTTAAAAGTGTGGCACCTCTATATCATTTTAATCACGAAATTATGGCAAATTATGCCAGGGAACTATGTGTTTATAAAATAATTATTAAACAACTGAGGGCTTAGAGGGGATAAACCCTCAAAAATATGCACTTTTTGGTTGGAAAATTTTTATTCAGGGCTTATGTCTTCTATTATGCCATCAGCTAGTTGGTGGTAGATGAAGAAAAGGTGGTAACGGAACAAATACACATGAAAACAATAAGTTTTTCTTCCCCAAATGCCAGCTCTCCTACATGTCTCAGGCTTTTTTATATGAGCCAAGCATAAAAGTTCCAGATTCACAAACTATTAGGCTTCTTAACTTGTGCCTGCATGTCCTGAGTCAAAAATAAACAGACAAGGCTTTCACAAAAGCAGGTGGTGGATTCTAAGACTTTTTCTCCTTCCCACTCTGCTTTGCTTCTGATCTCTCACAGCTCTTTTTGCTTCTTTACAACGCTCCTTGGCTTCTACACATTAAATGTTCTATTTTAAAATAACTTCTGTTATCTAAGCACTCCACCCAACCAATTAACATGGGTTTTTAAGAGAAGTTGAGTGACAAAGAGTGTAGATTAGGAGAAAATAGTTTATAGCTTCAAGATGGACTGGGCCAATCCTAGCCCAAATTTGAAACCAATAGAGTTTGTTTTCAGCCCCAACACTTTCTTTGCAGCACTGGCTTTCCTTTTTTCCTTCCTGTGTTTGCTTCATGATCCCTTGTTCAAAACCCTATGGCAAAGGGTCTAATGAGGTGATCTCTGTCAAAAAAGTAAGTGCTTAATGAATATAACATGGAATAATTGCTGAATGAATAAATTCATACTAATGTATAAAAGACTAAAAAGTGGTGAGATACCAGTCCCCATCCACACCCACCCAGAACATGTATATTGGATAAAGAATAAAGCTTTAGGATTAATAAATAAATCATCAGTTGAGGAACTTCAGGCATCATTATGACATCAAGTTAGGAGAGAGGAATGTTCTGAATCTCTCATGGCTCCTCGTGTGCTGATGTCATCGTACTCCATTGGATATGCTGGCCTGGCTGGGCATCTCCCCCGGCATGTGGTACCACATTTCAGGACAAGTTTCTCCACCTATTTAAACCTACGTCCCCTACAAGATTCCTCCCATCAATCATGAAGTATATTAAGCAGCTACTAACACTTTGTCAAGCTTTAATTTTTGCCATGTGTGTGATGAAGACAAAGATATAAAGACTGTGTCTTTTGAAAGTGAATCTCTGCTCTAAGAGAAACTTTTGGCCTGTCTCTTACACAGAGACTCAGACTTGGGAGTTCCAATGAACTCCAAACTGGTGGGATTCAGGAAAGGAAGGAAGAAGGGATAATCCTGAGGTGTCTGATCCAGATCTAGTTAGAATAAAAAAGATGTCTGGGATAAGAGTAGCTCTTCTGAACCTACTGCAACTGAACTCATGCTTCAGGCAGCTTCCAACGGAACTTTAAAGTAGGGGGAAGTGGGATTAGCCTTCTTGATATAATGGAACTACCGAAAGTCTGAATCCAACCAGGGACCCTCATTCCAAAACCAAAGACAGTATTATGTGTTTAAGAGAGTTCATGACTCTCTTGAACAAAACCCAACTCCTGAAGCTCCAGAGTAAAGAGCCCTACCCTATAGCCTGCAGCAGTAGGATATATTGGAAAAAGAAAGAGCTCTGTAGATCATTCCTTGAATCCAGTCATTTACTAGCTAGTAATCACGGGAGAGTCACTTTACCTCCCTTTGCTTTAATGTCCTCAGGTGTAAAATGTAGTTAAAATACTTGGTCGAAAGGATTGTTGCGAGGACACCAGAGTGAATGGAAGCAAGAGAGAACACAGAGTGATAATAGTCAGTGGTTTTGGCACAGAATTCAGATCCTTACTCTGAATCTCACTATGTGTCTTTGGGAAATATACTTAAATTTTATGTTCCTCACTTAAAAGAGGAGGTTCATAAGACCTCATAAGGTTGATATGAGTATTAAGTGGGAATGCTTAAAGCAGAAATGTTTAAAACAGTTCCCGGCGCATAGTAAGCATTCGATAAGAGCTAGTTTCTTCCCTTCTACCTTAGAATCACAGTTCTGATTGCTGGGCCTCCCAGTGAAGTGGCTGAACTATTTCTACCAGGTAAGACAGCCCAAAGTTTGTCAAATGACCTTCTTTTGGGCCTGCAATAATAATAATATTAATAATAACCTAAGAAGCTGTCAGAATGTATCAACACATCATTATCTGGATGAAACAATGAGCTTAGTTTTACATTTATGCTTTTTCAGACTACTGACTGAAAAATAGGTGACTGAAATTTCCTATTTGTTTGTCTGAAACAGAGGTACAAGGCCTGAAAGAACCTATCCAAATATCAGCTCCGGATTTCCTCTTCTCCTGCCAGTGGTGTCCTAAAACCATATAGGTAAGTGCAGTGCTGAGAATAGAAGACTATGCTGAAAAAAATCAACAGTAACACTCTCTATTAGAGGTGCATATAAATGAAGAAACCACTTCCTATATTTCAAGTACAACCTTGACACCAATAAGCCAGGCCTTGGGTACCACAGTGTGGCAAAGCTAGGTATTACAGAGAGAACACTCATCCCTTATAAAGTAGAAGGAAGAGCTGGACATTGGCTATAGTGGAGAATTTTGTTTGGGGAACTTTGCTAGAGAAAAGCCATGGATTCTATTTACTGAATTAAATGCCACTGACCTACATCTGGCTTTGTTCACCATCTCCTCTGAGACTAAGCCCCTCAAAAGAGGAAGTGAGTCATAGGAGAGTAAGAAAGGATAGGAACAGTTGGTAGTTCAGTGGGAGAGAAACTTGCTATTTAAACTATTTGATTAAATAATTATGTTGCTCAGGTAATAGAACAATTAATATGTAGCCACAACCTATATTTTTAACATAATTTAACTATTTAACAAAACAATAGGTAAAATATAGGGGGATTTTATGCTAGAATAAATGCTTATTTGATATTTAATTGAAAAAACATTCAACTTTGTATGGGATGTTATTCTCTATTCAACTTATCCCAAAAGCTGTCATCTCAATTCTACTTAATGTGAAAATTATACAGCTGCTAAGAGTTTTAAAAATCATGTCTATTTCAGCCTAAGCAAAACATTACATAAATATCCAGAGTTACTTGGCACAAAATAGGTGGTTACTCACATTTACCACAGAATTTGAAATAGGAGTCTGTGAAACTTTAAGATCTCCCCTACATCAGCTGCTCCCTTATCCTCCACTCAGGCACACAATTTATTACATAAAATGTGCCATATATATTTAAACATTAAAGAATTATTTGATATTTAAGACACATGGAGATGTGATTAAAACAAGGCTTATTTTAACCTTGAATCTACTGCTTATATATCCTTAAATTGACATAGGAATTCATTTTTTCTTTCTCTATAAAAGACAGTTTTCATTGTTCTCTGTTTATAAAAGAAATACATACTTATTACAAAATTTTAATTGCTAGACATGTGAAAGTCCCCTATCATACTAAACTCTAGAAAGATACTTTTGTGAATTTTTGAATATTTCTAACTCAAAATAAGTTTTTTTTCCTTTACAAAAATTGGGTCAAGTTGTGTGCAGTGTTTGAAATACGCATTTTTCTTTTTTCTTTCTCTTAGTCATCATTTCAACGTTTGTTTCATTGCTGTAATAATACTATATTACATAGTCTGAATATATCAGAGCTTATTTCTCCAGTTTGCTGTTGATGATTGAAGTAGAGAGTCAAAGGAATTTTGGTGTTTACCTTCCACAGTGCTAAAATGAGCAGCATTAACAGCAACAATCCGGCAAAAGCACTCAGCAGGATGACCCATAATGGCACTCTGCCCGGTAGCCCATCTTTGGATATTTGAATAGCAAGCTGAAAATTATTAAACAAGATTGTTAACATAATAAACACCTATTAGAACTCCTGGAACATTGAGTTCTTGCAGGCTACAATTCTCTACCAGTGCATTAATCTCGTTACTATATAACGAGAAAACATTAGATTTACATTAGAAAATGCTCTTCATCTAGTCTAAATCTCTAACCATGTCAAATTTATTATTACTAAAAGGTATTTATAATATTATCCTTCTGAAATTTATACATAAAGGGTTAAATGTCAATGGATTGGAATGCTCAAGGGGAGGAGTGAATTTCTGTTTAACTCAGGGAGAACCAAAGTATTGTGTGTGTTAAAGATTAATTAGTACACTACTGTATTATCACAATAGCATTAGTTTAGATTGGAATGTCGCAGTTTGTTGTCATAAGAACCTGAGAAAGTCTCCTTATTTTATTTCCAGTGTGCATAATTTTTTGTTTATAAATTGAAAGTATAATGCATACATGTCAAGTGTATGGGTAAGTGAATGTTTGCATATGTATTCACTCCCAGTGTGCTCTTCATTATACCACAATGTTTCTTCTACTTGACTTATCACTGGGTCCACATGTATAAATCAGGTTTTAACTGAAGCAAAGCTGTAAAATGGACCGCTTTTAGTGTTCCAGCTACTCAGGCTCTCTCAGGGTGGCACTCAAACCTCAATGAAACCTATCTGCTCTGTGTCTCATCCCTGGGGGATTTGAAAAAAATTAATTTAGGGTAGATATCAATGGCTAATAATAGTTCAAGCCCTGTATTTGCCTTTAACAGTAACACCTCAATTTCTTTACCTAGAGGGAAGATTAGGGTAGAAAAAGAAACTAACAGGGGAGAGATTTGTATATGCATGATACTAATCAAAACCTCTCAAATCACTCCAGGTAGGTGACAGAGCTGGCAAGAATGTAGACATATACAGCATCAGACCATTATGACAGTTTCTTAAAACAAAACAAAACAAAACACAGACGGGGTTTCACTATTTTGCCCAGGCTGATCTCAAACTCCTGGGCTAAAGTGATCCTTCCATCTCAGTCTCCCGAGTAGGCTGGGATGACAGACATGAGCCACTAAGCCCAGCAAGGCAGATTTTAAACATATGTAAAACAATTCCCTGAACTTACAGATATGGAAACCAGAATCTAGATAAGATCAGTGACTTTCCTCAGATCACACAATTACAAAATGATCACTTTTAGTAATTTTATCAATATAGATATAATTTTTCCTTTAGGATGAATGTAGAATAAATATTTCCAGGGGAATTTTTAACTAATATTTAGGGAAAATAAAACTCATTATAAAATTTTAACACATAAATTTAGGAATCAAATGTACTTTTCCAACATAAACCATACTCAAATTTTTTAGGTTTTAGTGAAATGTTGGCTATTCTATGTAAGGAACAACTTTGCATTTTGCATTGCTTATGCTAAGCGCTCTTTATGACATAAGTAAACATTATATGCATGTATTTTCCTTTTTCTTGAAAAGCGTATACTTATCAGAAGTCATTGATATTGGAAAAATTTGAAATAAGCAACTTAAAAAGAACATCTGAAAGTTAGGGAGCTTCCAAATTGAATTTTATGATTCACATGGTGCTGTTATCCACATGGGATATTTAAAGTCTCCCATGAGAAGGGGGGAGATCATGCTGAAGTGCCTGCATGTGTAACAAGTACTCATTTTATTTTATTTTTTTAGAGATGGGGTCTTACTCCGTCACCTTGGCTTATTAATTTATAAAAAGGACAAGAGTTAAAAACTCAAACCTTTCTATTTTTACTGAGGACTCAAGTCTGAATTTGTATTAGGAAATACCATCACATTTTTGTTTCAAATTTCTCAATGAAATTTGAAAGAAAACTTTAAAAAATGTACATGTTTTCCTGTACAGTATAAAGGCACTTTTTATAAAGAAGTTGTTTTTTGAGGCTGCTCTTCAGATATCAGCTGCATTTTATAATGTCAGCTTTTAAGGAGGAAAGTTACAACTGCATCATTTGTTATCAAAGTGAAAGTAAAAACATCCATTTACCGTGATAGTTATAAGTGATAAAGTCAAACGTGGCATGTGAATTGTAAATATCATGATTTTCCCAGTTTCTTACAAGGATGAATAAGACTGAAATCACATTTGAAGCTAATGAAGTATAATTTGAAGCAAATGGTGTCTGTCACTTACTGAGAGCAATACCAGTCACTGCTTAAGGGACTATCAACAATTATAAAACATTGTGTCACAAAATTCAGAGTGAAATGCATAATGTTTTCAAAACTCATGTTGCACTTACCTCTCTTTTTTGATTGCTGCTACTTAAAACCAGAGATGCATTTTCACTCCGAAGTTCTCCCCTTATAGTAAGATTTAAGCTGGAAAAATATGACTGAAAAGCAAATAGGATTTGTTCTTAATATATGATGCTAATCAAAATGGGAGCTAGTCATGTTTGAGTAGGACATTTATAAAAGCTAAGATTTTTCTGAGAGATTAAAAATTCCAGTTTTGTTAACTTCCAAATGGAACTGGTAGTATCAAATAATAACCGTGCACTTGTCCTCCCTCATTTGCCACTGAAAATCCTTACTTAGATCCTCGTTATGGAATGAAAAAAAATTTTAAAAATATTTTCTATTGATTTATCATTAGAAAAAACAAACCTCAAACTCTGCCTACCTTTAATGTAGCAAGACATGAAACAACTACATTCTGGTGATGAAGTTTATCTAGGCACTTATTTAGGATTAAAAATGAAATTGATGATCTAGGGGGACAAGATGGCTAACTAGACACAGCCATCTCTCCCACTAAGAGGTCCCAAATTATCAAGTAGATAATATAATTTGGGCAGATCTGATCTCTAGGCAGAAAACACCGCAAGTGTGTGGAGAGGCAACACAGATGCTGAGGCTGAAGAGGGAGAAGCTGGGAACCCTGCGTAGGGTACCTGAATGCTTGGGCTACTTCCTGGCCCTAAATGGCTCCTGGAGAAGGGGTGAGGGAGGGGACTGAGGGACAGCTCACTCTTGCCACAGACATCTGGGATCTAAGCTACAGAGTACCCAACGTCTCCAATGGATGTGTGAGCTGGCAGGTGGATTTTCCCAGGGAGCAGGTAGAGACAGGGCTTCAGCTAGCATGGAGCCCAGGAGCTTTTGTGAGCAGAGCACAGACATAGGTGCCCATCCCCTCGGACTCCCCATCTCCTTCAGAGAGGCTCTAGCCCCAGGTGACCACAAGCCAGGAGAAAGCAGGCATTCCCCATGGGACTGGGGCATGTCTGTTCTGCAGCCTCTCCCGCCTGCCAGACCCTCCTAAAGTCCCTGCCTAACTGCCCCACAGGGGCATGTGCACAGCGCAGTCTCTGCCGCCCAGCCTGGGTGCTGCGCCCCACCTGAGTACTTTCCCTGTGACCTGGGAGGACTTTGGATCCTCCAAAGCAACCAGAGCCTGACTCTGACCTGCGGGGTGTCCTGGAGACCCAGAGATGGCATGTCCAGCTCAGGAGTACCAAGCTGAGATCTATGGCTGGCACTCAAGTAGGGGAGGAGCCCCCATCTCAGAGCACTGAGATGGGTAACAAACATGGATTCGTGGGCCAGCGTGGGCCAGCACTGGAGTAGGGCATGACTCCCTCCACAGGGCTGGTTCGGAAAAAGTGTCACCTATCTACCTGCCATGGCCTCTGCCCGAGGGAGCTTGTGGCCCAGAACACCTAACAAAAGAAACATGGGTACAGTGCCAGTGATTGGAGGAGGCCTCTCCCTACCCACTGCAGAGCACACCTGCAAACATGAGCAAATACAAGAGTGGCAAGACTAAGAGCCTATCTACTGCCCATTACCCTTAAGTGCCCTCTACTGGATCACAGCTCAAACAACAACACCAAAAATTACTTTGCTAATAAACACTCCTGTGAGCATACACCCACAAATAAAGATCCTGTACAGAGACTTGGCCCTCTGAAAGCATCCAGAAACAAACCCAAATGACTACACTCAACTTACATCACAGTTGAAGAACATCAGTCCCCCAAGATGAGAAAGAATCAGCACAAGAACTCTAGGTAGAGACAGGCATCAAAGAAACATACCTCCAAATAATGAGTCATCTGTAACTAATCCTAGCCAATATCATACTGAATGGGCAAAAGCTGGAACCATTCCCCTGGGGAACTGGAATAAGACAAGGATGCCCACTCTTACCACTCCTATTCAACCTAGTACTCTAAGTCCTAGCCAGAGCAATAAGGCAAGATAAAGAAATAAAGACATCCAAATAGGAATAGAAGAAGTCAAGCTATCTTTTTTCCACTGGTAATATGATCCTGTACCTAGAAAACCCTTAAGACTCTACCAAAAAACTCCTAGAATTCATAAATGACTTTAGTAAAGTTTCAGAATATAAAATAGGTGTACAAAAATTAGTAGCATTTCTATACACCAATAATGTTCAAGGTGAGAGTCAAATAAACAACACAACTCAGGGCTGGGTGCGGTGGCTCACGCCTGTAATCCCAGCACTTTGGGAGGCCGAGGTGGGCAGATCATGAGGTCAGGAGATCGAGACCATCCTGGCTAACACAGTGAAACCCCGTCTCTACTAAAAATACAAAAAAAAAAAAAAAAAAAAATTAGCCGGGCATTGTGGTGGGTGCCTGTAGTCCCAGCTACTCAGGAGGCTGAGTCAAGAGAATGGCGTGAACCCGGGAGGCGGAGCTTGCAGTGAGCCAAGGTCGCGCCACTGGACTCCAGCCTGGGCGACAGAGCGAGACTCCGTCTCAAAAAAAAAAAAAAAAAAAACTCCATTTACAGAAGCTACAAAAAACACTGAAATATCCAGGAATACAGCTAACCAAGGAGGTTAGAGATCTCTAAAAGGAGACCTAAAAAACACTGCTGAAAGAAATCAGAGATGAGACAAATAAAAGAAAAAACCTTTCATTTAATATCATTAAATGGCCATACTGCCCAAAGCAATGTATAGATTTAACACTGTTGCTCTTAAAGTACCAACATCATTTTTCACAGAATTAGAAAAAACTATTCTAAAATTCATGTGGATCTAAAAAAAGAGCTCAGGTAGCCAAAGCAATCCTAAGTAAAAAGAACAAAGCCAGACCCATCACACTGCCTGACTTCGAACTCTACTATAAGGCTACGGTAATCAAAACGGTATGATACTGGTACAGAAGAGCCACATGGACCAGTGAAACAGAATAGAGAATTCAGAAATAAAGCCACATACCTACAGTCGTCTGATCTTTGATAAAGCCAACAAAAACAAGCAATGGGGAAAGGAATTCCTAGTCAAAAAATGGTGTTGGGATAACTGGCTAGCCATATGCAGAAGAATGAAACTGGACCCCTAACTTTCCCCATATATAAAAACTAACCAAGACAAATTAAAGATTTAAATATAAGACCTTTAACTATAAAAATATTATAAGAAAACCTAGGAAGTACCCTCCCTGACATTGGTCTTGGCAAATAATTTTTGGCTAAGTCTCTAAAAGCAATTGCAACAAAAACAAAAATTGACACGTGGGATCTAATTAAACTAAAGAGCTTCTGCACAACAAAAGACATTATCAATAGAGTAAACAGACAACCTACAGAATGGGAGAAAATATTTGCAAACTATGCATCTGACAAAGGTCTAATATCCAGAATAAGGAACTTGAACAACTCAGCAAGCAATCAATCAACAAATAACCACATTAAGTAATGGGCAAAGGACATGAATAGACTCCTTAAAACATGACATACAGGTGACCAACAAACATATGAAAAAACTCTCATTATCACTAATCATTACAGAAATGCAAATAAAAGCCAAAATGAGGTAGGTACCATCTCACTCCAGTCAGAATGGCTATTATTAAGAAGTCAAAAAATAACAGAAAATGGTGAGGCAGCAGAAAAAAGGAAAAGCTTATACACTGTTGGTGGGGATGTAAATTAGTTCAGCCAGTGGAAAGCAGTTTGGAGATTTCTCAAACAACTTAAAACAGAACTACCATTCAACCCAGCAATCCCATTACTGGGTGTATATACCCGAAAGAAACTGTTTACCAAAAAGACACGTGCGGTCATATCTTCATTGCAGTGCTATTCACAACAGCAAAGACATGGAATTAACATAGGTGCCCATCAACAGTGGCCTGGATAAAGAAAATATGTACATATACACCATGGAACACTGCACCGCCATAAAAAAGAACAAAATCATGTCCTTTGCAGCAACATACATGCAGATGGAGGCCATAATCCTAAGCAAATTCCACAGGAACAGAAAACCAAATACCACATGTTCTCACGTATAAGTGAGAGTTAAGCCTTGGGTACTCATGGATATAAAGATGGGAACAGTAGACACCATGGACTACTTGGAGGAGCTGACAAACTACCTATTGGGTATTATGCCCACTACCTGAGCGATGGAATCTGTACCCTAAACCTCAATATCCTGCAAATATACCCATGTAACAAACTCGTGCATGTATACTCCCTGTATCTAAAATTAAAGTTGAAATTTAAAAAATGAAGTTGCCAATATTAACAGTTAATGACATAAAAATAGCAACTTACTATAATCAAATTCAAAAATGGCAAAGTCATATGTTCAACTAAATACTTCCTGAGAAATAAATAATACAAAGTACAATAAAAAGTTTTAAAGTAGCTTATTGTCAGACAGATTTGGCTTTATAAGGGGTTAAAAATGTCTTCGTAGTCTCTACTAAAATACAAAAAAAAAAATTAGCCGGGCGTGGTGGTGGGCGCCTGTAGTCCCAGCTACTCGGGAGGCTGAGGCAGGAGAATGGCGTGAACCCGGGAGGTGGAGCTTGCAGTGAGCCGAGATCATGCCACTGCACTCCAGCCTGGGCGACAGAGAGACACTCCGTCTCAAAAAAAAAGAAAAGAAAAAAGGCTTCATATATACCTATATATTATAAAATTATACATATAATAACAGTCTGATAAAACACAGTAAGTCTATGGTATATGTTAGCTCTTTCCTTTGTTACTGGAGTCAAGGGTTGCCACTTTATTATACTCTGTACATTAACTGAGTTCCAAAGTATTAAGATAAGTGCAAGCTTTGGTACTGGAAAGGTATTTATCTCTTAAAGTACAAAGAAAAAGGATAAGAGAGATTGAAAAAAGTATATCTCTCCAGAGGGGACCTTGGTAATATCTTAGTTCTTAACAGACAAGGAAGATGAGACACACATAGCTGGTTAAGTAGAGCTGGGGCTTGGTCACATCCTCTTATACTTCCAGTCGCACATTCTTTTCAAAAGCAGCACTATGCCTTGCATATTCTAAGTGGTAAATGAATATTTATTGATATTATTCAATCAGTGCATAGAACTATGTATTTACTTACTTTTATAAAAGTTGGTTTCCACAAGATAAGCGAAACATTGACTTGGCTGATGTCAGAAGAAGTGAGATTACATATGATGGTAGCAAATTTACATGTATTGCAGTCCTGTTTAAATGTCCAGAGATACATATCAGTATTCTTGCCGTTTTATCAAATATCTATATTTAAATTCTTCAGATGGTTATTTCTAGATTGATATCAATTTTATTCATTTGGAAAGCAAAAGGTAAAAATAGCACTTGTCTTAATTTACCAGAATTGTGCCTCGTTTGAGATGGTCAGTTGATGTAGTCATTTTCTTTCCAGAGTTGATACTGAAAGGATCCTCAAAGATATGGGGTCTGCAGTTTGCATTCTAGAAATGAAAATATTACATTTATCAGACAATGCCAGATATCAGAGGAAAAACATGACTTGCTGCAGTAGTGTAAAGAATCTGTGAATGACAGCCATTGCCATATATTAAAGATCCATCTTTGTAAGTGTGCTGTATGGGAAAGGTTGTTATGCACCAGCCATACATACATATATATCCACCCCAAGATAATATGTACTGTTACCATGCTACTTTTGAATTGTAATGGATACTAGTGAGGTTGTAATGGAAAAGAAAGAATGCTAATAGAACTTACTATTACGTGATTAATACATTCATTAATTTATTACCTTAATCAAAGATAAGCTTATAAATTCTATACTACAGAGAGAGAAAAACATTTAAATTCTACTGATAAAAACAAAAACAACGGCCAGCCACAGTGGCTCACACCTGTAATTCTAGCACTCTGGGAGGCCGAGGTGGGTGGATCACCTGAGGTCAGGAGTTCGAGACCAGCCTGGCCAACATGGTGAGGCCCCATCTCTACTAGAAATACAAAAATTAGTTGGGTGTGGTGGCAGGTGCCTGTAGTCCCAGCTACTTGGGAGTCTGAGGCAGGAGAATCATTTGGACACGGGAGGAGGAGGTTGCAGTAAGCCAAGATCGCGCCACTGCACTCCAGCCTGGGTGACAGAGAGAGATTCCGTCTCAAAAAAAAAGGAAACAAAAACAACAAAAATACTTGTTCAATATTATGGCTCATGAAACAATTGAAAAGCGAGAAACCTTCATCTGTATTTATGTATTCATCCAGTAATATTTTTGATTCCCTACACACCAAGGATAAGACACTCAGTCTACGTGGGAGGTAGATGTAAGCAGACAGCCCTATAGATGTTAATATATTACGTTAAAATGCTATATTTATAAGATAGCTGGTTCTAGACTTAACCTAGTAAACCTTTTGCTTCCCCAGTACTGTCAATATCCTTGACAAAAGTTAATAAGATTAAAGTTTCCTAAGCAGTATGAAAAGTACAATTTTTTTTTCTCTTCTGGATTTTCACAAACCTGCTTTTTTGGATTAGAGGGAAATTCCAAAGGCTTATTTTTTTCCTTGCCCTTAGGAAAACATTTAAGTGATCACAAGCCAATTAGCATTGTTGCTATTTCTTGATTTCTGGGAATACTTTAAAAAATGCATGAAAAGACAGATTTCCAAATTCTGACATCATGCACACATTAATTCAATACTTATGGTGATTTTTTGTTTTAGGCACTAAACCATAATGAACCATCATATAGTCTCATTCAAGCTAAAAATATAAAGGGGGTGCAATATTGCTATTATTTGGGATGTGAGTAAATACAATTATACTATTTTGGTTGCAGCTGTGCATGCTTAGGTACAATTAAGAAGTCACTTTATAGAGTTGTTTGATTACCACAAATCAAGGAAAAGTGTAAGAAACATTTCATAACAATGAATTATTTAAAATCTACTCTAGTGGATTGAATAGTGGTCCCCAAAGATATGCCTAAATCTTCCTAGAACTAGTAAATATGACTTTACTTGGAAATAGGGTCTTTGCAGACATAATTATATTAAGGATCTCCAGATGAGATCACTCTGGATTTAGGGTGGACCCTAAATCTAATGGTGAGTGTGCAGAAACACAAAGAGAGAAGGAGAACACATAGAAACACAGAGAAGGCCAGGTGAAGACAGAGGCAGAGATAGGAGCTATGCTGCCGCAAGCCAAGGAACGACTAGGGTTGCCAGTTGTCACCAGAAGCTAGGAAAACAGCATGAGAAAGAGTCTCTCTTGGAGCCTCCAGAGGGAATTAACACTGTCAACACCTTGATTTTGGACTTCTGGACTCCAGAACCGTGAAAGAATAAATTTGTGTTGTTTTAAGTCACTCAATTTGTGATAATTTGTTACAGCAGCTCTAGGGAATAATACATCTATTATTATTTGCTTTTAATTATCTAAATACCTCTCCATGTTACTTTGGTAAAATTCTTTATTACAAGTATCATGCAGAACAAAAGGCTTAAACATAAAGTGGAAAAGATAACAGTAATGACATAATTCCAAGGCACACATGACTTACCTCAGAAGATGACAATCCAGTTGGGTACAGCACAGGGTAACCATTTGATGTCATATTGGGGAATGAAATTGACAGCTTAAGCTCTGGCATTGGAAAAGATCCACTTTTTCTAATCTACAAGAAAAAAATGGAAATGTAATCTTTCTTCCTCTTTTAATAGAATTCTTCTGTCTTATGTAGGGCTTTGTTTTCTAGCTGATGAAGTAAGTTGTGTAATATTTTGAATCCCCAAACAAATGTAGATCCTTTATGGTGCTGTACAGAGAATTGGCATAATTCAGCCAGCAGAAAATATGGACACTTAATGGTCAGTAGCGGTATGTATCAGCTATAATCATATTGTTCCTCCATCCTCCATTCTCTTAATAGACCTAGGATTAACAGAAGACCAGAATTGGAAGTTTTTGTCTGTTATTATGTTCTTGCCATGCTCATTCTTTTCTTTTCTTTTCTTTTCTTTTTTTAACATACCAGTCTTTTTGAAACTGGAAAGAAGGGAGACCATGGAACAATTTAGATTTTTGGTTGCCTTTACCCAGTTTGCCATAATTCCTTAAACCCATAAATCATCTCTAATCCTGGCTAGATGGGATCTGCCACCACTATACAGGAAAACCAGACTCCCATCTGCTTCCCTTCACAATTCTACCCCCAGCTAGGGCTACCGTGACACTGGCTGTTGATAATCTGGTTTTATGAGAGTCAGATTTACTTTCTTCTCAGTCTCCATTCGATTTTATCCACTAACCCAAAGTTTCCACTTAGTATCATGTTCTGCTACCAGTAGTGAGTGTAGCTCAGAGGGAAAGGTGGGCAGGATAAAGTTCAACAGGAAACTGAACTCACTATCCAGAGGTCCTTCCCTGCTTAAAAGGTACAACTGAACTGGGACAATCAGATGCAGTGGTCCCCTTCCTACTGCTGAAGCATAATCTGCAGGCCTGAAACCTACGGCATCCCTGTGCAGCTTCTTTAGCTGGGTAGGAAACGCCTTGATCTACATAGATAGACCCAAGGAAAGCCAGTGATCTACCCAACTGAGCCTTCCAGACTGAGAGCTCCTCAGATCTGAAGCAGTTTCCTGGGTTGGTAAAGACGAAATACATCCTTTAATTCTGGAATTCTGGAGGTTCCTGACCAGCTGCACCTGGACCCTTAAACATGCTCCCTAACTCTTATCTTCTTGATTTCCAGTCAAATTCTGTTTCCTGATATTCAGTTAGAAATCCTGTGTTCTGTAATTATCATTTTTTTCTGAATAAAAAATGTTCCTTGTAGAAACATTGGAAAATACTGAAAATAAACAGAAAATAAACGTTTCCTGTACTTCAACTACCTTGGTAACATTTTAGTGTAGGTTACCTGTCCTATTTGCATATATGCATATTTATAAAATTTGTAACACAATAAAATACAGTTTTGTACCCTGTCTGTAAAATGTATTATGCTATGGCATTTTCCTTTAAATGTATAAATTTATTGAGAATATGACTGTTCATAACAACCACAATATCAATATTGTTGACTATGTGCCACATGCTGTGCTAATCTTCTTATATGCATTATTGCTTTTAACCCTGTTAACAACTGCAGGAAGCAGATCCTCATATTATCTTTGTTTTATCTATGAGGTAAGAAGGTTGGAATGAAAATTAAGACCTTCCAAGATCACAAAGCTAGTAAATAGCAGCATTATGGTTTCTTACTCCAAAATGTGCCTTCTAAAATATTACATTAAGTCTCTCCATTGAATATATGATAATCTCTTCACTAAATATATGATAATTTAAGTAATTTCATTGTGTTAAGTGTTTAGATTGTGCCCAGGCTTTAATTTTTAAACTATTATAAATAATATTGTTAAGAACATCCCTGAAATCTTTGTTTCTATCACCAAAAATTTCCTAGGGAAAATTCCGAGCAGTAAACTTCCCGGGTTTCACCTTTAAAAAAGTTCTTTTAAAAAACTCCTTTATTCCAATTCTAGAATTTACTTCAGCAAAATAATCAGAGATACACACAAAGTTTTATGCTCAGGAATATTCTTAGCAACGTAATTCATATCAACACTTTTATAAGAGAGAGTACCTATTTCAAATCTGGACCCTAATAAGTTACAATATATAAAGTTCTGCAACAAAGTCTTTTTGTTTTCTTTCTTTTTTTGCTGAATTTCCTAGTTCAGGGAAAGTGAATGGGGCTGGAGAAATCTGATAGCCTGAATTCCAAAAATCTGTCCTAGAATCCAGTAGAGTGATTGGCATTTATGCTAATTTCCAGGGAAATTAGCATAAATTGTCATAGGAATTCTAGCAAAGAGTACAAATTTTAAAAAATGAAATTAATCTTGGGAGTGTACGTTTATTTATACTCTATGAGAGAACTTTTTTTTGTGGTTGGCAATTCCCAAAGGGATTGAGGCTGTCTTCATTTATAATTTTGTTGCATTATCTCATATTTTTGAATACATATTTAAATCCATTATTTGAATTGTGTTCTCTTTTTTCCTTGAGTGATTTTAACTTGAGTCTGTGTCAGTAACTAGGCATTACCTAAAATAAAATTCCGTGATTGTTTGCTATAGTGGTATAGAGTTTGTTATGAAGGATTTAAAAGGAAAAATAAATGTAATAGAAAACATCATTTAAGGAGGTGGTAGTACCAACATGAGTAATTTATAGTACAATGCATGTGAAAGGTAACAATAAGGAGAATGTGATACATACTTATTTGTTAAGTAAAAAAAATTGCGAAGACAATTGTGATAACAAATTTCTGATATAGTCATAATTAATGAAAAAGTGCTTTTCTCAGTCACACTGATAAAATAATGTAAGTAAAGTCTACAGGTTTATCGGTAGCATCTATCTAGTCCCATAGTTTATTTTTTTTTCTAGAAAGTCATTCTAGTGGTATCTTATTTTGAGGAAATTAGAGACTTAGATCTCTAAACTGATGTGAAAATATAATTACAACAAATTTAAATCTTCAGTGAAATTATAAAGAAAAATATAAATTGAAAATTATATTTATATATTATATGTCTATATTTATATTTATGAAATTATAAAGAAAATATGCTGGAATATAGAGATTAAACATTGAAGCAACATATTTTTATGTGTCTGTTAATACTTTAATTTATATATTTACAAATAACTCCTTTAGAATACTATTTTAGAGGTAATTTCTTACCAAGTAGAAGATATTAATTTCATTTCCAATGTCCTCAGTAGAATTAATAACTTCAGGGACTGTCTCATTGGCAGCAATTGAAATGTGGTATTCACTTGCAGAGCTTAAAAAATTAATTAGAAGAAAAATAAAACATAACAAAGTTTAACTTTTATTTGGCCTCATTATTTTCTTTCTCCATATCATGTAATTCCACAAAAATACTTGTAGGGATTTCAAATCATAGGGGAATTCATTTACCTTGAAACGTAAAATTAAATCTTTGAGGAGAGTGAGAAGGATTATGTAATTTAGTTCAATAGTCACTGATGCTTATTTGACCCCAAAATGCTAGAATATGAGTTTTAAAAGTTAAAATTTCATGGTTAACAAGTGAAAAGTTTCCGTAAATTCACTGATACCATTTATACCTAGTGAAAAATGAAACTAAAATGTAATGCTGAATTCTAAATAGATTAAAAATTTTTACCATTTCATAATTTAAAGTCCTATATTTACTGCTAAACTTAAAAGTTCAATCTTCTCTACACAGCTTCATCATGTTCTTTGGATGAACTTGGTAGAGTAAAATAGTATGTTTTTAAGCAGCACTTCAGTCAAGGGAAGACAAAAAATATTTATAAGTGTTTGCCAAAATTTGATTTTAAGTAAATGGAAAACTCTTGGGGAAAAGTCAGTGCACCAATAGAAGTGGATACAGAAAAATAGAAAATAGCCGACAGAATTTAAAGGCTGAGAAATATTAGCACAATCTACATGTATGTCCTATAATCATGCCATTTTTGTAGTCTCCATTTAGTAAAGAGAGAGTGCCATAGATAATAAATTATCAAGCCAGAAGGAAGATATTGAATGTTCCCAATACAAAAAAAAGATAAATGTTTGAGACAATGGATGTTCCAATTACCCTGTGTAGTTGCTATATATTACTTGCATCACAACGTCTCCAAGCGCCTTATAAATATGTACAATTATTATGTGTCAATTTAAAACAGTTTTTAAATTAAAAGAAAAAAAAAGCATGTGAAATGGTTTAAACTAACACTTCCTGAATATATAACCTTGGGTAAATTAGCCTCTCTGAACCTCAAATTCTTCAACTGGAAAATGGAGATAGTAGTTGTATTTGAACCATAGTGTTATCATGAGGATCACATAAGACAGAACACAAAGGCTCAATAAATGTTAGCCACTATTATTAAAAAATTAATAAAATGATAAGACTTTTAGAATAAACCTACTTGCCACTGATTCTTATCCTTTTAAGTATATTGCACATGTTTATTTGGCAAAAGCTTGGAGTTCTGCTTAAGCAGGGGAAATTATAGAGGGAAAGTTTGTCAACATGGTTTGTGTTGGGATAGATAAGAAGTTCTTAAGAGAAAGAATGCTTTATGAATGGTGGAAGAAATAAACAGCTCTTATCAATGAGAAATGCTTTAATCTTGTGTGTCCAGATTGAGAAGACTGATCAGCTTCCACAGGATGAGAACGATGACCAAGAAATATGCTGGCAGCCTCTAAGAAAATATCGTGTTTTGCGAAGGACTTCTGGGTCTTCAACTTGCATTCGGGAATTAAGACTGGACAGCAAATGCAGTCCGGTATCACTAACACCTAACATTTTGGGTTATTTAGTATAATGGTTCTCAAACATTAGGATGCATGAGAATTACCTGGAAGGCTTGTTTAACCCCATCCTCCGAGTTTCTGATTTGGTAGGCTTCTGGTGGGGCCAGAGAATTTGCCTAACAAGTTTCCAGGTGATGCTGATGCCCTTGGCCAGGCAGGGACCACACTTTCAGAACCACTGGGTTAATAGAAAGGCATCAACATAAAAATGTAGTTTTCTCCTACCTGTAAAACTGTAGTCCAACTTCATATTTTACCGGGATAGAAATGTTTACTACATTATCAGAAAGGGTTTCAGGAGGTTCTTCGCTGTCACTAGAAAATACACGGCACATTCAGACAAACCATTAAAATCTTGACTATTTAAAGACATTTCTAAGTGTTTGAAAGAGAAGCTTATCCTGGCAACTAAATAAAAGCACGTAAGAGTATAATTTTTAATCATTTTTTTAATTGGGGTGAAGAAGGAGATCAGAGATGATTGGTGTGGTTGAAAGTTCCCAAGTTGATTCTGATGTGCAACTAGAGTTGACAATCACACTGATTTATGTTTTTCAAAATTCTATGACAATAATGATAAGAATCCCTCGGTTTAATTGTTAAAATACAAAGGTTACTGGGCTTCCCTTGGAAATGTGGATTTAGTGGTTCCAACTTGGGGTGCAGGAATTTCTGTTTTTAACCACCTATCTGCCCCCAGGTGATTCTTATTTATCACAGATGAGGACTTAGTAAAGATAAGTGATTAGGGTCACACAGCTGAGAGTAAATCTAAAATCTTTTGTTTTCTTCTTTAATAGTCTTTCCATACTAAGTACTTGATGATCATATTATTTATTAAGCACTGATTTATTTTCTTGATTTTGGTTATCATTTAAATTATATATTATGTAAACACATGTATATATGTGCATACACACATATACATACTTCCTCGTATTAGAAAACACATACAAATGATATAACGAGTAATGAACACTGGCTCTGGGGCCAGAGAATGAGATTGTTCTTGGACACTGATACACTTTGGTCAAATTACTTATCTGTCTTTGTTTTGGTTTCTTCATCTATAAAATGGGATATTAAATGAGTAATAAATGATGATTAAATTAGTAATAAGTATAAAGTGCTTAAGATTGTGCCTAGGACATAGGAAATATTCAGTAAGTGTTAGCTTTCATTATTATTATACACATACCCCTCCACCAACTGACCAAGCACCTAACATATTGTCTCACAGAATGGGCATAAGAGTACTTTTTAATGGCTCTGCTTATTCCCAAATGTATAAAGTGGCTCATAAGCAGCAGGACAGAGAAAGCAGCATGCTGCCTTGGATTATAGGTATTTGTGTGACTCAGCTCTTAGCATGAATGGTCCCCTTTTCTCTCACCCATTCCACACTGCAGCCTTCCTAAATTCATCTCCATAAGCAGCAGCTCTGTACAGATGACTTTACCTCTCAAAAACTTTACTGGCTTTTCAAGGTCTGTTCAATTAAGAAATAATACCTTGACTGACATTCAGTACCTAGCGTAATATGACAGAATGCACACTCCCTGTTTATTTTCATTGCTACTTTATGTATTCTTTATATTTCAGCTAAAATTGATAACCTTTTTAATCAAGCTATATATTTTGCCTGAAATGCTCCACCTGGTGCTATTCAGCAACCTCTCTGTGAAATGCTATCTACCCTTCAAGGTCTTTCTCAATTATAAGTTCCTTGATAAAGCTTTCTTGGGTTCCCATTGTCAAGTAGATATTATTTCAGCTTCTATTAATTTTCTGACAAAGCTTTATATCTCTATAATGGAGTGTTTTTATTCTATCCCAGGTTACAATAATTTTATACTAGTCTCAACCCCCTACTGTAATACTTACCCTATGAGGAGTTTCATGCCCTTAGTAATTTTTATATTCCTTACAGTGACTAACTCAATATCTTGTGCATAATAGATGTCAAATAAATATTTGTTGAGTTGACTTGAACATACAGAATTAATTAATCCGTTAATTCATTTCTCTAATTTATTCATTTAGTCTACATCTATGTAGTGATTATAATATGGCAGGCACAATGCTAGTCACTGTGAATAAAACAGTAAAAGACACCATCTCACTGCAGACAGGTCAGTGGATAATTACAATTAGAAGAAAGTTAGACCACTATTTCACTTTCCTTATTGAGCCTTTGCTGTTGTTAGTCTGTGTGTTCTATGATACCTTTCAGAAGTACTGACTGATTTGAATAAAGTATATTAAATTACAAAAGGATATCATAAAACTTTAAGTCCATGTAATGATTCATTTGACCTTGATGGGCAGCCAGTGAAAGTTTTTAAATTATCAGTAAATTTTTTATGAATTTAAATGCAATTTGGCAGATATAAATGATGTGTGATTATGGTATCTTCTATAGCTCATAGAACCATTGCTTTAATCTAATTAGGTGAATTATTTCTATTAAATGAAAATTTCTTTATTTTGCTAATTATTCTTAAGCGTGTTTTTGTGAAGCAAAGTAGTTAATTGCCTTCCACTTCTACTGATCTCCTACAACCTGGAAGAAACTGTCAGTGAGTTTATAGAGCAAAATATTCGACATACACAGAAGAAGCAATATACATTCATATACATACATTTATACACATGTAAACCAACCTTGTTGCACTTAAATAAATGGTCACATTTTCCATGAGATAGGATGTGTTAAACTGAAACAATATTTTGAAAGTTACCTATAAAATAAAAATATGTCTTTAGTAACAGATAAGAAATTTACTTTGACTAAAATATTCAATTTCCATAAATGACATTACCTAAACTCAAATTATGAAGTTATTTGAGAAACATTGTCTTACAAAATGAAACCTTATTGTGTCTCAAAATAGATAGAATAACATATAATATACATGTTCTTTTTCAATGTGAATGTCTACCATGTTTTACATATTGCTATAATGTGAATGTTTCCCCTCAAAATTCATGTGTTGAAATCTAAACACTAACGTGATGATATTAGGAGATGGGGCCTTTGGGCAGGTGATGAGATCATAAGGGCAGAGCCCTCATGAGTGGGATTAGTACCCTTGTAACTCAGAATGCTGCCTCCCTGCTTCTGCTATCTCAGGATGCATTGAAAAGACATCTTCTATGAAGCATGAAATGGGCCCTCACCAGACACTAGATCTACCAGTGTGTTTACTTTGGACTTCCCAGCTTCCAGAACTGTGAGAAATAAACTTCTGGCTTATAAGCTACTCAGTTTATAGTATTTAGTTATAGCAGCCAGAATAGACTAAGAAACATGTTAAATAAAACATATAGGAGGTCATTGGTTTGGACAGCTCTTGCTCTAGGCCCAACAGACTAAATAATGCTCAAGTTCCACACCACAAAGCCGAAATTAAGTCATTTGTCTGACTTTTTGGGAGATGAGAAAAGTGAGAGATAATCACCAAATCCCCAATCAAGCCAGTTTCAAACAGCATGATAAGAAAATCCCCTCTGCTTTCACTTTTATAAGGAAAATAACTTTGAAATGACCAATCAACTTTTTGTTCTGTTTCTGCTTTCTTCAGCCCTTTTCTCTCTATAAAGTCAACTTCCTCTCCTCAGCTCATCCACCATTCATTTTATTTTACAGAATAAGGTGTTGCCTGATTCTAGAATTGCCAATAAAAGTCAATTAATATTTGGAAATTCAATTTGTTCCATAGAAAAAGAAAGCAGGTTAGTGGTTGCCTGGGGTTGGGAGAAAGGCTGTTGAGGAAAAACAGAGTGACTGCCGATGCATACGTGGCTTCTTTGTGGTGTGTGAAAATGTTCTAAAATCAATTGTCGTAATGACTGTACAATTTATAATTTGGTGAATATACTAAAACCCATTGAAATACACAGTTTCAACGAGTGAACTCCATGCTACGTGAATTATATCTCAATAAGGCAATTGTTTTTTAGAAAGAGAGAGATGGAAGGAGAATTTCTGATTAAGTTCTAAACCAATCTATTTGAAGCATTCTTTTTGTTGAAGGCCAGAGACACCTTACTACCTAGGAGACTCCAATAACAGAATTTCCCAGCTCCATTTTATCAGATATGTTATGTAGTATAAATTAGATACGTTATGTAGTATAAATTTTAAATCTTGTCTTGGTGTTCGAGTTTGCCTGTGTAAGAATTGTTACAAGGTTGTTAAATATGTTTCTGTTATTTATAAATACCTTGTACAAAATACCTTATACCAAGCATTTTATAAATAACAGAAATATATTGCTCACAGTTCTGAGGGTTGGGAAGTCCAAGATCAAGGCACCAACAGATTCAGTGTCTGGAAACACCCAGTTCTCATAGATGGCATCTGCTATGTGTTCTGACATGGTAGAAGGGGTGAGCAGTCTCCCTCAAGCCTCTCTTATGAGGACACTAATCCCTCATGGGGGCTCCACCCTCTGGACCTAATGACCTCCTGAAGGCCTCATCTTTTACTACGATCACATTGGGGATTAAGTATTAACATATGAATTTTGGTGGGGCACAAACATTCTGACCATAGCATATTCCAATCTGTCACAATTTTGAACTGAACATTTTTCATCCGTATTATCCTAAACTACCATTGGAAGGATTTATATATTTGTCTTTGCACATATTACTTTTCATATTCAATTTCTACATGTATTTTGTATGATCTGCTCACCATCTCTCCTCTTCTCAGGAAGGGATATCCAACTTTACATGTGATATTATGATTAGATTCACAACTGTCTTTTTGGATAGCCTAGGAAGAGAAAGCAAACAGAATCAGAGCGGACAAGCAGGTGAAATATTGAAATGTGTTCTTTCAGAATTTTCCCAGATGTGTCTTGGTGACTGCCTTGCCACTATTTTTGTCTCGATTTAGCTGGAAGAGGCACATAATTCTGGGACCAGCTGTTCTACACTCATGGAAATCCTAAAACATCACTTGTGGGTGCCTGAAAGACAAAGCATATCTCACAATCCTACCTAAGTTTTCAGTTGTAAAATGGAAGTACTAATAGCACCTCCCTCACAGAGTGACTGCGGTGGCTGGATAAAATAATCCAGACACCCAAGACTGGTGCAGAGCAGCCTTCAGTGAATGCTAGTCACTGGAGGAGTTTAGTGCAGTGGATAAGAGCATAGGCTCTGACCCATGACCACCAGAATTTAAATCCTGACTGCACCACTGTTACCTTTATCCTTGTTAAGATTCCTCACCTCTCTGGGACTGATTTTCTATCAAGTGGTTTAGTCATATACTCTATTTTTTCCAATTTAAAATGCCATTGAACATGAGATATGCCATTATTTTTACATACCCATAAGAAGTAAAAATAACACTGCCACGTAAATAAACATGTTATCAATTGTAAAATGCAATTACAAGAATGTTGAAACATGAAAAAAAGGTTTTATCTTCGCATCTCTGCAGTACAGTCATACCTACTTACAAAAGAATTAATGAAAATGAAATAAGTGAAATCCTTAGTACAGGGCCTAAACCATGATGTGACTCAAGAAATGGTTGCCATCATTATTACTGTTGTTACTGTTAATATACGCAGAAGAGATGCACTGTCAGATTTTTAGCTATGCCTCTCTGCCAGGCCATTAAGTCAGCGGAGGAGGATACAGGCAATAATTTTTACTAGAGAAAAATTTTGTGGTAATATTTTCCCCAAGATTACTTTGTACATTTGTATTTATAATAATAATAATAATAATAATAATAATAATAATTTTTTGAGACAGAGTCTTGTTCTCCCTCTGTCACCCAGGCTGGAGTGCAGTGGTGCAATCTCAGCTCACTGCAACCTCCACCTCCCGGGTTCAAGTGATTCTCCTGCCTCAGCCTCCTGAGTAGCTGGGACTACAGGTGCGTGCCACCATGCCTTGCTAATTTTTTTGTATTTTTAGTAGAGAGGGGGTTTCACCGTGTTAGCCTGGATGGGCTCGATCTCCTGACCGCGTGATCTGCCCGCCTCGGTCTCCCAAAGTGCTGGGATTACAGGCATGAGCCACCATGCCCAGCCTGTAATTAATATTCTTAATTGAATCCAAAATATAGTAATATATGACATTATTTTTAGGTTTGTCTTAGTCATCATGTCTCTAAGTGATATCCTAACAGATAGAGAGAAACGTCCATGAAATCTGAGTTTACAGAAAGTAGACAATAGTGTTTTAATACTATGTATAATATTAATAAGTGCATTGCTTTTAATATAAATTGTATGTAATATTAATTAATATAAATATACACAAAATTTTAACTCAGTGGGATTCATTTGGAGATCAGAATTAAGAGCAAAGTTCACATTTGGAAACACTGTTTACCTCTGATATAGCATCTTACACAGATTAATATATTTTATTGCCAACATAATAAAAGAAACCTCTGTTACAAATCAATAAGACACAGTTATTTAATACAAATATCTTGCCAAAGTAAGGATTTTGCATAGAAAGGGAGATATGGTATCTTGATTTTCCTGCAGGTAAATTTTTTTTGCTTAACACAGAGGTACCTCTCTGTACGTCTGTTAACTGTTTTGGCTTTGATTGTTATTATTTTTCTTGACTCCGTTTCAGTTTCAGTGGTTTAAGGATTTTATGAAACATACAGTTTTTATACATGAGCTATCCTTTCCTCATACAGAATCTAAGAAAAGACATACATATTTGAATAAATAAAACAAAACTTTTTTAAAAAGCTTAATACTTTCACCATTGGTGAGGACTAATGTAAAAAATTCCTTCTATTCTTTCAAAATCAATCTAATAAAAGCAATTATCTCAGTAGCATGAAAAGTAGGCCCGGTAAATGATGTTAAGAGAATAAATAAATGAAAAACTGGAAGTTTACCTCAATTCCTGAAAAAACTAGATTTGGAGAATAATGCACTATTGTCCTGGTGTTATAGGCACTGTCCTTTGTATTTTTGACTGTGAGGCTAACGTTGAACTTATCATTCTGGGACCGGACAATCAGCAGGTCCTTTTCAGTGGTGGCGACATGCAGGCTGAGGTCTGAGATACATTTTTCCTTATTTCCACAATCTTTGGCAAAGGGAATCTGAAATGATGACAGGAAAGAATTTTTCAAAATTTAGCTACGCATTATTGAAAATTACCCATCAATTTGTGTAACAAAAATGGCATACAGCCAAAGTAAGTTAAGCAACTCATAAGGAGAATTTCCCTGCAAAAATCTTAAGGGATTTTATATTTATCCCTGTAATTTATAGGGGAGAAGAGTAAACATTTACTTACAAATGTAAATTGTGCTAGTCCTTTTAAGAACGCACAATTTTCATGGGTGCTTTGCACTGGCTTTTGTCTGCCAGGGAAGGACAGTTTTGAAATACAAAGTCAAGTACTGCAAGATCTAAATCTACTCAACTCTAATTATGAGATTTTTCTCTTAAAATTAATCAAATACTTAGGAATATCATAAAGCTCACTTGAGAGGGTGGAAAACGGTCAAGCCACAAATCTAGGAGTTTTGCTTGATTCTTCTTCATTGACCGCCTCTCCACCACCACCATATGTAACTCACCAAGCCCGTCCATTCTACTCCTCTTCTAAATATCTCTCCAATCCTTTCTTGCTTCTGCATTCCCACCACCACCTCACACCCAATCATTCTCATTTCCTCCCTGAACTAAAGTAATAGCTTCCCACTGGGCTCCCACATCCACCTGTTTCCCTCCAACCACTCTTCACTCTGCTGCATCCTGTCGCATGGCTGAACCAAATAAAAACCTTCAAAAGCACTGCACTGCTCTTTCAAAAGTTTAGAATTTGTGCAGTGGCACCAAGTCCCGAATGACCTGGCCCCTGCCTTTACCTCCGGCCTCACCTCACATCACCTCCTTTCTTGCTCTTTAGCGTCAGCCACACTAGCGAATGTTGTTGTTTCCTTCATGCTCAGGACTTTCACACTTAGCATCCCCTCTGCTCCCCAAACTCCCCTAAATAGGGTGGAAATCACCCGATCCTTCAGGTCTCCACTGAAATGGCACAACTTCAGGAGGGCTGTCCTGACTTCCCAGCCTAGGTGGAAGTTCCTAGAGAGCTCTGAAATCCTCCTCCATAGCATACACTCTAATTACTACTTAATACCTGTTTCCAGTGTTAGACTGTAAGCTCCAATGCCTGATATGTATAAGACAATCAATATATCTGGTAGGAAGGAAGGGAGAATGGAAGATAGGTGTATGGGGAAAAAGAATTCCCCATCCCTCATATCTCTTCCATTGGAGCCACGCTAGTGACACCCTCCCTCTTCTCTCCCCTCACTCACTCTCAGGGGTGGCACATGGACTCTAACTTTGGGAACAGGAACTAAGTGAACACAACTCAGTCCCTTTCTCTCATTTCTATTCTCAGAGCAGCTGTACCCACAGGAAGCACACATTTGGCTCTACTCCATTTGACAAGTTTTACAAGGTGGGCTCCATGAAGAAGGACAGAGATGGATCAGCACTGCTGATGACATAGGTGGTTATTGGTGGTCTAAGTCCATGCTGCAGTGTGAGGACACCCTTTACACCTAAACCATACACTGCAATCCAGTGCTTATTAGAATAATGGGGGAGATTTCTTTCCATTGGTCCTAAATTCAAATGAGGTAAAAATGAATGTCATTTATTAGTTTTCTTAAACTCCAACAATAGGAAATTAGAAGGATTGGGAAAAGTCTAGAAGAGCCTAATTCTTTTTTAAAACATTTTAAATTGATTTAGGGTTATGTGTGCATGGGTTTCAAGCTTTTTCCTAATGTTACCAGGGCAAACCTGGAGATATGGCTGAGAAAGTTTACTATTTTCTTGAACGGTAGATAACTGAGAAAGTTCATTATTTTGTTAAACAGTAGATAGCTGAGAAAGTGCATTATTTTTTCTTAAACAGTTTTTTTTTTTTCTAGTCTATTTATCTGTAGGTAAGCTTGCTGAAAAACAACTACAGACAGCCTGGGAACTTCAGGACCCTTTGCCAATTACCAGAGGAAGATAAAGCCATTGAGAAAACGGAGCAAACAAGAACCAGCAACCCCTTGTTACCTTTAGATCATTAACATGTCATTATAATGCTAAAGTCCCTGCCATAGAAGAAAATGGCCACCATTTCTTGAACATATGTTGTATAAGGAAGCATGTTTATGATCTGTACTTGTACATCTGGAGTTCCTCTCCGGACATGCTTACATATACCTCCCTGCCCCACATCTAACTCCTTAAAATTCCCCAGGTTTTCACAGCTTGAAGAGAAGGTCTTTAGAGCAAGAGCTCCCTCTTTCTCCATTCCTGACCAGGAATAAAACCTGCTTGCCTTTTTTTTCTTTCTTCCAGTTAGTTGTTCGTTCTTTGTGATCAATGCAGAGTAGTGAAAAAACACAGTTTACTAGTGACACTAAAATGTTCACAAGTTGGTATTTTGTATTTTAAAGAAATCTGACTTACATATTCATGTACTGAGTTTGGTAGAGAATCATCAAGAACAGGCCCATTTTCTGGATCGGTAAGATTAAAGTCCAACGTTATTCTCACAGAGTCCTGAAAGTCATGCTTGTCCTAGAGGGCGAAACATAAAATATATCATTGGTATCATATTTACCGGGTGTTCTGATCTTGTTATATCTCCTTCTTCTGTTCCCAAGGATCAGGCTTACTGCAACATTCTTGTGCCTCTAATCTGATATATGATCTCATCAGGCTTTTGCTTCCCTGGAGAGGGATTGGCATTCTGACAAGGGGCATAGGGGAATGTGGAGGTTTCAGAGTATGACCTGTTGACTCACTTGCAGTTCCTCAGAGGGCCCTGCTGGAGTGATGGCAATATAGTTTTTCTTGAGACCTCAAGCCAAAGATCATTATGTAACACTTCAGGGAACATTTTCCAACTTCAGAAGGGCAAACTTTCTATAAAATGAGTTACATTTCATTAATATAATATATACCTACAGCTGTAAGTTTTTGTTTGTTTGTTTGTTTGTTTGTTTGAGACAGAGTCTCTCTCTGTCACCCAGGCTGGAGTACAGCGGCACGATCTCGGCTCACTGCAACCTCCACTTCCCAGGTTCAAGCGATTCTCCTGCCTCAGCCTCCCGACTAGCTGGGATTACAGGTATGTGCCACCACACCCAGCTAATTTTTGTGTTTTTAGTAGAGACGGGGTTTCACCACGTTGGCCAGGCTGGTCTCGAACTCCTGACCTCAGGTGATCCACTCACCTCAGCCTCCCAAAGTGCTGGGATTACAGGCGTGAGCCACCATGCCTGGCCAAGAATTTTATAATGTAAAATTATTTGGAAAGGATGTGAATATGATTAATATTGTTAACATGCCACCAATAACAATAATCATTTATAGTATTCAAAATTATGAGCTTTATATACATTATTGCAAATTATTTCAACAGTCCTCTAAGATGAGTAACTATTATTGTCCTTATTTTACAGATGAAAGATTGACCCTCTAAGAGACCAAACGACGTTGCCAAAGTCTCTCAGAATGTGGAACATTCGGGATACAAATTCTACACTGGCTGACTCCAGAACAAATTTCAAAGTGCTTCTTTCAAAATCCAAAACAATTTTCAAAATTTTGAAAATATTTCAGTCCTTTAAACACCAGTACCTGGACATAACTTAGACACTGAATTTGTGGACAAACATAGACTGAGATGATTTTTAGCAGGTTGGAGACAATGCCATAGCTGGTTTCATACCCATTCAAATTTTATCCACATTCTAATTCCTAAGTGTTCAGTTCTGATTAACTAAATAGGAGGGGCAACTCCAGTGTTATTTTACCAAATAATAGATTGATCTTGGTCCTGACAGAATAAGCTTCATGATAAGTATCAGGAAGCATATCAACATGAAAATCACCAAGGAAGAACAAATGTGGTACAAAAGGGTGCACATTTTCTGTCACTCCCCTGCCCCTGAACTACAATTTTCAAAATACAGACTATGAATATATCAATAATACAGAAATAAGTCAGAAGTAGGAAAATTGGCCTGGTTCCTTTAAAGCTCCAAGTTTACCGTCAAGTCTTTAAGTCTTAATGTCAGTTACTAAAATCAGTTTCCTCATTACCTTCATGCTGCTTCTTGTTTTTATCACTCTCATGTACATTTTAAGAAAATGTTTAAGAAACTCCTGCCCTCTGTTGGGAACATTCCCCATATACACAGTGTCCCAACAAAATACATTTTAAATGATTCACACTGGCTTACCAGCCATCTCTAAACATTAATAGTTTGCTTTCCAAAACTCCCTCATCCACTAAAATTAAAAAAAAAAACTGAAGTAGCACAAAGCCTACAGATGATAGAAAATACCAGATAATTTTCCCCTTCGCTCTAAAATCAAACGGCGAGATATGTAGTTACATGGATCCCAGAAAGCATATAGCCCAGCAGTCTGCCCCCAGAGCAGTTAATCACTTATCAGCCACAACTGACAGACAAGGCCCACAGAAATTAAATGTTTTCAAGTTGAAGGAATAAATGAATGAGTGAAAGAAATGAAGACACAAATAAGGTTTCTTGTCAACTAGAACACTGTGTCTTTTTCTGCCGTTCCATAATATATGGATGTCTGATAACGCAGACAGGGAAGACTAGAGATAGTTTTACAAATATTTGGAAATGAGAAAATTAGACCTGCGATTTTATGATAAAAATGAACAAACAAGATTTCCTTTATGACATCATAAGTGCATTCTGAAATAAAACAGTAAGAATTTGATTGACTTGAAATAAGACATCTCTACTATATTCTTGATTTGGAATAAGGCAGCAACGATATATGATTTACTTGCCAACATGTAGAAGGAGTGCTTAGTGCATTCTGATTTTCGAACTGTGATGTTCCTTTGAACCTTTCTCTCTTGAGTTCCAGAGAAAAAACTTCGTGATATTTGTCTTAGTGAATCTAGGGTGACACGGTACTGCAAATCTACAAAAATTTTAAAAAATAATTGATGGAAATGTTTATTTGAAGTGATTCTCATATTGTACAGATTATTAAATTAGCGTTATAGAAAAATCTCTTTGGCAATCAATCAAAAAAGATTCTATTGTTCAGCATATCCACACTGTTATAACAATGATATTAGCAGTCATGAAGATAACCTTGAGGAACTCTATAGAACTGCTCTCTGAGTTCACTGTGCTTTCAGTGTCTAATTAAATTTATTGTTTATAATTCTTATACACACATGCACACCTGCCTATCATCTAATTTCCAGGCCACCACTGTATTTATTATATTTTCACTTAAAACATTCTTTTTAAGTTTAGAAACGTTGGAACCCTGCTTAGAATATTGATTATGTTATATTTCAATAGAGACAAAAATATACTTTAGTTATTTGTTTACAAATATATACATTTTAATCTATTTATATATAAAAAGACATTATCTCAGCTTATGTTCAAACCACTATTAAGGTTCAATAAAATAAGCATACCACAATAAAGAAAATAAATGAAATCTTACACTGTATATGAAGGCTACAATATTCCTTATTTGATCACTTAATTATTTTGCAAAAATTAAATAAGACTGAAATAAAGTTACATATAAAACGCAAAATCATTATTTTATATTCTTATACCTCATTGATCTTTCTAGTCAGGAGGCTATTTCAGAGCATATACATGCACGTATGGAACAAATCAAGAAAAACAGATTTTAAGGATTAATGGTTTTTCTCATTCTGCTTGTATTTGGTTACAGAGTAAATTTCTCTTCTTTAGCCAATGGCCTTTATAGCTTTGATTCGAGCATATTTCAACATCATTAAAAACCTGCCTTAGAAAGTGGAGAACGGAGGGAGGAAGAGGAAGCACAGGCGACCTGATGCACCTGAGAACACACACACAGAACAAGTCTGACTCTCAGAAACTAGGGTCACCTCAATGGAGCAAAGGATCTCGGAAATGTGGGAATGGTAAAGTATTAGGGTTCTCTGCAATACCAGTCTTTCCCAAGAGGGGGCAAGAGAAGGGAGAGAAGAGTCATTGTAGAAACCCACAGGAAGGAAAACTGGGCCCATTTGTAGCTCAATTTCTAAACTCTACCTCTGAATTGGTATTTTTTTCTTAAGTGTCTGATTGTACATAGCAAGTAGGAGAGCCAGACAGAAACTATGGAGTGTTGAGGGCACTGCATACAAACATGTAATTTCTGCTCCAGAATTGACTGGGTTCCATAACCTATTCCTTTTGCAACAGAATTTTTTTTCAAGGTTCTGCATCTTCACTGGGGCAAATATGATGTGCAGCTCACCATGGTGGGGAAAATACAATATCCTACTGGACTTCATTATGCTAGAGCAAATATATTGTCCTCTACCCAAAAGTACTTGCTATAATTATTTTGCTTACCAGCTTCATAAATCGTGTCTTCTTTAGACTTTAATTTCACATCAAAACACACTGTAGCATTTATGCATACTGTTTCCTTTCCCTCCATATGGCAGTTTTTCTTTTGAATATTCACTTTATTTGGCTCAAAATTCATGGTCACTTTAACTACGGCCACATCTCGGGACCTACAAACAAAAACAATGGGATTACTCACACATTTTTACATTTAATGAATGTCATCAACTTGGGAGTGCAAAGTGAGTGCATGGAAGAGGGTTCTGCTTCATGTATAATACAGTGCTCAGGACTCCATTTCTTTAATTAATCATTGTTACAGAAGAGATTATATCTGATGTTCTAAGACATGTAGGTTATATTTGGAAACCATTTGGGGCTTTTGGTTCAAACACCAAAGATCTAGTTTTTCCTGTGATGGAAAAGAGATGGGATCAAGTGTTCAGGTGAAACCCCAGAATCAACTATATTTTGGGGATCTACGAGTGTTCCCAATTTGAAAGAAGTCTAAAGGTCCCTGAACAGCCCGTAGGCCCCTGCTATCTCTTGTCTGGAGTGTAATATTGTCTGTCCTTGTGAGTTCAGCTCTTCCTCTATTTCTAGGAAGGAAAAGCGAAATAACATTTGAGGCATTGTGCTAGACATGGATGCTATTTCATTTAATTCTTAAGGTTAATTATAAGAAACATCATTTTTGTTTTATGTTTGATAACTGGGGCTCTGAAAGGTTAAATATTTTATGCCAGGTCAAAAGCTATTAAGAGGAAAAACCTGGGATTTTAAACTCAGTCATTTTAACTTGAAAGCCCAGTAATGTCTACTAATCCAAAATGAGATCAGAGTAAGATCTCAGACATGGAGAATATATGGATCCTGAGGTCATTGTCTTAGATCCAAGCCAGAACAATTACTGCACATTTTTACCTGGTTTCTGCCTTGTGGCCAGAGCTAGCCCCTTATAACTGTGTATGTTGTGAATAATGAGGTCACTACTTATGCTTTTGCATTAAAAAAAGGTGGTTTTCTTTTTTCTGTTAAAACAATGTACTCATAGAAAATATAAACATCATAGAAATGCATAAAGAAAACACAAATAACTTGTTATACTACCACTCAGCAATAATCATCATTAACATTTAGTACACTCAGTGGTTTTTTCTTTACAGAAGAAAACATGCATACACATACACACATGCATACATACATATATACAAAAGCACATCTTCATATGTATGCATACATATTTTTAAAACATTATATTACAATGAACAGCTTTCCAATATTTACATTTTTCTGAGAACATTATTTTTAACGGGATTTATTATTTTTTTATGGGAGCAGACTATACCAGCATATGCACATACCATAATCTATGCATTCAATCCCATCTCATTGGATATTTAGCTTAATTTAAAAAAATGGTTTCTGAGTATAGTGGTAAATTTAACATTATTAAAAGATGGTATTACATACAGTGCTGTGATGACACCTTTGATCGTACTTCTAGATTGTATCTTTACATTTTTAGGAAGTTAAATCCTTGGTAAAAAGTAGGAACATTGGAATGCTTTTAAACACTTATTGATAAAGACCTTCAAATGAGTTTTAGCCAGTTTACCCTTTCATCAGCAATGAATGAACATGCCTAGTTTCCTGCTTAGTAATATGGATTCTCCAGGCATGAAGCTGCCTCGACCATTGTCCACCCCACACATCCTCTCTGCCCCAGCCAGATCTTTCTCGGGGGTCAGTCCAGGTCTCATGACAAGACTCTCACTATTTGCTTCCAAACGTTTTTCCTATCATCTGTCACTTGTATCCACTCTCACTTCTTGTTAGGCATTGTGAATCTTAGTCTTCGTGTCCCAGTATATCGGTTTGGTCCATTCTGCTGTCAATGGAGCCTGGACTATGATAGGGAAATGACTATCATTTTGGGCCATCAATGCCTTGATTTGGGGCAGGAGAGGCCATAAATAAGTTTGCAAAGCTTTGCAAGAAAGCCTTGAAACAAAACGGGAGCATAAAAACCCTGAAAACATATTTTTAATATGAGAATTAATACAATAAATATTTGTGAGCTAAAGGGAGCATAATAAACTAATTCAGGATTAACATTTCAAACAAAATTGAAGTATATCCATTGTCCCTGACACTGCTGACTTCTGGTTTTGAGCCTTGGCTTCTGGTGAGTCCTCCCCAAAGTCCCAGCCACTGTGCTGCCTAATATTCCCTTTTCTTAGGTATCACCCTTCAGTCTTCTTTCCCCTCTATTGTAAAGGTTTTTTTTTTTAAATAGTGATTATTGTATGTGCACAATTTACTGTACCATTTTAATTTGACCATTAGTTCTTAAGCATTATCTTAAATTATAGCAAAGTCATCTATTTTCACCTCTCTATCTTCACCTTTCTTTTATACTTTATTACTCTTCTAGGTAGATTTTTGGGAAAAAGAGCATTGACGTATGTTTCCACCTGAATTACAGTAAATGAATGCATTAATTTAGGAGAATCAAAATGCGGACTTCCCATAAAGTCACCTGGCATAAATAGACATTTTATTTATGAAACCCTTCCTTTATATTTCTTAATGAAATTTATTATATATTTTTCAAAATTATCATGTGGATTTCTCATTAAGTTGATTCTTGACTTCCTAGTAATTTTTTTCAAACAGAACAGTTTTTGAAATAGGATATTTAGTAAGCAATAATTATTTTTGCCTACTAAATTATTATTTATTCATAATTAATAAAGCATTATGAATGTATGTATCTCAAAGAACTGGGCCAATTTGGGGATTTGGGCATTTTAAAGGCTCAGTGAAGATATTACTTAAGATGCCTCTAGGCTTCACCAACAATATAAACCCAGTCAGAGAGTGCTACGCGATTATCTGTTTCTATGTATCAGGTAAATGAATACAAAGTCCATTATCTCTAAAACCTTGTAAGCAACCAAATATTACGGATATTTTCTTGTTTATATACATCCTCTATAACATCTTCTCTTCCCCTATACCTCTCCTAAAACAGAATACCTATTTTAGTGTAAACCACATAATAGACACACCAAATTAACAGTTCATTCTACTTGTTTCTTTCATATAGCTTCTTTGTTTTTAACATGTATTGACTCTTCCAGCTCACTCAACTGAATAACTTGTATTTGCATAGTGGAACACAAAAGGAAATAGATATTTGGTATGACATGAGCTCCAATCACACTGGGAGCTCTGCAAGTTATCAGTGACCCAGTCTCAGATTAACAGGATGTTATTAAAATACATACCAGAAGAGGGCAGCACCACCAAGGCCCCCAATAGTCACATCTGTCAGACCGTCACCATTTAAATCCATTTCTCCGTGGATAGACTGGCCAAAAAATTTCAGTGTCTCACCATCCCCACCTGATGGAATACGCTGTGAGAATCCAAAAAAAGAGTTTCATATGAGAGGAGTCTGTTCAAAACAGTTTCAAATAAATCTGAGAATTTAAATTGTTTAACAAAATAATCAATTTTGTTAATTTGGGAATCCGCCCAAGAGGTCCCTCATGTGGAGATAAGAGGAAATACTCAGATGTTCCCAGAGGATATTGCTGTTTTTATAGTACAGACAAAATCATTTCAAGGTCACTGACACCAGAGAGAGGGAAAAATTATATAGTGTCATTGTGTCTAATCCTCAAAGGAAACAGTATGAGTAATTGGTTCTGTGCTTTCTGCTTCCTAGCCAATCCCATCACACAGACATATCTAAAGGTACTGGAAATCTTGAAAACATATCATATCAGCAAAGGGGGGAGGGGAGTATAATATTGTCCTAGGGGTCAATTTGGAGTTCACTGAACTTTGTGGCTGGGTATAAATAACACATCCCATCAAATACATTTTCCAATATGTAATCTCTACTGTCTTTCAAAAATTGTCCTAAAAGTTGAGGGCACAAGAGACTCAATTCCACTCAGATGTATTCACAACGTTGAGATGGCACAAATGAGTATGTCTTGAAGACTGATCTGTGCACATTACCATACATAGTATGTTTGACATCTGTACTTCCTGACTTAGCATTGGTTCAAGCTTAAGCTAATGCTTTTAACAGAAGCCCATGGCAAGCAGTCAGGACTTACAAACCCTCCCTAAACTTCAAGTCTTCTGAGCCTCTTGTTTTCCACATAAATAACATAAAATAAGAAGCCTACTAAGGCAAACCAAATGGAAACATTTTTCATCCTTAAACAGGTGAGGCTCGTTTGAAAGTATTTCCCCCTTTTTTTTTTTGAGACGCTATCTCGGCTCACTACAACCTTCACTTCCCAGGTTCAAGTGATTCTCCTGCCTCAGCCTTCCGAGTAGCTGGGATTACAGGTGCGCGCCACCATGCCCGGCTAATTTTTTGTATTTTTAGTAGAGACGGGGTTTCACCATTGGCCAGGCTGGTCTCGAACTCCTGACCTCGTGATCCGCCTGCCTCGGCCTCCCAAAGTGCTGGGATTACAGGCATGAGCCACCGCACCCAGCAATCCTCCTCATTTTTTTAAGTGAAGAATTCAGGAGATATCTGACTCCTTGATTCTATGGGCTTGACTGATTCTGGATTATCCCATACATAAGCAGCGTCTCTGGTTCTCATGGAAATGAGTAAGCACATCTTCACCTATTCCTTGGGAAAACATTTTGCCAGTAATTAAACAAATCCAACTCTAATATTCTTTTTGTTGTTTTTGTTTAAAGTTGCATCTTGATTTACCACCATTTAGAAAACAAGTTGTTTATGACAAATCTATTTCATCTGACAATGATTTAGCTTTCCTTTTCTACTTCAAATGCTACCCCATTAAATTTACAGGATTGATGCTGAAGGAATAAAGTATTAGAATATGAGAAAGAACTCTCTTCCTGCATTTCCTAATTCCATCATGCCCCAGTCATTAATATTGCCTGTCTCTTGTTAAGTAAATAATGCCATAAAGATTTTCAACAGAAACAAATTATTGATCAAATGGATACAAGTGCTCTTATTGAAATAAGCCCTTTATTCTGTTCACTATTGTCATTATGGTTTTATGAAAAATCACTCATGTTTGCATTACATGAATAGATTTTGAGAGCTCTGTTGACTACAGAACCAAAGAGAACACTCAAATAGAAAATGAAATAATTAATATTCTGATTTCTTTTCAAATTATATAAGCTAGAAGGTAGTGAATTCTGTTTTATTTGTAAGTAGTTGTTCAATATCTAACCGACTATGATTACTTAAAAACAGACAATTACATTCAAACTTCTTTAAATTCTTTTGTTTTTATAGTGTAGTGCATTAAGCACTTTTGTAACTTGTTATTTTTCTAATGAAGGAAAAAAATACACTTATGGATTAGAGCTGTTAACTGACAACAAATTACAAACAGGAATAACAGAAGTTCCCTGCAGCTTAAACTTAATATTCAGATTTATTTTTTCTAAGGATTACTTGAGAGAAAATTATAAACCTCTAGAAATCCTAATTCACTTGATGAAAATATATCAACTTAATGGATAAATATAAATTTAATGCAATTTATTATAACAGCATGGACATTAAATATAAAATCAAGAATCTAATTTCCTTTATTGGTTAAGTCATACAATTATTTTTGCCTTATTCAGAAAGCAGTGCCCTCTATTTAGAACGGGACACACTAAATGTCCCATTCTAAATTTAACAGATGTTAAACAGCATTCTTACAAAGTATTCTTTTTTTTAACTGTTTCAAAAAGTCAAATCCTGGAGATATGGAAAATAACAACAGAAAGGAAACTAGGTAAATGTATAAAATATAAAGTAATTACGGCCAGGCACGGTGGCTCACGCCTGTAATCCCAACACTTTGGGAAGCCGAGGTGGGCGGATTACGAAGTGAGGAGATCAAAACCATCCTGGCTAACACGGTGAAACCCCGTGTCTACTAAAAATGCAAAAAATTAGCCGGGCGTGGTGGCGGGAGCCTGTAGTCCCAGCTCCTCGGGAGACTAAAGCAGGAGAATGGTATGAACCTGGGAGGTGGAGCTTGCAGTAAGCTGAGATCGCGCCACTGCAGTCTAGCCTGGGCGACAGAGCGAGACTCCGTCTCAAAAAAAAAAAAATACATATATATACACATACACACACACACTATATATATAGTGTATCTATATACACACACTATATATAGTTTATAGATACACTATATATAGTGTATCTAGTATATAGATACACTATATATAATATATAGTAGATACACTATGTATAATACATATAGTGGATACACTATATATAATACATATAGTGGATACCCTGTATATAATACATATAGTGGATACACTGTATATAATATATATAGTGGATACACTGTATATAATACATATAGTGGATAGACTGTATATAATACATATAGTGGATACACTGTATATAATACATATAGTGGATACACTGTATATAATACATATAGTGGATACACTATATACTATATATATCGTATATAGTAGATATATAGTATATAGATAATATATATAGTATATAGTAGATACACTATATATAATATAAATTGTAGATACACTATATATAGTATATATATCATATCTATATACTAGATACACTGTATATAGTGTATCTATATACTAGATATGATATATATAGTGTATCTATATACTATATATAGTGTGTATATAGATACACTATATATAGTATATATAGTAGATAAGCTATATATAGTATATATATCTATATACTAGATACACTATATATAGCATATCTACTATATATACTATATATAGTGTATCTATATACTAGATACACTATATATAGTGTATCTATACTATATATAGTATCTACATAGTGTATATACACTATATACTATATATACACTATATATACTATATATACACTATATATACTATATATACACTATATACACTATATACTATATATACACTATATATACTATATATACACTATATACTATATATACACTATATATACTATATATACACTATATACTATATATACTATATATACACTATATATAATATATACTATATGTACACTATATATACAATATATACTCTATATACACTATATACACACTATATACAATATATAAACTATATATACACTATATACTATATATACACTATATATACTATATATACACTATATACACTATATATACTATATATACACTATATATACACTATGTATACTATATATAGTATACATAGTATACATACTATATATAGTATACATACTGTATAAACTATATATAATGTACATACTGTATATACTATATATAATATACATACTGTATATACTATAGTATATAAACACTATATACTATATATAGTGTGTATATACACTATATATACCATATGCACACTACATATACACTATATATACTATATATATACTATGTGTATATATAGTGTGTATATATAGTAATTAATCTATAAGGAACACTATACATACTATATAAACACTATATATACTATATATAGTATATAGTGTGTATATAGTATATATAGTGTGTATATATATACTATATACACACTATATATACACTATATATACTATATACATACTATGTGTATATTTATAGTTTGTGTGTGTGTGTATATAAATATATAGTAACTAATCTATAAAAAACACTTAAAGAGAATTAAATCTAGTTTCCCAATAAGGTCAGGAGGAAGAAATTAAATAACTCATGAAGTTAGACAGGTAATGCCTGGCATTGAACTGACTTATCACTGAAGGGTGGGAATCTGTAGGTTTCAATTCTTACTTGTGCATACTCTTTCCTTATAGTCTTGCCACTTCCATGATAAATGTACACAGCTCCCCCGTGATCATCTTCCAGCGGAGCTCCTATCACGATGTCATTAAATCCATCAAGATTGAGGTCTTTTACAGCAGCAATTGCAGTTCCAAAACGAGCCCCGCATGGCTCATTTTTGTTTTCTTTTGTGCATGAATTGTGCTGCCGAGATGAACAGCACGTCTGCTTAATAGGTTCCAGGCTCATTTGATATTCAAACCTTGTCTGGAAGAAAGATAAACAGGATATTTATGTATTTCCATCATTACTACAGCAGAGTAGAATTTTTAAAATATACTAAATCAGTGCTATTAACAGCCATTTGTACATTAGTGGTAAAGTTGGTAAAATTTCTTAAAAAGTGTGCCTATCTGAGAGTAAAGTTAGGGATTCCAAAGAGCAGATGGTAGAAGTGTGGGAGACATACTTTAATGGAATCTCTTTTTAATGCAATTGAGTATACAATTCAGAGCATCTTTTTCAGGCCAAATAATATTATATCCTTAATTTGTGCCACTATCCCTTCTTCACCCAATATTGTGCAAAGCGAAAATTTATTCTGCTCAGAAAGGAAACTTTCTCTAAAGCTGCCTAGAGTGGAAGGAAAAAAAAAAAAAAACCCCAGACAGAAAGTACTAGCAAAGGTAATCAAGAATACACTTTCTTGGAAAAAGGACAAAACAGCCCAGGACAAAAAAAGTTGACAGGAGGAAGCCAAAAAATGATAGGAAGAAAGACACATGATTTATTATTTAAAATAATCAATTTAGGAGAGAATGTACATATTTGGAAAAGCTAAATAGATAAACACTGGCTTTACTGTAAAGAGCAAAACACTCTTCTAATGAAGAAATCAAAAATTATTTAACTTAAAAAATTATGTCTAAAGTCAGGAATAGAAGACAAAATCTCACTCCAGCCCAGTGAAGTATTTCCTGGAAGCCTGCAGTGTTGCTGCCTTGAAACTCATGACTTCTCCCCCTCCACCCTATCCGATTTAACTGCTGAGGTTATTATCTATCTCCAAGCCAGAGCTGATAAGCCTCCCAGGCTAAATAAGCCTTGTGGGTTTATTTAGCAGTTTAGTGAGATTTATATTTACCTCCTTTATCCTATATATTGTTAAACATAATTCACATTTCCAAGCAGAAAATATCTAAGAGTTGGAGCTGCTTTATTAGAATTATAAATGGTCATTTCAAAACTGAGGGGTTGGTGGAGTGAATGAATCCCGATAGCTTCTTTGCTCTGTTTTTTCAAAGTGAGTGAAAAATTAGAATTTATTATGAAAAAATGAAGAGAAGGAAGAGATTTTGCTGGATTTCTACCAAACTCAGACACCATTACCTGATTGAGAGCATACACATACACTTTTCCTTGCTCCTCCTTCTCTGTTCCCATGTACATAGGGGCTCCGACTAGAAGAATGTCAGTATTAGAATCCTTGTCAATGTCAATTGTTGTTAAAATACTGCCAAAGTAGGAACCAATCTAGGACACAAAATGAAACAAAACAGCCAATGAACAACAGAAATTCTCAAGGAAACTGAAATCTACATTTGTTTTACTTCTAGCAATCTAGAAGAGGAGCTAGTTGGCAAAGGAAATGAAAGATAAAAATTGATGCTCCCTGAAAGTTATTTATTGGCTCTTTCATGAGGATAAAGAATATCAGTCGGTTCCATCTTTGAGGATGAACAGCTGTTACAGATTTCATCGCTTGACAGTAACAAAATGAATTTCTTTAGATTTCACTCTAACCTCTCTTTTTTCTCCACAAATCAGAAAAGGTCAGTAATACTATAGTGATTTTTTAAGGAAATAAAATTAGATAAGCAGTAGAATGCATGCTGCAATGGCTGAATATATGTTTAAATACATTATAAGGAGCTGAGTTGTCCTGGAATACTGGTGTGGCATATTTCACCTCATAGTCTTGGAAGATTGTCTTCTCAATGAAATGGTTAAGCCTTATCCCAGCAGCTATGGGACATAGAAAAATATGGAAGGATTGCAGGGGGATCATCCCTTGTAGCAATATGTTTTCTCATTTAAAGATAGAAATCTGTTTAGAGAAAAGCAGAGAACTTATACTTCATTACCTAAATGCTTAATTTTTTCAAATATTATTCTATGTTTAATATTTGATGCTCTTAACAATTATCTTATGGTACATCTCCCTGTACTGGCTTCTGCAATTTTACTCTTACTCTCTTGCTTCTGCCCCTGTGGCATAGACCACCCTTTTCATATTTACTGGCTTCTTCCCCAACTCTCATTTTCTGAATTTTGGCCTCTTCTAAAGCTCAGACCTGTAGCCTTTTTCCATTCTCTTACCCTAGATGACCAATCCTTCTTAAAAATTTCTACTAAGGCAATTGCAAACATCATTCTGTCTTCCTTCTCAAGGCTTCAGTTCTACAGTTCTAGACATTGCTTCTAGGCATGTGGGCAAAAGACACTGACTTGTGAATGCACTTTTCTCACAGGCTTTTGAGGGCCTTGAGAGGTTTTTTTAAAAGTTGAATTAATTATAAACATAAATAAAATAGAAGATCTTGCAACTCTGGGCTTTCCTCCCCACATGGCAACCGTCAACTGGAGCTCAGTGGAAGCTCACAAGCTGCCCAGGGCCATGGTTCCCACCACTTCCTGTGTTTTTTTGCCCAGCAGCTTTACTCATTGACTTTACCTATTTTGATTTTACTTTACTGGCACCTTCAAATATCTGAATTTGTGCTTATTGTTACAAGGAACATGTCTAAAAGCCAAACGTCATTGTTAAAAAATATCTAAATTGCTTGAGGTGTTGACATTCTAATCATGGAGCCACCTTTCTTTCAGATTCCCAGGCTTGAAACTGAAATCATTCACGATTTAAATCATTCATGATACTCTCCTCAACTTTCATATGCAAATTTTCATAAAATTTGACACTTCTTGTCTTGTATACAATTAATGGAGTGATAATGGATCTAAGACGTCATCTAAAATGCTTCATTTTACTATTGTCAACTTCCTATTATTGATATCTGTCATGGCCCTTCCTTTTCCATTTTTACTGCTGACATCTTATTTTATGTTCTCTTACCTCCAGTATGAGCTACAACAATAGCCTTATTCTAACTGTTATGCGTTTTCCAAGCGTAAATGTGGGCAAAGAGTTAATAAAACCCTTTCACCTGATACTTGAGGAGCTGACCTTTAGTTACTCTAACTCTGTTGCCCTGGGAATCTGCTGTGGCTGGGATTTCAACTTTACCACTAAGGCTAAGCAACGCTGACAGGGGTAAAAATAACCTCTTACTGGAATATTGTATTCAGGCTGTGTGGAACTATAAATGAATTATAAGTACCTGATGAAGATGACATATTTTTGACTTCCCAGAGTGCAGTTACTCTTGTAGCCGGCCTGCCCTTTGTAGACACCCTGGAAGCTATGTCTATGGTGTTGTCATAATAGATACTGCTCCTGCGGGGCATGGGGCTTTAAAGCGAGTGCAGTTTGTGGACCTGCCTAATGTGAGTATCCCTGCACCTGAGCTTTACTGCTGCGCTGGGCTGCAGCTTGGACTCTTGCAGAGCAGGAGGGCTGATGTAGTCCTGCCCCTCTAGTCTAGAGAGTTGGAATATTTAATGAAGGCTAAGAAGAACCCCTCTCCCACCCTCTGTAAAAGGACTGTGGAATAAAGTTAATAAATCCTCCTTGTAGAACTGTTGAAAAATGCAGAAAACTTTTTAGAAACAAAAGTTCCCCAAGCTATCACAATTCAAAAATAACAACAAAAAGCATGTTAGATCTTTCTTTCAGTTAATATGTGTGTGTGTGTGTGTGTGTAAATGTTTGCATATTTACGATGTTTCTTTCAGTTTTTATATATACATATGTAAATGTTATTTCATGTATCATTGCCCAAACTTCTTTTAATATTCAATACTACCTAAGAAGAATTTTTCAATTTTAAATATTACAGACAGTTTCCCATTACCTCCAGGATAAAATCCAAGCTCTTAATTTGCCATTCAAAACCTCACATCATATGGGTCCATGTTATCTTTTTAACTTTCTCTTTCACTGCTCTTTCTACCTATCCACATTCTATCATCCCTTGTAGATTCAGCCCAAATTTCATCTTCTAATAAGCTTTTCTGCACCAATCCTAGCTTAAAGCCATCCCATCATATTCTGACTGTATTGTCTGGGCCACTGGTAATTTCATGCCTCTTAATGTTTTGGATCTCTTTTCTTGTATATATATTTGTACATCTGTATCCACATCTATTGTGTATCTTACCTCCACACCCATCCAACATGAAGACAAAGATACAGACACTATACATCCTTCCAAAGAACCTAACACAGGGCCCTGTTCCCAGTTGTTACTGAATATGTGGGTATTGCATTTTTAAAAGTTTAGGACAATAGACAGTAAATATACATAGAGTATGAATAGATTAATTTAAATAAAAGAATATTTTTCAAGTTTACCTGTTCTCCACTGAGCGTCTGGAGAATTTTGATGTTTCCATCTTCCATCCTGTAGATAATGACCTGGCCTGTATGATTGTACCGAGGCTGTCCAGCAATATAGAGCACATCTCCAGAAGAAGCAGTAGCAGAGTTTACAGTGTAACCTAACAAAAGAAAGATTCCAGATATACCACCTGGACCCTTAAAGGCTTCATGTAATAAATTAAGACTCTTTTTAAATGGCCAAGATAATCATTTTTATATGGTTATATTTTGAAAATAATATTTTTTCTTCAATGCATGTAAGAATTTGTTTTGGTGGAAGCTTTTAATATGCTCTCTATCTACCACAACTGCTTTCTCCTGAGAAGTTGTTTTCCCCCAATCTGAGTTTTTCATTATTTAAAATCACAAATGATATAACAATGATGACACACATAAAAAATTGCACATCCCCACCCCAATTTGTAATAAATCAATTGTATTTCATTTGGATATATGTGTCTGCACTACAGAAATTAACACTTTTCATATAATTGGAATCATAGAAAATGTAAACCTTTTCTGTGCTGCTACTAGCTTTTAAAATTGTAATTTTAAATAATTGAAGATGATTTCTCTTGGTTAAAGCATAAAGACGTTGCATTTATATTACATGGCCATTTCCCGATAAAACACTAGAATTCAGGTGGTTTTAATATTTTTGGTATTATGCTTCAGATTTCAAAGACACCTTGGAGCATTTAAATTTGTCCCTCTTCTGGATTTTTTGACAGTACATTTCAAGGAATAGATCACTGGATCACGTTTTTAATGGTTCTTATAGTGTCTAGAAAATTGTTTCCAGAAAATTTGTACTACTTTGTTCTATGAACCGCCATATGAAAGACAATTTCATGAAACTGTCCCAGGCTTTGTGTATCATCACTATTATTTAAATTTGTGTATGTTTTAATAGGTGTTAAACATTGTCTAACAACAGTACCTTTCTGTGATTTTAATGTGACTTTATTCAACAGAGAGCTTGAATCATTTTTCACGTATCTGATATTTCTTCTTTTTTTTTTTTTTTTTTTTTTTTTTTTTTTTTTTTTTTGAGACGGAGTCTTGCTCTGTTGTCCAGGTTGGAGTGCAGTGGCGCGATCTCAGCTCACTGCAAGCTCCACCTCCCGGGTTCACGCCATTCTCCTGCCTCAGCCTCCCGAGTAGCTGGGACTACAGGCGCCCGCCACCACGCCTGGCTAATTTTTTGTATTTTTAGTAAGACGGGGTTTCACCGTGTTAGCCAGGATGGTCTCAATCTCCTGACCTCCTGATGCACTCGCCTCGGCCTCCCAAAGTGCTGGGATTACAGGCGTGAGCCACTGTGCCCGGTTCTTTCCTCTATTTTAATTGAGCTTCCATGCTCTTTAAAATTTTGATTGTCTTTTTTCTACTTTTGATTTTATTTGCATATATTTTATATTGAAATTATTCCTGGGTCATTATTTTTGTTTCTTCGGTTTCTTCTGGAATACCTTTTTCTTCTATGCAACCTCCTCCTCTGGCTTAGAAAAATTTGTTCTATTTCAGTAAGCATCATTTCAGTGCGGTGGGTGCGATAGTGGGGGTGGAGGTCACGTATGGGTTAATCTGACCATGAGCCCTGTAAACAGAGCCAGTGTATCTTGGGTGCTTCGCCCACCTAGATGTACACAATGATCAAGAGACTCTACATACAAACCTTTAAGATCAGCACTGCTTTTTACATTTGTATGCATGTGCAACAAACTTTCAGCACTCTTTTGGGGCCATAAACCCTCTGTCCAGCTCCACGGTTTGGCTTTGGACACATCTACCAGCTCCACCATTGCAATGATGGAACGGCACACACTGCTTCTGTAAAGTCACATCTTTCAGATACTTGGTGGCTTTTCAGATATACATAACCCTTGATTGCCTGGGTAGCTTCATGGATGTTCTTAAAGTGAACACGAAGATTTCAATCTCTTGATTTGAATGATTTTTTGGGTTGTTCTGGGTCAAGTGAATAGTAAACCATTTTAAGAGATCATCTCAGGCTGCTTACAGGAAGAGCATAAATTGTGTCTTTAAGATTAATTTTTGAGTGAAAAGTTAGATTTGTTCTTTGTGTTTTGAGAAGAGAGCCATATCAATGAATAAAAATTGCCACATGCAGATTTTGATTTTATAAAAGGAATAACTCTTTTAATAACCAGATTTCTTCAGTGGAGCAGAAGTAAGATTATTTTTCAAAATGCCACAGAATAGCACTTCTCACTGAGAAAAAGATCATTTTTCTAACTCACTTACCAAGTATTTTACTGTAAAGTAGGTTTGACTTTCTTTCAAAAATGTTAAAAAGGAACAAAAGTTTTTATACAGTATGTTTATTCTTACAAGTGCTAAAGGAACACAATTCCTCAGGCATATTATCCTTTATGAATATTCCTCACATTCTCATTCCTTCATCTTTCTTTGAGGGTTTTTTATTATTATACATAATAGAATCTAAAATATTTTTTTGAACATGTAGTGTGTTACATGTTTATATTACTAACCACAATATTGTTTTAAAATGAATCTTTCAGGCCATGTTTATACATACATAAAATGGAAAAGAAGAATGTGCAAAATGAAGGCCGTTTTATTTCATGCCACTCTACTAAGAAATACAAAGAAAGGAGTAGAATGAGAGTGTTAGTACGTGTGTGTTTGTGTGTGTGTGTGTGTGTAATTTGCAGAGCTGTGAATGTAACTTGATAAAAGGCCTCTTTTAAAAATGAGTTAAAAATTATGTTTGAGGCTAGGAGTTGTGAGATTATTTAGTTAACTCTCTTTGATGACTTATACTTGATAACTAAAAATATTAGCTGAAATAATCTCAGGGACAGTAGTTACTGTTACCAGTTAGCGTAGTTACTAATTGAGGCTTGGGTGTCTAAAGACAAGAAAGAAGAAAAGAAAAAGAGAGCCAGAGCCAAGTAAAGCCTAATTTTAATAGAAGGAAAATAATTATAAATATTTAAGCTTAATAGTGTTTCCTGAAAAAGAAAAGAATAAGATGGAAGAAAAGGGCTGGGCGCGGTGGTGCATGCCTGTAATCCCAGCACTTTGGGAATCCGAGGCAGGTGGATCACCTGAGGTCAGGAGTTCGAGACCAGTCTGGCCAACATGATGAAACCCGGTCTCTACCAAAAATATAAAAAATTAGCCGGGGATGGTAGCAGGCACCTGTAATCCCAGTTACTCAGGAGGCTGAGGCAGGAGAATCACTTGAACCCAGGAGGTGGAGGTTGCAGTGAGCAGAGATCATGCCACTGCACTCCAGCCTGGGCAATAAGAGAGAAACTCTGTCTCAAATAAAGAGAAAAAAAAAGAGGAAAAAAAGGCTAAAATGGATGGCATAGCCCTTTGCATGGATTTATGAATAATGAATTCTGTCAGCTCTCATAATTCACTTCTTGGGAAAAGGGCCAGGATCTAGTGAGGTAATGGGAAACAGGTATGATCTGTCTTGATGCCATGACATTGCCTCACATCTTTCCTTCTCCTTTGGAAGCTGTATGGCAGGAATAGAATTCAGCAAACTGTGGGTGGAGGAGGCAGGGGAACATAATCCCAGCTGTATTTTCACCACCAAATTCACTTGCAATGCCTGTATTGGCATAAGGCAGTTTGGGTAATAGAAAGATGGGGTATGACTATGTCCTGAGACAGATGTTCGACAGCTTGAGTTCTTACAGTTTCCTGATCATTATTGATAAGCACGGGATTTTTCTAATAGAGCCTCTGCCTCTCTACTTCCTTCATAAGATTTTTCATAGCCTTGCAACTTGCAATCCATACAGTTTATGAAAAAATACACTCAGTCTCTTCTCAATTTGTGACCCCCACAAAGAAACATTTTGAAAACTTCATTTCAGATTTAGAATATTATTTTGGGTGAAAAAAAAAAAAACAAGGTATTTGTCCTGCCTTTTCTGAATGCTTTTCTATTTTGAAAGAAATCTTACATGTATTAGACTTTATGTTGGCAAAATGTCATATACCCTCACTTGTGAGTAAGCTAATGAAATAATTTCTGAAACAGAAAAGAAAATCTCAGCACACTGTAGAAAACATATCCAAAAATTTCCTTTTTGGACAGAGAGAAGTCATATATTATAAATACTGTGCTCAGAAATAAGATTCTTTTAATATTTTCTTACTTGCAGTGGCATCTTTAAGTTGAATTCTCCACATCTGCTTTAAGCAACGTTTAACCAAAGCTTTTTGGGAATGACAAATTTAGGATTCTTAAGAGCTTATTTATTTTAAAGGAATTTAATCACATATAATTAAGAATACCAAAAACTACAGTGTTATCAATTAAAATGTGTGGGCTTCCTAAGAGTGGCAACAATATCATACACATCTTTGTGGACTTTACACAGTGTCTTTAAATTTGTAAATACTCAATACTTATTAGTAATAGTACTAATGTCAGCTACTATTATTATTTTGTATTATGTATGAGTTTTCTACTGCTGCTGTAACAAATTACCACAAGTTGGTGGCTTAAAGCATCACGAACTTTTTATCTTACAATTCTGTTTATTAGAAGTCTGGCATAGAGCTTCCTGGACTAAACATCAGGATATTGGCAGGTCAGTGTTCCTTTTGGGAGCCTATCAAGGAGAATCGGTTTTCTTGCCCTTTGTAGCTCTAGAGCCATCTACAGTTTTTGGCTTGTGGCCCCCCTCCATCTTTAAAGCCAACAACACTGCATCTCTCTGACCATTTCTCCATAGTTCTGTCTCCCTCTGGCCACATCCAGGAGAGGTTCTCTGATTTTTAGAATGCTTGATTATATCAGGTCCAGCCAGATATCTGAGGATAATCTTCCCAACTCGGGATCCTTAATTTCATCATATCTGAAAAGTCCCTTTTGCCATGCAAAGTAACCTATTCATGGGTCCAGGGATTAGGACATGGACATCTTTGGGGATCATTATTCTGCCTACCACAATACTAATAAGAGGAATGTTTATTATATAACATTACATAATAAAAAAATACAAAATAACATTTACATAATAAAATAATAGACAACACCCATTGAGTGTTAACTGTGTGTCAGGCACAGTACTAAATATAGTCATTACTTAATCTAACAACCCAAATGATATATATGGTGTAATTATTTCCATTTTAGAAATAGGAAAATTGAGGCTTTGAGGGGGAAAGTAATTTGCCTAAAGCCATAGCCAGGGGCAGAATCAGAAAACAAGCTCAAGTCTCTATGACCTCATGGCTATCGCTAATTGTACACCTTGTACCATAACTGCTTCAAGTCTTTAGTATCATAGAATCAGCAGCTTTATAATTTTTATTTTTATGGGTGTGTAATATTCATTAAGTGGATTTACTATTTACTTAACTATCTGCATATTTTGGGGCATTTAGGATAATGGCATTTCCCCCAATAACATAAATAATAATACAATAGAAATCATTGTTCACTTGGCATTCTTAAATATTGGATTTTTTTCCTTAGGTTAGGTCCACAGAAGTGAAATTTCTGTATAAATGTGGTACGAACATTTTTTATAGCTCTGTAAACACATTGTCAAATGCCTTTCATAAGGAGTTTTACTAATTTATATGTCATCCATTATATAGGAAGATAAATGTTCTACATTTATTCTACATATAATAGAAGCCTCAGGTTAAGCTGGTTCTTGATTCCAAGGTATTTCACATAAACAGTCTCATAGAACCTTAGGATGTAACGAACTTTTAGAAGATATCTAATCTAATCCCCAGCCCTCTTTTTTAGGTATTCTGTATCATAGCACATATCATACTGATAGTGATTGCTTGTTTCATTATTGTCTCTCACCCAAAAAAGTAAGGTTTATCAATGTAGGAACTGACCTGCCCCATATATCTTTTTATTCCCTATAAACTCAGTGTTTGGCACATTGCTGGTACTCAATATTCGTGCAGTGCTTTCTTAATCAACCCAGAATCAGTTATTTTGGTATCATGATATAAACACTGACATAAGAATCAAGAAGCCTCAATTGTGGTTTCACACCTGCCATAGGCAGCTGGGACATAATTGTTCTATCTCTCAGTTTCTTGATTGGAAATTAAGACTACATGCTCCATAGGATCTCTTTTAATGCTAAAATTTGAAATGAATTTTAAGCCTAACCCCTATATTTTATATCACAATCCTTCAAATACCTAAAAGACATGCAATGCACACTTTGTTTTCTAAGCTTCAATTTCTTTAAGTTTTGGAGAGAGTGAGACTTGTAGCAGGGAATTGCTTCTGGAGCTGACTTTTCTGTGTAATATTTTACTGGCACATCCTAGTTTGTCATTTTCTCCTTGTAGTATGTGATACTTAGAACAACCAGATACTCTAGCTGTTGTCTGACCAGAGTGGAATGCAACAGGATTTCTATGAGAAACAGACTGGACTTTCATTCATGCAGTTCTACATGTCTTAAGAGATTTTAGCAGTCACAGTGCAGCTGCTGTTGACTGTTACATTTTTAGTCATCTAAAACTCTAGTCCTTTTATTCTTCTTAAGTCCTGCTGCCCCTACAGCTTTAATAGGTGTCCTTCAATAAGGAGATGTATAAACACCGCAGTAAAGACCTGCCACCTTCCTGGTAAAATAGAAAGCAACTGGGACAGAGAGAAAAAGACTTGTCTCCGGGACAGAAAGATCCCAGAGAGGAAGGCTAACACGTGAAGCTGTGAATGCTTCCAGGCCAAGGTATGTGTTTTCTTTATCACTTTATTCCCAGCACTAAGATCAATGCCTGGGGCAAAAGAGGATCCCCCAAATATTTGTTGAGTGAGTAAGAGCTGGGAAGCCATATCCTGATGGTCCTTTTTATTTTAGGTCCTCCCAACTGTTGGTGAATATCTTTTTTCAGTGAGGGGAGAGTTCCCTGGCATCCCCCAGGTGTTGCTCAGCTTGGTATAGATCCCAAATAAAGTGGTACCAGACATACAACTCCTCATTTCTGGCAAGACACTGGGAAACAAGATCATGTTACATCACTGGGTTTAAGTTCAATATTTGTCTGATTGTGAATGGAGCTATTAAAGAAGAAGTTGCATGACAAAATACATTTTTCTTTTCCCAAATTAGGACCCATAGAGAGAAATTAATGATAGAAGACATTTAAGACAATATGAGTTTGGTTTTCAGGATTTAGGAGAAGTCGAGGTTTCCTTTTCTACTCTCATTTCTTGTCCACCAGGTTCAAAGTTCTCCTTGAAGTTAAAGTTGATACCAGACACAGAGAAACTGAACATATCAGAAAGGGCACATATCAACCTAAACCATTCCCTGCATTAGACAGCCCTACTAACAAAAAAGGACTCCCGTGTATGTCATTTTGACTAACTAAAGCTGCTCAGAGGCCTGAAACTTTGCATGGGTTCTGGAAAATACCCAACTCGTTGAAATAATCTTGCTATATGGTTGCAAGCCTATAGAAACATAAGCAAATAATGCTAAAGGTAAAAAATGGAAAAGTAAAACAACTCTTTTATAATTATATCCAAACCTTACCTAAATAAGAAGCAAGCGGTTCATTCTTTTTGGTAGACTCAACATTAAAGGTTGTGTTTCGAGGGATTATGATTTGACTAGCCTTCTGCATGACAACTGTTCCATTCCAATCATAGGCTCCTACTGCTCCAAGCATGACCCAGTCCTTACATGCAAATAAATAAGATAATAATATTTAATAAAAATAATAAGGGGAAATACTTAAACACCATTAACAATGTGTATAGGTATACTGTTCAAAGTGCTTTACATTTATTAGCTTATATAATCCTCATGATAACACTGTGGGCTAGATGCTATTGTTACCATACCTGTTTTACAGAAAAGGAAATCGAGGCACAAATAACTTGCCCAAGTTATACAGTAAAATTGTACATGGAAATGTCAATATTCTTTTGCAAGGACCATTATGCCTTTTCTTTCATTAACTGCAAATGATATATTTTCTAATCTTGTCTTTCTACTTTATTCTGGGTGCCCAGCATCCTAGGTCTTGAACATGGAATTCTAATAAGACCCTTGAATTCCTTGACACTGTGGAAAAATATTCCACATCTGTAGCAAATATGTTAAATTATTTCATTTAGACAGATACATAATTACAAGGCAAAGCTCACACTGTCTGATTCACAACTATTAGTACAATGTAGTGAACTGTGTGAGAGAACATATTTTCTTAATAAGAAGCTTGTGAAATGACATTTTCCTATTTGAATTAGAAAACGTCATCATAGCCTGCATAATTGTTCAAGCTATGAACTGCACGTTGCACTTACATACTGATGGCTAGATGTTGGTTTTGGGAAGGGAAGTCTTGCAAACATATATTTCATTTTTCACCAACTGGTCAACATACCTGTGAATAATGAGCACTGAAGCCAGTCTGAGACATTTCCATTTCAAATGAAGCTGCTGACTGGTCAGCTGTAGCTATAACATAGGAAAATATCACTGTAAATAAGTAACAATGCCTTTTCATGCACTACTGACTTGCAGAATACAGATACCTGGTAGAGCTTGTGGTCTTACCAACCAGAACTTCAAACATCTTAGGGCATTTTCAGCCATACATTTCTCAACCCCAAATTTCTAGGTAGGCCTTGGTAGAAGACAGAGAAAAATAGTCAAAGGGCTCATGTCTCAAATTCTTGCTCATTAGCAGCCCTGTCCTTGCCAGAGGGGTTGAGAAATCTCCATTCTTATACTGTAGCATGTTGTGGATCCTATGGTGCTTTGGGTCCACATGGCTCAAGTTGGATGTACTACAGTAGGAAATTCCTGTCCAAATTCATGCCTTGGGAACCCTGCTGAGCCTTTAGGCTAAACTCCCTTAATATGTTATGGGACTGAAAAAAATTTCATTCACATATTTAAAGAGGTTCCTCAACTCCATCAGTGCCACCCATATTCAGGCCATAGATCCTGTCAGAATTTCATTGTGTGATAAAGGGTTTAGGTATTTTAGTATGCATTTATTTGCTCTAATTACTGGTGGTAAGTATCACTCACAGATCCGGAGGGGTCTTTGTGACAGGGCTGCCCACATGCCATTCAATCATACATTTTTAAAAGATCCTGTACCCATTTTGAAGCTCTTTACTGAAATGCAGAGATAATTCAGAGCATTCCATGGCAGTCTGCTACTCTCAAATTATTCTCAAAATATTCACAAACCCAAAGCCACAATTTCCTGAGGGAATTGATGGAATGTTGATTTATTTGCTTGCACTAGGGGTTACTGATTTATTTGGCCTTGCAGATAAGTTAAAAATAGCACTTAAGAAAGTCAGTCTGCCCTTTCGTTGAGGCAAGAGAATAGTCAAATTTGTGAATGTAACTATTTGTTAGTTATTTACATGGATAAAATTGTGAACAAATACATCAGTAATTACCTTTGTAGGACTAGATTAGACGGGGCAATGAAGAATTCAAATATATCATTTTAATCTCTTGTGTGAATTGCCCTGTAATTTAAATGACTGAGATGCACTTTAACTTTAATTTAAACATGTATTTTCAGTCCACAATGCTTTCAGGTGTTTTCTCACTTATCTGCAAGATCAATAAGAATGCAGCAACGGAAACCTGCATTATTTTCAGCACCTGCCCTGCCGCTATTCTGCCTTCAGCTGAGAACAGACAGAAGGACGCTATGTGATGTTCTTCCTGCTGCAGTGGCATCATGGTAATAGACCACTATATTCTCCTGGGCTTCTTGCTTCAAACTCCTCCCTGGACTGTTCATGGGTGTTTGGGCCAGCCACTCTAACCACTGTGCAGCCTCTGGTTAGAAATGTTGGCATTTTCTCCCAGTGCTCAATGGGAAATGGAGACAGTAGACCATTTTCTGATGTACTAAGCAAGTCCTTGGCATACTTGCCTCAATAGATGGCACTGTCCTTGGCAAACAGAAATTTCATAATCACAGCTATTTGTCATCTTAAGATACATGTTGACAGGAAATGGAGATTTCCCGAGCAACAAAGAAATAAAGCCTTTTTAAATATCTCATGAAAAAAATAAGAAATAGTCTAGTCAAAACACTGCTTTTGGTGTAGTGTAGCAACAAAGATGATATAGAAGACATTTGTAATCTGTAAAGTTCCTTATAAAATGATGTCATATTTAAATATAGAGACTTCTTGGAGTGTTTGGGCTCTTCAACCTGTCACCTTTAATCCATGGTGTAGTTAGGTTAGAAACAATCTGAAATGTCATTTCAGGCAATTGATCTCCCCCTCCCCTAGCTGAAGTGGGCTTCATTTTTGCCAGTCTTAGGTTACTTGCTTACTTAAAAGGAGATTTAGAAATGACACTATATTCTGTTGAACTATCAAATGTAACTATGTAACTTTTCTTTTAAATTATTTTTACAGATTGTTTCTATCATATCTTAGCCCATGTTATTAAAAATTAAAAGTACACAATTAGTTTGAAGACCTTATGTATTTTCCTTAAGGCCAGCCAAGCTCATAATCTGGTTTATTGGTAAATGACACCGGGAGAGCTGTTGAGAGACCAAAGCCACTTAAAAATGACTTGTACACAGAGCACAAGACAGCTGAGTTCTTCAGAAGCAGCTGGGACTCCAGACTCATAAACAATTAGAGTGTTCTGTTTCTAAAGGCACAGGGGAAAGAGGCCAGGGGAAAAGGGAGGCACAGAAATTCAGTCTGGCTGGGCTGTAGATTCCTATCACCTCTAAATCAAATGTTCTAAGTACAGATTGTGACCCAGTCATGAAATCAACAGACTGAGTATAGCCAGCATTTTTTTTTCATTGAAAGAGATTAGGGTAGAATGGAATTGATGAGAAGCCATCACAGTGCATCACATGTAATAAGAATTATCTTGTGAAACCTTGCCTTATTTTTATATGTATATATTTATGTGCACTGGGTCAAAAAGCAAAATGTAGTTATTATCGTGAGTCACACTCAGAAAAAGTTTGAAAGCCATAACTCTAAATAATTTTCTTTCCTTTCTATACATTTTCATATTCTAACTTTTCTGCATTTTCCCAGCCCCTTGACACTCAATCAAAATGGTCTACTTTTTTTCAGTTATGTCTCATTCCCATTTTGTCTTTCTGTTTCCTATTATCAATCATATCAGGGAAACTGAGAAGGTGCTTTTAAATTTCTATTTTTAAGATGTAGAAACAACAGTCTTTCAGTGTGTCCTCACAAGGACAGGGTCAACTGGATTTGGGTGTAGCCTAAGGGGAAAAGAATTCTCTGGTGGTTTCTCTCCCTAGTTGGAGAAAAGGTGCATGTTCCCTGAGACTAGAGATCATCAAAGAATGTGAAGAAAGAAGCTTTGCCAGTTTGCCTGGCATAACAATTCTGAAGACTTTTTTTTGTTGTTTTTTAGGAAAGATCTAGTTCCAAAGTAATTAGCTACTTGACATCCTCTACCTAAGGCAGAATAGGGAATGCCATTACTTGTTATCCTCAACAGCCAGTCACCATTGAAAACTCAAGGAAAAATCTGCAAAGAAGTAACATGATTTAGACAAATACAGTGAAACAATGTTTCATTGCCATGGATTTTAAGGCAAATTTCCATGAAGACCTTTAAAATGGGCAAGGAGCAAAATACAGAGAAAATAAATGAACAAAGAAGTTATTGCATAAGAGCACTCTTGTAGTAGCTCAATATGAAATGAAGAAACAAACAAACAAAAAAAAACCCAAACCAGAGGTAGTACCCTCATTTTCCAAATCTATGTAACAGAAAAGGAACAAAGCACATGGAAACATTTTTGTCCTGGCACATCTACATTGACCATTGTCTTCATCGGCTGTCCCATCAGCACTGCCCTACCATGCCCTTACAAAGAGAGTCTCTAGCAGACACAGTGTTGTGAGAAACAGCCATCTCAATGACAGATTTATATAAAAGAGCATTGTTCCATGCTAGATATTGTACACAGTAAAAAAAAAAAAAGTATTACTGATGTATTAGGAATAAATACAAAAATCCCATTATACTGATTTTGAATTGCAGAGAGAACATGCAGCAATAAGATAAATAGACATACCTTCCAGGGCAAATATTCTTTCTCCCAGAGTTTTAACAATGGTGACTAGAGCCAATTCATCAGAGACGTTGAAGAAATGCTTTTCAGTGGGTTCACTTGCAATTGATTTTATTTCCTCCACAAATTTTTCAGTGCTTAAATTTCCTCGGTTATAGCTGCCAAGAATCTAAGACACAACAGAAACAGCAAGAATATATTTTAAATTCTATGTGTTAAATAAAGGATCTCAAGCATTTTGTCAGTAAACAACAGTGTAGAGTACTTTAGCATAATGGAATTTTTATGTACTTTCATATTTATGGAAGAGTGATTTTCAAAATTTGTAGACTCCCTAATATTAACTGTTATATAAACACCACAATTGGTGTAGAAAAATATAAAGGGCAATTTTGTATGTCTGTGAAAATTTCTCCTCTTGTACTCTGTGTCCCTGTTACTAACAGCTGTATTTTTAAAATCTGACAGTTCAAAAGTAACGTTATATTCATAGTTTCTGAATGTCTTTGATATTATTCCAGCTAGTGATGTCATTATCTGCTGGCAAAGGCAATCAGCAAGTGAGTTGCCTGCTTTTGAATGAGCAATTCTTCCTGAAACTATTACCAAGGCACAGTCCAGCACATATATATTTTAAACACATACTGGACTAAGTGGTAATCTAAATTGGCAATCTAGAAAATAAACAATTGAGATATTCTTGTTTGAAACCAAATGCTGGAGACAGGGGCATTCTTTTTTATGAAGAGGAGAGAGAAGCAGGAGTTATATATGACTGTTAACTATAATTATTTAGATGTCCAAGCAGGTTTTCTCAAACATTTAGTTTTTTTTTTAAGGTAAGGTTTATTGCAATAAATTATATACAGTAAAATTCACCCTGTTTAGATGTACAATTCTATGAGTGTGACAAACCAATATAGTTGTGTTACTGCCACATCAAGGTGTAGAATATTTACATCACCCCCAAAAGTTCTCTCCTGCCCCTATAGTCAATCCCTTCCTCCCCTCGTTCAACCCTGGCAACCACCGATAAATAATCTGTCCTTATAGCTTTGATTTTTCCAGAATGTCAGATTTAAGGAATCATATAGTATGTAGCCATTTGTGTCTGGCTTCTGTGACTTTGTACAATGCTTTTCAGAGTCATCCGTGTTGCTGCATGTAGCAGTAGTTGGGTCCTTTCTATTGCAGAGTAGCATTCCATTGTATGGATGCACTACAATTTACTTAATGAGAACATTTGAGTTGTTTGCGGCTTCAACATATTATGAATAATGCTGCTGTAAATATTCACATGTAGGTCTTTGTAATAGACATATATTTTCTTTTCTCTTGAGTAAAGAACTAGGAATGAAAGTGCTGGGTCATACAATAAGTGAATGATTAACTTTTTAAGAAACTGCCAAACTGCTTTCCACAGTAATCGTCCCATTTTGCCATTTTACTATTCCCATCAGAAATGTCTAAGAGATCCAGCTGCTTTGCATGCTTGTCAATACTTGTTATTGTCAGTTTTTTTTGTTCACTTGTTAGTTTTAGCAATTGTGTTAGCATATAGTGGTGTCTTATTTAATTTGCATTTCTCTAATGACTAATGATGTTGAGACTCTTTCATACAATTATTTGCTATAGTATTTCTTCCTCGGTGTAGTTAGTGTCTGTTCAAATCTTTTTCCCATTAAAAGAAAACGAGATGTTTATTTTCCCTTAAATGTGTTGTAAGAGTTCTGTATATAGTCTGGATGCAAGTCCTTTATGTGTTTTGCAGATGTTTTCTTCCTGTCTGTAGATTGTCTTTTCATATTCTCAACAGTGTCATCTGAAGAGTAGAAGTTTTACATTTTGATGAAGTCCAACTAATTAGCTTTGTTAAGGTTTGTACTTTTTCTGCCTAAAAAAATTAGTTTTTAATGTAAAAATTTTTTATGTTAAAACTGTTTTTAATATAAAAATGTTCAAGACAGTGAAAACATTTTTAAAATAATATGTAAAATTTAACATGCAAAAAAATTTAAAAATCCCCAATATGTAGATATGACTTAATTCTATTTTTTAAATCACATAAGTACATGGGCATAAAAAATGTGAAAAAATGTGTATCATAATATATTATTTTTTATTTCTGTATATTAGGACACTAGGTGTTTCCTTATATTTGCTTCAATATTTTTTTAAAAACTTTATAATAAAAAATCACTTCTGTAATAAATAAAAAAATTAGTTTTTACCGTAGTTGCAAGTGTTACCTGAAGATTATCACTTTGGTTTTTTTTTTTTTTTTTTTAGTGTTCATGATACATTTATAACAATAACTCAAACTGGACACAAGCAAAATGTCTATAAACAGTAGAGTACAAATTGTGGTCCATAAAATAGATAACAATAACAAAAAATGAATCCCCAGTACACAAAATATCACAAGCAATAATTATGTTGAGTGAAAAGCTAAACACACAGTACATACTATACAGCTTTATTTATTTGAAATTCAAGAATTGGCAATCTAAGTGAGCTATGGTGGTATGTCACATCAGTGGTTACTACAGGAGGTGTGTATTTAAAATGAAAAAAAAAAAAAAAAGAAAAAATAATTGCTGGGTATATATCCCAAAGAAAGGAAATCAGTATATTGAAGAAATATCTGCACTCCCCTGTTTATTGCAGCACTGTTTACTATAGACAAGATATAGAATTAACCTAAAGTATGGATCAATGGATGAATGGATTTAAAAAAACATAGTATATCTTCACAACAGAATATTACTTATCTATTAAAAAGAACAAAACTTTGTCATTTGCAGCAACATGGGTGGAACTGAAGAACATTATATTAAATGAAATAAGCCAAGCACTGAAGGACAAACATCACTACGTTCTCACTCAAATGTGGGAGCTGAAAATGTGGATCTCATAGACGTACTGAATAGAATGGTGGTTATCAAAGGCTGGAAAGAGTAGTGGGGAAAAGCAGGGATGAAGAGGGGTTAGTTAATGGATTTAAAACTATAATTAGATGGAAGGAATAAGAGCTAGTGTTCAGTAGCACTATAGGACAACTACAGTAAACATATTGTATATTTCAAAATAGCTACAGGAGAAGACTTGGAATATTCCCAACACAAAGAAATGATAAGTGTCTGAGGTGATGGATATTCCAATTGCCCAGATTTGATCATTAGCCACTGTATGCCTGTATCAAAATATCACATGTACCAGGTAAATATGTACAGCTATCGTGTATCCATAAAAATTAAAAATACATTTTAAAAAAGAAAGCACAGGAAACTTTCTGGGAATGATGAAATTGCTCTATATCTTGATTAAGTCTTATGTGGGTGCACGTAATTGTCAAAACTCACCAAATTGTTCACTTCGTGCACACTTTCCACACTGAAACCTTGCATTTCACTGTATTGTAAATATCATTTCAATTTTTAAAAACAGAATGAACTATATGGATATGCAACATTATGGATGAATCTTAATATAGTATTAAGTTTTAAAAGTTCCAAAATATTATATACAGCATTACACTCTTTTTAAAATGTTAAAAACAATGAAATATTCTTAAAATTTATTTTTTTGGATATGTATGGGTGCCTAAATATTATTTTGAAAAGTAGAGCAAGGGTTGAGGAATGTAGAAAGTGGACTGATGGTTACCCAGGTGGAGGAAGGCAGGTGGTAAATGTGCTCAGATGTAGTTATCAAAAAAGAGAGCTAGCTCTCGATTTGGGTGGTAGGTCCATGGATGCTTATAGTATTATTAAAATAAATACACAGATATAGTTCTAAACAGAGAAACAAATAAAGTTTGTTTCAACAAATGATTACAATTTGGCCTGAACGAAGCAAGGATCAGGATTAATTCAAGGCTATGCTCCTGGAATCCAAAAAATAAAGGAAAGACACTGAGCCCTTTGCTATTGCTTGATTTTTTTTTTGTTAAGAATATCCAAATCCTCTAAGAAGAAGGAGAGTCTTGGCCTCCAGTGACCATGAAGGTACAGTAATTTTTTGGCTTCACATTTCTTTTTCCAATAATAGCCTTGTCTGGCATCATTAAAAACAAAGAGCTCCATGGTGCTGGCTTCAAAGTCCTGTTACAAAACAGACCTCAAGCACCCTTCCGACCGTGGTTCTGCACTGTGGCCTGGGAGGATAGTGGGCACAAGGGCAATGGGCTTGAGGGCTGCCCCCACCCCTTTCCTCCAGGTCCGAGGCTCCCCCTACCCACCTGAGTAGCTCACCCCCACTGCACATCTACATGTAGTTTTTTAAAGTTAGATTTAGAATGGTAGATTAAAAAACTGATATTTTGATTAAGAAGGATACAGATTTTTCACTTATAGAAAGTTAGAAAAGAACTAAAATTACTGTTTAAAGTGCTGCTGTTTATAATCTATGAAAGACTTGTTTATTTGTATCATTAAATGGATAGTGGGCTGGGCGTGGTGGCTCACACCTGTAATCCCAGCACTTTGGGAGGTCAAGGCAGGTGGATCCCCTGAGGTCAGTAGTTCAAGACCGGCCCGACCAACATGGTGAAACCCCATCTCTACTAAAAATATAAAAATTAGCCAAGTGTGGTGGTGTGCGCCTATGGTCCCAGCTACTTGGGAGGCTGAGGCAGGAGAATTGCTTGATCCTGGGAGGTGGAGGTTGCAGTGAGCCGAGATCGCGCCACTTCACTCCAGCCTGGGTGACAGAGCGAGACTCCATTTAAAAAAAAAAAAGGATAGTAGTTTAGAGCAACAACTGAAATACTATAACGTACACTCAATGTTAATGTGAGAAAGTGAGTCTTGAAGGCAGTGCAGTGGCTTTTGAATGTTCCTTACTAGAGAGAAGGCAGTGGCAGATTTATTCTCAATTCTTTTCTTTTGCTTCAGTAAGGCCCTCATCCTTTTCCCTGGGGAGTATCAGTGACCATCCCAGAGGAAATACCACACGTCTCATCAGAGGACCTTAAGCCACTCTGCCCCTGTCCTCTGGGACCACCCAAGTCACTGGGTGCCCTTGCCTCTTTCTCAGCTCCCTCACCTGCTGTTCCATGAAGCTACAGGAATAATGAGGTTACAGGAGTAACGCACTAATGTCTGAGAAGAACTTCAAGCTGCTTTGAAGAAGCACACTGTTAAAACTAGAGCTAGCTCTGAAGTAATTGGCATACCATTTGGGTAACTTTTTATTTCAGAACTTGTTCCCCACTAGAATGTCTACATTTTAGGTAGAAATGTCTATACCAGGAGCTTATAAATTGCATCAGAAAACAAAAATTCAATTCCTGTCTACTTCACTGAAAAGCAAGTGTCAAACGTCAGAAGTTGTTAATATTTAAACAGAGACAACTGGCACTTTCCCCCACTTTAGCTAAGTGATGGGGGAAGATAATTAATGAAAAAGATAGTTGAAAATTGCTCAGATGGGGAAGGGAAGCCCAATGGCCACTGCTCTTGTTATATTGAACAAATCCTCTCTCTTATTTAAAGGCAAAGGCATTTTTCCCACCTTCCCACCCTCTTCCCTTCCTTTCCTCCTCTTCTTTTCCTCTTCTTTTTTTCAGTCCTCTTTCTCTCACCCTTCCTTCCTTCTTATGTTTTTGCTTCCTTCTTCCTCTTTCCATGTTTCCTTATTTTCTTCCTTCCTTCCTTCCAATGATTGTTTGTTGAGAGTCTGTTTGGCCTGGCATTGTGCCGGGTACTAAGGACCCAGAGGGAGCAAGATCCAAGTCTGTCCTCACAGGGCTTACCTTCAAATGGAGACCTTTCTCTTTTCCAACCTGGTTTGTGTGACTTTCATAAAATTACCCAATATGCACACAGCTCTTCTCTACACCTAAGAGTTTGAAAATATCTCTAGCAACACACTTACAGCTATGGAAAACCGTTGAATGTTTTCATCTTCACAGTCTTGGATGACCTTCTTCAGTCGATGATTGTCATGAGACTCTCCATCTGTCACAATAACCATGACTTTTTTAACTCCTCTTCGGGCACCCCGGGCTTCCGTGAATGCCTCCTTTCTAAAGTAATCACAAACAAAAGAGAGGTTGATAAGACACCACTTTACAATAGACAAAGTAAAAAACTAAACAAAAACACTGACTACTTTAGGTAGCCTGGTGCTTCCCTCCAAAATTAGCATCAATGCCCATCATTCAAGTTGGGAGGTATAATGAGCCTTGTTTGTAATAGTTTTAGATTTATTTCAGATGATGGAGAGGTCTCCATTTTGCTAATCACCACACATCCTATATATAAAAAGGCAGCAGTATTTCATTCTTTGGAAATTTCAAAGGGAGGGTGTGACTGAGGCATACATCATGGTCAGAGAAGGCCAGATCTGTAAACACTCCGCCAGGTGCTCCTTTCTCTGTAAATACCCCTTCTCTCATTTAACAGGCCTCTTTTCTTCTGCGTCTAGCAGAAACTTTTGCTTGAGACTTTGCTTCCCCCACAGCTACTCTGACATTTTTAGAATGGCTCGAAAATCCTCTAATCTGGGGAGGAGAGATGAGAGAACAGAGTATTAGTGGGGCTGTGAGTGCTTGAGAGTGTCCTGGGGATAGGGACATCTGCAGTCTTTCACATGGGAGTAATAGACTGCAGATAGTGATGGTCTGAGTCCATGGAGTAGTCAGTTGGGTTTTAGGGAGCAAAAAGTGGTTGAAGGAGTTACAAAACATTTGGCTTGAACTATGTGTTAGCACACAGGCTGCTGAGAGCAGGATGGGAGAAGATGGCAATGGAGAGGAGGGGAAAATGCTATAACCTAACTGCAAAAAAACCCCGAATTTCAGGGAGGCCGAGGCGGGCAGATCACGAGGTCAGGAGATCGAGACTATCCTGGCTAAGAAGGTGAAACCCCGTCTCTACTAAAATACAAAAAATGAGCCGGGTGCGGTGGCGGGCGCCTGTAGTCCCAGCTACTCCGGAGGCTGAGGCAGGAGAATGGCGTGAACCCGGGAGGCGGAGCTTGCAGTGAGCCAAGATCGCGCCACTGCACTCCAGCCTGGGCGACAGAGCGAGACACCGTCTCAAAAACAAAACAAAACAAAAAACCGAATTTCAATTTAATTGAACAGCACTTATGGAAAGAAACAGAAGACAGGGAAATGGAAAATTTTTGTTTTGTATGTATTCTATATAAATATATATACACACTTCTCCCCTCCCCCTTTATTTCCTTTTACTCAAACCTTTTCTCTCTGGAGTCTTGGAAGAGATGAGTATATTTTATTTAGGACTAAAGTAATGAAAGGACTTCATATATTTCTAGGATTTTGGTACAAAGTACAGCGATCATTGTACTGAATGGTCCATTTAGATATTTGGTTGTACAGACAAACAGCTGCCATTTGGGATAGATTTGCCAAGGAAATGCCTGTCTTAAGCTAACATTCCAAAGAGTTTGCACAACAGATACACACTAAATATACCATAACTGATATCTTTAAGCAGGAAGAGAGGATTCTGGTGAAATGGGGAAAAGGATTCTATATGATGACTTTTCCTTTCGAAGGACTTAAAGCAAATATGACAAGATGTTGACAACTGTCAGTTCTGAGTGGTGGATATACAGGATATAGTTGTACTAATTTTTTACTTTCTTTGAGTCTCTCTGCCCTCTATACTTCACAAAGACCCTCTCCTTGACCAAAAGCGAGTCAGGCTCCTTTACATCTTCTTCTAGACTGGGCTCTGACCCTGGGCTGTGTTCTTTACCCACTTAGTCCAGTTTAAGCAAGAATCTGGCTTAATCAATTTAGTGGAAATCCCTCATCCTTGGTATCTGATCAAATTCCTCATTCCCCACCCTCTAAATCTGATTATGCTGTTCCGTGATATTATCTTTTAAAAGAATTGAATTTATAGGCAATTAGGCTGAGACAGCTCCAGTGCCGTATGTTCCTATATAAGCAAACCAAAGTCCAATTCAATGTAAACAGTAAAACAAAACTTAAACATTACCAATTAGAAACTGCAACTAACTTCTAACTAGAGACTTTACCAATCAGAACCTGGCAAGTAACCTCTTACTTTCCACCAGATCATACCCAAATAAGGTAAATGCCTAGCTATAGCCAATCAAGTCATTTCTTTAATTTGATTTTGCATTCAGCCCATAAAAGCCCATTGCTCACACTGCTAAAATGGATCTTTCTGAACTTCTTATGGTTCTGCTGCCTGATTCATGAATCATTCTTTGCTCAAATAAACTCTGTCAAATTTAATTTGTCTAAAATTTTCCTTTAACAAATAATAAATATATATTTGGTGTCTGCCTCTGGTTTCTGGTGCAGAACTCCTAAAACTCTCATAACTTCCTGAGCAATACTGGTGAGAGGTGTATCTTTTGTTCTAATATATGGTCTTTAACCTGGGTTTCTGACATAGATATTCTAATCTGTTGAATTTCCTAGGTGATAGGAGTATTTTTGTTCTAATGAAGTAACTCTTGGTGGGCTCATAAATGGGAGCTGATCACTAGAAGGACCAGGCCATGATCAGAAGCTTGAAACGTTCAGCCCCAGCTCTCATTCTCCAGGAAAGAGTGAGGGGCTAGAGAATCAGTTAATAATCAATCATGCCTGTGATCAAGCCTCTGTAAAACTTTCTGAACTACGGGGTTCAGAAAGTTTCCAGGTTGCTGAACAGGTGGAAGGAGGTACACCATGAGAGGGAATGGCAGCTCTGACACCTTTCCCTCATAGCTTGCACTACCTATCTCTTGCTGTTCCTGAGTTGTATCCTTTTATAATAAACTAATAATAGTAAGTAAGATACTTTACTGAGTTCTGTGATCCACTCTAGCATATAATCAAACCCAAGTAGGGGGTCTAATTTGTAGCCACGTTGGACAAATTGTGGGTACCTGGAAACCTACTGGCTCTAAATTGGAATGAATTCTTGAAGGACTGAGCCCTTAATCTGTGGGAGGTTTGCATAAACTCTAGTTGGTGTCAGAACTGAATTGAATTCTAGAACACCCAGCTGATGTCAGATAACTGGTCAATGTGGGAAAAATCCCACACATCTGGCATCAGAAGTGACATGTCAAGTGTTTAGAATATAGAAAGAGAAAAACAGTTTATTTTTCCTACTATTTATCTGCCTTCAGCAAGAATCCTGTTGAGCCAGTCTAGCAAGAATCCCCCAGCCTTGATGTTACTGCCAATCCCTGCCCTGTTCCTTGACTATAAATGCCCACTTGTCCTCACTGTAGTCAAAGCTGAGCCCCATCTCTCTTCCTTACTGCAATACCTTCATCGTAAAGGTTCCTCTTGAGTGATGTCTTCCTTACAATCTTTAACAAATATCATGAATAATTTTTAACATACTATACAAGTAGATTTTCTGGCTTTTTTTTTTTTTTTTTTTTAAGGCAGAGTTTTGCTCTTGTTGCCCAGGCTGGAGTGCAGTGGCGCGATCTTTGCTCACTGCAACCTCTGCCTCCTGGGTTCAGGCGCTTCTCCTGCCTCAGCCTCCTGAATAGCTGGGATTACAGGCACACGCCACCACGCCTGGCTAATTTTTTTGGTATTTTTAGTAGAGATGGGGTTTCACCATGTTGGCCAGGCTGCTCTCGAACTCCTGACCTCAGGTGATCCAGCCGCCTCAGACTCCCAAAGTGCTGGGATTACAGGCATGAGCCACTGCACCCAGCCGATTTTCTGACTTTTTAAAGTATACAAACAAAGGTGAAAACAGATGTTACATGTTAGTCTTTAACTGATCTTTGTATGCGAATATCATATGAGATTCAATCACTTTTGAAATTCAAATTCCTTAGATCACTAAAACTTTGTAATTCTCTTAAATATCAGGGTTACAAATGAATTGAATGAACATCAGCTGAAGGAGATGATTAAAAGGCCTTTCATAAATAAAATGTGGCTCTTCTAAAATCAGGGCTGGCTTTATGTAATAATGGAAGATTAGACATTGACAGAACTCCTTAGTACACCTTTTCTGTTTCAACTACATTCCTTAAAAAATTGTCATTGTCCTCAAAGTACCAGTATCCAGTGTCCTTTCTTGGCACTAAGCATTGACTTTCCTGCATGCTTTAAAAAATTAAAATATATCAAGAGTGTCCCTTTCTTTGAGACAGGAGAATCCAGGCCTCATGATTAAATACTGTAAGTTTATTGACAAAAGTAAAAATTTGGGATAGGAAGAAGGGAACACACACACACAAAAATTTGAACTGGGATTTACTGAAAATGAAGGTAAAGAATTCTAAAAATATTAAAAATATTGTTTGCAACTTCTGCCTGAAAGGAATAAAAAACAACTAAAATGTGCTTAAACATGAAAAGGTAATTAATGTAGGAGAAAAATACTTGGTACTATCACTACAGAATTTTAATGTATAATCAAAATTCAATAAACTCTGTGTCCCACAGCTATACCCTTTGTGAAACACAGAGGCAAAAAACATATAGGGACATGGTATTTAGAGCAGTATTTACGCAGAAGCAAAAGCAGCCAGAATATTTCTTCAGTTAGTTTTCAGAGATGAATATTCATTCTTAAATGGTTGCCTTTGGAAAACGTACAGCTCCCTACAGGCTCAGAGGTTTCAAAGAACACTTTGACTTACTTCGAATGTGCAGTCACATTTAATTGATTATTGAATGGCGGTGCATTCGGTACACCTAAACATGTGCACTCTTTGTGTATACAAATTGGTGATCCAATAGGTGATCCAATAGGTGGGTAAATGTCCAATTACCTCCATCTGTTTGTGGTTATTTTCTCTTGGGCCCCATATAACTAGAGCCAGATGATTTTCTAACATTCATGAGGCAAAAACTGTACATGAAATTATAAAATTTTGAATATCCAATCCATTCTTTGCAGGATCATTATTAACTTTTTTAACCTCCTTAAAACAGTCATCTTAGCAGGCAGATGAAGTGAGAGCATGGGTAATTAGCTTTCCACCTAAGGCAAGAGTTCAGAAGTTGAAGACATTTAACAGAAGGATTCTTAACATTAATCAAACTACTTATTACATTTCCTGTGATTTTTGTATTGTTTTGAATTTGTTCAGAAGTTTGCTAGTTTAATGAATGAGATAAGAGAACACACAGGAAATAAAGTGTTCTACATTTGTAAGAGAGGACAATTCTGTTTGTTCTTATAAAATGAAATTCAACCACAGACTGAGTTATGTGTTCACCATAAAGAAAACTGCAGATGGAAGAAAGGAAGGGTTGTAAACTGGGGAGAATCTAAAGAAAGTAAAAAAGGAGAAAGAGAGGATTACAAATGATAATATCCTTTCCATTCCTTTCAAACTTTGCACTAAAAATGATTTCAAATAGACAATATTTAATTTGGCGCCTTAACACCTCTTATCTCGTAGCTTCGATAACGGTAAATCAAGTACTGAAAATACATGGACATTCTAGAATATAAATATATATTGAGTAGAGGTAGACCTATTTTTAATCCATTCTTTTAGATTGAGACTCTTAGAAGTGGAAAACAAAAAATAAATGAAACAAATATTAACTAATATTGTCTTAGTACCAAAGAACATGAAAATATAGATGCAGTGATATTTTAAAATGGATTCTCTATCAATTAAACCCTTGTAATAAGAGAAGGATAAGAAGGATGGTGAGATTGTGTTATACAAACATCTGATCTTGTAACCATTATTTAATATTCTGAATCTCATTTTAAACAAAATGCCTTTAAATATTGTCATATTAAACTTTCAATTGATATGCCAAAAGGCTAAATCATGAGCAGTTATTTTTGCAGTCTTTTACTTTAGTTTATTTTTTTATCCATATACCTTGCTGTGTCTATTCCAAGAGCTGTCATAGTCTGGCGGCCACCTCTCTGGACTATTTTCTTTGCTGCAACAAGTACCTCTTCGGTGGAAGAATACTTATTGAGGTTGAACTCATGGGTCACGTTTTCTCCATACTGTACAATTCCAACCTGAAATACCAAGCCACTGTGAGTTATACGTCAATCCAAATTTCCTGTTCAGATTTCTTCAGGCTAACCATGTGAATCAGATATAATACATTTCAGATGAGTTTGCAAACCTATCAGTACACAAATGCTTCTATTTTGACAGTAATAAACATAGCCATTCTGTGACTGTTCGTAGTCCAAAGAACAAAAGCAAACATGCTGTTACTAAACTTCTCAAACGATTGGTTTATCTAATTCAACAGATTTTACAGAGTGACTCTGGTAGGCCTTGGTGGGTAGAATATGAAACACACTGATATGGTCTCTGCCTTCATGGAGCTTCTCTAAAGCTAGGAGGAGAGAGAGATTAAACACGTGATCATTCAAATACTTGAACAATTGCAAACTGTGGAAAGGACTGTATGGGAAAATCCCTAATCAGCAAATATAATCTAGAGGCCAGACTGAAAATGGGGGTCCAGGGAAGGCCTCTCAGAAGCTGAGACTTCAAGAGTGAGTGCTAGAAGGGCAGAGCGTCCATACAGAGGAAACTGTGTATGTGAAGAAGACCAGGATGGGAAAGAGATAGATCTACCCTAAGAATGGAAAGAAAGGCAGTGAGCCATGGCCAGGGCTGTGAGGAAAGAAGAGGGCACCATGAGGCTGGAGGAATAATCAGGTTATGTAGCCTGCAGGGTTACACACTTGAGCAGTGAGCTTTGTCTAACCTTGCTGCAGCCTCATTTCTCCCAAATCAGCCCTTCCCAACTCCACCTTCTTTCCTTGTTTTGTCTTCCTTTCCTACTGCCTTCCTCCTTTCATTCCCTTTAGTCCACAGATTGGATAACACAGGCAGCTAACTGCAGAGACTTCATGCAGTGAAATACAGGAGGGAAAGTGCCCCCAGATTTGATTTCCCTTGCTCCATATTCTTCCTCTTCCCACCTGCCTCCTGGCCCCAGTAGTGGCTATTTCTCCTACCCTTTTTCCACATCTCTCTTTGAAGGTTGATGTGAACCAATAAACTAATCTGCATTAAAAATTGTGACTGAAGATGACTTTTTGTTTAACCATCCTATCTCAAAATCCAGACTCAGAAAATCATTTGCCCAAAGGAATGTCTCTTTAATTCAGGAATTCCAGGTGATTCATTACTTGGGTAAGGGAGGTAATTTGCAACAAGCCTGCCTTCTTTCCAAGGCAATTGCCTACTTTGCCTGTTGGTGAAGTTGCCTCTGTTACTTGCTTTAGAGCAAATCCTATTTCTTAGTCTAACCTTATTCTTAAGTAGCATGAAGGCTCAGTAACTGGTTTCCAGGCTCCTCTGCTGAAATCACTGATGTCAGAAAGCTTTAGTCTTAATTTCATGTCTGTTTATATGTACATTTTCACACTAGGTCTTTTTGGAAACTAAAAGCATATTCTGGTGTGTTTTTAGAAACAAATAAGAGAAGCCCAAATTTAAAGCAATTTTTTTCATCTTTGAGTTACCCTCTAGAGTACACTGGTTATGTTGGAGCAATTATGTCCTTATGCTTAAATAAGAATACTATGATATATATTTAATGGTCTTTTTAAAACTTTCTTCTCTAATTATTTAAATTATAATAACAGAAATGTGATAATGTTTCATAAGTGAGGAAACTGAGTTGAAAACACCCAATCCCTATGTGAAGTGGTGGAAGGGGGGTCTAGTCTAAGATGTGTATCCCTTATCCCAGGGCTCTTTCAATCACCCTATTTCCTCTCAGTAAAAAGGCATCTATCAAAAATCCTCCATTCTTTAGTCACCCCAACCTGCTAGCTTCTGCTGAGTGCCACTGCCATTTCATGGCTACTCAATGAATTTGATTAACTAGCTAGTTAACTGAGATATGTTAGAGTATATGATGAAACAAATAGATAAATACATATATCATATTTTGTAAAAAATAATAGAACATATGAATTCTCTCCTAAAGTTGCTTAGTTAGGTATAAGATAAATAAGAAATAACTAGAGAATATATGTAATTGTAAGATGAGGTTACATCATCAGCTGAATGAACATGCACTCTGCTCAATTCATGTCCAGGTTAGCCTTGTTCTGTGAGTTTATCTTTCACCCAATATCCTTTACCACCTATTCTGAGAGAGATACTATATTTGGAATAAAGATGACCAGAAGAGCCTTTGGGAACAAGATAGGATACAGCCAACTAATTACACAAAAATAATAAAGTGGATAAAGACACATCTATGACTGCAATTCAGGATATTTTCTTTATTTATAATAAAATGTGAGGAACATTTTTATTACCCTCTGCATAAATTTAAAATTCTTTTCTTCAATGACCCTAAAGTTTTTGATTAGTAATCCTTGGAGACACTGAATAATTATTAAGGGACATATCCATGGATACACATGTCTTTGGGTATATAAATGTTCAGTGTAAATAAAAGCAAAATGGTTTTGTTACTTGGATAATCATTATGGCTAATTCTAGGTATCAAAGTGAACAAACACTGTTGTGGAAGTTAATTGCTCATCAATTAAGGACATCTTACAGAGTTTGCTTTGTTTTTCTTCCCCCTTGTTTTTATTTGATTAAGAGGCTAAAGAACTTTGAAAATTTTCCCTCCTACTCCTGTTGTTTTTCTTGAAAATTTTAGCATCTACTTAATAATCTATTAATCTAGTATCCACTGATAATCTGTGGAATACCCTAGTCTCTCATTTCTTTGACCTCCCCAGCATCAGTAATCTTTCCTCTAGCCATCTTCTCCCAAGGTCTTATCCTTGACCTTGTCATTTGGAAGACCTTGTCAGCAGGTCAATCCCAATTTCAAATGTCCTTCTTTTTGAACATTAACTTTGGCTCATTTCACTAATTCCCTGACCACATCAAGACCTCCAACTAATTCATTAATACTGCCATTTTTTTTTTGGTACTTAGACTAGATTCCATGGTCCAATGACTATAATCATTTATTTGCAAACATTTAACTCATTTAACCTTTTTTTTCCCTCCAATGACTCACTTGGCTAACTTCCAACTCGGGTTAAATCCAATTATCTCCTCCTCTGTATATGCTTCTGTGGCTTTGAATGCTGCTAGACACAAGTCACACAAATTGTAACCTGGTCTCCTTTTAAAGGAATGACCATGAATCTCAAAGGAGGTTGCACATTTGAGCGCTGTCAAACACTACAACTATTTTTTACTAATGAGTCCACGTTGTTCTCATTTATTGGTTTTAATCTAATTGTCGTAAACTGCCAACTCCTTGGGAAAAAGGGTTATCTCACTTACATGTGGGGATGAGCTCACATGAGAGGAGCTGAAGAGATGCCAACTTAACAAGACTGCTTTGTGCCACATGTGTGTTAATACTTTACATTTACAACACACTTTACATATCTTAAAGAACCTACTATGAACCATTGGATTGTCCGGAAAAATTATCTTCACACTAGGAATAGTAAAAAACTCAAAATGTTGGTAAGTCAGAAATCAGTGCTTTAAATTTTACATCTCTATCATCCATCTATCCACCTCCAATATGTGCCTGGCTTCTAAAAGCTTATTCTTTGTAAATCTTAAAATATAAGATGAGTTATAACTGCCTATTCCCTTATCTGCTCTGGATACTTTGCTTCTAACAACTCTACCTGAGACTCTCTTCAGATGACTGCACTTGAGCTACTAGACTGCTTTACCCCAAAGACTGAAAAAACCAGGAGTGTCTGGGAGTCCCCCGTCCTCCTCAGCTCCCCATCACCCTGATCCACAGGCAATGGTGAGTGCAGGGAATGAGAAATCAGCCCCTTGACTCAAGTAGAAACTCCCCTTCCATATCAAGCTGAGGCCTGGATTCCACTTGAAATTACACTTTCCTTTGTCCTCTGTTGATACCTTGTTTTGCTTCCCCAATTCTTCATCTGCTTTCTGTTGGAAATGCTTCCTCACAAATAAATCACTATCATGTGAATCGTCCTCTCAGGGTTTGCTTCTGGGAGCTGGATCTAAGGCAGCTGTCAACTGTGTCCCTGCATTCCTAGTCATGCAGGACAGGTGAGCCCCAAAATGGATTTCAGCCCACAAGGGTTCTTGGCTTTGCTCAGGAAAGAATTCAAGGGCAAGCCAGAGGTGGAAGAAAACAGCTTTATTTTGAAGCTGCAGCGTTACAGCTCTGGTGGCCTTACAGCTCCGTGACTGCTCCTGCCAGGCAGGGCTACCTCACAGGCAGAGAGGAGCAGCTCAGGGCAGTTTTGCAGTTATATTCATACTTAACTTTAATCACATGTACATTAAGAGGTGGTGTATGCAGAACTTTCTAGGGAAGGAGTAATAACTTTTGAGTCCTTGGGTCATTGCCATGGAATGGGACAGTAACTCCTGGTTGTTGCCATGTCAATGGTAAACTAACATGACACCCTGGTGGGCTTGTTTATGGAAGGCATCTTCTGCCTCATCCCTGTTTTAGCTAGTCCTCAATTTGATCTGGTGATGGAGCCCGACTCCAGAGTCAAGTCTCGCCTCCTACCTCATTACCTTAGCTCAGGCCAGACATCATTGCTTTGAAATTGGATCATGGCAATGGTCAGTCTCTTTGCTGCTGATCTCCCTCTCTTCATTTCCACTCTCTTCAAATCCTTCTACGTATTCCTGGCAGACTAGCTGTCCTGAAACTCTGCTTTCATCCTATAACATACTTGTTCAAAAACCTCCAATAACTCTCCATTGCCTGTATCAATGACTTCGAAATATACTTTAAAAGATAGATTTTTATTCTAATTTTTTAAAAATAGATAAAACTTCAAGCTACTCCTTGAAATACTAGGTCCATATGTTAAAATCCAGTTTTCTCCTCTTGACCTTCAGTCCCTCAATATTCCAATGCTAAATTCTCCATTCACCCCCATCTTCAGGACTCCCCAATATGAACTCCACTCCTACCAAATGCTCTTCTTTGTCCTTCCTACTAAGCTAATCTTGTAAGATTTAATTCCAGTTCCACTCTCTCTGCAAAACTTTTCTTACCTTGTTGCCAGGATAGCCCATATTGAGCTTCCCCTTCTTGGAACTCTGAAACAAACTTGTCTGTGAGTATTGCATTCTTCTCAACTCTTTGAGTGCACACTATATCTTCCCAAGTACATCCTAACTTTAGAGGGACAGGCAGGGGTAAAGAGTATGGACTATGTCATGGCTTTTGATATTCTCTTATCCTTCACTGCTGTTTTGCTTTGCTCACAGCTGACCCTAAGACATTCTTACTAGATGACTGTAACATTTCGCATAAGCAAATGGAAAACCGAGATAGCAGGGAAATAATGATAAGCAGAAAAAGAGAGATACAACGAAGTCTGGGAAATGTGAAGAGGGAGCAGTGGAAAAACAAGTCTCAGGGAAATGACATTCAATGTAGTTCCCTGGCTGATACCGGGGTGCTTGTTTTCTTAGGAACCAGAAAGAGTAAGGTCTGCTGTGAGTCTTCCCCAGAAAAGGGTACCATTTATTAAAAATAATGGCAAAACCGCAATTACTTTGGCACTAACCTAGTATTAATTTTCATTACAGACAAAGGGTCAAATCACAAAACAAACAAATGTAATGTTGTGCTGAATATTGGTGAGATTCAATTCAACAGAGATAGTTCCCATTTCACCTTAGCTTATAATTTAAGGCTAATAAAACAAGCATAATGTAAATGTATGTAGCAGAATCAAATAAAGTATGAGAATTAAATAGCAAGTTAAAAAGTGAGCCAAGTGATGAACATCGTGAGGAAGCAAGAGGAGAGAAAATCACAAGCATATTTATTCTCTCCCACGTGAAAATCCTCAAGGAGGAAGGAGGATTCAGCTTCCTGAATCTGAAAGCCAGCTCAAAAATAGCCAAGAGATTATGAAAGTACTATGGAAGGAAACAAAGTGGCCCTCAGCCTGGAAAATATGTCAAAGATGATAATTAAAGGAGTTTAAGTCATCCTAGAAATTGAGAGGAAAAAGGAAAAAAAAACCAGTAATCCTAATATTTGACTTGAAGTAGCCAATTACGTTGGGATGATACAAAAGTCAGATGGTGGAAGTTGGATAGAGAGCTGGTGACAACAAATAATGGAGGTGGAAATATCCTAGGCATTTTGATGAATAGAAATGGGTATGCAGGGATGACAGCTAAAAAGCTGCAACTGGGTTAAATGTGGACATTCTTTCCCAGAGATTGTAAAGAGCAGTTTATGGTATCAGTAAAAGAGTAGATGAATATAGAAAGAACAGTTTCTTATAATATCACGGGGGATAAGGAGTCACATGCAGAAGGAAAATTCCTTTTCAGAGACAACTGGAAAGGATACATTTACCTCCTGGGGAGATGTGGTTTAAACCTCTTGATTAAGTAGAACAAAATAAATAGATGGGTAGATAATTACAATCCAAGGCCAAAGAGACCTAAAGGCTGATTCAGGCTATGGCATAAATCAGGTACACAATTGGCTATGAATTTTGTTACATGAACAAGAGGTTTGTAACACTTAGTAGAACATTCCACTTAAATATGAGATTTACAATCATATTTTCTGGTAAGCCCCCACACAAATATCCACTCACTTTTTTTTTTTTTTTTGGGAATACTAGCATCCCTTTGTATGTTACTAAGTTTGATTTAAAAAAGAATTCTATGGTCAAATAATCTTGGAAAACAATGAGTAAAATAAAGTTAAATATATATCTTTACAGCAGACTCCTCCCCATCTCTACCTTTCTCCTATCACTATGAAAACTGTCACAAATTGCAAATGATGCAAAAGAGTAAGGTTTTCTCTTACTCCTATCCCTACTTGCTCTATTTAGACTTATAAGCAAATTCTTTTGAAAGTTTTCTCAGAGTCTTTAAAAACATGCATTGTGGATTACTAATTGGAAGACCTGGTATATTTTATTCTTATTTAAAGTAATATTTTTTTGTGAGGATCATATTCAACACCTCAGACTGGGAAAAAATGTTCTACAACAGTAAGACTTACTTACTTGTCAAGATCAACTAATTGTTCTGTGTTTTAAATTCACCTTCATTATATTTATGACATAGTATCATGCATTGTAGCTGTCCCAATATATTATTTTACCTCATTTCTAAATTGGAAGATTTTAGAATCAGGAACAACATTTCAGTGATTTTTTTTTATTGCTCTTGACACCTAGCATAATACTTGATCGTCCAGACACTTTATAAATATCTGCTCAATTAAAGCAAATTAATTATCCAATGACTTCATTTCTTTTGGGGGCAGAGAAGAAAGAGGGAGAAAAGTGAGTGTGTGAACATGAAAGGAAGGACACTATCAGAAAACACTGAAAGGAGGGCCTTTTGGATTAGTCTCTTATGAAACTGAAAGTCATGTTTAAGATTTTAACAACTATCTTAAATGATAAGAGTGTTTAAGAAAAAGAAGTATCTAAAGTAGCTATGAATTTCTGCTACAGCTTGAATATGGTTTGTCCCCACCGAGACACCAAAACTCATGTTGATGCTTGGTCTCCAATGGAGTGGTGTTGGGAGGTGGTGCCTTTAAGAGGCAAAAAGAGGAGTCAAGAGGGACTTTATCATAGGAGTGAGTTCTCACTCTTGTGGGGCTGGATTAGTTACTACAAGAGAACAGGTTGTTACAAAGCGAGGCTGCCTCTTGTGTTTGGTCTTTTTGCACGTGGCTGCTTCCATTCCTGTTTCTCCACCATGTTATGACCCAAGCGCAAGGCCCTCACCAGAAGCTGAACAGCTGCAGCCACCCTATCTTGGCCCTCCCAGCCTCCAGAATCATGAACTAAATAATCCACCTTTTTTTTTTTTCAAATTGTCTAGTCTTGGGTATTTTGTTATAGCAACAGAAAGTCAACTAGGATAAGTATATTTAGTCAAAGAGTTATGAAGGAATGGAGTTATCTATTAATTAATAATTATATTATTATCTTCTATATCTATCTTGTTAAGTCAGGGTTACACCAGCACCCAAATTTTAATGCCCAGCATAAGCTAAGTTTCTGGGCTTTCATTCAATAACTAATATTACCAAGTCAATCGTTCCTTTACAGAAGTAATGACAAGGTGAAACAATGAGGTGTTTTTGTGTGTTCCTGTAAGATGCACAATTGCCTGATATGAAAAGAGCTCAGGCTTTATGTCTGGCCAATGTATATTTCCTTTTATCAAACTATGGTACAAAGCCCTACCCTACAACATGCTTCCAGTGTGACTAAGTCAGGATATGAATGTAGTGATAATACAAGATACAATCCCAGTTAACTGTTAGCACAAACCATTCTGAAGCTATGTTAGCAGAGGCTAGGTTTAACATTTTGTCATTATAAAGAGGGATATAAATGGGACTGATTTACAGGTAGATGATTATTTCCTAAGGAAACAAGTGTTCAGAAACATAATAAAGGTGATACATAATAGATACAGGTTCTAGAAAAAGGGTATCTTTATCTGGACTCTTGCTTCATGGAAGATGCTACAATGAAAGTGACGTAGGCTCAAAAATGCAAAGATAGGAGAGGTTAAAACAAAGTTAATTCACTGTGTTTGTGGAGAAGGGCAAGGGCTATAGGAGAAATTAGGGCTGAGGGGAATAGGGCTAGGTGGGTAAACACCTGCAAAGAAAAGACTGAAATACAATGTAAAGGGTTGTCCAGGGGAATCCCCCACAAGCAAGTACCTTCCAGCTCAGTGGATCAATATGACTTTATGAAGCAAAGTAAGGGAAAGAGGTCACTAAAACAACGATTTTATACATGAGAAGGTGAAAATTCAAAAACTCCCATTTTTTCAACATAAATGGCTCATGTCATGTGCTAGGAATACATAAAACCCTAGACTATCTTCCATAAATGAAAAGATTAAGGCACAATTCTGTCATCAGGTAATTCAGTCTACTAGAAGAGACAGACCCAAAAAACAAAGAGCAATGCTACTGAGTGATAAGAGCAGTAAGGAAATATGCTCTCACGGTTGCAGCTGCTATGGGAACATAGGAGAGGAAGGCATTTTTCTCAAGAACAGTGGGTAGGATAATCATAGAAAATTACAGAGAAAGTGACATTTGAAATTCTCCTAGAATACAGCGCTTGAGATGGAGCAGGGAATCACAGGAAAAGCAAGTAACAAGAGCACAACACTTCATGAACAAGGAAGGCAAGGGCCCAGGAATGGCTGAAGGGTAAGCTACTCGGGAACCTGAGGCAGGAGAATAGCTTGAACCCGGGAGGCGGAGGTTGCAGTGAGCAGAGATCGGAGCAAAACTCCATCTCCCCCTGCCACAAAAAAAAAAAAAAAAAAAGAAAAGAAAAGAAAAAAAGGGCGTAAGGGGAAGCAGGATGCATGAGAAATGGCCGGGCCAGGTGGTCAGATGCCAGTTAGTCCACTAGAGAGCTTGGATACTATTTAGGAGGCAACAAGAGGAGTTATTTGTTTCTTTTTTGTTTGTTATTAGGGAAATGTTCTGAACTTACTTTGGAATGATTATTCTAGTGCCTGATGGCTGTAGGGGTGGGAGAATGGAGACTAGAGGCTAGTGAGAGAGAAGATTCACCCCATTCCCTACCCCACATTCGGAAACTGTAGGCAGACTGACAAAGGTATGGCTGCATGTCTCCCTCAGGCTTCTTTTCAGACCTACAAACAATGAATCAGGCCCCAGATTTAAGGCTTCTAGGGAAATGGCCATAAAATCAGCAGTAAAAAGGAAGATAAATAATATTCCTAAAATTTAATTAATTTCTCTCTTTCATTTTGCTTGGTTTAATGCTATGCTACACTTTTGATGTGAACAATCTAGACATTGTTCCATTAGTATATTTCACTTTTATATCAAGCCTCACAATTTACTGGTTTTATTTAGGGTAATGCACACTTATTTGACATATTTATATTATCTTCATTTATTATTAAAAGCAATGTTATGTTTAGGTATTGAGGATCAATAAGACCTCCATAATGTTTATACCATCACATCTTTAATGGCAAGCTCAGAGTGTTTCAGGTTTGTTTTTACAGGTGATTTTTAAAAGGCAATTTTATAGCCTTTACTCTGTCTTGGGTAAAAAATTGGTTGACAAAAATTCCTTGACTATGCTTGCAAAAGTCTTAATTGGGCCACACAGAAACATAGAATGGATTTTGAGTAACTCTTTAGAGTGAATGTTTCCATCGTTGTGTTGTATTTCCTTAATGTATACTAAATTGTCACATGGAAAACTTAATGTAAGTTTCCTTCCTTCTTTCCTTCCCCCTTTCCTTTTTTTTTTTTTTAATTTTTGTTTTTTGGAGGTAACAGTTACTTTGGGAAATATTCCATATCTTTGACTCTGCCTTTTATTGCTTGCAATTACTAAATGACAAATCTATGACTGCAGAGAATAGGAATCATATTCAATCTATATCTATTGTACCAAATGTGTAACTAATCAATACAGCAAACAAAAATACAGGAGGTGTAATTAGAATATAACCTTTATTTGTGGCCCACCAGTCCTTCAAAATTTATTTAAAGTGAAGTATTTTGCTATCCCTAGATGGAAAGATAAATATCTTATGACTTTTTTTTATTCTTAGTTTTAAAATGTCTGTTAATTTAAAAAGTTATATATTTTAATTTAGGCTGTACCAAATGAAATTGCTGTATTTGTAGGTTGGGAAAAAAAAGATCAAACAGCAATATTTTCATATGGTTCTGTCTAAATTAAAACCAACAAGGCGAAACATCAAAGCACATTTGTAGTTAAATCTTCTCTCCTACTTCTACTAAGGGCTTACACGAGGTAAGAAGCCTGTAGTTGAGAAAGATGCATGACTGGCTTTTATTTGCTTTCCTACTTGTTTTCACTTAGAGTGCTAACTGTGATTTCTGACCTTCCAGGGACAGAGGTAGGGAAGATAAATAAGGATAGAGAAATTATTACTGCATTGGTATTATCCTAAGATGAATCAGGTCCTAATAGGTATGTACAACTTTTTCAAGGGTTCTTTGGAGAACTCCCTTCCTTGAGATATCTCACCTACACCCTTGCTCTGAGTGAATGCATCCCACTGCCTCAGTCCCTAAGAATTACAGAGATCTTCTGCATTCTCTGCAGAGGCAGCCACTCACTTCCAGTAATCCCTAAGGACAGGCCCTGACATGACCTCACACTGGCTCTTGCTTTTGAGTACCCATGCCAATCCTGGGAAAACACATGCATTCTAACAATCTCTGGGGATGCAGGCTGACTCCAGTGCAGTGACCTCTGCTCCGACTTCCCTGTCAGCAGCTAGACATAACAGCTGCTGTCATGCTCTGACAATTCAGACAGGAGTTAGGCATTAGTCAATCAACTATGTGTCCCAACTCCAGTATACACATACCAAGATGTGTATGACCCCACTGAAGCCTTTCTGAGTAGGCTCTTTCTACAGAGAAATCCTCTCTACAAATCTTATCAACTACATTCATAGTCTTTTAGAAATGTGGTATGGATGAGGAGTCTAAAAGTTCTCTGTCCGGCTCTTAGCTTTCTATCTTTTGCACCCTCCTTTGGGTAATCTTTCTCACAATTCATTTTTACATCTGTTCCTTTCAGAAACGGAGATAGAATACATAAAGGGGAGAATAAATTCCAGAAGCTAATTCTGCCAATCATAGGGTGGAATTGAATGCTTTCATTAAAAGAAACAAATAAAACTAAAAACAAACAAACAAACAAACAAATCAAATGGATTTAAATTACATTAGCAACCAGTCAAGAAAAAGAATTGATTGTCAAGCAAACAGTTTTTGGAAAGAATTACTGTAAGACTACATGAAAGATAAGCATGCTTTTCAGCACATATTTTCTTTGAAAAGGAAATGCCTTTCCAAATTTTCTATGACAGGATTTCTTTTCTGAATCCACTGAAAGATGATCAAACTTTAAAAAGAGTTTACAGGCATTATACTTAAAACCCTATTAAATGTTATTTAGCAAAAGCAATGGCTTGGTAAATATGTCCTTTCCAATCTCTTTATTTTAGAGAATTATTTATGAATTTAGTCACTGATAAAACATAAGCCAAAATAGAAAAAAAAAAAAGATTAGAAAAGACTGAACACTAGAGAATAAAGTATAAAGTAATATACTTAAAATAATTTTTAAAATACCAGTTATAGAAAAAAGACTCATTAAATGTCCAATAATCAGAGAAAAACACAAAACTGGACTCAATATGATACAAACATTTACTCAACAAGTGCTCATTGAGGGCTTACTATGCTACAGTAAACCACTGGGCTGGCCACTGACGAAGATAAGAAGATGACGCAGCCTTTGCTCTTGAGGTGCCTATTATCTACGGTATGCAGCAAACACAGATAGACAGACAGACACAGACACACGCACACTAATATAATAATTATGCCTTAGTCCAGTGTTTCTCAAACTTTAATCTTGTTTAAGAATCATATGGGGCCAGGCACAGTGGCTCAAGCCTGTAATCCCAGCACCTTGGGAGGCCGAGGCAGGCAGATCATCTGTGGTCGGGAGTTCAAGACCAGCCTGGCCAACATGGCGAAACCCTATCTCTACTAAACATACAAAAATTAGTTGGGCATGGTAGCACATGCCTGTAATCCCAGCTACTCAGAAGGCTGAGGCACGAGAATTGCTTGAACCCGGAAGGTGGAGGCTGCAGTGAGCCAAGATCGCACCATTGCACTCCAGCCTGGGTGGCAAGAGTGAAACTCCTTGTCAAAAAAACAAACAGAAAAGAATCATATGGGTTGCTTATATATAATGCAGGCTCTATAGCCCCACCCTCAGAGATTCTGATTTTGAAAATTTGGGGTATAGTTCAAGCATCCCAGTGATTTGGAAGCAGAAATTCCATGAGCCATAATTGGAGAAACATGGCATTAGACAGAAGCATCATTAAGGCAGCACCCTTGTCCGTCATCTTCCCCACTATTACCCAAGCTATAGCATAGAGCTTGGAACATAGCAAGCCCTTAGTACATACATCTGAATAAATGAATGAATGTATATGGTTAAGCTCCACAATCAACGTTGAAAGCAAGATGTGACATAAAAATTCAGAAATATAATCAGTTTCTCTCTTTAAAAATCAGGTTCCCTTGGGTGAAGTCAGAAGATACTGTAAACGACACTGTGCAGAGTGCTTCATTCAGAAACATTCTTCTTTGTGGATTGAGGTCCTGGATCTTGGTAAATGTAACTGAACTCTTCTCCTGCAGGGTAAGTTCATTTTCCTCCCATTCACTGGTAGCATCTGGACCCCGAGGGCCCTCCTGAATTTGTCTGAATAGAGCCATTGTTCCCTCCAGAAAATACATATAACTTCATGTTGCCCACCCTGGCAGGCTAGAATTCCTCTGGTGGACAGGCAGAATAGCTCCTCTTTTAGGACTCTCAACACAGAAATGTAAATTAATTATAGTTCTAACTGAAAAACATCAAAATTGCAGAAGAATAAGTCGAGCATATAAGCAATTGACTGTTATTTATTTCTTTACAAAATGGAGTCACTGGCATAGATCTTCAGAGAAGCTGTAATTATTATTCTAAAAGAGCCGTATGGATTTTCTTTCTAAAGTTGTGGACCAACTTCAAACATGTCACAGCTGCACTAATTTTCACAAATAGCTACAAATAAATTAATTTTTAAGAGTAATATACATAAGTGAATTTAAAGGTAAAATAAAATATTTAGATGGCTGTATAATAAATTGTAAAAAACATTTCAAGCATGTTATTAGCTTTGGAAGGAAAAAGTTAGGTAAGAAGATCAAATGGGATGGACAAAACAAGAAGAAGGAAAGAAAGCACATCATGGGCAAAAGTGCAGAAAGCAGGAACACAAGCCATTTCATTTAAGGTATTAGTCCAGGCAGTGAGGCATTGCCAAGCCTAGCACGGTTTCAGCCAAGAGGCTGCCTGAGGAAGGATGAGGACAGTCATCCTCATGAAATAGAAAAGGATTGAAATCTACTATTCAGGGGCATTAGATGGTACTGGCTCTGAAGCTTCTCTAGAAGTAGAGCCCTCAGAAAGAAAAAAAACAACAACAAACTGGGCTACAATTAGAGAGCTGTGTGTGTTCTGATCTGCCATCAGCAAGCAGAAAGACCTTAAACAAGTCAGTTAGCCTCTCGTGTCTCCTTCATAAATTGAGGTTGGGGGCCAAATGACCTTTAAGATTCTTTCCAGCTTTAATCTTATGACTCTATGCTATCTTATTGGCCAAGGAGAGAAGGGATAGGGGAAGCGAGGAAAGGAGGAAGGAAGAGTGGTCTCAGAAGGGAAAAAAGGAGGTCCATGAGGAACAGGTGCCAGAAGGAAGAGCAAGTCACATCCTGGAGTGGTTCTGTTAAGATGCAGGCTGCCCTGTACCCTGCAGCAAGACGGGATAAAAAGGTCCCCTACCATCCACTAGTAATTTCACTTGAGAAGGTCAATTGCAAATAAGTCACTTCCAGGGAAAATTACATTTTGTGATACGTAAAAGCCCATTTCATTTTTAATGATTTTACACTGATTTCAACAAGTTCTCAATTGTCCAGTAGGATATTTATAACCTCACCTTTCCACTCGCTCTCTACAGAGACCTATTCAGCCTTGGAATGAAGCAATACATTTCACTTTGAAGTTTGAGTTCAACTTTGAAATTTTCAACCACCATCCTTTTAGAAAATTATATATACATAGATATCAAAATATTAAGAGAGACATAAATATACACAGACACATGAAGACACATGTATGTATATATATGTGCACATATTATGTTCCAAATTTAATGTAGGTGTGGCAAACATTAACGCAGTCAGTCCGCTTTTTCAGTGCCTCAGAAACTTCTCCCAAAGTAAAGCCCTCAGAAAAAAAAAAAAAAAAAAAGGAAGATCACTGTACTGATTGCAGTACTATAATCTTAAAGTCTCCTATGCTCTCCACAGCCTCCCAACCACACAACAATCTTTTAGGCTCTGATTCTAGGGCTAATTCCTGACCTGAGGCATTGACTTCATTTTGACATTTTATTTGCCTGTTATCCATTATGTCTGCCCTGTATTTTAATATATATGCCCATATGAGTTTAATAAACATTAAATCAGTCAAATGTATTTAATTAAATGTAATTAAATTAAACTCAGTATCTAAAGTGGAAAAGCTGTGTGAGAAGTTCCACTTCATTTAGTGGCAATAAAGGAGATGTGTTTAGAAATAGATATTAATTGGGGGGATAAACAAACAACTATTTGATTTTATGCAGAGATAGCCAGGGGCATTTGCTTTTAACTTAGGGAAAAGAAATTATTAACAGAAAGGACAACAGGCTTTAAGTAGTATCCTCTGGTCAGTTACTAACTTATTTATATAATATGAGAAGAGAGATTATAATGTGATGGGTTGTTTGGGATGTCAGATTAGTTTCTACAAACTCTGACACCCGGCTCTGATATTACCAAAAGTGGCTATATCCATTTTAAGTAAAAATTAAATTATGAGTTTATAGAAATCTATAAGAGTTATTTTTCAAGTGCATTAAAAATGGCAGCTTTCATAATATTTTCTGTTTAGAAAATAACACAGCCTAGGTTGGGCACAGTGGCTCATGCCTGTAATACCAATGCTTTGAGAGGCAGAGACAGGTGGATCAACCAGAGGCTAGGAGTTTGAGACCAGCCTGGCCAACATGATGAAACCCCATCTCTATTACAAATTTAAAAAATTAGCCAGGTGTGATGGTGCATGCCTGTAATTCCAGCTTCTGGAGAGGCTGAGAAATATGAATTGCTTGAGCCTGGGAGGTGAAGGTTGCAGTGAGCTGAGATTGCACCACTGCACTCCAGCCTGGGCAACAGAGTGAGACTCTGTCTAAAAAAGAAAAAGAAAAAAGAAAAAAATAGAAAATAACACAGCTTAAAGTAATGTCCTTTTTATCAGAAATAAGAACAGGAAATGGATATAAAATTCATTCTCAACTTTAGTTTTATTGATTAATTTGCTTTCAGAATATTTGGTTTTATTAAAAATTTGTGCATTTTTATCTTTAGAACAACAGAAATCAAAACACAAAGTCACATACCTGTGTCTGTTTAGGACCAATATCCATTCTTTCAAGAAGGTCATTTAAAAAAGCTGTAACACTGTCCCATGGGTAAATACTGTTGGAACCATCCAGCACTATGACTATGTCCAGTTGAGTGCTGCATTCTGCAATAAAAGGAGTCAATTGTGCAAATTTGGAATCTATTTTTTTCAGAGGCATATGAAGTGCTTTCATGGCTGAAAGAAGTTCATTTTAAAAGATGAACTGATGTTCTCCAAAGTAGACACATTGTTTTAGCAATAAAAAATAGTTTTTGAAAAAGTAAAGATGATAAAAATATTCATTGCTTTCAATAACAATTGGTGTGGGATAAAATTCATACCTACTGAATTTTAATTAGTATTGTATGAGAGTTATCTTTGCAAATTTTCTCAATATGAATTTTATATAAGTTTTTATAAAACAGTTTTTGAGCATATCTCAAATGAAGTTACTTCTTTCTTCAAAGAGACTCATTCTTTAAATATAAGCAGCATGACAGCTTTATCTATGATGTTTAAAAATGACTTTGTAAAGTTATTTACACTAATATCAATTCCAAAAATAGCAGTCAGATTTTGTTATATACTGGCAAAGCAAACATTTACCTAAATTGGTAATGCTGGTAGCTAAGAAAATACTTTAAGCTTTTTGGTATGCTCCTTTGTATACATACGTCTCATTCATTGCATAGGCTTTTCAAACATGCAAGAGCATTGCATAAAATCTGTACCTTGTACAGGGGCAATGGAATTCACGACTTGAAATGTGGGGCTGACGTCAGAACAGATTCCAGTTGTGTAATGCAAATGTCCACATCTATAGGCATATAAGGGCCCACAAGCCTTTAAAAAATTGTTTTAAAATTAGAAATCATTAGACTGAAAATTATATAACAGATCTTACAAAGACTTAAAATGATAACATATCTGTTGTCAATAAATATCATTCTCTCCATTCTTACCAGAAATCCTCCATTTGGGTTGGTGACTAAAGTTGATCCAAATGTCATGTTCTCCTTTACTTCTGTGACATTGGGAATTGATGTATTAACTAAAAATAGAACAAAATTTTATGAGGGAGAAAAAGTTTCACAAAGTGAAATTTTAAGCATCTCTCATTAAGACATTCTATTTGTTTTGCTCATATCATAGCACATTCTTCTTTTGGTTCAACTAATTAGTCTTCCAAGTCTTCTTAAGGAATATAATGAACAAGCTAAGGCTGAAGAGTTGGCTCATGTCCCAGAAACTATTTCAGATAGTTTTGCTGAACTGTGAAAGAATGCAGAACTAGCAGGGCAATGAGAATGGGGGATTGCTTTTTGCACGTTCTTGCTAATTAAAACAAAGTTTTTAATCTCATAATACTGTAGATATAATGTAATCTTATAACTTTATTATAAATGACCAGTGATGAAACACGATTTTTGGCAAGAAAAGGGGAAATGGGTAGAAGATCCGAAAAGAAAACTCAAACACCAGTTTTTTGACCATGACTTCCAAAATCATGAGGACATCCTTTGGGTGACAAAGGAAACTAGAGGAATATTACAGCAGTGTCCAGAAAGTTTTGATAAAGGAAACACAGTAAAGAGACTACATTTGACATTCTGAAGGGAATGTTGGGTCCTGAAGCATGAAGCATGCCAGCCTAACAATATTGGCAAGAAGTTCCACTTTCTCACACTAAAAAGAAAAAGAAAAAAAGACTGGACAGGAAAAACAAGAACTTCTAAATCTGCTTAGTAGAGTGGAATATTAGAAAGAGGCAAAATTCAGGTTAAGAAAGATTTGTCTCACCTTTTGTTCCAGAGGTTGTTTTCATGTTAAGACTGTATGTGGATTTAAAGTGGGGAATGGAAGCAGAGATTCTGGAATGGTCAGTTAGACTTCCTGATCTGCGCAATGGCCTTTGTCCAAGAGTTTAGTCTGGTTTGCTTTGAAAGCACCTAGAGCTGGGCGATTGTATGCATTGATCTTGTATAATCTGGATTAGAGTTTTATATACAAAGCTTGACCCAGGAAAAGCATTCCTGGGACAATTAGGGACCACAGTGGAAACTTCCCTACTGTACTTGATGTGGCTAAAATCTCTAGCCTAATTTTAAAACTATTCCAATTTCCAGTAAGGGAGGAGTAACTCCTAACAAAACAGCTCCTCTGCAAATCACAACTATAAATTCTAGGAAGAATTAAAAAAAATACATGAAAACAATCACCTGAAGGCACTAGAAAGGTGGCAGAAAATGGAGGGGAATCCATACTTGGAAGAAGATACTGGCACTAAATGAGTTTTGTGTTCTTGTGTTTTGTTTTGTTTTTGTCCCCCACCCCTAACCCACCCCCAACCTAGGGAATGCCCTGGTCAGTGGCTAAAACTCAAATAGAACTCCTAGTCTTACTGTACTGAATAAAAAGAGAACAGAGATTGAGGGCAATGACAGCAGCTGCAAAATGAGGAGGAGAGTAGTATATCTTAGAAAAAGAGCCACAAAACAACAGTTCTATAATATGCATATATGTTTTATCCAAATAACTAGATGACTTGAATAGTAAATGCGCAGAGTATATTTCAAATAGCCCAGCTGAAATAAAACCTGAATAGAGATTTTAACTACTTGTCATTGCAAGAAAGTCAATGCTTGGAAATTGAGTTGAGCCAAGTAAATTTCCTGCTAATAAAAAAAGTTAAGACTATTCACAGGCGTATAACAGAATCTAGAATCTCCACACCTGTAATTCAAAAATATAATCCAGGTTATGATCCAAAATTACAAGACAAGACAGGAAAATGTGATGCAACCTCAAGGAAAGGTAATAAATGGAAAGTGATGTTGAGATATTCCAGATGTTGGAATTATCAGGCAAGGATATTAAAGCAGCTATTATAAGTATGCTTATGCATGTAAAGAAAAAAAGTTCATAAAAACAAACAAATAGAAAATTCAAAAAAAGGAGAACTGAAAAATACAATATGTGAAATAAACTTGTGGGGCTATAAATAATTTCCATAGTATGTAATATTGTATAGAACATTGACAGGGTTCTAATTTCTAGATAATTTTAGTAGGAATTTTCTGGTCACATTCCTACTATTTCTGTCAAATACATCTATTTCAATATAAATTTATCTTGTGTGATTCTATTTTTAAAATTAAATTTATCTATTACAATTCCTCTGATTCTATTTCCTCTTGAAAACCAGGCACTAAGTTAAATTTTGTGGAGGGAATGTGGTGGGCAGGTTTATTTGGAGAAGTTCTTTCACATTACCACTGAATTAGAAAGAATTCTGAAAAACGCAGAGAGTTAAAAGTTATAAAATTAGTACGGTATTCTAATTTATGTATGCTCCTTGATGACTTTCTAAAGCAAATTAAGGACAGAGGGAATCAAAATGGCATTCTATGTCAGTCTGGAAGATAAATGATTATAGAAAAATGATTATAGATTATAAATGATTATATGAAAAATGATTATAGATTACTTCTAATATTTTCTTGAGTTGATTAAAATCTGTTTTTTTCTTTTTTTTTTTTTTTTTTGAGATGGAGTTTTGCTCTTGTTCCTCAGGCTGGAGTGCAATGGTGTGATGTTGCCTCAACACAACCTCCACCTCCCGGGTTCAAGCGGTTCTCCTGCCTCAGCCTCCTAAGTAGCTGGGATTACAGGCATGTACCACTACGCCCAGCTTAATTTTGTATTTTTAGTAGAGGCAGGGTTTCTCCATGTTGGTCAGGATGGTCTCGAACTCCCGACCTCAGGTGATCCGCCTGCCTCAGCCTCCCAAAATGCTGGGATTACAGGTGTGAGACACTGCGCCCAGCCCAAAATCTGTTTTCAGTGAGAATAATGGGCATAATTTAAGACCTGATTTTTTTTTTTTTTTTTTTTTGAGACAGGATCTCACTCTGTCACCCAGGCTGGAGTGCAGTGGCGCAATTACCATTCACTGCAGTCTCAAACTCCTGAGCTCAAGCAATCCTCACACTTCATCCTCTTGAGTAGCTGGGACTACAGTAGTGCACCACCCCATCCAGCTATTTTTGTATATTTTGTAAAGATGAGGTTTCGTCAGGTTGCCCAGGCTGGTCTCAAACTCCTGGGCTCAAACGATATGCCTGTCTTGACCTCTTAAAGTGTGGGGATTACAGGCGTGACTCACCGCACCTGGCCTAAAACCAGATTTTTTTTATTTTACATACCTGGTAGATCCAACTTTACGCAAGGTAATGATTCACCTCTCCCAACTGGACACTTATAGACATCTCCAGTTCTGTTTTTGGGTTGGCCAACTAACGGAGAACCAATAAGCACCCTGGAAGTTAAATAAATCAATAAACATTTTTGAACATTGAGAAACAGTTTATATGAGTTGTTTTATGACTGATTTTAAGATAATTGACAATAACACCCATAATCAGATAATAATCATGCTATTAGTAATTTAATGTCATGTAAACTAAGCAGAGAGCCTACCTCTTGCATATTGATGTGGATTAAAAAGTATATATACACACACACACATACATATACAGTATACATATATAGCATATACGTGTGTATATACATATATATGTGTGTATATACATGTATATGTGTGTGTATATGTAGGAGAGATATTTCAGAGATTTTGCTTTATTATTTTGTTTATATTACTTTATCATATTTTTTATTGGGGTACTGAAATAATAATTATTGGCTAAGTCTGCTACTGTATTAACTTATAAAACACATGTGGAAGTATAAGTGACTTTTTCCGATGATGAACTGATAATTTGATAGAGAAGTCAGGAAATATAAACATTGGATCATCATAAGATTTAATATTAGCATGTGCTAGTTTATAAGTGCTTAGAAAATAAGGATAGTTTATGAGATCCAGGTTAAAATCACTTACTTTCCTTTTAGACAGAATTATAAAACCATTCTAACAGTAATTAATGGAAAAAACATATAATCACAACTGATTTTAGTTCCAACAAGTCATTTAAGTCTCCCATGATATCTTCAGGAATCGGATGAACTAAAGTAAATAGTAAGATACTTGGGTGGATCCACAGTTGCTGATTTATTGCTGGCTGAGTAGCCATATCCAAAAACTCTGGCTGCTAGCAATTAAAGGACTGTAATTACATACTATGAGATTTTGTACTTGGGATTGTGTTAGATTACAACTTTATTTATTTATTTATTTATTTTTATTTTTATTTTTTGAGACGGAGTCTCGCTCTGTTGCCAGGCTGGAGTGCAGTGGCATGACCTTGGCCCACTGCAACCTCCGCCTCCTGGGTCCAAGCGATTCTCCTGCCTCAGCCTCCCAAGTAGCTGGGACTACAGGTGCACGCCACCACACCTGACTAATTTTTGTATTTTTAGTAAAGACAGGGTTTCACCATGTTGGCCAGGATAGTCTCGGTCTCTTGACCACGTGATCCGCCCACCTTGGCCTCCCAATGTGCTGGGATTACAGGCATGAGCCACCACGCCCAGCCAGATTACAACTTTATTAATGACTTTAGTGAAGATATAAAAAGTATAAATATAGTTATCAATCAGCACCATAAGACAGAGCAAGAAAAAAATACTTATCAAGTATATCAATATACATATTTAGGAATTCAGATGAATCTCAACATTCTGGAACAATAAACATAAATAAACTAAAGTTTACTTAGAACCTACATAAATAATTCGCTCAACTGCATACTATTATTTATGTCAGTGCAGGATGTGGGAGCCCTCACTTAATGGGAGTTCATGTGAAAAAGGCATGGGGGATTTAGATGATAGCACATAAACATGAGCAACAGCGTATTTTAGTGCCAAAAATGCTAATGTGACTTTAGTCTGCAGTGCTGGAAATAGATGCCCTGGTCAAGCAGTGATAGTCCCCCTGTGTTCTGTGCTGGTCAGGCCATGTCTGAAATATCTAAATTAAGAGGGACATACGCACAATGGAATGTATTTAGGAGACTATGACTCAGATAGTTAGGAGTCTGGTAAATTTGTCAGACAAAAGATGCTGGGAAAGTTGGGGATGTTCGGCATGGAGAAAGAATGTCTGCCGGAGAACTGAGAAGTTGCATTGAAGTACCAATTGATTAGGCACACATTTTGAAAATTTAAATATTTGAAAGTCTGTCATATTGAAAAGAAATGGGATTTATTTTGTGTAGGCCCTATAGGCATGCTAGTATTAATGAAAATAAATTTTATAAAACAATTGTAAATATTAAGCTATTGAGACTCTAAAACATGGTTTTAATATAATGCCTTTGGAAAGCAATTTCTGATTTGTATAAAGAACTACAAAAATGTTCAAACCCTTTAATACATAATTTTTACTTCTGGGAATCTATCCTAAATAAAATGACCTAAAGTAAGAGGGAAAAGCTTAATGCACAAAGATAATGCTTATAGTGTTATATATAATTATGAAAGAGTAAAAGAAATATGGTAAATAAAAACTAATTATTTCAGGATCATTCTATAGCATATTGTACATTCATTGTATGGTAGGATGGAAAATTATTTATGATCGAACTCAAAGTGAAAATTTATCTAATTTAGTGAAAATCTGTGCCCTAATTTAACATGAAAGATACCAAATTACTATGTTCATTATACTACCACTGATAATGACAGCTAGGCTTTATTGAATTTATACCATGTGCTAGGCCCTGTTCTAAGTGCTTTCTGTGTATTAAATAATTTAGTCTTCTCCATGAAATATAGCATGAACTTTGGTGCCAGCCTATATGAGTTCAAATTATGGCTTTACCATTCACTTAGCTATATGGTTAGGACAAGTCAATTACTCCGTCTGTGATTTAGTTTTTTTATCTATAAAATGGAGATCCATTTCAGAGGATCATCAAAAAAATAAATAAGTTAATGTATATAAAATGCTTAGAACAGTATTTGGCTTATAGTATGTGCTATCTAAATGTTAGTTCTTATTATTATTAGGTATTTATTTCAGATGAATAAACAACTAACATCTATGTTAAAAGATTAATCAGGAATACATCAAGAATATAACAAATTATATTAATGAGGTTATGATTATTTTTTCCTAATAGTTTCAGTTGTAAAATACATAATGGAATAAATTGGTTTTACAGTTAAAAACAGTTTAGAGAAAAAAATGAGCCTACAATTTTAGAAAGTATTTAATTTGAGGCTGGAGTAATTAATGTTTATTAACAATATTTTACATGCTGGGCATTTATGCCAGGTCCTGAGGATATAAAATGATACAAAAGTGAATAAAACACAATTTTTAGTTTGCTTATAACTTAGAGAGAGAAGCACAACTATACATGTACTATTGCAATATTGAATAGGTCTGAACTTGATGCAACTTCAGCAAATCTTAGAAGTAAGAAGAATACCACTCCTTTGATAAATGCCAAGTAGCTCAGTATAACTGCAGTAGAAGTTCAGGCTAGAAAGGTAAAAAGAGTCCAGATTATGAATGTTCTCATAGTCAGCTTTAAGAACTTTGGCTTTATTTTATGTAGGGGGAAGTTGGGAACCAATGAAGCTATTAAAGAGGGATGTAACATGATCAACTTTTTGATTTACAAAGCTTATTTGCTTGAAGTGTCATAAGTAAATTGAAGAGGAACAAAATTAGAGTCAAATGACAAGATATGGATTCCTAAAGTAATCCAGATGAGGATTTGGATTCAGGAAGTACAGAGGATTGAAGGACTAACTCTATAAATATTTAGGATATAAGCTGTCTTAGTTCGGGTTTCTCCAAAAGTAGATCCAAGACAAAAACTCTGGTTCAGGTAAGTTTTTTGGAGGCAATTCCAAGTATGCATAAGCGTAGAGATGGGGAAAAGAAGAGTGGGAAGGAAGGAAGGCCAAGAAAGGATGCACTGATAATGAGTTACTTCTGTAGGCAAGTGGGCTCAGTCTTGCTGGGGAACATCTCAGAAACCATGTGGAACATGTATGAGCATGATATGAGCATGGTTGAGGCCCTAAAAGTAAATATTACCACCTCGAAATATAGTGAGAAGAGCACTAAATGTTGACATCTGAAGGTGAAATAACACTTAAGGTTTCAATGAGCAAAGGAAGAAAACTAGGCAAGGGTAATCAGAAAGGGAGCAAGAATCAGAAAACAGCGGTGTCACAGAAACCAAAGAAGGAAACAATATAAAGAATAGGAGGCAAGAATGAGAGGTACATGTTTGTGGCAGATTTCATTTCAAGTAACTTGGCTAAAAATGAGGGAGATGGGCAGTGTTAATAAATGTGGCTTTTTTTTTTTTCAGGGCAATGACAAACCATTAAGGGCTTGAGATGTGTCCAAATTTATCATGGAGGCAATCTGCATATGGCTAAATGATGGCAAGAAAGAAACAGTAACAAGAGAAACCCTGATTTCACAGGACAGGGAGTAGAATCTCTGAGCAGGTAGACAGGGTGGATCCAGAAGGAGAGGTTTGTCTTAAAAATGAGGAAGAGCGACCATTCCCTAGGCAGCACGCTGAGCAGCCCAGTATTGAGCAGTTTGCAAGGGTGGTCGATGGTTTGGAATTGTGTACACTTTTGCAACATGACTTTGACTTTTATTATTTCATGAGGTAGAATCTGTTTTTCCACCCATTGAATCTAGGATTTGTTTTGATAAATAGAATGCAGCACAAATGATACTATGACTTCTAAGGCTAGGCCTTAAAAGGCCTTTACAGATTCCATTTTACCTGTTTTTGAAAGCTGAGAACATCATGATGTGAAGAAGCCCAGTGTTGCTTAACAGAGGATAAGAGGCCACGTGGAACAGAATTGGTGCTTTAGCTGACAGCATGAACTTCCAGACGTGTGAGGAAAGCCAGCCTGGACACTCCAGCCCCAGTTGAGGGACCAGATGATGAGCCCAGGCAATAGGGGAATACCTATTGAATCCTCAAAAATCTTGAGAATTTATAGACCATTGCTGCTTAAGTGACTAAGTATTGGAATGATTTATTATGCAGCAATAGTTAACTGAAACAGGAAGTGAGGATTAAATTTTGACCTAGTAGCTTCTCTCTCTCTCTCTCTCTTTTTCTTCTTTGGAAAATAATAGCTGCAGTCGTCTAGTGAGATTTACAGAGGAGGTAGAAGGGTGGTGGTGGGCTTGTAGAGAGCGATGAAGATTTAAACTGATAAGGCATACGTAGATCTGTCAGGCAGCTCCTCTGGTCAAGATGAGGTGGGTTGCAGCTGGCCAGGGATGTTTCAGAAGGTGTTTTTATAGTGGATGGGAGTTAGGCCCTCAAAGTCCTTTCCAGTTCTAAGATTCCATCATCTGAATAGAACAAATATAAGTTTGTAGAGAAGAACTGACTCACTAGTTGGAAAACATGTAATATCAAGTGGGGGAAAATCTAGGATAACTGATGAAAAGTGAGTCTTGTACAGAATGCTAATAGGAGAGCTATTGTGAATTGTAAGGCAGAAGGAAAGGGAGATATGGATAGCCCAGGGAAGTGTGGAGACAGGAGAATGAAGATTGAAAAGGGAAGATAATGAGAAAGTATGGGTGGCTAGAACTCAGGATAAAGCTTGCTTATAGACAGGAACAGAGAGCTTGAGATTTGGCAAGCATTTGGCTTTGGAGGAAAAGGTCTGGAGTTTATGTTTGATCTCTAGGGCAAGAGAAAGCACTTAGGATATGGTGATAATTGGAAACTGACCTGATACAGCAATCTCAACCACGGCCTATTGCATATTCTGAGATAAGTGAAGATTGCGGAGTGAGAACTTAGAAAGTGTTAGAGTATAGGAGCCCAGGATTGAGACAGGGAGTTTGGGAGTTGGGACCAATAGTAAAGACCAGGTTAGCAGATCACAGGACTGCTAATTTTCTGTATTTTCCTAGTATCTGTTTTCTTTGAAAACAAACATGAAACTTTTAATAACAAGCTTGAAAGTACGTGTATCTTACCACTTGAATCCTAAGTAAGCCTCACTTTTCTCCAACTGCATCAAAATAACAAGATCCTAGAAAAGTATCAGCATAGGGTTTACAGAATTTCAGGAATCTCCAGCATTCTCAATCCACTCTTGCTCAGTTTTTTCTCACAACACTGATCCTATTCTGGCATTTGATGTAACCTACCTGTTTATTAACTTCATTATTTAATTTTTGTTCTCTATTCCCCAGTAGAATATAAGCTCCACAATAGTAGGGATTGGTTTTTCTATTTTGTTCACAAACACATCCTTAGTGCTCATACTAGTATCAAGCACAAAATAGGCATTCAATAAATATCTATTGAATGAATGAATTAACGACTGTGTCAAGTACTTAAAAATCTGAATAAGGCAGACCTGGGAATTTGCACTTATGTGACCAGCCAAGAGGTCTGGATTGTAAAATCTTTTTTTTTCCATTTTAGAGAATATATATTCAGCTTAAGTGGGATGCTATACATGCCTTTGAGTGACACCAGAGGCATTTCTCCAGGTCAAACAGCTAGAGAATCCTTGTTGCTAACGGGAGAGAATTGGCTAAAAAGTCAGAAGGCTGGTGTTCCATATCCTGACCCTGTGACATACTTGCTATATTAAACCTTTGGACATTCATTCTCTGTCTCAGTTTCCTGTCTAGAAAATACAGATGATAACAATGATATCCGCCCAAACCCACAGGGTCAAGGTGAAGGCCCAGGCACATTGTTTTATAAACTATGAGAATCATTATTCTAAAATGTAATGCAAGTTAGTTTTAACTTATTACATTTTATTCCTATTAGATCTTGCTTTTTATATGACATTTTTGTAATGACCTGTATGCAGACTGAGAAGATCAAAACATGTTCTGGATATCGTTACTCATTTCTGGAGAAACATCTGATCAACTAAAGGATCATCAAAGTGAGAGAAACACATTTCTCCATGAATAAGCTACAATTATAATAATATTTAGTAAGCAGAAATATTTGCTATTCACAATAGTTATCTTGTTATTATGCCCATTATTATATTTATTTGAAGAATAGCTGGTGTCTGATGTCTCTGTTTCATATTTATGTTTTCTTCCCTGCAAAAGATAGTTTCTTGGAGAAGAGTGTCTTATATTTACATTATTTCATTAACATCCTTTTCACCTAACTCTGCCTTGATGTCTAATACATAGTTCAAGCCAAAGTCACTCTCAGAGTGCCAAGCAAATTCTGCTCGCCAATTTCTTTTTAAATAAATGGAATAAGCATTTTTTCGTCTTAGAGAATGAAACTTACACAGTGACCCATTAACTGCAGTGATTTGCTCATAAAAGGTGGAGGGGTGGAAATGAGGGGAGCCAAAGAAATGACAAGTTTGGCAATGAGGAAATTTCAACTTCAAAAGGTGTTAGAAGCAATGTAAAATAAGCATATTAAAATCTGTAACAGAAAATTGTGTAAACCCTTAAAATGTCTCTCCTCCCCAGTCTGGAATAGCTCCACATTAGCAGGGATTATTTTTTCTTTTACAACACAGACATATTGGAAATAGGGCATCAATCACATGAGCCCATTGGTACCCTGACCTGGCATAAAGCAGGATCCTCTAGGGAAAAGGCATGAAGTCAAGATAATTGATAAACATTGGCTTGAAGGTTGGCAAGGGTGGATCCTGAAAATCTACTTTGAGATCAGACAGGTCCAGTAAAGTCACTGAAACCCCCAAGAAAGGTTGCTTGAAGGGCAATTAAAAGGGTAGGCACACATGCTGGAAGGAATGAAGCAAAGCAGCAACAGATTAGAGTGGAAAGCCCCAAACAGACATCTCACATTTTCCCGTTCGGCTGAGACCTGGCCATGCTGATGTTTACCACTAAATCTGGAAATCTGGAAGGCTTGTGGTGTGCTGAGCATGTTTGAATTTCTTTTCCTCAAAGCAAAATTATGAGGGCAATTATGTTCTTTCTGAATTCTTCTGAACCACACTGCAATTACTTGGATGCTCCAGCTCATGCTAAACATAATGAACAACGGCTGATCTTAATCAGATGTATGATGTGTTCTGCTACTGAGAAAGCATGTGGCTTCTGAGCCAAAGATATAAATTACACTTCACAGCAAACTTCTGAACAGTAAAGAGGACATAAGGCTACCTTTTCTGTCAACTTATACTTCTTTCGAAAGAATTAAAGCTATGTTTTTCAAATACACAGACTGTACTTGTCATGGGCCAACAAGTGCTCCTTCTATAGGCGTACTATAGTCACGACGTAAGACGGGTCAGGATGATTTTTTTTAACATGAGGTTATGAAATTCGAAAGCATGAGCAGTAAATATGACTTATGAAGGTGCCTACCTCTAGAGATAATTAAATAACAAAATCCATGTTCCTCCAAATATGTCAATTATTCTGTAGCGCATTTCTCGAAGTAAGTCTGCAATCTATCTGTTTTTATAGACACTTACAGAACATCCAAACATGTTTCTACAATTTATTTTGCACTAGCAGATCCCAGATCTCTTTAGAACAATATGCTGCTACCATGCTATCCTTAAAAGTTTGGAAATTTAGGTATTTGTAATTTGCTTACTTTTAAATTCAATTGCCCACATCTTTTTGGTTGCTCTGATTTTTCACAACTTTTCCATAAAATCATTGTAAATAATAAATGTCAATGTGAGATTTAGGTTTCTGATATCATCTACATTCAAATGCTTACAAACTTACACACATATTAATATGTAAAGTCTGGTACCTACCACAAAGATAGTTTTTAACAACATTTACTTTTAAGTATAGTTCTAATGAAGAAAAAGGCACAAGACTGAGTGTAGAGATGAAATCTATTACAGCTCTGGTCCTAAGTAGTTGCATTTCCCTAGGACAGTCACATTTAACTTTATTTTTTATGCAGCTTTTTTAAAAATTGATGATAAGAGAGTGTTAAACTAGATTTAGTTGTTCAGCCAACAAATAATGATGGAGTGCATATTATGTATAAGGCCTCATGCTAGATGTGGGGTAGTGCCCAGGGTTGCAAGCGGGCTGCAAAATCAGTCTTTGTTTTCTAGGCATCTCCACTAACACATTAACTTCTCCCTCTTACCTGCATTCCAGTCTGAGGTTTCCAACTACCTAGAAATCACCTTGAACTGGAGCTATTTAAAAATAGACTTACCCACTTCCCGATAAGTGAATTTCCCTTTCTCTGTCAATGACAACCCATTTTCCAATGAGCCAGTACAGAAATTTTGGAATCTATCTGACCTCTCCTACACCTTCATTGGCCATTTCCAAACTTCCACCAAGATTTACTGATTCATCTTGATTTGTCTTGAATACAGCTTTCTTTTTTCTTCCAGTTGCCCCTAATACAGCCTGAAGGCTCATCCCTTAAGTACCAGATTATAGTTCTGAGTCTATATATTTCCTAGTTTTCAGGAACTCCATTCTCCAATCCAATTTATATGTAACTTCCCAAATTAAGTTTCATAAAATGACAACTTATGATGGCTTCTCAACGTCCTCATCTTAGGTCCAAGCTCCTGTGTTTGTCTTTCAAGATCTGCCATCATCCTTTTCTCTTTTTTCATCCCAATATGAGACCTGTTTACTTACCAACACACTCACCTCACTTATTCTCAAGTCTGGGCCCTTGCTCTTGTGGCTTCCCAAGCTTGGAGTGACATTTTTCTTCTCATATTGAAAGTTAAGTCATCTTTCAAGACTTAGGTCAAGAACCAAGAATCATCTCCTCCTGTTTTGAATTCCCATTGAATTTATAGTCTATTCTGCACTGGTTGTTGGCACTATTCTCTATTCCTAAACATTTCATGTATGTCCTTGACTAGGTTAAAGCTTTTATATTTGTTTTATGTTTAAATATTTCCCATGGAATTTAGCATAATGCCAGACACATAAAATGTATTACATAAATACATGTTGATTGACTGACCCACATTTATGCTATGGCTAAATAAAAAAAACCTAACCCACCAACAAATATTTTCAGAGACAATTCAACTCAGTTTCATGGGTAAACCAAGATATAAGGCATAGTCCCCGATCTCTTATTAACATTACCTCACAAATGTATGTAGAATTGTGATGGTTCAGTCCAGTGTAGATTCATTCAGACAGACCATTAGCAACATCCTTCTTGCAACCTTATTCTTACTATCCAATCTATGCACTCTTTTGTTCCTTTACCAGTGTTGGCTGTCTTTCTTTTTCCTCATCCATACCTTAACTTTCTACAAAGATAGAATAACCTTAGGAAGGACATTCCTCATGACATCAAGGCTTCATTCAGGCCTGATTTTTCAATTTTCCATTGCTTTGACTTCTGGTGCCTTGAAAGGAGGGACTGTAGAATTTAGAGGGTGGAAATCTCACAATAGGATAGGTTCTTATCATGAGAAACAGTGACTGAAGAGATCAAATGGGGGCACTAAGGCTTCTAAAAATAAATATGAACCCCTTTTCACTCTACTAAGGTTCATTCATATAATTAAGGACTTCTGACATCGGATTTTTCTAAAATCACAGAGACAGGACTGGATAAGAAAGAAAACATACAGGTTTTTCTCATATCAGAAATTGAAAATGAGAATTTCATAAAATATTTTAGCAATATTTAACCATCCTTAAAAGGGATACTTCATTTTAAGTAGGTGGTTTAAGTCTTAAAGCTTGCTATTTGCTATACTCCTCTTTAAAATTTGTGTAACTATTAGTAATTAGTGAAAATTAACTTTTATATGTGTTTATGTAAAGTTAAGCTTTTTAAGAATAACATGTACTGCATTTCTGTTTATTATAGCTTACGCACAAAGTCTGACCAGTTGGTCTACTCACCATTATTCTCCCAGAGGTACTTGAATTGAAGGTATAATTCCTAAAAGAATAAAGCTGGTGTCTAGAGGGAGGGCTGTACTCATTTAACCTTAAAAATTGGGGAATGGGATGGGTGGAGAGTATAGGAGGGAGGGAAAGGGAACTTAAAAATTTAGCATGTAGCATTGGGTTTGTCATCTGAGATATTTGTAAGGAGAATAAAAGAGTGAAGTATCTCAACAAATTCTAGTTTATACCTAGCATAAAATAATGTACTTAAAAAATGTGAGAACTCGTTACTTTATTTATAGTCTTTAGGGCATTATTATCAAATTAACCAAGTCTAAAAGATAAAACAAAATGCAGAAAATCCACATATTTTTATTAATGAAATAATTATAGTGATTCAGAGATCCTTGTTATCCAAGTAGATATAAATCTCTTTTTGCTTATTATTACAGCTACTAAAATGTAGGCTTGTTTAGTTTAAGTTATTAAACTAAAGTTTAACTACTGCTCTTCTTTCCTAGAATGTCCAATTAAACAAAAATTGCATTTACTAAAAATTCGATTAAATATTAAGCAGAAGAACTCTAATATTCAGTTTATATAATTTTCAACAAGTTAAATATACTTTAAAAATCATATCTATGGCCAGGTGCTGTGGCTCACGCCTGTAATCCCAGCACTTTGGGAGGCTGAGGTGGGTGGATCACGAGGTTAAAAATTCGAGACCAGCCTGACCAACATGGTGAAACCGTGTCTCTACTAGAAATACAAAAATTAGCTGGGCATGGTGGTGCACGCCTGTAATCCCAGCTACTAGGAGGCTGAGGCAGGAGAATCACTTGAACCCAGGAGGCGGAGGTTGCAGTGAGCTGAGATCGCTCCACTGTACTCCAGCCTGGGTGACAGAGCAAGACTCCATCTCAAAAAAAAAAAAAAAAAAAAATCCTATCTACAATGAACTTAACCAATATTAAAGGGTTTGAAGGTAGATACCAGAAACCCAATAAAGTTCATTATAAACATTAGATCAAGCTCAGTAGATCAGTAAAGACCAAACTCACGGAAGTGTGTTAAACCCTTTCAGAGCACCATCTCATTTGCCTCTGAATCCTTCCTACTGAATTTCAAACAAGTGCATTTAAGCTACTCTGAAATGAGAACAATTAAAGAATTCTTGCCAAAAAAACATAATTATGGAACAATAGCTTTTTTGGATACAGACCTTCCTTGAGGTCAATCCAGGCATCAACAGAAATCACTAATCGCTTCCTCTAATATTGCCAAGGATTTTTTTTTTTTTTTACTTTAAGTTAGCTTCCATTGCCAAATGACTAGACTGCATTTTCTACCATAAATAATTCATTCTGTTAAAATTTCATTCATAAAAGAAACTGTAGTCAAATAATATTTCTCATTACCTTGTGAAATAAGTAAATAACAACAACAAAACCCACTGGCTTACCATTTTCCTTCTTCATTTTCATATTGCTGAACAGTATATCCAAACATGTCTTCCACCGGGCCGCTGAAAGTCATTGAATTTTTCACATCAACATTGAATGATATGCAGCAGCGTAGAACAACTTTAGGAGAAAAACAAAATCCGGTTACATAGAGTTAACTAAGAGTCCATCATGTTTTGAGTTATGGAAGGCATGGTTAAGGTTACCATCGAAAGCTGTTTCTATTGAAAAAAAAAGAAGCTCAAAGAATGAAAACTCAAGGAAGGTCTCCACTCTTAACTGTATTACTAACTGTAAATCAAATAAACTAGTTCAACCATTGTGGAAGACAGTGTGGCAATTCCTCAAGGATCTAGAACTAGAAATACCATTTGACCCAGCCATCCCATTACTGGGTATATACCCAAAGGATTATAAATCATGCTGCTATAAAGACACATGCACACGTATGTTTATTGTGGCACTGTTCACAATAGCAAAGACTTGGAACCAACCCAAATGTCCATCAATGATAGACTGGATTAAGAAAATGTGGTACATATACACCATGGAATACTATGCAGCCATAAAAAAAGATGAGTTCATGTCCTTTGTAGGGACATGGATGAAGCTGGAAACCATCATTCTCAGCAAACTATCGCAAGGACAAAAAACCAAACACCGCATGTTCTTACTCATAGGTGGGAATTGAACAATGAGAACACTTGGACACAGGAAGGGGAACATCACACACCGGGGCCTGTCGTGTGGTGGGGGGAGGGGGGAGGGAAAGCATTAGGAGATATACCTAATGTAAATGACTAGTTAATGGGTGCTGCACACCAACATGGCACATGTATACATATGTAACAAACTTGCACATTGTGCACGTGTACCCTAGAACTTAAAGTATAAAAAAAAATAATAATAATAAAATAAAAAAATAAAAAACCATAATGACTTTAAAGAACACAAATATTAACATTCAAAAAAATTCCATACTAATTTAATATCTGTACCATTCCTAGAGCTGAGGTTTTCAGAATGTGTGGAAAAGAGCAGGCAGAAACTCAGATTCATATATGACTAATACAGTTGCAGATAGTTTTCCAGCAGTGAGCCCTGCAGAACACCATGGCCATCAATGAACTCTGAACAGCTCATTTTCCCATTTCAACTACAGAGAATGCACATATCACCATGTAAAGCTTTATAAAAATAGATGTTGTCCTTGCTGCTTCAAAAGGAAAAGGCAAGCTGATGGTCTCCACTCAGAGATGGCTTCCTATGCAGGCCTGAGATTTGCTCTGTTTCCCTTCCTTAATCAAGTATTGGATGGAAACTTATACTAATTCTCTGAAGCCTCCTTATAATGTTGGTGTTGATAAATTCACCAGTTGTTATCCAGATTAAATCACATGATATATCTAAAGGGTCTACCCAGTGCCTGGCACATACTACATATTTGATGAGGGTTAATTCTTTTTAATTTTCTCATAGTACAGGTTGTGGAAACTCTTAGTAAGTAAGACTGTCTCCTAAAGAAGTTCTAGAATCACCATCTCAAATGGATGGTGCCAAATTCCTGCTTTGGTACTGGTTTTTAAAGTATACTTGTGAAGTTTCAAAATATTCTTCTCCTAGATGTAACTAAGAATTCTTTCCACGGGGCCATGATGGCTCATGCCTGTAATCCCAGCACTTTGAGAGGTGGGTGGATCACCTGAGATCAGGAGTTTGAGGCTAACCTGGTCAACAGGATGAAATCCCGTCTCTACTAAAAATATACAAATATTAGCCAGGTGTGGTGGCATGCCCCTGTAGTCCCAGCCAATCGGGAGGCTGAGGCAGGGGCACCACTTGAACCTGGGAGACGGAGGTTGCAGTGAGCCAAGATTGTGCCACTGCACTCCAGCCTGGGCAACAGAGAAATACTGTCTCAAACAAACAGAACAAACAAACAAACAAAATTATTTCCAAAGAGCACTGTCTTATAAAATTATAGAGCCTCATCAGGTACATTCAGAGGTGGCTAAATTCAGTCTCCTTTGTTAAAACCACCATATAGCCACATAGATCCTGAAAAATTATCTTTCCTAGTCTTATAAATTGTGAGTGGATTAAATCACTCTAATATTTTAACCCTTGCTCACTATGAACTTTTTTCATAAATATACTTTAAATCCACACTACTCTAATTTATAATCTTTAAATTTTGGTGACAATAGTAACTGCTTTTTCCTTGAAGAATAAATTCATCAAAGAAACAAAAAAAGATACACCCGTATATCTATTTGTAAAGTCTTTCTTGACCTCCCTACCTAGAAGTAATCTTTAAACTTCTAAAACCTCCTTTCTTATTTTTTAAGAAACCTCTCATGGAGATAATTATTAAATACTATATAGTTATCTGTGTGAGATTTTTCCCCCCAGATTGGAAAATTCCTAAAAACAATGACTCTCTTACTTACCTTTTTTAATCCTTTATCAAAATCTAGCACAACTCCTTGTACACAGATGGGCAGTAACATATTTTCAGACTGACAGATTACACGTTGAAGAAACAAGTATGCCAGCTCTAGTTAAAGATGAACTGGCAACTATTTCATCTTAGTTAAGGAAGATTTTATGGAGATAGAAATTTTCAATTAAGATTTTTAAAGGGAGAAAGAGATGAGATTTGGCAGTGAAAAGAAAATGTGTACCCAGGATTTGGGAGGGTCTCTGCAAGTATTAAGACACAGGCCAGGACAAATATGGTTGCAAGATCATGAAGAGATTTGTCTAGCTGGCATGAAGGAAGCAGAAAAAGAATGGGTGAATTGCACAGGTCCTTTTATGTACATTTCCTGTTCATTCTTCCAGCGTGATAGAGAACAGCTGGTTACCATCTTCTGCATAATAGTCTTTCACATATTTGAAGACAGTTTTAAATGCTGCTTACTCTCTAAACTAAATAGTCATGCACTGCATAATGATATTTCGGTTAATGACAAACTGCATATACAATGGTGGTGTCATAAGATTATAATACAATAGCTTTAGTGTACCTTTTCTATGTTTAGATATGTTTAGACACACTAATGCTTTACTTTTTTTTTCTTTTTTAAGGCTGAGCCTCACTCTGTTGTGCAGGCTGGTGTGCAGTGGTGCAATCTCTGTTCACTGCAACCTCTGTCTCCCGGCTTCAAGCTATTTTCATGCCTCAGCCTCTTGAGTAGCTGAGATTACAGGTGCCTGCCACCACGCTTGGCTAATTTTTTTATATTTTTAGTAGAGACTGAGTTTCGCCATGTTGGCCAGGCTGGTCTCAAACTGCTGGCCTCAAGTGATCTACCTGCCTTGGCCTCCAGAAGTGCTGGGATTACAGGTGTGAGTCACTGTGCCCGGCCGCCATTGTGTTTCCGTGACCTACAGTATACAGTATAGTAGCCACTTGTAGAGGTCTGTAGCCTAGAAGACATAGGTGATACACAGCCTAGATGTGTAGCTCTACCATCTAGATTTGTGTAAACATACTCTATGATATTTGCACAATGATAAAATCACCTAAGGACACAGTTTGCAGAACACATCCCCAGTGCTAGGTGATGCATGACTGTAGTAGATGCACCTGTTCTTTGCTCTCACACATTTTGTGTATTTATTTTTTGAACAATTTCAAGAAAGTATTTTTTGATACAAGAAATGCATAAAATAATACTTCTGCAGCAGGGTTTCTCAACTTTGGAACTATTCACATTTGGGTCAGAAAATTTTTGTTATAAGGGGCTATCCTTTATACTATAGAGTGTTTAGCAGCATCCTTGTCCCCTACCCACATGAAGCCAATAGCACTTCATGAGTTGTCATAATCAAAAATCTCCAGACACAGCCAAATTCCCATGAGGCCAAAACTGTCCCCAGTTAAAAACCACTCTTGAACAGATGAAGACAAGAACATCACCACCAATTATTTTGTTGAAGAAGATGACCGAAAACCAACCATGGCTCATAAACAAGCAGCATCTGTATCACCTGGGAGCTTGTGAATAATGCAGAACCTCAGGCCCTATCCAGATTCCCTGAATCACTACCTACGCTTCCACGAGATCCCCAGGGCAGCCCTGCCTATTAAGGATTGGAAAGCACAGCTCTGTAACGTGGTATTTCTTTTTCATAATGTCAATACAGGTAATGGAAGTTACCTAAATAAAAAATACTCACTATGCTGTAGAGAAAAGGGAAAAGGATCCTCTTTAATCAGGGTCAATTTCACCCCCCTGAAGGATTTTTCTAGCATGTCATCATCTTTAGTACATTTTCTCCAAAAGCCATTTGTGGTACCCCCTCCTCAACATAAGACCAAGCAGTTTTGGTTTCCTTTTTGGGGCTGTTTATTTACTCTACATGTTGTGTGGAATGTCTGGGGGTGTGTGCTGTACTTCTTTTTTCATTTCCTGTCCTTAGAGTTCTACAGGCAATTTGCCCAAAATGATTGTAAATCAGACTCTTTTATGTTTTCTGAGGCACCAAAGAGCCTGAAGAACAAGAGATGACATAAAAAAATAGTTTACATCCAGTTCTTTTGATTTAAAGGAGTGACTAAACAGTAAAAGCAGCTTTTCATAACTTTTAGTTCAATGTGAATTTTGTTATACTAAGTTGTCTTGGAATTTTATGTACCAGAAGTAAAGCAAAATTGTACTTATTCACAACCGAGCCTCCACTACCACTCCCAGAAAAGCAAAACACAGAGGTGGCTTCAGAGACAATACAGAAAAAATACAAAAAATAATGGGAAATAAACATAGATAAGACAGATGTCAAAAGAAATTCTGATTTCACATGTACCAGCAATTGAAAACCAGTAATTTTTCCCCTTATAAATAATAACTATATTGTGTACTGACCATGTGTTACTCTCATTTAATTTGCCAGCAACTCTATAATTACATACCATTATTATCATCATTCTGAAAATAAGGAGAAGAAAGCTTGGGAAGGCAGAGAAATGTGCCCACATTTCCACAGGCTTCCAAATCCAAAGTAGTAACCACTATTCATATTAATTCAATTTTTACATCTTAGGCCTAAAACTAGAAAGGGCTCGTACAAAGTGATATGAGGATGAGCTTAGAAGACAGCCACATATTAGTCTGCATAACTGCATCTCCTGAGAGGCAAATTTGGGGAGAAGACTTTTCTACAATAGCAATGGGCTGGAAAGGATTTGGGGAATGACTGGAAAGTCTGAGTAAGGAGAAAAGTCCTGGCCACAGAGCTCCAGATCTAACTTCTTGAAGGACTTCAGCTAGAACTTATAGGTCCAAGTAGAAAAGAAATGAAAAGACTTGCTCCCATTCAAATATGGTTATATATGCTATATATGCAAGAGTTAAAAAAAAAGAGAAAGATGAAATTGCTGGTGTTGAAGGATATCTCTTATAAAAAGAAATTGTGAGCAATTACTTTACCCCAGGATGGAATTTGATATGTAAGAAAACTAAATGAGAAAGAGGGAGAAGCAACCTACAGCTCTGCAGTGCTTTCTGCTTACAAACATTTTAAAATATAATAATAATAATAACAGTAATGATATTGAGCTATTCAATAATTTGAGGAGGTGAGGCAGGACAGCAGACATTCCCCTCTTTTTGTGTATTAAGAAACTGAAGCTCAGAGAGGTTGAGTGATTGGCCAAAAGCCAGGTTGCATTAATGGCAGAGGCAAGATTTCAACATTGATCTTATGAGGCCAAATCATAGGATTTCTGTAACTAGGGTGCTATTGAGTTGGTCTGATTAATAAAAATAAAAATAACAACCCAGCTCACAACAATCCTCAAAAGTCTCATGATGGCTCTTAATCATCTTGTAGCTCTGGAGCATTTGAGAATAGGACTGGCAGAAAAAGGATAAATGGAGGTGACAGAGGCTGTTGACAGATTGAAGGAAGCCACCCTCTTGTACGCATCCTTGAGTTCCAAGGAGTATTACTGTAGCCTGTTTAGTTGTTGGCTTCTTAATAAAGAAATTCTGTCTTTGGACTAGGTGGGTCAGAAATCCCAATCTAGTAATATCCAGATAGGAATATTCAACAACAAATGCAATTCTGAATATTGCAAATTCCAAGCCAAGGCAAGAGGGTATCAAATAAATGGTGACAAGGGAATGTATTAAAATGCTATTGCTTTATTTCAGTAGCTTCTTACATATGTTTATTCAATTTAGAAATAGGAGAAATCATAGAATTAACATTATTTTTATTATTTTTAACATAAGGAATGAAATAATGACATAAGATTAAGACAAGATATAATCATAATTATGTTTTTACAGTGAATGGTTTTAGGGCAAATTCTTTGGTGGTATAGAAAGATAGTGATCCCTGGAGATACAGGAACTAATCTTTTCATCTATATTATTTATTCAATCATTCATATATTCCACTACTCCACAAATATAACCAAGTGTTTACTCTGAATTGAATATATGGTAGGGCCTGGAAATACAGTCATAAAAAGATGATGCTAAGCCAGGCACGGTGGCTCACACTTGAAATCCCAGCACTTGGGGAGGCCAAGTCAGGCGGATCACCTCAATTCAGGAGTTCAAGAGCAGCCTGGCCAATATGGTGAAACCCCATCTCTACTAAAAATACATTAAAAAAAATTAGCTGGGCATAGAGGTGCACACCTGTAGTCCCAGCTACTCAGGAGGCTGAGGCAGGAGAATTGCTTGAACCTGGGAGGCAGAAGTTGCAGTAAGCCGAGATCGTGCCACTGCACTCCAGCCTGGGTGACAGAGTGAGACTTCATCTCAAAAAAAAAAAAAAAAGATGATGCTCCTGAAAAAAAAAAAAGGCAAGTGATTTCACCTCTATGAACCTGAGTTTATCACATTTGAAATGAGCTTACAAATAACTTTCAGGTATTAATTGCTGCAAGAAATACAAATTATGCATTTAGCAAAAGAGAACAATCAAAAAATGAGCTAACTGATTTCGTAGGTAGAATCCAAAGAATCAGTATACCATTTGGCAGTTGATTTTTCTTTCAAAAGAGGACTTTTCCCTAATTTTGATGACTGTATCTTGAAACACAATACAGGTATGTTACATCAGTGGGGATGAGATAGCAGATTCATGGACTTATTTTCATAGCAAATCTCCTGTTTCTAAACTTGGCTGCAATGACATACATGAAGAAAATCTAAGATGAGGGTGTCAGGCCTTCTAAGTGGAAGAGCTAGCCAGGGAGGAGGAGTACAGATGACACCAGTCCATTCAGTTAGAGTCCTTGGATTCTCATCTCAGTTGCTCAAAACATGATGCATATCTGTGATACCACCTAGGATCTGAGCCAATCACAAGTTGGGCCTTCTTTCACTCTAATGAAAATGTACTCCCCTCTAACCTATTTTAAGGGTTGCAAGTCTATTACAAGGACAGGGTGACCCTGCAGTGACTCTTTCTAGTATATTAATGTTCTACTAAGGAATTCACCGACCTGAACCACCTGAGAATCAGACAGCATATCTAGAAAGTATGAGCTCTATAATGAAGAGCTGGAGAGGCCCCTCTCTTCCCCAAGCCTGAGCCCTGGTACATTCTTGGTAGCTCTTACCTCTTTTGCCAAAGCCTCCTGGTGGAAAGAGTTAATTCACCCCATTCACATGGTATAAACTCCTAAAGTCATATATTCTCACTGTAACTAAAAGGTGATATATTAAGTATTTTCTATAACTCCAAATTTACTTTTATCTACTAAATTCAGATGAAATATATTCCATTTTGAGGCAATACAGGAGGTTGGAAGAAAAACATTTTAGTAATAAGAGTTTGTGAAAGTTGGAAGCCCTTTTCCTTAATGTATAACAACTTTATAATATTAGTCTTATGGGTCGGAAATTTTAATCAGTTTTATTACTCTTACTAGGTTAAGTGAGTTTGATCTCAGTGTGGATGTATATGGTTGCCGTAAAAGATAAAATTTGACTCAAAGTATAACTGAATCCAAAAACTCTATAGTACTACATCATTCTAGTTGGTTTGAAATCTGAAATGAGTATTTTTATAGCACCATAACCTTGAGAAGGAGGAGCCACAGACCTCTAGTGGTAAAGATATGGGGAACAAAGAGAATTAAAATATGACAAATAATTATAGGGCCTTGGCCAATGAGTACAGAAGCAACACAACCATTTGGAAATGACATCATAATCTCAAATACAGAAAATTTATATTTGATGTAAAAAATAATATATCCAACTCAGTGTCTCCTTCAAACAATTGGAACTTCCCAATACAATTAATGTTAAGAAGAAAATCTGGCTCAAGAAATCTTACCAAACTTCTTTCATCAGAAATGATGTAATATGTCAGCAAGATACCTACCTCCATCAACAAGTTTAGAAAAGCAAATCCAAATAAACACCTCAGTATTTAAGCATTTTCCAAGTTTCATCCTGGGAAGCTGCTTTTTAACTTCATCTTGCCATAGCAAGCGAATTGTTTTGACTTTTAGTGCTAAAGTCCTGTGGCTCTCCAGTTATTACAAATGGTATTTGAACTTCAAAGTGAGTGTGCGTATATGTGTATATCTGTGTCTGGTGGAAAGGAGGCAAGGAAGTATAGTTCTTGATACAAAGTAGCTGTTTAATACAAGTTTGTTAAATGAGACAGGATGGAATAAATCAAAAGAAATGAAGACTTTCAGTATAAAGGTCATTCTGGCTGTAAGAAGTTGTCCCATTTTATAAGTGCTACCCAGAATAACTCCTAGAGTGTTTCCCAAACATCCTTTCTTAAAAAATCTTCCTTTAAAATTTTTCTACATAAGTTTGTTCTTTCATGGTGTTTATTTTCCTTTGTAGTATCTACAGACATCTGCTCTTTCCCCATATCCTCCCACCACAAATAATTGCCTGCTTTGCCAGCTCCTCTCAGACCTACTCTTGATCTCTAAAATTTTTAAACAGTTTCAGAAACCAACCCCCTTCACCACATCAGCATCATCTTTCGGATCTATGTTTCACCAAATAAAAAAGCTGCAGAACCTCAGGGGTCCCTGGATCCCACTGTGGGAAACACAACTCGTGTGTTTGTGTAAGCCACATGAGCACAGAACTCTGTTCTCCAGCTGCCCTGGCATCCTGAACGCTGAACTCATTAATTTCCGTGACTGCACAGCATGGAGCACTGCATACGGAAAGGCGTACTACACTTCAAAACAAAGCAGGGTGGCATCCTATTTAAGTATTTACCCAGAAATATGATATTGTAAGCCTTTGCATGTATAAGAATCTGAATAAAAGTGGTACTTTCGTTAGTGGAATATTTTCCATGAATTTTATTCATTTACTTATAATTTTTTCTCAGTAAGATATTGCCAGTTATAAAGGTATTTTTGTTAGTATACACAGCAGGCGTTTTTGAGGGTCAGTAAAGCAAAGAGGTAGTATACACTGTAAAATAAATTATTTTTAATTTACCTACTAGCTTTAACTGGCAATTGCAAATTCCAGGCACTAAGAGATTCCATTGTTGATTCTCCTATACTATTTAACAGGCTAATTTTTCTGGATGACTTGGATGTGAGCTTTTGAAGGCATACACATGTCCAAGCATGAGGGTGAAACAGGAGACACAGTTACTACTTCACTTACTTTCATTGCTTCACTTAGGGACAGTGAGTTATCTTACTTCTTTTTTGTTTATTTATATGTTTAATAATTCCAGTGGAAATTAGAGAACTGAAAATCATTTCTTTAACCTTGTATACTATTTCTGCTTTCCTGACCCATGAAACTACCTATTGTGCATACTAACAAAAATAACCATAGGATTGGCAATGTGTTGCCAGCTCACATATCTTACTGAGAAGAAATTATATGTTAATTAATAAAATTCATTTAAAAGAACCTGCTAATAAAGGTACAACTTTTTCTTCAGGTTCTTTCTTTTAAGGCATGAATGGACAGAGTACATAGGATAGTTGGGTAAGACTTGACCCTGAGATTGAACCAATGACATCCTAAAAGTGTGCAGAAGACAGTAACCAGTTACCTAATGTTCAAATAGTACAAGAAGAGCCAAAAGCTATTCTCCCTTTCCCTAATAGTGCAATTTGGAGTTTGGAGCTAAAATTGTTTAGTGAAAACACATTCAGATGTAAATAAAAATAAAATAGAAATGAATGAAAACAAATAACATATTCAAATATACCTCAAAGTATTTATTTAGATTATTGAAATTTAGGAGTCAAAGTAAAAAGTTTTTTAGAAATATGATCATTCATATGCCTTACGGTATCACCTATAACATATAACAGGTATTCTTCACTTAGTGAAATTCCAACATATGAAAAAATCTATTAAATTATGTTGTGACTTTGTTGTTGTTGTTGTTGTTCTTGTTTTTGTTTTGAGGCAGGGTCTCACTCAGTCACCCAGCCTAGGATGCAGTGGTGCAATCATGGCTCACTGCAGCCTCGGCCTCGCCAGCTCAAGTGATTCTTCCACCTCGGCCTCCCAAGTAGCTAAGACCAGAGGCACATGCCACCATGCCTGGTTAATTTTTGTATTTTTTGTATAGAAAAATACAAAAGTGCTCGTCACGTTGCCCAGACTGGTTTTGGACTCCTGGGCTCGAGTGATCCGCCTGCCTTGGCCTCCTGAAGTGCTGGGATTACAGGCGTGAGTCACCACACCCTGACTCAATGTTGTGATTATTTAGACTGGAAAATAATTACTGGCATTTTAAGTTATCTACCACATTATTTCAAAAATGAAGCATGCCTAGACTTTTACAAATGTTTTAACTTGTATACAAGGTTTTCAAGACATAATCAAAACATAAAATGAGGTCTACCTATGTTTTATTTTGCTGTGGGACTTAAAGAGGTATTAGATTTAGTTTGACCTCTCTTTTTTTATTTGCCATATTTCTCAGAAACAGGAGGCAAAATATACGGATTCATAACATTTATTTTGTGATGGAATTCAACTGACTAAATACTTTCTGGTTTAACACACAAGTGGTCAATCATTAACATTAATAAATTAAGGTCTTCATGAAGCTAACTAACAAAATGAAATACTGTGCACACTCTGACAGTGTACCTCAACCAAAACCAAAAACCTATTTAAAAAAATTGTCCATCCTAGAGTCACCTAGTAGCTTTAACTAGCAATTCCATATTCAGAGATGCCATTGTTGATTTTCCTATGGTATGTAATAGACTATTTTTCTCAATGTCTCAGTACTGCTTCTAATCATACACTGCCACTTAAACTAAAATGATTCTGTATAATTTCTCTCCCTTCCTTGCTTCTTCCCAGCTACTTATTATAGCAATTTTCCATTATATCATTCACTACCAAATATTTCCTTCATTCAGAAGTTTTTCGGTTCCTCTGCTCAAATAAAAACTTGTCCATTTCATGAAGAGAAAATAAGCCAAACGAATGTAACTTGTTATTCACCTGAAAACGCTTAGAAAAGAAATCAGAAAGTATTTTAAAGGGCATTAAAGTCTGTTTATAAGAAAATAAGAAAAGTCTCAGTAGCTTGGAATGTTGAAATATTTCAGAAGGCAAGGGTCACTAGAATGCTTATTTTTGTTTCAGAGGAAAGAGATAACTTTTTGATGCTTTCTTTTCTGTTTTGAGATAACTCTAAACTTTGTTTTCTTAGTTATAATTGCTGTTGCTAAGACCAGGATGATCTTTCAGCACTTAGAACATTAGTTGGGCAGTAACATCCTTCGATCCAAACTCTATTTCTATCTAGTAGCATCATCTTTTACATTCTTTCCATTAGTCTACAAGAGTATCTTGAAACTGAAGTAATTACAGATGTTATAGTCAATATCCCCAAGAACCGGCAGCCAATATTTCCCTTAAATGGAAGCATTCTGATACTTAGAATCACAACACTAGTGACTAAGTATTTGTTATATATAAGGATCTTAAAATTCAGGGTAGAGGTTACATTTGCATGGGAGAAGGGGAGGAAAAAATAGGGTCTAAAAGGGAATAAAAACATGGCTTTAACTTTATATGTTTTTAGAGGGAAATGCTAACTTTCCACTTCTGACGTTTCCTTCCATGGGGTGAGTGCTTCACCGGTTGTAATACTTCTCGGCTATTTCTCAACCTGCCCTTCCTTCACACTAACTGATTGGTGAGTCTGGAAGGAGACACTGTGTGGCCAGCCCCATCCTCTCTTTCTCATTTTCTTTTAGAACTGAGCCTGCCTACGTTAAGAAAATGCTTTGCTTTGTTCGTCCAGTGTCAGGCTCTCGGCTGGCGCTGGAGTGTAGACAGCCTCCTCTACGGTTCAGTAGTGGGAATTTAATTCATCAGCCATGCTGATTCATCAGTCTGATTCTTTGTCATTTCCCAATTGGTTCTGATCTCAAGTGAGGAAGAGGTTTGGTCTTTACTGGACTTTCTCAAAAATCCTAATAAAGTTTTATTTCTTATGAAAAATAAACAATTACAGAAAAATGTTTATATTTTGCAAAGCTGGGTAGAGGGCACATTGCTATTTGATATATTATTCCTCATAATTTTGTTTGCTTGAAGCATTTTATGATAAAAATGCCTTTAAATTTTCCTGTATAATTATCATTATACATTTGAAGACGTAGTAACAGGATACTTCTCTAAGATTTTCTAATTTTATTAAAATTGTCCCCTATTTTCTTAACTATTTCAACAATGAAATCACAGTGCCATTCTTGCTTCTTAGAGAAGCAAAAAATGCACAAAATAGAAGAGCTTGATTGAATGACCTTTATTATCTTTATACATGCTCTAAAATCTTAATACTTTCAGCCACATTGAGATCAAGGAATGGGCCAGGAGCAGCAGATCTGAGAAGGCACAAGTAGACAAAGGCAGAGATTTGCTAATTTCAGAGGTAGGCAAAATGAACAACCAAATGGCGGAAATCTGGCCAAGGGTGATTTGTTATGGGAGCTGTCATCTCGCATTCATATTCTGGTGTACATGACTGAGATTCAACTTCCAAGGTGGGACCAAAAAAAGACAAAGATTTTGGAAATCAAATTGGCACTATATTATGATTAAAGTTCAATTTGCTTACACAAATGTACTGGCCAGAAAAGATACTGACTTGCTAGAATTTTCACTAGTTCCTCTTTCCATAATTTTGTCAGGACTTGTCCACAGTCCACTTTCTTATTTTATGTACTAGCTCTGGGCTATTTTGTCTGGATGGACCATTGCCTCTTCAGAGATGTGCAAATAATCCTCACCATGGAACTGAAATTTTCTGTAAGAAAGAGACACATGTGCTGCTCCAGGAACTCATGATTCCTTACTCTGGGAGAAATTTAATAAATAGGGAAGTAAATTAAGTAACACTTACTGACTTTCTACTGGCCATTTCTAGTTCATGAAGATTAAGCATTCAGGGAAGATGCAAAATAAATAGGTCATCGCCCAATTTAGGATTGGTCAGCATGCAAGAGGTGGACTGAACATCTATTTCTAATGATATCAAGAAAATATAAAGATGGAAGAAAGAAATGCCAAGGTGTTTCTACAATTATCGGCAAAGTTCAACAGGATATAGAAAGATAAATGCAGATAAATAAGAATGTGCATTGGACAATTTTCCTTATGTATTGCAATTTTCGAAAGCTTTCTAACATCAATCATTTCTCACCATTCCATATATTCTTGCAACTCCTTGCTTTTAAGTTGTGATTTGAATCTTGAAAAGGGCAGAAATTAGAACAACTGAACCAATAACAACAACAAAAAGAACACCTTGTGACATCAATGGAATCTAATAACTAATTTCCTCAGAAGGGTTTCTTGTATCAAAATATATACACACACACATCTATAAATTCATCACCCAATAAATGCTGTCCCACTTTTTAAGCACCATTTTAGACCCATTAAAATGAGGGCTCATTTGACCTTTCCAATCTCATTACTACTCTGGCTCAGAATGTCAAGTAATGGCCACCCTTCAATATGCGCAGTTCCCTGAAACATCTTGTATTCTCAATCGAACTTCTGCTAAAGTTTTCCCCACTTCTGGAAATTCCTTTCTTCAATTCTTAGCCTGGTGAACTCTCCCCAACTCCCCCGTTGATAATCATTCTTCCTCTGTTTTTGCAGAACTTGTACACATTTATCCCATAGGATGTATCGCTTTATATTAAAGGTAACTGATTTACATGTACTAGTCTCCTGTTAGACTGGGAAGTCCTTAGAGTACTTAAAGATAAGAACTTATATTCTCATTCTCAATGCCTAGCACAGTTCTGGATATGATTAAGAAGGCTTATTAGCTCTTAATATCCGTTTTTTTCATTAGTAATAAAATCTTTACTTGGGGCAGCAGTGTACACAGCCAGAAGACAACAGGTAGATATGCATAGCTGTATGACTAAATACTGGCCCAAAAAAAGTAAGTGGAAGTATTGTATGGGATATCCCAGAAATCCCCTGTGCAGAACTGATTCAACTCAGAATGCCGTTTACGTCCTTCTACTTTCTCTTTTATCCTTCTTCTACCTTTCTTCTTTGTCCTTCTCTCAGTTATGAACTCTTGTATAATAGTTAGCGTTCACTCAATAGAGTGAATTGTGTCTCCTGAGATTCATATGTTGAAGCCCTAACCGCTAAAGTGACAGCATTTGGAAATAGGGCCTTTAGGGAAGTAATTAAGGTTAAATGAAATCACAACCACTGGGGCCCTAATCTGATAGGACCATTGTCCTTATAATAAAAGAAAGAGATACCAGATCTCTCTCTCTCTTTCTCTCCTTCCTTCCTTCCCCTTCCTTCCTTCCCCTTCCTTCCTTCCCCTTCCTTCCTTCCCCTTCTTTCTTTCTTTCTTTTCTTTCTTTCTTTCTCTTTCTTTCTTTTTCTTTCTTTCTTTCTCTCCCTTTCTTTCTTCTTTCTCTCTTTCTTCTCTCTTTCTCTCTCTCTTTCCTTCTTCTCTCTTTCTCTCTCTCTTTCTCTTTCTTCCTCTCCCTTTCTTCTTTCTCTCTCTTTTTCCTTCCTTCCGTCCTTTTCTCTCTCTGTCTCTCTCTCCCTCTCTCTCTCTCTCCACCCCTTTTCTCTCTGTCTCTCTCCACTATGTACACAGAGATAAGGCCGTGTGAGGATACGGCAAGAAGATGGCCATTTACAAGACAGGAAGGGAAGCCTCATCAAAAATCAAGCTGAAAGCAACTTGATTTTGGCCTTCTAGCTTCTAGAGCAGAGGGAGAATACATTTCTGTTATATTAGCCACCCAGTCTATGGTATTCTGCTATGGCAACTAAGCAGACTAAGACAGGCTTCTACTGCCCTGTTGGACTATGAAGTGAACTTGAACAGAAGTGATGTGCTAGGTGCTGAAGCAGAAAGATGAAAGTAACACAGGGTTATGCTGACAATAGAGCCACCACACCAGCAATGAACTGCCTTCACATGGACTGTCTTATGTTATGTGTTATTGTACATTGTTCTATATTGCTAAAGTACCTGATCTTCATAGATTCATTGGTAGATGATGTGTTTAATAAAATTTGTTGAATGAATGAATATATCATATGAATATTCTTTTTCCATTAGGTGTCTTATTGATTCTAATTATTATCTCATGTAAGTTTGCAATTCTATACTACTTCATCCAGCCAACTGCTTTTCTTTTTTCTTTTTCTTTGTCTTTAATGGCACAATTCCACAAAGTTAATATACCTCCCCTTTAAATGGCCACATCATAGTTTATGAAGTTATATTTTAATTTAGATAAACATTTATCAGAACAACTTCAATTTGCTTAAAAAATATTACACCTAAATAGACTCTTGCAACAAAATAACCTTGTTCTAAACTATAACTTTATGATCACATAAAGAAAAAACTCAATGCCAACAAAAATGGCCCAGGAAAAGTAACATTAGTTAACACTGAATAAGCTTTCAGAAAACTCTTAACTCTAGCAAGAGCAAGGTAGTAAAATCAGATGGAATAATTTAAGAGAAAGGTAAAATGTCTGGGATATGCATGTTCACTAGGAAACATTTTTCCAGAAAATACATTGTCATAATGTTTTATGGAACCCATAATACAATCATATAATATTATGAGTTCTTTTAAGTCCTGTAGAGTTATAGAAGAAGTACATCTTACAAAACTGTGTGAACAATTAAGTTGCATTAGGCTTGGTTGTACTCTTTATGAGACAACAGTCAGTTTACTAAGGGTTCCAGATAGTAGCTTTTCATAGTAAAAGTCTGTTTTACTGTCTTTTCAAAGATGGCCTTTTAAATTGTAGTACACACAGGTAAAGGCCAATTTCAAAGCATTTTTTTTTTTTTTTTTGAGACAGAGTCTCGGTCCATCACTCAGGTTGGAGTGCAGTGGCACTATCTTGGCTCACTGCAGCCTCCACATCCTGGGTTCAAGTGATCCTGCCACATCAGCCTCCCAAGTAGCTGGGATTACAAGTGTGTACCACCATGCCCAGCTAATTTTTGTATTTTTAGTAGAGATGGGTTTTCACCATGTTGGCCAGGCTGGTCTCGAGCTCTTGAACTCAAATGATCTACACACCTTGGCTTCCCAAAGTGCTGGGATTACAGGTATGAGCCATCATGCCCAGCCCAATCTCAAAGCTTTTGATGGCTTAACAAAATGCAATAAAAAAGTAACCAAAAAAAATCTACCAAAAAAAAAAAACTCTTTTGAGAAATAGCACCAGAAGACACACACACACACACACACACACACACACACACACACAGATTTATATATTTCTGCCAGAATAAAAAGGGTCTTTTCAATACCTATAATATTTTTCAGTATTTAAATCTGCTTCCAAGTTTCTAGTGATAGTGTTCATTCTTTATTCTAACATAGTGTATGTAATATTTGGTTATATAATTCTTGCAAGAGAGATGTATTTGACCATAGGTGTAAGAAAATATGGAGATTAGAAGAACTTGTGTAGAATTATTTATGACCTCCTAATATGTGATTGTTTTAGTGATAAATCATAGAATCTTATGGGTGGAAGGGATGAGACACCTCAGCTATTATTTAATTTGACCCTTCCATTTCATCAGAAGCCAACAACTACCTTTTTTGGCATCTATTCTACTCCAACCAAAGATTTCTGAAGATGCTGCAATGTTTTTAAGTGACTCTGCCACCCAGGCCACAGCTGACAAGTCCAGGAATGAGTATCAGATCTGAATGAGCCATCTAGTTTCCTACACTCTTGGCCACCGTTGATTAATTCTATGGGGACCAATCAGAGTATGAACTCTCTAATCTCAGGTTGGCAGCCTGGAGTAGGCTCTTGTCTTGGTGGAGAGATCCATGGAACAGGAGGCTCAAGAGCTCACATAGGTCTGATTCTCTCCAGGAAGCAGGGTTATAGTGTGGCCTAGTGAAATCAAGATGAGGGAAGGAGAGAGTTCTAAAGTACAGAAGGGAACTGAGATTGGGTAGTCCAGTAATGAGCCCCCAGACAACTTTATTTCTCCACCGTGGCTGGGGGAAGAATGAGGAGGAAGAATGAGGCAACAGAGCTAAGAAATCTAGATGGCTACAAAGACATGACTCATTGTTTTCTTCTTACTTTATTTTCCCCAAAAACCTCTTAAAATTCTTAAAAGGACAGAGAGTAAAAGAGAAAGACTGGGCCTACTCTGTAGTTGATAACAAATATGTTAATCAATGTATAGACATGACTATATTATGAATATGTTATATTCATTCAGCGGACATTAATAAAAGTCCACCATGTGAAAGGAAAGGTAGAAGGTCTTTAAGGGATTAAAAGGTAAAAAAAATATATTGTCCCTGCCCTCAAAGAATTTGTAGTCACTTGCGAGATGTATTTAAGATGTAATTAAATTAACTAATCTTTAAGGTTAAAAAAAAAAAAGAGAGGGGAGGAGCCAAGATGGCCGAATAGGAACAGCTCTGGTCTACAGCTCCCAGCGTGAGCGACGCAGAAGACGGGTGATTTCTGCATTTCCATCTGAGGTACCGGGTTCATCTCACTAGGGAGTGCCAGACAGTGGGCGCAGGCCAGTGGGTGCGCGCACCGTGCGTGAGCCGAAGCAGGGCGAGGCATTGCCTCACCTGGGAAGCGCAAGGGGTCAGGGAGTTCCCTTTCCGAGTCAAAGAAAGGGGTGACGGACGCACCTGGAAAATCGGGTCACTCCCACCCGAATATTGCGCTTTTCAGACCGGCTTAAAAAACGGCGCACCACGAGACTATATCCCACACCTGGCTCGGAGGGTCCTACCCCCACGGAATCTCGCTGGTTGCTAGCACAGCAGTCTGAGATCAAACTGCAAGGCGGCAGCGAGGCTGGGGGAGGGGCGCCCGCCATTGCCCAGGCTTGATTAGGTAAACAAAGCAGCCGGGAAGCTCGAACTGGGTGGAGCCCACCACAGCTCAAGGAGGCCTGCCTGCCTCTGTAGGCTCCACCTCTGGGGGCAGGGACAGACAAACAAAAAGACAGCAGTAACCTCTGCAGACTTAAATGTCCCTGTCTGACAGCTTTGAAGAGAGCAGTGGTTCTCCCAGCACGCAGCTGGAGATCTGAGAACGGGCAGACTGCCTCCTCAAGTGGGTCCCTGACACCTGACCCCCGAGCAGCCTAACTGGGAGGCACCCCCCAGCAGGGGCACACTGACACCTCACACGGCAGGGTATTCCAACAGACCTGCAGCTGAGGGTCCTGTCTGTTAGAAGGAAAACTAACAAACAGAAAGGACATCCACATCGAAAACCCATCTGTACATCACCATCATCAAAGACCAAAAGTAGATAAAACCACAAAGATGGGGAAAAAACAGAACAGAAAAACTGGAAACTCTAAAATGCAGAGCGCCTCTCCTCCTCCAAAGGAATGCAGTTCCTCACCAGCAACGGAACAAAGCTGGATGGAGAATGATTTTGACGAGCTGAGAGAAGGCTTCAGATGATCAAATTACTCTGAGCTACGGGAGGATATTCAAACCAAAGGCAAAGAAGTTGAAAACTTTGAAAAAAATTTAGACGAATGTATAACTAGAATAACCAATACAGAGAAGTGCTTAAAGGAGCTGATGGAGCTGAAAACCAAGGCTCGAGAACTACGTGAAGAATGCAGAAGCCTCAGGAGCCGATGCGATCAACTGGAAGAAAGGGTATCAGCAATGGAAGATGAAATGAATGAAATGAAGCGAGAAGGGAAGTTTAGAGAAAAAAGAATAAAAAGAAATGAGCAAAGCCTCCAAGAAATATGGGACTATGTGAAAAGACCAAATCTACGTCTGATTGGTGTACCTGAAAGTGATGGGGAGAATGGAACCAAGTTGGAAAACACTCTGCAGGATATTATCCAGGAGAACTTCCCCAATCTAGCAAGGCAGGCCAACGTTCAGATTCAGGAAATACAGAGAACGCCACAAAGATACTCCTCGAGAAGAGCAACTCCGAGACACATAATTGTCAGATTCACCAAAGTTGAAATGAAGGAAAAAATGTTAAGGGCAGCCAGAGAGAAAGGTCGGGTTACCCTCAAAGGGAAGCCCATCAGACTAACAGGGGATCTCTCGGCAGAAACCCTACAAGCCAGAAGAGAGTGGGGGCCAATATTCAACATCCTTAAAGAAAAGAATTTTCAACCCAGAATTTCATATCCAGCCAAACTAAGCTTCATAAGTGAAGGAGAAATAAAATACTTTACAGACAAGCAAATGCTGACCGATTTTGTCACCACCAGGCCTGCCCTAAAAGAGTTCCTGAAGGAAGCACTAAACATGGAAAGGAACAACCGGTACCAGCCGCTGCAAAATCATGACAAAATGTAAAGACCATCGAGACTAGGAAGAAACTGCATCAACTAACGAGCAAAATCACCAGCTAACATCATAATGACAGGATCAAATTCACACATAACAATATTAACTTTAAATGTAAATGGACTAAATTCTCCAATTAAAAGACACAGACTGGCAAGTTGGATAAAGAGTCAAGACCCATCAGTGTGCTGTATTCAGGAAACCCATCTCACGTGCAGAGACACACATAGGCTCAAAATAAAAGGATGGAGGAAGATCTACCAAGCAAATGGAAAACAAAAAGGCAGGGGTTGCAATCCTAGTCTCTGATAAAACAGACTTTAAACCAACAAAGATCAAAAGAGACAAAGAAGGCCATTACATAATGGTAAAGGGATCAATTCAACAAGAGGAGCTAACTATCCTAAATATATATGCACCCAATACAGGAGCACCCAGATTCATAAAGCAAGTCCCGAGTGACCTACAAAGAGACTTAGACTCCCACACATTAATAATGGGAGACTTTAACACCCCACTGTCAACATTAGACAGATCAACGAGACAGAAAGTCAACAAGGATACCGAGGAATTGAACTCAGCTCTGCACCAAGCGGACCTAATAGACATCTACAGAACTCTCCACCCCAAATCAACAGAATATACATTTTTTTCAGCACCACACCACACCTATTCCAAAATTGACCACATACTTGGAAGTAAAGCTCTCCTCAGCAAATGTAAAAGAACAGAAATTATAACAAACTATCTGTCAGACCACAGTGCAATCAAACTAGAACTCAGGATTAAGAATCTCACTCAAAGCCGCTCAACTACATGGAAACTGAACAACCTGCTCCTGAATGACTACTGGGTACATAACGAAATGAAGGCAGAAATGAAGATGTTCTTTGAAACCAACGAGAACAAAGACACAACATACCAGAATCTCTGGGACACATTCAAAGCAGTGTGTAGAGGGAAATTTATAGCACTAAATGCCCACAAGAGAAAGCAGGAAAGATCCAAAATTGACACCCTAACATCACAATTAAAAGAACTAGAAAAGCAAGAGCAAACACATTCAAAAGCTAGCAGAAGGCAAGAAATAACTAAAATCCGAGCAGAACTGAAGGAAATAGAGACACAAAAAACCCTTCAAAGAATCAATGAATCCAGGAGCTGGTTTTTTGAAAGGATCAACAAAATTGACAGACCGCTAGCAAGACTAATAAAGAAAAAAAGAGAGAAGAATCAAATAGACACAATAAAAAATGATAAAGGGGATATCAACACCGATCCCACAGAAATACAAACTACCATCAGAGAATACTACAAACACCTCTACGCAAATAAACTAGAAAATCTAGAAGAAATGGATATATTCCTCGACACATACACTCTCCCAAGACTAAACCAGGAAGAAGTTGAATCTCTGAATAGACCAATAACAGGAGCTGAAATTGTGGCAATAATCAATAGTTTACCAACCAAAAAGAGTCCAGGACCAGAAGGATTCACAGCCGAATTCTACCAGAGGTACAAGGAGGAACTGGTACCATTCCTCCTGAAACTATTCCAATCAATAGAAAAAGAGGGAATCCTCCCTAACTCATTTTATGAGGCCAGCATCATTCTGATACCAAAGCCGGGCAGAGACACAACCAAAAAAGAGAATTTTAGACCAATATCCTTGATGAACATTGATGCAAAAATCCTCAATAAAATACTGGCAAACCGAATCCAGCAGCACATCAAAAAGCTTATCCACCATGATCAAGTGGGCTTCATCCCTGGGATGCAAGGCTGGTTCAATGTACGCAAATCAATAACTGTAATCCAGCATATAAACAGAGCCAAAGACAAAAACCACATGATTATCTCAATAGATGCAGAAAAAGCCTTTGACAAAATTCAACAACCCTTCATGCTAAAATCTCTCAATAAATTAGGTATTGATGGGAGATATTTCAAAATAATAAGAGCTATCTATGACAAACCCACAGCCAATATCATACTGAATGGGCAAAAACTGGAAGCATTCTCTTTGAAAACTGGCACAAGACAGGGATGCCCTCTCTCACTGCTCCTATTCGACATAGTGTTGGAAGTTCTGGCCAGGGCAATCAGGCAGGAGAAGGAAATAAAGGGTATTCAATTAGGAAAAGAGGAGTCAAATTGTCCCTGTTTGCAGACGACATGATTGTTTATCTAGAAAACCCCACCGTCTCAGCCCAAAATCTCCTTAAGCTGATAAGCAACTTCAGCAAAGTCTCAGGATACAAAATCAATGTACAAAAATCACAAGCATTCCTATACACCAACAACAGACAAACAGAGAGCCAAATCATGAGTGAACTCCCATTCACAATTGCTTCAAAGAGAATAAAATACCTAGGAATCCAACTTACAAGGGATGTGAAGGACCTCTTCAAGGAGAACTACAAACCACTGCTCAAGGAAATAAAAGAGGATACAAACAAATGGAAGAACATTCCATGCTCATGGGTAGGAAGAATCAATATCGTGAAAATGGCCATACTGCCCAAGGTAATTTACAGATTCAATGACATCCCCATCAAACTACCAATGACTTTCTTCACAGAATTGGAAAAAACTACTTTAAAGTTCATATGGAACCAAAAAAGAGCCCGCATCGCCAAGCCAATCTTAAGCCAAAAGAACAAAGCTGGAGGCATCACACTACCTGACTTCAAACTATACTACAAGGCTACAGTAACCAAAACAGCATGGTACTGGTACAAAAACAGAGATATAGATCAATGGAGCATAACAGAGCCCTCAGAAATAACGCCACTTACCTACAACTATCTGATCTTTGACAAACCTGACAAAAACAAGCAATGGGGAAAGGATTCCCTATTTAATAAATGGTGCTGGGAAAACTGGCTAGCCATATGTAGAAAGGTGAAACTGGATCCCTTCCTTACACCTTATAGAAAAATCAATTCAAGATGGATTAAAGATTTAAATGTTAGACCTAAAACCATAAAAACCCTAGAAAACCTAGGTATTACCATTCAGGACATAGGCGTGGGCAAGGACTTCATGTCCAAAACACCAAAAGCAATGGCAACAAAAGCCAAAATTGGCAAATGGGATCTAATGAAACTAAAGAGCTTCTGCACAGCAAAAGAAACTACCATCAGAGTGAATAGGCAACCTACAACATGGGAGAAAATTTTCGCAACCTACTCATCTGACAAAGGGCTAATATCCAGAATCTACAATGAACTCAAACAAATTTACAAGAAAAAAACAAACAACCCCATCAAAAAGTGGGCGAGGGACATGAACAGACACTTCTCAAAAGAAGACATTTATGCAGCCAAAAAACACATGAAAAAATGCTCATCATCACTGGCCATCAGAGAAATGCAAATCAAAACCACTATGAGATATCATCTCACACCAGTTAGAATGGCAATCATTAAAAAGTCAGGAAACAACAGGTGCTGGAGAGGATGTGGAGAAATAGGAACACTTTTACACTGTTGGTGGGACTGTAAACTAGTTCAACCATTGTGGAATTCAGTGTGGCGATTCCTCAGGGATCTAAAACTAGAAATACCATTTGACCCAGCCATCCCATTACTGGGTATATACCCAAATGACTATAAATCATGCTGCTATAAAGACACATGCACACGTATGTTTATTGCAGCATTATTCACAATAGCAAAGACTTGGAACCAACCCAAATGTCCAACAATGATAGACTGGATTAAGAAAATGTGGCACATATACACCATGGAATACTATGCAGCCATAAAAAATGATGAGTTCATGTCCTTTGTAGGGACATGGATGAAACTGGAAACCATCATTCTCAGTAAACTATCGCAAGAACAAAAAACCAAACACCGCATATTCTCACTCATAGGTGGGAATTGAACAATGAGATCACATGGACACAGGAAGGGGAATATCACACTCTGGGGACTGTGGTGGGGAGGGGGGAGGGGGGGAGGGATAGCATTGGGAGATATACCTAATGCTAGATGACGAGTTAGTGGGTGCAGCGCACCAGCATGGCACATGTATACATATGTAACTAACCTGCACAATGTGCACATGTACCCTAAAACTTAAAGTATAATAAAAAAAAAAAAAAGAAAAAGAATTCCCCATCAAAAAAAAAAGAAAAAATTCTTAGGAGCCATAAGTGATTACTGTTATTGTGATGGCAATTTTATGAATCCTAAAAATTCTAGAGTTTTTTTTTCTTTTCTCTTTCCTATTTAATTAATAAAGAGGTCTATGCTATCTAAAAGTCATTAGAAACAGGTATCTTGAGACTTAGTTTGGGTAACCCTCTGTGTGACTTTCTGGCTGGGTGCAGTGGCTCACACCTGTAATCCCAGCACTTTGGGAGGCTGAGGTGGGCAGATCACTTGAGGTCAGGAGTTCGAGACCAGCCTGGCCAACATGGTGAAACCCCATCTCTACTAAAAATACAAAAATTAGCCGAGGTGTGGTGGTGCCCGTCTGTAATCCCAGCTACTCGGGAGACTGAGGCATGAGAATCGCTTGAACCCAGGAGGCAGAGGTTGCAGTGAGCCAAGATTTCGTTATTGCCCATCAGTCTAGGCAACAGAGGAGACTCCATCTCAAAGGAAAAAAAAAAGTGTGACCTCTTGTAGTTGATTAGACAGGTGATTCCTATGTAAAAAACTTCCTAAAAGGTCTCTATATTTCAAGTTGGAAACTCTCTGTGTTAAAAGCACTACCAGAAAGTAAAAACATAGAAGGATGAAAACATGATGCAGGACTCACACTGACTTTCATGGCTAGGTCAGATTTAAAGTTGAAATCTTCCATTATGCACATAAAAATAAGGGCAAGACGGTGGTGATGTCATCAAAGAATAATTGCTGCTTTGTGTCAGGATGATCTTATTAGGAGGGCAGAGCTGAGGGAGGCCCCAGTTTGCCTTTCCACAAACTGACAGCCCTGCCTGGCGTATAGATGGAAAGTATGTTAGGGTGAGTGCCTCTGCTGTATGTCAGTTATTTCAAAGCCAAACCCTGTAACATATTTTTCCTTCATATCTTGAGTGCAACTACTATTCCACATTATGATCAAAGATCAGTAACACAATTTACATCAACACTTTATGAAATACTTGGCCTTTGACTAATTTAAAAATATAAAAAGAACTTTGTGAAAATTTTCAAAAATTGGACTCTCTTAATTTTTAACGTTTTACCAACATGGAGTAACTTTCTGGATGAACTACAATCAACTTAAAAATGACTAAGTTATTTTTTTTTAAAAACCTGTCAAATAAAGCCAGAAAAATTTGTTTTAAGGTATACTCTCTGGTAAAATGATTAGGATTTATTTAAAACATTCTTACAGTCCTACCTATGAAAACTTCCAAAGTTTATCTTTGAAATAAGTTTTGTAGTGGGAACAATTTGAGAATATACTGAATTAAAACCTCATCATCTGTTTCTTAACAGAGAATACTATCCAAAAAAGAAAAACTAAGAGAAAAAAAGAAAAAAGATATGCCTCCAAAATAGCACTACAATCTAAAGAGTAGGCTTCTAAGCTTTTAGTGTTCTGAATAAGGCCATTGTCCAAAGTTTTAAATTCATGTGTTCTGATACTAAAATTGCTTGCCACAGAGCTACTATACCCTACTGGCTTTTTTATGTTTAGGGACTCAAATAACTTTTAATCTATTGAATCAAATATCACTCTTGGGAAGAAAATATTACTTCATTCATATATTTATTTAACTGATATATGAAATGAGACCCAGCAAGGTTGATCATCAGCCACATGTCATATTAAAATACAAAGGTGCTGAGGCTCAATAGTAAGCATAATATTCCTTTTATGACTTGAATCCTCAGCCAGTTGTTAACAAGTCCAAAGGTAAGGATCACAATGTTCAAAATGACCAAATACCAATATTATTGATCACTTAAGGACAGAAACAAAAACAAAAAACCAGGAATGTGCCATGGGTAACAGTGTGAACACACACAAAAAAATGTCTTCTGGAAATTTTAATAGAAATCTCTGTATTTGGCAATACTAAGAAATATGCTTTTTAATGTCTTGAAAGATATTCTCTACATAAATGAGTATTGAACTGTTTTCATTAGCTTCCTCTCCAAAAAATGAAAAAAAACCCACAACAGATAAATATCCTTTGAGAGTCTTTTTTATATAAGTCCCCTTTTCCATCTAACTGTGCTTTTTAAATAGTGAGATCATTTTTCAAAAATTAAGAATTTCTAACTTTTATGGTGGTGAGCATCCCGTGAATTTTTTTTCCTCTTTAACCTACAGATATTTTGACTCAGAAACCTAGACTACCACATTTTTCTAAAGTAGTTTTCTTTTTTCTTTTTGTTAAATGTTTATTATCATTGTTACTTTTTTTTGGTAAAGACAGGTTTCACTATGTTGACCAAACTCATCTTGAACTCCTGGCCTGAAGTGATCTACCCACCTCAGCCTCCCAAAGTGCTGGGATTATAGGCATAAGCCACCACATCTGACCAGTAAAATTGTTTTCCATTTTGTTTTTTAAAGCCATCTTTTAAAAACTGAAGCCTAATATATGTTCATTATAGTGGGCTGAATTGTGTTCCCCCACACAAATTTGTCTAAGTCCTAATCCCCGGTATTGGTATCTGTAAATGTGACCTTATTTGGAAATAGGTTCTTTACAGAAGTATTTAAGTTAAGGATGTCTAAATGAGATCATCCTGTTTTTTATGGTGGGGCCAAAATTCAATGACTGGTAATCTTATAAGAGAAAGGAGAGGAGTATTTAAGATACCTAGATACAGAAACAGAAACATGAGGGAGAAAGAAGACCATGTGAAGACAAAGTTAGAGATTAGTATCAAGTGTCAAGAAGCCATGCAATGCTAAGGATTGCCAGGAACCATCAGAAACTGGAAAAGGCAGGGAATGATTCTCCCATAGAGGCTTCAGAAGGAGTATGGCTCTGCCAACATCTTGGTTTTGGACTTCTGGCCTCCAGAAATGTGAGACAATAAATTTATATTGTTTTAAGCCACTAATGTTTGTACTAATTTGGTACAGTAGCTCTAGGAAACTAATACATTCAAGAAAGGAAACACATGCTCATTTTTGAGAAATATATAAGTGCACAAATTATCACAAAATGAACACATCCATGAAACCATCACCCAGACCTAGAATATTTCCCATGCAACTAAAGTCCTCTTGAGTCTGATTTCTTTTAAAATAAGAAGCAACTCAACAACAAAAAGGCAAGCAACCCAATTAAAAAATGAGTAAATATTAATAGAGATTTCTCCAGATAAGTTACACAAATGGCCAATAAGCACATAATAAGATGCTCAACAGCATTAATTATTAGGGAAAGGTAAATTAAAACCCCAATGGGATATCACTTCACAGCCAGTAGAATGGCCATAATAAAAAAAATACAAAAACAGAAAATAAGTATTGACAAGGATATGTAGTAATTGGAACTCTCATATATTGTTGGTGGGAATGTAAAGTGGTAATGTTGCTATGGAAAACAGTTTGGCAGTTCTTCAAAAAGTTACACATAGAGTTGCCCTACAAGTCAACAATTCTATTCCTAGGTATATCACCCCCAAAGAATTGAAAACATATGTTCAGAGAAAACTTGTTCACAATTGTTCATAGCAGTAATATTCACAATAGCCAAAAAGGTGGAAATGACTCAAATGTCCATCAACTGCTAAATAGATACATGAAATGTGGTATATCCATACAATAGAATATTATTCAGCTATGAAAAAGGAATGAAGTACAGGCACATCACAGAGATACTGCGGGTTTGGTTCCAGACCACTGCAATAAAGCAAGTGATGCAAATTTTTTGGTCTTCCAGTGCATATAAAAGTTGTGTTTGAACTACAATGTAATCTATTAAGTACACAAAACATTATTTCTACAAAAACAATATGCATACCGTAGTCTTAAAATAATTTATTGATTAAAAACGCTAACAATCATCTGAGCCTTCAGTGAGTCATAATCTTTTTGCAGGTGGAGGGTTTGCCTCAATGGTGATGGTTGCTGACTGGGCAGGGTGGTGGTTGCTGAAGGCTGCAGTGGCTCTGGCAATTTCTCAGAATAGAATAAAACAATGAAGTTTGCCACATCAATTGACTCTTCATTTTACAAAATATTTCTCTGTAGCATGCAATTTTACCCACGGTTGAATATCTAATGATTAATGCTGTTGAGCATCTTTTGTATCACACTTTACCCACAGAAAAACTTCTTTCAAAATTAGAGTCAATCCTCAAATCCTGACATTGCTTTATCATCTAAGTTTATGGAATATTCTAAATTCTTTGTTGTCATTTTAACAATTTTGACAGCATCTTCACCAGGAGTTGATTTCAGGAATTGATTTCATCTCAAGACACCACTTTCTCTACTCACCCATGAGAAACAACTCATCCACTAAAGTTTTATCATGAGATCACAGCAATTCAGTTACATTTTCAGGCTCTATTTCTAATTCCAGTTCTCTTGCTATTCCCACCGTATCTGCAGTTACTATCTCCACTGAAGTCTTGAATTCCTTAAAGTCATCCATGAGGGTTGGAAATCAGTTTCTACTAAACTCCTGTTAATGTTGATCTTTTGACCTCCTCCCATAAACCAAAAAAAAAAAAAAAAAAAAAAAAAAAAAAAAAAAGTTCTTAATGGCATCTATAATGGTAAATCCTTTCCAGGAGGTTTTCAATTTACTTTTCCTAGATCCATCAGAGGAATCACTATCTATGACAGCTATAGTCTTATGAAATGTATTTCTTAAATAATGAGAAGTGAAAGTCAAAATTACTTTTTGATAGATGGGTACAGAATGAATCTTGTATCAGAAGTCATTGAAACAACATTTATCTCTGTACATCTCCACTGGAGCTCTTGGGTGACTGGGTATATCACCAATGAGCAGTAATATTTTGAAAGGAATCTCTTTTTCTCAGCAGTAAATCTCAACAATGGGCTTAAAATATGCAGTTAACTATGCTGTAAACAGATATGCTGTCATTCAGGTTTTGTTGTTCCATTTATAGAGTGTAGGTAGATTTAGCATAGTGCTTAAGGGCCCTAGGATTTTTGGAATAAGCTTTGGCTTCACCTTAAAGTTACCAGCTACATTAGCCCCTAAGGAGAGTTAGCCTGTCCTTTGAAGCTTTGAATCCAGACTGACTTCTCTCTAGCTATGAAAGTCCTAGATGGCACCTTCTTGCACTAGAAGGCTGTTTCATTTACACTAAAAATCTGTTGTTCAGTGTAGCTACTTTTACCAAATTATCTTAGCTAGATCTTCTGGATAACTTGCTGCAGCTTCTACATCAGCACTTGCTGCTTCACCTTGCACTTTTATGTTATGCAGATGGTTTATTTCCTTAAACCTTATGAACCAACCACTGCTAGCTTCCAACTTTTCTTCTGCAGCTTCCACCCCTCTCTCAGCCTTCACAGAACTGAAGAGAGTTAGGATCTTGCTTTGGATTAGGCTTTGGCTTAAGTGACTGTTGTGGCTAGTTTGACCTTCCCAGACCACTCAACTTTCTATATATCAGCAATAAGGCTGCTTTGCTTTCTTATCATTCATGTGTTCACTGGAGTAGCACTTAATTTTCTTCAAGAACTTCTCCTTTACATTCATGACTCAGCTAACTGGACCAAGAAGCCTAGCTTTGGCCTATCTTGGCTTTCAATATGCTTTCCTCACTAAGCGCAGTCATTTCTAGCTTTTCATTTAAAGTGAGAGATGTGTGACTTCCTTTCACTTGAACACTTAGAGGCCACTGTAAGGTTATTTTAGACTAACTTCTTTCCTTTTTTTTTTTTTTCTTTGACAGAGTCTCACTCTGTTACCCAGGCTGGAGTGCAGTAGCATGATCTCAGCTGACTGCAACCTCGGACTCCCTGGTTCAAGTGATTCTCCTGCCTCAGCCTCCCAAGTAGCTGGGATTACAGGCAGGTGCCACCACGCCCAGCTAATTTTTGCATTTTCAGTAGAGACGGGGTTTCACCATGTTGACCAGAATGGTCTCGATCTCCTGACCTTGTGATCTGCCTGTGCTGGCCTCCCAAAGTGCTGGGATTACGGGCATGAGCCACTGTGCCCAGCCTATTTTAGACTAATTTCAATACTTTTGTGCCTCAGGCAATAGAGAGGCCCAAGAAAAGGGAGAGAGAGAAGGAAACAGCTGGTCAGTGGAGCTGTCAGAACACACACACTTATCAAAATTTCCATCTTATATAGGCACAGTTCCTGGCACCACTGATCACAAGGCCCCATAACAGATATAATAATAAGGAAAAATTTTGAAATTGCGAGAATTACCAAAATGTGACATAGAGACACAAAATGAGCACTTGCTGTTACTTGTTCAAGTGAAGAGTGGCCACAAACCTTCAATCTGTGAAAAACGCAGTATCTATGAAGCACAATAAAGTGAAGTGCATTAAAACAAGATGGGCCTATACTGATACATACTATGACATGAATGAATCTTGAAAACATCACACTAAGTGAAAGAAGCCAGACACAAAATACCATTTTATTGTCTGATTTCATTTATATGAAATATTATTTAAAGCGGCATGTTAATAGGAACAGAAAACAGATCTGTAGTTCCCAGGAGCAGAGGGAAGGGAGGAATAAGAGTAACAGATACAGAACTTCCACTGGATGTAGTAACAAAAGTTCTGAAACAGACAGTGGTTCACAATATTGCACAACCTTGTAAATGTACTTAATGCCACTGAATTACAATTTTAAAGCAGTTAAAATAATACATTTTATTTTATGTATATTTTACTATAATAAAAATAAGAGCAGCTCAATTATCCACCTTAATCATACAATAATAGGCTTTGTTTAAAAATTAAACTTTTCATTTTGAGGTAATTATAGGTTTACATGCAGTTGTAACAAATAATATATAGAATTCTGAAGTACTATTTATCCAGTTTGCTTTTTAAAGGATCTTCTGTCTTTATTTTTTCTATTTAAATAATGTAATACAAATTTAAAAGTATCTTCTCTTTGGTGGCTAATAGAGGATTGTGTAATTGGGCATTCTGCAGCTTGGGCTTGCTGCCTCTTGCATGGGGTAAAAGTACAATATGTTTTACTTGGTTACTTATCAGCCCATTAAGAGAGAACAATCTGGCCGGGCACAGTGGCTCATGCTTGTAATCCTAGCACTTTGGGAGGCCAAGGCAGGCGGATCACTTTAGGTCAGAAGTTCAAGACCAGCCTGAGCAACATGTGAATCCCCATCTCTACTAAAAATACAAAAATTAGCAGGGCGTGGTGGCACATGCTTTTAATCCTAGCTACTCGGGAGCCTGAGGCAGAAGAATCTCTTGAACTCGGGAGGCAGAGGTCACCATAGGCTGGGATCATGCCATTCCGCTCCAGCCTGGGCAACAGAGCAAGATTCCGTCTAAAAAAAAAAAAAAAAGAAAGAAAAGAGAGAACAATCTTCTCAGCTATTTTATCATTAATGGGAGACAAAAGGAAACAGAAGTAAGGATAGATATTAAAATGTGGATGAATCATGTACATATTCAAATGCATTTTCCATATTTAATTCCTTTGGTAAGTGACTTATAATTATTTGATTTAATGATTACTATATATATATATTAAAGGTCATGAAACAAAGCATAATCAGGGCTGAAGAAAATTAGGTCCCAGATCATTAAGTATGAGAACATAAAACAAATATAGCACTCTTAAAGTAAGGCCCATTTTCTTCAAGCTAGAGCTCTTTAAATATCTGACATACTATCACCAGAATGTGCTAATGATATTCCGTATACTTGTAAAATAAATTGGCAAACGTTGATAATATGTTTAATTTATTTGTAAAGCTACCACAGACATACAAAAGCCAATTCTGTTTTCTAAGCATGTAGAGGAAGTTGAAAAGAAATGCTGAAAGCACTTTCCCCTTCTTTTTTCCTTGTTTTCTCCTAGTTTCCAATTCTTTCTTTTCCTTTGTCTGTATTTTAGCACTCTCTGCACTGCTTTCTCAGTCTCCGTTGGGATATTTAAAAGCCAACCACAGGCTAAACATTGATCAAGTAAATAAACATTTAACTGGTGTGGGTTCTGCCTACAGCAGGATCATGTGACAAGATCTTAGGAGTTAGAGGACCTCCACTTTCCTAAGGCAGGAAAAGGTTGAGGTGCCCAAGAGAATAAGATGGACTTATTGGACATAATCATCACCATTTAAAATGATTTGGATAGGTGCCATGACTCACACCTGCAATCCCAGCACTTTGGGAGACTGAGGTGGGTGGATCACTTAAGGCCAGGAGTTTGAGACCAGCCTGGCCAACAGAGCAAAACCCCATCTCTACTAAAAAATACAAAAATTAGCTGGGCATGGTGGCGCAAGCCTATAATCCCAGCTACTCGGGAGGCTGAGGCAGGAGAATTGCTTGAACCCGGGAGGCGGAGGTTGCAGTGAGCCAATATCGTACCACTGCACTCCAGCCTGGGCAACAGAGCAAAACTCTGTCTAAAAATTAAAATAAAATAAAATGATTAAATACCTCATACAGATCTGGTGCTACCATTTTGGTCATTCCATGAGTATCTCTCTCCGAGGCTTGTCTAAGATTCAGAAGGATGTCAGGAAAGTCGGGGCACCATTGAGAGAACTCACTCACCTTAAAGCTTGTTAGACCTGGTTCCTTGGAGCCCTCTTTTGACCATGCAATACAAACTCGATGTGTCCTTGAGGAATCTCAGAAGGCTACAGCTGGAAAAGTCCCTATTCGACCATCTAATGAGACAGTGTCCTCAAATGATGAGAACACTGATGCCCAAGCAGTTGAAATATTTTGCCTAATATACTGTGGCTAGTTTAAGTGACCAAACCCAGAGCAGAAAACAATTTTCTTGCTCTGATTCAAGTTCCCAGTCCACTATCTCACACTATGAAGCACATAAAAAGCAGTGATGAACCATCTTCATTATGTGTCCCTGGGGTGTAATTACCGATCATACGAAGCAGAAAGATTAGAAGTAATAGGCCTTCTGCAGCTCTTGCAGCTGTGTTTCCACTGGGTGAGACAGTGTCAAGGGTAGAGGCTACAATACGAACTGGCGAGGGAGGAGAGCCAAGTGACAGACTTCCAGTCAGCAACAGGCTTGGGCCACTTGGCCAGGAGCCACCTAAGTGTCCCATATCCCCTATGCAGAGCAGCCCGGATAATCAGCCTCCAGCTCTTCTAGGAAACTAGCAATGCAGATGCCTCTATGAGTTTGAGATTGTCTAGCTCTGCCCAGTCCAAACGGAAGTGTCCCTGAATCAGTGGGAGGAAGAAGAGAGGCAACTGGTTGGATGAGGACTGAGTTTCATTTTAATTATCTTTGTATCATCCCCAGTGCCCTAAGTAAAATCGAAGCTCAAATATGTTTATTTGAATAGAGTAACTAATTATAGCCAGAATGTTGTCACCAATCTACTGTAGGCAAAACATTTTTCTCCTCTGAGCCTTGATTTCCAAGTCTATCAAGTAGAAATGTTAATAATGATCCTTGTAGTATTGTTCAAGGATTGACATAAAATTCTACATATGAACACCATTTGGGAACTCTAAAGCACTCTAGCATATAAAGGATAAAAGGTCAGGAAACGGCCTCCACATGGCAAATTCTCAAATAGTCTCATTGCCAATTTTGTTGTTGACATTCTTCCATTCATAAAATATATGCAATTTAAGTTGCAAGAAAACAGATATTTCTATTATAATGTGATATATTCATTCCTAAAAGCAATCTTGTGTTTTCTACAAAATCACACATAAAAATCATACAGCTTATGATAAAAACAGAGTTGGGGCAGTCAACTCAAAGTCCATACACCTTTTCAGCTAAAACATAAAGTCGAAACAACTCAAATAAAAATACTAGCATAATTTTAAAGGCATTTAGATTCCTAATAAATTCTATACTAAATAAAGGATTACAGTGGAATGAAGTAAGAAAATGTTAAGGCTGAATAGTTGTGGGGACAAGGGCAAAATGAACTAAGTTTGGGGCCAATTATATAAGCCCTTCCAAGAAATCACACACAGCAAAACTAGGCAAAGAGGAAGAATACAAGGAGAATGGGAATTCCTTACAATACTGTATGAGTATATGCTTACCGTGTCCAACTCTTAGTGTATTTGGCATTCAAGTGGTGGCATTGGTAGTATAAACATTAAGGTGCTAGGGAAAACTGAATTATAGTGACTTACGTATTATAGTGACATCATTTTTTCATTTACCAATTCTGTATGAGCAAATTTCCTTATAGCAACATTCATTGGGAGGGAATATTCTTCTTTTTTATGAATATCAGTGGGGCCATCTTCACACGGAATGGGGTGAGGAGAGCTGTCTAAAAACATACTTTTTTGACTGACATAGGTTCCTGGACTTCAGAACAGATTTAACAGTTTAGACCACTGGAGATAACTTTGAGAAACATTGACCCAAATTAAGCAGTCTGAAAATGCAAACTAAAGGCCGTCACAGTCATCCTTAATCTTAATGCTATTGAATGGTATCAAACTTTACTGAATCCAAGTCTTCATATTTGCTGGTATATATAAACGTGCCTTTATCTATTAATCAACCAACATTTATTAAATAGATAAATCTGTGCTAGTTGTTGTCAGAATACATAATTGTTTCACACAATGACTGTAATGGCAGAAACACATGCACATACACACACACACTTAGAAAGTAGGCTATCAATACTGAAGAGTACATGAAGCCTATCCATTTAGTGATAGAGATATTAAGGACTAAATAGATGAGAGTTTCATCTTTCCACTGGGCTAAGGGGTTTTAATCAAAACAGACAACCTTAAATTGGGGAAACTAGCAGAATATAGCAAATATCCTCCCAGCATACGCTCTTGTTAAAGCCAATAAAGAAAAACTGAGATAATACTATAAATTTCTTATTCATGTTTACCTGATTGATTTCTGGTCTCGGGAGAGAACTAAATGCTTCAAAAGTTTTTCTGCGGCAGTTAGGGCTCACCAAATATCACCAAATAATTATGTGCTTGTCTGTATGTCCCAGAGTCCCTAGCAGTAGGTGGAAGCCATGTGGGCTGGTTCTCATCAATGAACAAGGATCAGAACTAACAATGTATTACCTCCACCTCCAGCCAAGGGAGTTAAGAGCAAGTGTGCCATTTTCTTTTTCTTTTTTTTTTTTTTATTATACTTTAAGTTTTAGGGTACATGTGCACAACGTGCAGGTTTGTTACATATGTATACATGTGCCATGTTGGTGTGCTGCACCCATTAACTCGTCATTTAGCATTAGGTGTATCTCCTAATGCTATCCCTCCCCCCTCCCCCCACCCCACAACAGGCCCTGATGTGTGATGTTCCCCTTCCTGTGTCCAAGTGTTCTCATTGTTCAATTCCCACCTATGAGTGAGAACATGTGGTGTTTGGTTTTTTGTCCTTGCAATAGTTTGCTGAGAATGATGGTTTCCAGCTTCATCCATGTCCCTACAAAGGACATGAACTCATCATTTTTTATGACTGCATAGTATTCCATGGTGTATATGTGCCACATTAAAGTTCATATGGAACCAAAAAAGAGCCTGCATTGCCAAGTCAATCCTAAGCCAAAAGAACAAAGCTGGAGGCATCATGCTACCTGACTTCAAATTATACTACAAGGCTACAGTAACCAAAACAGCATGGTACCGGTACCAAAACAGAGATATAGACCAATGGAACAGAACAGAGACCTCAGAAATAATGCCACATATCTAACCATCTGATCTTTGACAAACCTGAGAAAAACAAGCAATGGGGAAACAATTCCCTATTTAATAAATGGTGCTGGGAAAACTGGCTAGCCATATGTAGAAAGCTGAAACCGGATCCCTTCCTTACACCTTATACAAAAATTAATTCAAGATGGATTAAAGACTTAAATGTTAGATCTAAAACCATAAAAACCCTAGAAGAAAACCTAGGCAATACCGTTCAGGACATAGGCATGGGCAAGGACTTCATGTCTAAAACACCAAAAGCAATGGCAACAAAAGCCAAAATTGACAAATGGGATCTAATTAAACTAAAGAACTTCTGCACAGCAAAAGAAACTACCATCAGAGTGAATAGGCAACCTACAGAATGGGAGAAAATATTTGCAATCTACTCATCTGACAAAGGGCTAATATCCAGAATCTATAATGAACACAAACAAATTTACAAGAAAAAAGCAAAGAACTCCATCAAAAAGTGGGCAGAGGATATGAACAGACACTTCTCAAAAGAAGACATTTATGCAGCCAAAAGACACATGAAAAAATGCTCATCATCACTGGCCATCAGAGAAATGCAAATCAAAACCACAATGAGATACCATCTCACACCAGTTAGAATGGCGATCATTAAAAAGTCAGGAAACAACAGGTGCTGGAGAGGATGTGGAGAAATAGGAACACTTTTACACTGTTGGTGGGACTGTGGACTAGTTCAACCATTGTGGAAGTCAGTGTGGTGATTCCTCAGGGATCTAGAACTAGAAATACCATTTGACCCCACCATCCCATTACTGGGTATATACCCAAAGGATTATAAATCATGCTGCTATAAAGACACATGCACACGTGTGTTTATTGCGGCACTATTCACAATAGCAAAGACTTGGAAGTGTGCCGTTTTCTATCTACAACTCTCTCCTTTGACTGTAACCATAGAGATGTGTGTTCCCAAGGGCATAGTACAGGAGGGATTGGGGTCATCTAACTCACACAGGAATGAGATACATGAGCAAAATAAACCATTGTGGTATGAAGTCACTGACATTTTAGGGTCTCTTAAGCTAGGTAATAGTGTTTACCTAGTTATTAGTCTTCCATAAAGGTTCTGATCCCTAGATACTCTCAAAATGGAATAGAATTAAAATTTATAAAATTAGAATACCAAAATGGTGAGGAATTAGATACCTTTCTAATGTATGTGTTGGTGCTTGATGCTTTGTCAGGGCACTGATTAAGTTGGCTTGCTCTGTTACTATGACAAAAAAAGAAATTAGCGTTCTCTACTGATTTAAATTCTCTAATGGTCTAATCATTTCATTATTTGTAATCTCTTCCTGGAGAAAAAGAATCACCCAAAAACCACTTCTAAAAGGCATTGTTTAAGGTGAATGCGGGAAATAGTTACAAAACCACTGAGGGCTAAGCCTAACTAATTCAATCCCTGCAGGAAATTCCTTATAACACAATGGCTCAGATGCTGTCAGGTAAGTGATACTTGAATATACTTCCCAGGAAATTCACAGAATATCCTGTCTTGGCCATTTGTGTAATGGATCTGAATCAAATTTCAGTATTTGTCTATCACAGAAAAACAGTAAACCCTAATGTGCAAATAAGCATATGTTAGAACTTCAAAAAGTAATAGTGAAATGTAGGCCAGTTACAATGTGATTTACACACCAGCAACTCAACAGAATATAGTTAGAGAACCATACCATTTTTTTTTTCAACTCAGCAAGCCTTGATGCTAAAAGAACAGATGTATGTACTACAGTTGTGTTTATGTAATTGCTGAGTTAATCTAAGCATATACATTCTTTTTCCTCTAGAATAGTTATCTTAATTATGCCCAGTTTGTAAGCATACTCTATATCATGCTCTAGGCCAGGGTTCAACAAACTGTGTCCTACAGACCAAATCCTGCCCACTACCTGCTTATGTAAATAAAGTTTTATGGGAACATAATCATATCCTATTATTTACTATTGTCTGTGGCCCTGAGACCTGCTTTCGCCATACCATGATAGAGTCAAGTAGTCACTACAGAGCTTGTGTGGCCAGCAAAAGCTAAAAACTTTATTATCTCTGACTCTTCACCAAAAATAGGTTGTCTGCTCATGCTCTAAATTTCACTGAAGCAAACTTTTAAAATATGTATATTATAATTTGCATATGCAAAGATACATATTTATAAATACGTTATATCTTTATAAGTCTGTACTGTCTTAGTTTCCTATTCTTAAACTAATCAAAGGCAAGAAATAGGTTAAGATTCTGGTAGATGAAATAAATGTTATTCTCACTGCATTACTTTTAATCTTTGGTGCACTAAAGTACAATTGTATAATTTTACAGACTTCTAGCCTTTCCTTGGAATGATATTTGTCTTCTCAATCCATTTTAGTTTCTTTGGAAGGAAGATAATCTCTACATGGCCTGGGCATAAAAGCTTTGACAGTACCAATTTATTTTTACATTTCCTTAAAGAAGGAGTTTTAACAAAGCTTGTAACCAGATCACTCCTAGGCTACAGAGTTAACATTTATTGAACATCTATTCTCTGTGCCAATTACTTACAGAAAGATTTCATAATTTTAATCTTTATCCCTCCTTTATAAATGAGGCTCACAATGGCTAGTAATGCTCAAGGTCACAAAATCACTTAGTTGTAGAATCCAGGACCTAGTTGTCTTGAAACCAAGCCTGGGACACTTCCTTCTCTACCTCTTGTATTCAGCCCTTTTGTTATATTAAACTCAACTGACTTTTACAAAAAGAAAGAAAAACAAGTTTCGAAAAGATTAGCATCTTACTAGATTTAAGCCAGACTAAATGTTTAATGGAAAAAAATTCCTCAAATATGATTTCTTAGTGGATAGCATTGAAAGCTTTTGAATGTGTCAAGTTTGAATGGTTTTAAACTGTTCTAAATTGATTCCAAACTGACAAAGTTTATCACTCCCAGTGCTTCCATCTCTTTTGCTTTTAGGGTGCCAATTCTGTTAAGGCAAAGGAATCCAGCTGCTAGGTGATACCACTTGAAAATATTACTGCAAAGAAAACCCCCACCTGCTGTAGCCAGTCATAATACAGACAGACTTTTATTATTTTCCCTGTGTTTCTGAATAAAAATGAAAAGGCCTAGAGGGGAATATACTCACTACTCTCCAGAAATGGTGGAGTGTTAGAAAAGAGCTCTGCTATCTTCCTGAGAAGGTTATACCTCAGGAATTCTGGGAGGAGGTGTGCCAGGCAATGGGCCCTGAGACCTGCTCCAACCGTCTCGATATGGCCACATGGTCCTTCGTTGGTAACCAGGACCCCAATCTCTAAGAGAGGTATGGCCAGAATAGCTAATGGTGGACCTATTCCACACTCCTTCAGCCTGTGAGTGAGCTCTTAACTAACAAAATGTCCATTCAGTAGCCCCCAGCCTCCCTATCCCTCCCTAAGAATGAAAATTTCTAGTGTGTTTACGTGGGTTGGGGCAATATGAAGACTTCATGCCATGGCTGGGAACAATTGTTTTTAGATTCATAAAAATAAACACTAACTTCACGGTTTAAACCTGTGACTGTGAGTGGCTAACATTGAACTATCTCTAAAACATCGTTAATTTTCATCTTTCTCATAAAGAAATGATCTTTATTTGAAAACAAGAATATTTGTTTTATTTCTGCTGGCATATTGGTTTCCTTTCTGAATTTAAAATATGCTCGATGTACATGGATATATATTAAGTCCCAAAAAGATTAAGTTTAAATTTAGCATATAAAATAGGTAAAATGTTTGGAGTATTACTCTGGACCAGGCATTATAAAAAGTGTTAATAATCTCAATCAATTAAAAAAACACAATAGCTTGTAACTTAGTTTGCAGGTGAGGAAACTTCAGTAAGTCACCTCAATAATCAGTGTTAGATATTAGACTCAGGTGGTGTAATTCCACAGCCTTTCCCCTTAGCCACTACTTACTACTGTCTCCCTGTTGTATGTTACCCATGTCATCAAGGAGTTTTTGTGACTTAGTTTTTGTTTAGTTATACATTTTAAATTAAGCTACCTTAATTTATTAAGATTATAAACTCAGTTGTAGTTATTTATTACTAATTTTATTTTCTAAGAGAATCTCACATTATCAAATTGCATCACAACCCAACTACTATTACTGTAAGGATGTCTTACAATTAGGCACCTTCTTGAAGTAACATTATTTTAAGACATAAGAATCATCTGGAAAAGATGATTGCTAAGTAGACATTCATTTATATTCAAGGCTATTGTTGAAAGCCTTAGACCAGTGTTTTCCAAACACAGGGAAGGAGATCCCTATTCCATTTTTTGGAATGGAGCCCTTCTCCATTCTTCCAACAGAGGCTTCAGAACTAGAGCCAAGACCAATCCTGGGAAGGAATACATTCACCAGGCTCCTCCCAACATCTACCCAGGCAAAGATCTCTCCTGCCCAAGCCAGTCATGGCCAGGGGAGTAGGAAAGTTGAATATCAGGATGTAGGGTTGCTAGATACTCAGTTACATTTGAATTTCAGATAAACAGCAAGTAAATTTTTAGAATAAGTATGTCCCATTCACTATTTTGAATGTTTTATAATAAGTATGTCTCCTCTACTGTTTTCCCCCATCCCAGGCTCCCAAAACCTAGCAACCCTAGGAAAGTAGGAGAGAAACACTGGCTATATTTTTATATTTTTAACTTTGGCTCACCTCCAAATTTATATTTTACTTTAGGAGAGTAAAAACCGTGGTGGGTCTTGTTTTTTTGATTAAATGTTTTTGGCCTACCCTGCTTAGCATTTGGTGCCCAGCAGGAAATCTGGATATATTTGCTAGCTGATTTTTCTCCTCCTCTTCCATACTTGAAGTTTGACAGCTGGATTGGAAAACAATGTTTAGGCTAAAGACAAGTGTGTGTTGGGAGTGGGGAAGTACATCATCATTTTCCTCTTTCCTGACTTCCATTTCATTCTAGAACCAAATGTCAGCTAAGGAAAAGCACAGATAAGAGATATAAGTGGCCTGAGGTAACCCCAGGAAGCCCTGGGTCTGTAGAAACTGAGTTTCCGTACTTCCGTGATGCATCAGGACTAATATCAAATTCCTGGTTGAAATTTTCCTAGGCTGAAAATTTAGAGACTGATAAACTTGTAGTATTTAAATGAGCCATTTAAAATCTACCAATTGGACTGATTCTTTTTCTTTCCCCCCCCTTTTTTTAATACTTCTCAGAAGGTGCAGAGGATTAATTCTCTCTGATTGTTGGGCAGATACCTGTTCAAATATCAGGAGCTTATGAGCAAACTGAAGCCAGGTTTAAGGTAATTTATTCAGAAAAAAAAGTCAGATAAAAGGAAAAATAATTTTGTATTACTCAACTAATTTATATGATTAGGTAATTTATAGGATTGTGCTTTTTTTCTAAGCAGATATGAAGCCTGAAAGGGATGCACTTTGTTTTCCTAACAAATTGGCATCTCTGATGAGGAACAGTAAGTGTTAAAAACTCATTGTGGGCTCGCACAGTGCTCACACCTGTAATCCCAGCACTTTGGGAGCCCGGGGTAGGCAGATCACCTGACGTTAGAAGTTTGAGACCAGCCTGGTCAACATGGCGAAAACCCGCCTATACAAAAATTAGCTGGGTGAGGTGTTGCATGCCTGTGGTCCCAGCCACTTGGGAGGCTAAGGAACAAGAATCGCTTGAACCCAGGATGCTGAGGTTGCAGTGAGCTGAGATCGCGCCACTGCACTCCAGCCTGGGTGACAGAGCGAGACTCTGTCTCAAAACCAAACAAACAAACCAAAAAACAACTCATTGTGAATTAAATCCTGAGACTAAAAAGAAGTGAAATCAGTCCTACAGGGCTACATAAAACAGTGATATGTCATCAGGATCTGGAGTCCTGCCAGTCCAGGCTCAGCATGACCATTGTTTCTTCCAGCAAGTGGCTGAGCTGGGATTTGAACAATGCCAGTCTGACTGCAAGGTACTAATAACAGCACAGTGTACCAGTTCCCCTAATACCAATGCAATGGCTGGCTTTGCAAGGTATTTGGTAAATGTTAGTTCTCTTACTTCAACTTCTTTAAAATGGTTAGTGAATATTTTCTTTTGTTTTGGCTACCTAGAATCCACAAATTCCTCCTGGTTGGGGAAGGTACATAGGAGATGTGAATGAGAGGAGGAGATGTAGGCATATAGAATAGTCCGTTATCCTGCTCCTGGTTCATAGAATGTGGGCATGTGACCTTTCAATAGCCAATCTGATTTTCACACTCAGAGATTATTCTCAGAAGCTCTGGTTGGGTCTCTCAGAAGCCCCAGTGTATTGGTGATGGTTGTCTGGGGGTGGCTATTCCATCAGCTGCATTGCTTTTACACAGGTGATTTCTATAGCAGGGTTCTGACTGTGCCTCCCCTCTTTGTTCCTATCTGAGCCTCTTTGCCTTCTTCCAGAAAATTTCTTCATTTCTTGTATTATCAGACTTGGTTCCTGTTGTTTGCAAGTAACTGAGAAATAGTAAGATAATTGTAGTCTGTTTATGACTTATATATGGCTGAAACACCCAGGCTGAGCAGTTAAGGAGATTCAAATCATAATTAACAGGTACCATAGGAAGTAAGATGATTAAATGGAGGCAAAGACAATACCTAACATCTAACCTAATAGCTAATATTAATTTTACTTGATTGGAAGTTTAATGAGGGTCATGGCTGCTATAGAACCAGTCTCAGGGATGAGTTTCTGTGGTTTCCGTAAGCAGAGTCAGGACCTCCCAGCATTCTGTGTGCACTCAGTGGTATCCTTGAAGAGGTTACTATTCCTGGCATGAACATTACAATTGAAATGTGCTCTTCTGTACTCCTCTTCATTTGTGTGTAAAACTCACAAAAGTGGGTCTTTCATCAAATTTAAAGAAATAAAAATATTATAAAGACAGAGAACCAGCTGGGTAGCCTCTCTCATGTTGAGGGTAACTCTGGACTGAGTGGGTCCACTTGTTCTGGTTTGAACACAATCTCTGACAGACAGCTTTGGTAGAGAGAGATTTATGTTAGGAACAGGCATGAGGCAGATCTTCTGCATCATATTTCCATGGCTGATCTGTTGCCCAAGTGGTATATTTGGCAAAAAAAAAAAAAAAAAGCGATAAGAAGGAACAAAATGAACTTAAATTGAGCTCTTAGGAATTTTCAGGTATTTTGCTTACATCATACCATTTATTCCTTGCAACTCTATGAGAGCAGTTTTATCATTTTTTCCATTTTACAAATTGAAGCTCACAAAGCTAAGTTTGAGAATCATAAAGGTAACATTACTTGCTCAAGGTCACAGAGCTCACCTGTGGGAGATCCAAGATTTCCTAGTCCAGAGCTAATGTCCTTACCTACCGGATAAGTGAAAAACATTCAAAGGGTGCCCAGATCCAAGTACCATCTCCTGAGGTGATTCTAGCCAATTGTAATGTCTTCCTGTTCTCAGTGATATTAGCTTTTAATTTCTGTAACATGTGTGATTTTTGTGTCTTGTTTTACACAATTCTTGCACCCCAAAATGATTATAAGCTTCAAGAAGTGGGTGGGATCTGGGTTCTCTACCTTTCTGTAGGCCCCCTCCCATTGTATTTAGCAACACATATGCATGTAAATGGCATCAATAAATATTCACAAATTGATCGGTTTTGGTACTAATTGTGAATTTATGATAGTAATTTAAAAATACATAAATGTATAGACAAATCCCACAGTGAGGCATTAAAGCTAAAGAAATACATTCCCCTCAACTTTATAAAGTTGCCTTTTCAGAATGTCTATGTTCATCTCTTTTCTTAACCAGAGAGCTGATTGGTATTGTGGTCACAGGACACATTAAAGCTAATAGTCCTACTCAGTGATGACACTCCTGGTTTAACCTGGCTGCAGATAAGAAGCACCTGAGGAGCTTTTAAAATGTACAGATGCCTGGGCTCCTTTCCCAAATATTCTGACTTAGTTGAGGTAGGGCTCAGGCAACACCATGATTTTAAAACTCCGTAGGTGATTGGTGCCGCCTGGTTTGAGAAACCTCTAGCCAAATGGAAAGCGCATTCCAGTAAAAATTAAGACCTGTTTTTTCTCATTGCCTATTTCTTTGGGAGAGTGAGCAAAGTTGATAGAAGAGGAAAATAACAAGAAGAAAAGTGGCAGGACCCTGCAACTTGACACGCCATTGAAATGTGGCAAACTATTAAAAAATATTTGTAAACCTCAAGATTTTCATGCACGTATTTACAGAGTGGTTCAAACAATTGTCCTACCACCCTATATTCAAGTTTAAAGTCCCCCAACAACTTTAAAAATAGGGGAGTGTTTGGCAAAGCATTCCAAATAAATGACCCTCAGCTCTGGAATTTGCTCCTTCTAGCAGGCTGCTCTCCTTAGTAGTCAGCCAAACCCCAAATCTGGCAGCTTTTAAAATAGGGTGCAAAAAAGATTCTTTTTAAACCTGAGAGTCACTAAAGATTTATTTTACTGGAAAGACATGATCGCAAAAATAACAAGCAATTATTGTTACTGCACCAAGTAGAATCAGATATCTGCAAGAGAGATTATGAAGTCAAGAGCCACCCTTCTTTGCTCATTCTGCAGATGAAGAAACCAACTCTCAAAAAGATGAAATTATTTCCTCAAGTCACACAACCTAGTGGCAGGGCCTAGTGTCATGAGTCATGGGCCAGTTCTTACACCATATCCTCTGAGAATGACATGGATGATTTCTTCCTTGTATCATACTTGGTTATTCACAAATGCAATGTTCTTGCAAATGTTAATATTATAATCTTTGGTAACTAGCAAATAATCGTTGAATTATTTTGTAATTTTTGGTGTGCAACATCCTTTGCAAAGTCCTAAATTTCATACAAATGTGAAAGCTGGTTGCACTACTTTATTGATCCTCACAATTAAAATTTCTAATTCATCCAGAAGAACATATGTGAATCTGTATGAAATACATATCTAAGAATTTTAAATTTACAATGAACCATTATAAAAAGGCCTTGACCTTCTCCACATTTCCTACCTACTTGCCCGTTTCCCATTATATTTTACTCTGACCTAGGGAAAGTACAGGATCAGAGATAAAGGTGAAAATGATTCCCAGAAAGACAGGAAAAATTTGAACACTTATTAAGCTCTATTAAGTTTTAGATAAGGAGTTAGGCCCAGAGTGAGAAATTTACTGTGGTGATAACAGACTCATTCTCTTGAAAACCTGCTAGTGCATTTAATGAGGCAGATAGTGAATTTTGCATCAGTCTTCGCACTTTCCCACATTCCACATGCTATCCCATTTTCTTCCAGTTCAGGCTGAGAACACACTGACACACAAAGGGTCAGAGAACTATTCCCAGAGTTCATTCCTCCTCATAAAATAGATTGTGGTTTTTTTCTCCCTTCTGCAGAAAATGTTCTTTCCTTCCACCATATCCAATCCATGTTGGCCATTTAGTAAAATGAACAACTTAAGAGAGAAGTTATTTTTGTTTGTTAAAGGTGTTTTCCTGAGTTTTACAACGAAAGATAAAATGTTGAATAAAAAAATAGAAAAGACCCCGGTGGGTCTTTCTAGTGTCCAGCCCCAGGGCCTTCCCCAGGCCCCAGCTAGCTCCTTGTCACTTCTTTATTCCTGACTTCAGTCCCCAGGGGTCAGTTTCCCTTTCCCTGAGGTGGCTGCGCCACCAACCAGTTAATCCTGGACATTCTTTCTTCCAGGAATGGCTATGGAAAGGGACAGAATGTCTCAAACTCCCCTGTCACCATCCCCATCTTTGCTGTCCTAAAAACGAAAGAAGCTAAGCTTCCTTTTCTGGTTTAACCAGTCAGTGCTTAGTCATGTAAGAAATGCAGAGGAGACAACAAAAACATGGATACTATTATACAAAGGTTCCACAATCTTTCAGAGTCCTTTCAGTCATGGTCCCTGGTCTGTATTGGATTTTCATTTTCTTATGAGGGTAGGAGGTAATGGAATCTCCTTCTCCATGATGTCTCCTCTCAGGTTTGTTGACTCCACAGTAAATATTTAACATTTAGAGAGATCAGGGATTACAGAGACCACTCTGTAGAAGAAAAATATTACCAAAGTGAAGTTGAGGCCAGGTGCAGTGACTCACGCCTGTAATCCCACTTGGGGAGGACAAGATGGGCAGATCACTTGAGGTCAGGAGTTTGAGACCAACCTGGCCAACATGGTGAAACCCCGTCTCTACTAAAAATATGACAATTAGCTGGGTGTGGTGGCATGCACCTGTAATCCCCAGCTACTGGGGAGGGTGAGGCACGAGAATTGCTTGAACTCAGGAGGCAGAGGGGCAGTGAGCCAAGATCAGGCCACTGCACTCCAGCCTGGGGTATAGAGCAAGACTCTTGTCTCCAAAAAAAAAAAAAAAAAAAAAGTAAAGTTGAGAGGCCTTAAAAGAGGAATGCTCTCAGGTCCCTTCACCTGATCTCTCTAGAAACTAATGGAAGATCAGTGTGGGCTTCTGGAACTTGCCAGTTTAAACTCTGGGAATACCTCCTCACTAAAGCCAGGCTGAGTTAGCCCTCTGAGCTCCCATGTTCCTGTGCCAGATTGCACTGCTATTACTACTGCTTTACCATTCGTTCCCCATTGTAGACTGTGTTTTTTTGCAAGGAAGAGACTGTGATCTTTCTTTACTTCTGATCACTGGGGGCTATTAGAGTCCCTGTCACATAGTAGGTACTTAGTACATGATTTTCAGAAAAATGAAATGGTTCTCAGAAGAAGAAAGGCAGGAAGAGTTCCCTATAGGGAAATATAAATACTCCTCCAAGGAATGAACAAGACTTCAAAACTGAGTTTGAGTCTCAGCAATGCTGCTCAGAGAAAAACTGCCTTGCCACAAGATGATAATTTGATAAATAAGGAGGGTTTAAGGCATTTTTGAATCCTGCATTGTTCCTTGTTCCTCTACCCCAAATGACTCAATATGAATAGGTGACAAAAAATAGGTGACATTGGAATCAGATATATCAAACAGGAATGTGGACCCTGTGAAAAACTCCTATTGTGTTTGAGCAAGTTACCAACCCTCTCTGGGCTGGCTTAAATCTGTAACATGAAGGAACTAGGTCCGATGATATATAAAGTTCCTTACAGCTTTAACCTCTTATGATTTTAAGTGATTCAGAGCCATGTACTGAAATGTATTTTAAGCTTCCTCTTCAAACTCATCAAACAAAAAAAAAAAAGAAAGAAAGAAAGAAAGAAAAAGAAAAAAAGAATTATACCATAGTCAACAACACACTCGGGGAGGAAAAATAAACTATAAATTATGGTCATCAGATCAAATGAGCTGAAACACAAGATTAAAATGTTTTCTATCCACAGAGCAATTTTTCACAATGGTGTCAAACAAAAAGTTCTAGTCAATGTTTATACTAGGACTTGATGAAAAATTCCAGACATAAAACTTCTGGAACGTAGACTTGAACTCAGAAGGACCTCCTATCTCTGAATAAATTGTACAACTAAAATCTATTGGGATTTTTTTCCTTAACAAAAATTCATCCTTCAACAATTATTTGAGTTTTATTACTGAGACTATTAAGGCATAGTAAAACTCTGGTTATCTGGAACAGTCATTCTAGGTATGACAGCTAACGATTTTTTAAAGTACCACTATTTTTGGATGAAAATCATTGAAAGACATTACATTTATTTGACTTCTTTAACAGAATACACTGAATGTAATTTAATCTTTTCCTCAGTGTGAATACCAGGTACTGGTATTGTCCTCAGTAACATCCTCAAGTCCCAGTGAAATACTCTATAATACTCTAGGCTTTTTTTCTTTTGACAGTGTTTCAGAATCCACTCCCACTATCAGCTGTCACTTTTAACTGCTGTCAATTCTGTCAACTTGGCCACTTGTGGTCATCTCCTGCTGATATCTAATTTCTAGATTAAAGGCAGGGAAAACTGTCTTAATTCATCCTTGCATACCCAGGGGTAGCATAGTTCTAGCTACTTAAGGTGATTCATTAAAAAAAAGTTTATTGTAATAGTGCATGACTTAATTGTAGGTTTAAAATTAAGCAACAAAAAAAGCTTGCTGAAACTAGGTGTTAAATAACAATAAATGAATGCTGGATAATGCTTGAGGGGATTGCTTTAATACATAAATTTGCCACATTTTCTCTGCTTTCTAATTCTCCACTATGATCCAGGTAGATTAGAGGACCACAGAATTGAGTTCCTGATTTTTCATGAGATGACAAAATAATAGAATAAAAACATTAAAAATGATTGCATAAACTTTGGCTGATTATATAAAATTTAGTGTCATCAAATAATTTATTTTTATTTTTAGATACATGTTTGCCTACTCCAAACTGAAAGCTGAGAAGAACTGGCATTCTTAGATTTTTTAGGGTGATAGCTGAGGGAGCACCTCATCACACCCACTAACTGTTATTTTGGATAAATTATTTAATCTTCTTTAATTTCATTTTTTTTGCATCAGAAAATAGTAATGACAAAACCCTTCTGACTGTGTTCTTGAAAGACTAATGCATTTTAAAGCACTTACCATAAGACCTGACACTTAATAAGCACACAGTTACTTTTGTTATAACAGGTTGTCCATTCCTGGAGTGGGGACAGTGGTACCAACCCTGGGCAAAGCCAGGCAATATGACTGCCAAAACATTTTGCTCTTGTATTTGCTACTTGGCAAATACTGCTCTTGCCTCAGTATTGGGTGTTTTGAAAACAAATGTGGCACCCAAATAGAAATAAGCTTTAAATTCCTTAAATCTCTGACATTATAGAAAACAGGCACTTCCATTGAACTAACATTCTAAAGAATGGGGTTTTAATGTAGGCAATTTTAGGAAATAAAGAAAGGAAATTTAAAAGAAGACTGATATCCAAGTCTCCACAATTTATCATAAATGTTATCATCCTTAGCACTGAAATCTGAAAATTTAAGACCTTCCCATATCAATGTCAATTATTATAGAGTTAAAATATTCATTGTAAAAAGCAAACACTGTAGCCTCAAATTTGTATGCAACTATAATACTACACACAAAGGTGTTTGTCCTTACAGAAACTCATTCGTTTCTCAATTTAAATTAAAACATTCATAATATTCCAATTTATTAATCAGTGTTATTTATCTCAACACAATATAATAACATGTTACTGAAAATAGAGATATTAAATACTGCAAAATAGTTATTTTACAGATTATTCTTGGAAATTTAGAAATAATAGTGTAACATGTGGATGAGAATACAGATGGTGATATATATCACACACTTCCTAAAAAGGACTAATTCTTACTACATAAAGAAAAACAATGAATGAGACTTTATCATCTCCACTGAAGAAGGTATCTCCATTAATAAATACCTTCTCCCAATGTTTTTGAATGGTATTTTTAACCTAAATAAATATCTCTTTACTGAACTTGGTCGATTTTTTTATTTCTAAGTGAAGTTTACTACTTGATGACCATATTTAGCAACTCCTGATTGTTCTCCTTGTTAAATCCAAGACTACTAATACAGGTTTTATTTTCTAACAGCTTCATTAGCTGCATTTTTAACTTCTAAATCTTTTCCTAAAAAGGCATAATTGATTCACAAAAATATTATAATTGCATCCTAGATCCTTTATAAATCATGTTGGCTGTGCGTAACACTTTTACACTAAATTTCTAAATCAATTCATGAGAGATACATATAATACATTAGGAAAATCTTGAAGAGCACTTTTCTAAAATACTGAATCTCTTAGAGTATATAAACTGAATCATACCACAAAGTTTAAATATGCTGACATCCATTGGAAGAAAATTATTTTACTGAGCATTTTACCAACTTTATTGGAATTAATAGTTCTTTCTTAAGTTGCTCTCCAGCTCTTCACTTTAGTTGTGCTTCACTGCTGGAGAATTCATTTACTTAAACATGATATACCAGCAAAATTGTGTGCTGGTCAAAATCAATTTTTGAAACAAATTATTTTCAAATCATTAAGAAAGATGTAAATCCAATGCAAAATTGATGCCACAGTTCAGACTCTTGTGGTTCTTCACGGAATAAAAGGGGAAGTGTATCTCTGATTTGTCTGGTGAGACAAATCAGAGATACTATGTTAAGATGGGGAGCACAAGGCCATGGGGTCTGCTAGCAGTAACTGGTTGGCCTGAATGAGATATAGCTTGCTAATTCCTGCACTATGGGAATCCTGAAAAAATCTTTTAGTAAATTTAACCACCACTGCATAAAACATTTTTTTTAATTACCATTTTTAAAGTTACATTTTGTGTCATCATCTCTCCCACCACTCAAGAAATCTGAGATTTACCTTTGGATTCTACTTTTTTCCATAACTCTAAACAGCAATCTGCGGTCATGTCCTTTTGATCCCATCTCTTAATATTTCCTGTTGACTTCTGTTCATTCCTATTGCAAGGAACATTATTGCTGCCTTTGATAAGGCCATTATCATTTTTCTCTCCTATCTTCCTAATATGCATTTTTTTAACCAGTCTTCCTGCCTCCAGTCTTGCCTCCTCCAATCGATCCTTGATGCTGCCAAAGTGGTATTTGTGAAATGCAGTTTAGCATGCTGCTTCAACTTTGTAATTGTTTCTCATAATGGTCAAACCCAAACTCCTTCTTGTAGCACGGAGGTTCTTAGGTGATTAGCACACTTCCCCTCCCCATCTTCCCACTTCATTTCTCCATATTTCTTCTTCCCATTTTAGGTAAACTTACTGGTCCTTGCTCTATAAAGTTTCTCCTAAAAGTCACCCCTTTCACCACTGTGTCCTTTTACACACTTTGTACAAGTTACTTCTAACAGTGATTTGCTTACATGTTTGTCCTCCCCACATCTAGCCCAGTGACTGGTTCAAAAAAGGCACTAAAAAAATGGATAAAATTAAATATATTACTCTTAATGATTAGTGTAATATAAATATTTCACCCCATATCTAAGTTCTGGCTCTAAGCAAAAGGGTTCATCTCTCCTCAAGCCCTTAAAATCACTTTAGAAACTCTTCAACTTCTAATTCAACATATTCTGACACTAAACACAAATAGCCAGTCTTAACTTGCTTGGAAAACCACATGGTTTAAATGTACTATAACCCTTTCCCAAATAAGAGCTGCTATTATGAGGCATTAATGTACAGACCGTTTCATATGTATACTTGGTTGCTTAGGAACAAAGATAATTCCAGTTCCAGAATATATGAATTGCAGAATTAGTAACTTCTGTTAAAGATAATTGGAGGTTAAGAGAATTAGTCAGGGAAGCTAAAAAAGGAAAGTAAAGTTAGAGACAGAAACTAAGTAAAGATAAGAAAAATGAGCTTTACAAAGCTACTCTAGTGGCATCTGGGAGCAGAAAAATCCAATTTGTTTCTAAGACAGTAATGAAAGTGAAATCCAAGATCAACAATCTTGTCATAAAATTAACAAGGAATTTAACATACAAATGAGGGACCAGGAGTAGCTGTCATTTGATATGTATCGTAGCTATAGCAAAATGAAATAATGTGCAAGCTTCTCACTTATTGAGTTTAGTGGCATAGGAAATCTTTGTTTGCAAGCACATGATAGGAAATGGAAATTTACAGTACATTAGAGAAGGTACATTGGAGTTATCAAGAGTTTTTATCACATATCCAATACTTAATGAGTAGCAGTTGGAATTAGACTACTGTATATGCTTTCCAGAGATAATTATGTCTTCTAGAAAAGTCAAAAATAATTATCTGAATTTTTAATTTGCTATCATTATTGACATTTTCACCTATGATCTAGTAAGAATTGTATTCTTGATAACAGAAAATGTAATTTCTTAAAAATGAGTTAAATTTTATTTAATAATTCATAGACATAAAAACAGAAATTTATAGAGGTTTTATAGACAGTTGAGTATGGCCAGTTAACTTTTTTGAAAGACCTTAATACTCAAATCTTTTTCCTGACTGGGGACCCCTGCCAGAGATTTACCAGCACAGGAAGAATAACCTATTGCCTTTGTTTATCAGATTTTATTATGCACAGGAATCATCTAGAGATGTTGGTACAGGTAGCGCCTGTCTCAGTAGGTCTACAAAAGATCCCTGAATTCTAGTTTCCAACAAGCTCTCAGGGATGCTGCTGGTTTACGGACCATACTTTTGAATAGCAAGGCCTGAATCAGTGGCTATTAGCCTTGACGCCTATTGGAATCATCTGGGTAGCTTTAAAAAAAACATTTCTAGGGATAAAACGTTATTTAACTAGTCTGGGCTGCAATCTGGACACTGAGGGTTTTAAGAGCTCTCAAGTTGAGGTGAACAGGTAGCTAAATTTAAGAACCTATGGCCTAACATGTATTGGTTATATTTATTAGACCTCATTTCAGTACTGCATAGATTATGAGAGTAAAAATGTCCAAAAATCTCCAAATCCTTACTGAAAATATAATTATCAATCAGGTTTCAACTTTAAGGATCTCAGTGGCTTCATTTCTATATTCTTATTAAATTATTTAGTAACATATTTGAATAGTAATTTAAAGATACTCACGGAATTATAATGAAATGACAATCTCAATTACTTTTGAATTAGGAGATAGATGTATAAAAATATAAATATGTGAGTTTTAAAGTATAGGGAAGTGTCAGTTCCCAATAAGAAATAAAAAGGTTCAGACTAGTTAGGAAGTTTACAAGAAATCCCCAAGTCTGTCACACCAGGAGGAAGGCCCACAGACACAGGACAGACAGGCGAAAGTTTAGTTAGTATAACTACTTGAAATAGGCGTCGCTGATCCAGCAGTTAAAAACTGTATCATCACTATTAGATCGTTCCTAATTATTTTGCTAAATTGAGGTTTGCAAAAGGTCAAGAAGCAATTCCATTACTGAGGCTCTTTCCTTAACTTTTAGGAATGTGCACCAAAAATAATAAAAATAATATTTTAAACTCGGAGGTATTTGCACAATTCCATAATTATAGTAAAGAGTATCAGAGTTTAAGTCAATGATAGTAAAGAGTATTGGAGTTTAAGTCAACTGCCACATACTAGTCATGTGACTTAAACTTTAGAACAGGCTTCTTCACAACTAAAATAGTCCAATAAAAATGTGCAAACCCAAATTAATGCCACATACAAATATAAAACAGAATTAAGTATAACTTTGACAAGCAAAAAAATAAATAAATAATATAGCATGTTTTGGCGCAAAGAACTGAAGTCCAGACTGGGAATGACTTCCAGCTTTGCCACTAATTAGCCACATAACAAGCAAATCACATACTTTAATCTCATTTTAAAAATAAAGATGCCTCAAGGAGATTATTTTGACAATCCCTAGCAGATCAAAGTTCTAAAAAGCTAAAAATAACTGATTTAAGTTACTCTCTAAATCAAATATGACTAATGCTAACAACAACAAACCAAAACCAAGAATTTCCTTTTAACATGATTGGTTTAACAAGCCTTTGAAGAAAAATATTTAAAACTTGTCTTCAAGTCTACTAATTGTACGGCAATCATTTAAAATAGTAAAACTATTTAAATCTAAAAAAAATGTAGTCTGTGGAGGTGGGGAGAAAAGGGATCATTAAATGCAATGCAAGAACACCAAGCAGAATTAAAATAAAGAAATAATGTAAACAGGATAAGATAGCAAAAGCTTTTTCTAAGGAAAACTGTTTCAAAGCATGCAGTGTGAAATTTTGCAATCTATCCCAAACAATATACTGTATAGGCATCGTCATTAAATACACACATTTTCTGTTTCCAAGTACTACAGATAACTCATAATTCCTATAAAAAATTACACAATTTAATCAAGATGGTAGTACGTGGAGATTATTTCCTTTTAGTTTATTGTTTAAATACATGTCTTGCCAATCACAAAATATCTAGTGTAGCCAAAGACATAAGAAATCCCTGTATGAATCAAAAAGTGCCATTCTTGCAGCTTTCTGTCACAAGGATGCTGAGAAATGTACTGTAACAGTTTAGGAAACACAAGATTGTCTCAATTTTAAGTTTCAATCATTAATCCTCTTCAGAACTGGAATCATCCTCTTGGTCAGAAAGTTCGGGAACAGGGAAGCGGAGAATGGCAGCTACCCCAGTCAACTGGCTGAGCTGTTCCCCAGAAACGTGAAGACTAGAGAATATCCTAACGGTGCCTGCATTCTCTTTCACACTGTCCACCAGCCTCACATACCGGCTCCGTGTGGCTACATCCTGATGCCTGAAGAGCTCATCGCTGATGAGCAATGTGTCAATTGCCATGGCTTCATTGGCCTTCTCCACCTGCTTGAGTCCATAGAAAGCTCGATCCGGTTCATGTTGTAACATTTTATAGAAGTCATCCAAGGCTTTGACTTCCCCAGCAGCTTTAGTGTCTGAAAGGCGGCTAGCCACAGTAGGGTCACAAAGGGCCTCTTTCAGGGAGTACTTGTGTCCGGAGGAGGCATGTACCTAGAATCACAATTACAAAAGTTAGGCAAAATAATCTCCCAGAACACCCATTAATCAGCCCACAAAGGCTTAAAGCCAAAAGCGCTAGTAAGGCTTCATATGTTTCAGCAAAGTTTACTCCATAAATTTGCTAGACATTTAACATTCTCTTTTTATTTCATTATCTCATGAAAATCCCAGCTAAGTAAAGACTTTCTCTTCTTATTTTTCCCAGTTCTAAAACTTTAGGAGTAGTTTATACCAATCCCTCTGCCCATTCTTAACTATCCCTGGGTAAGATTGTTTTACCTGAAGAAATTTGGACCGGTTTTCCAGGAGCAGTTTGTTGTCGGTCTTCACTGCTTGTTGAAACATGTAGTCGCAGAACTGCTCCCTCACAAATCCTGGGCTGGCCACCAGGATGCACTTTACAACATCAAAGTGTATGTGGCGCTGGATAGCCTGGACCACCTGTTCATAGAACCGCTCCAAGGCCCGGTCATGCTGAGAGCAATTGCCTTTCCTTTTCCTAGGGATGTTCACCTCCACCTTGGCCCGAGTGAGGGTCATGCTGGGAGTGACTAAGCAGATATGGGCGAGGCCTTCCTGCATGACCACAGCCGCCACATCAGCGCTCCAGGCTGGGTCACAGGCCTGCTCGATGCGCTCCAGTACCACACTATCCCACTGCTTCTTGGCCAGGGTGAACTGGCGGTTGGGCTCCAGCTCGATGGTGTGGTAAGCCCCCATCTTGACATACTCATTCTCTTGGATGTTGGTCCCCTTAACCCGCAGCTGGCAGGCTTGAGAGTCGAAGTCGATGGCCTCCACGCAGAGAGTGAGGGTAGTGCGGACCCGGTTGCTGCCCACGCTGCCCGTGGAGGACTCTGTCTGTACCTTGCGGATGGTGGAGGCGCGCAGGCTGTCGCCCACCTGCACGAGGTTGTAAGTGTGCCACATGTCCTCAGGCTCCTCGGGGACCAGGGTCACCTGGCCCGCATTGTCCTTCTCAATGTTCTTCCTCACGAGCTTCATGGCCAAGAAAGGGGCTCACTGACAGAACCAGAGGAACCAAGGAGGTCCTCACCTCCGCCCCGGGAGAGGGGATGGGAATGCAGGCCAGGAAGGGGGCGGGACCCGGTTTCTAAGGGCACTTGCCTGGCGGGAAGGAAACACGCTTGCTTCGACTCATGCAGCCTAGGGCAGCACTTCCTCTATCCTTTGCTCTCTCAGTCTCCCGGCGCGCTGCGTCTAACAGGCTCGGGGAACACTGCAGCGAAAATCTGCCCCTCCACAGTTCCCGCTGGCAGCACGCAACAGCGGGCTGACGAAATGAAGGCGCATGCGCAGCCCGCGTCCCGCGACCCGACGCACGTCTCCCGTCCCCAAAGGAGAGGCGGGGCCGCAGTTCGCGCGTGCGCAGGAGCACTAAGCTGTGAGGCGCTCCGGACGACTGAACTCCCTCAAGAAGGTGCACAGAGTGGTGGCGAGTCCTTTATTTTAATGCCAAACTTCAACTTCCTAAGTTTTCTCTTCCATCCCTGTCTGTGAAGAATCCGGGGAGTGTGTGAGTGCAAATACTAGTTTTACCTGCCTGCGGCTGCCACTGCAACGCTTCCCTCTGGGTAAATCCAATTTCAAAGCTTAGCAGTAAAAGTAGCTCTCAGAAGTGCAGATTTGGCCCCAACGGCCCAAACTATGCTCGTTTTTGCTCTTGCCTTATCCGCACTCGGACGCTACAAGCCTGTTGGAGCTGGTATTTAGAAGCGGTTTCTGAGAACTACTGGTCACGTTCTGTCTGGGCTCCCAGCAACGTGTCCAGCTGTTTTCTGCGCCTAGTTACCGTGTCTGCACGATCTGATTAACCCAGATGTTAAAGCGCTGGTCCCAAGAGAGAAGAAACTATGTGTGGAATTTACCCCTGGGTGGACCTCTCAGTTGCTTGACCTGATGTCCTGGGAATCCTAGGCTCCAAAGTTGGCAGCCTCAGCTTTCCGCAGCCCAGTAGCCTGTGAAATGTTTAGGTTGGGGGTTGGGTCGCAAGAGCTTAGGGCCAGATCGTCACTGCCAAAGCTAAGCTAAAAGCCGAGGCTATGGGAAGTGGGGAAAAACTATTAACTAGGACTGACCCTGATTGAATAGCTACATAATTTAAAGAAAATCCTTAAGTTACTTAGCATTCTTTATTAGGAAGTGGAAATGGAGAAGTGGGATTGCCTCTTTAAGAGACCGATGAATAGAAAAAACAAAAGAATCTAAAAGCTTCTTGAGAGCTTAGATGGAGTGGAGGGCAGAGAAGTCCTGCACACATAGCTTCTCACTGTCTTTTCTGTCTTTCTCTGTGTGGATTGGAAAGGGGAACTAACCAGCCTGAACAGATGAAACAGGGATGAAAGGAAGGAATCTGAGTTTGGCATAGGCGTGTGGAAGGAAAATAAATCTCGGATCCCCAAACTCATTAAGCCAAAGGGAAAAGTTAAGCTGGGAACTGGGTCACGCAAAACTGCCTTGCCTCTTGGTTTTTAAATGAGATGGCTACCAGATGAAAAGCTACACACCTCGCTCATATTTTGCCCACAAGGAAATTCTCAGTGAACGCCAAGATCTTTACCCTAAAGTGTTTCTATTAAAATTTACCATGGCAATGTAAATAGATAGCTTCTGTTTTCAGGTACAGTCACCCCTCTGCCCTCCTGACACAAATGCATATCTGATTGTTCCCCTGCCCCATTTGTCTATGTTATCTTACGTAAAAATGCAGATTCAGATTGACTAAGCCAGACAGAGGCATGAATGACTATTTTCCCCCTGCTACCCTCTCACATGAAAACTGTATTTCTCAGTATCCCACCCTTTCCCCTTTAAATTTGGAGCCCTCAAAATCATCTTCCCAGAAAGGCATAGACCTGTCTTCCCCGCGCACGTCCTTAATTTTGGCAAATAAACGTCCTAAAATGATTGAGACTTGTCTCAACATTTTTCTCAACTGACAGGCTTCACAATTTAAACTTAAGTGTCAATTATCTTCCTAAGAGATTATCAGGGGACGGAAAGGTCCCCTCCAAGGGGAAAGTCCAAATAAGAACCACTACTTATTAATATTTGTGGCCTCTTTTCTCTTTGTTTCTCGCTCTCTGTGTCTCCCCTTACTTCCTCCTTCTTCCCACCTTCCTATCATACTGAGTACCCTCAAGAAGTTCCTAATTCACATTGCCTTCTTCCAGTTCCAAGAGAACCCAGCAACTTTTCACTAAGCAAAGAACTAATCACACTCAAGTGTGAAGGTGATTTGCCTATCCAAAGGACACTGTATTTTAAAAAAAGTATCTTGTTAACTTAAAATTCCTAATTGGTAGGGTGAAAGTGTGCTTGTGTGTGTATTTGTGAGAGAGAGAGAGAGAGAGAATGAGGAGATAATTTTGAACTGGGGCTTTGAAGTGCTCCTTGATCATCTTTCTAAGTACAATTTATCTTTCCCATAGTCTGCCAAAGATTAAAAGCCACAGAATCACAGTGGTAAGCACACAGTGGGATCTTAACAAAAGGTTTTTATTGAAGAGCTATCACGTATTGAATGTTTATCAAGTTCTTTCCTATGCTCTAATTCTCCCCTGTAAGGTAAATATTTGTTATCCTAATTTTATAGAAGAAAATCAACTATGGGGAAGTTAAGAAATGTTTTCAAGATCACATGACTAGCATTGAAATTCAGGCCTGCTTAACTCCATACCCTCTCTTTCTACTACCACCATCCTATATTATGAATGTTTGTAATCATCTCCTTCACTGCAAATTATGTGCTGTTATCCATTGTCACTTCCCCTCAACTGTCACCTTTACCAGCTAAACAAAAACTCACAGCTTGGGAACCAACCTAGAGGATTTGAAAGGCACTAGTCCCTTTCCTGCTCTTTTATCACCTCTTAAAATTATTATACTTTTCTCTTCTATATAGTTTTTTTTTTTCCTTCTGTCCAGCCTAGGTCATCATTATACTCTTAGAGAAAGATCTAATGTTCTACTTTAGAAAAAATACATATATTTATCTGTACATTAGAAACCTGTGAAAAACCCTTATTGACTCTTAAATCCATGGTTAAAAAAAATTTTTTTTAAGTTATGAGGCAAACCACTTTGGGCCATTTAAAAAAATATCAGTGTGCCTCCATAATTCAGTATACTATAAAATCTTTCATAGAATTACTGTTGTATGTGAAACAACTGCAATAGTTGGGAACTTTTTTTTTTCCTTAGTAATTTAAGCCTGTAGTTGACTATTAGACATTTTCACCCAGATTTTGTTTATGGCTTAGTATTTCTAGACCAATCATTATATTTTTATTTTGATTCATTTTGGATTCCCATTCCCTATGAATTAACGTCTACAATCCCTCTCTACAATCCCAATTTGCACTGGCCTTACAAATTTACTTCCCACTTTTCCCCTCAGGGCACCCTATATTCCACCTTGAAAGTAACCTTTGTTCCCTACATATGCTAGGAACTTTCTCGTTTGCTACCTTAACTCATACTAACTTCTCTGTTTAAAATGTCACTTCCTTTCATCCCTGCTTCCATTAGTGCTGCCTATCTTTAAAGTCCAGCTTAAATGTTATCTCAAACTTGAAACCATGTAAACTTGAATCCCTGTTAATTTAAACATGTATCTTTTTTGTTGAACTCTGGAAGGATTTATCTTTATACTCCTTTGTCCTTTTAAAGGTCCTTTGCACATAGTAGGCACTCATATATTAATGATAAGCTAGGTGAGTCAAATGTAAAGTATGGCAGCTATTTTAACATTATTACAGATATTTCAAGACATTTCTTAAGGCACTTACTTATATTGTTATTGACTGTATTTCACTTAATAATGGTAGTTTAGAAACTGCTGTAGTTATATATTTATTTTCATTTTTTTCCAAATGAGCAAAGTATTGAGAAAAATACCAGGGCTTTTAGCTCTTTTGCTTTAAATACTAATTTTATACTTATGTATTGGCTGTTTAAAATAGAAAACTTTATATCAGTAACTTTATATCAGTATAAATCTTTATATCAGTAACTTTAATTATATCTATTTTCCCTACAATGTCTTATTTATATTAATCTCTCCAGAAGGGGAAAAAAGTATTGTTACCTCCAAAAGTTTTTAATTTGTTGCTCTTGAGACACTTCCAGTGTCTCAAGAAGAGAACTGGGCTAGAAGTCAAGCATCCTGGATTGTAGCTCTTACTCTTCAATTGTTTTTACTGTAACTTTTGGCAGTACTCAGTCTCTCTGGAACCCAATTTATTTCACTGAAGAATTGAGAGAATTGAATTCAATAATTAAATTTCTAACTAAAAATTATGCTGCAGTAATATTTTTTAAATGTTTAAACAACACCTATAATCTCATCCTAACATATTTGTTTTCAATTTTGCATGCTATCTTTCAAATCTGATTTTTCTAAGACCCATTTCAGAGGTGAAAGACTGATTCAAAGTTTCTTGTTTGTGGACCAAGAATTGGCAGACCTCAAATATGGTCTTTCCTGGATGGATTCTACCAACTTGAAATAAGTCCCAGACCGCAATAAAGCTAATTATTTTTCATTCTAAATGATAAATAAGATTATTTGTCCTGCTCTCTCATTTGACCATCCTTATGAGGTCCTAGTGATATTATGATACTTGATATTAATAAATTATAGAGCTCTAAAAATGCCTGGCTTGAAGCTAGAAAACTGGATCAGACAAAACAAGGGACAAGAGCTCATTTTAACATGATCATAATTATTCAGCCTTGGAAAAATAACTGGTTTGGTAGAGTTGACTGATGGATAATCTTTGGGGTACATTTATTTATGTTATTTATGTTATTCAGCTCTACTGAATGAAATGGTTCATGGACCTCATTGGTGAGTTGAATTACTATCTTTCCTATTATAATAATATAAAAGAAATGGTTTGTATGACATGAAATGGAATTATGGGCCCCTGAAAGATGGAAATCTTGTTTTAATACCCTCTGCTTAGCATGTGACCCCTAAACAGTCGGGGCTGTATAAATTTTCTTGTTTTCATCTTGTATTTTATTTTGGAAGGCTTACTTTCCTGCAACACAAACCTAATCTTTTTGTTATTCCTTATAAAGCACCTTGGGAGCCTCTCCCACCATTGCGTCTTTCCATGTCTACTACCTCTTCCACCAGTAAAGGCAGAGACTTACTACCTTTTATTTGTCTTTGTGCTCCTGGAACACAGCATAACAAGTGGCACATACTCATATTTTTAGGATGCAAAAATTAATGGTTATTAATTTTTCTTTAATTCAGAGTTTTTAACTTGTCTGTAACTGACATTCTAAAATTAGGAAATCACATTCTGTTTTATAATGTTACTAAAAACTTAAAAAGAAGGTTACTCTTAAGGTAAGTTTGTATAAGCCTATTTCAATATTTGAGATAGCCGTGCTTAGGTAAGAAAATGGTAATTTAAAATACATCTTCCCCAGGAAAAGTTCTTAAAATATTTTAGAATAACACATAATGGCAATTAGTTTTATTATACATGGTTTGGAAAGTGAACTTTACAAAATAAGAAGCCAGAGCTCCAATTATGAATATCTAGTGATAAACGCAATTGTTTATTTAGACAGAATGTGCAAACCTCAGATTGTGCAAAGGTTCCCATGTGACCTCCACCAGCAAAGCTAAGTGGATGACTGGGAGGATTACTTAGCTAATATAGACAAAAGGGTAAAAGGGAAAGTGGTTTTTTTGTTTGTTTGTTTTATTTGTTTTTTTTTTTAAGGAACTTGTACTCACTCACTATCTAAATTTCTCATGATGGAAAATGCTTACTTGCAGTTGTCACAAAATAATACAAAACCTCCTACCAAATAAACAAAATCCTATGAACAGAAGTGTGTGTGTGTGTGTGTGTGTGTGTGTATTTCTATTTGCATGTATTCTTATACGGCATAAGATCATTTCACCAAAAATATTATAAGTAAAATGTGTTACACAGATATTTTTAAGGATTGGCCAGTACCCATGTATTTCTAGACTTTAGTATTTGGTAAAATAAAAGTCTAATTAATAAAATAATTTTGAAAGTACATTTAATTTGTAGTAAGGATATATGATTTGTAACAAAATATATAAACCATCTTAACTATTGATGTTTTAAAGTGACTTAGGTGCTATATTTAAATTTAAGAATTTGCATTTATTTTAGGAGATCTCATATAATTCATACAAAAAGAGTATGTGTATCCACTCCTTTGCATATTTGAATTACAATGATTTCTCATTTCAGATCTCTTACTTATCTTGTTAATAGGGATCTCCTGTTTGGATAAAATTGATTTTTTTTAACACATAAAGTGAATTCCTAACACCAGCCAGCATATGCATTTTAATTTCCTTTTAAAACTTAGTTGACTTTTTTATCTTCCTTTTAAATCATAGGAAAGTTTTGATTAAAATTAGTCTTCTTCCTATATACACAACCCTGGAGCTTACCACCAACATGACAAAAAGTTAAGAGTTTGCCAAAGCTAGAGTCATTAATCCTGTGCAACTGGAACATTATGTGATTACTTTATTGTCACCTTTCTCCTGAAGCTCTCTTCTAAAGATAGAGCATTTGGAGGGAGCTCTGTTTTTGGGATCTGGTAAGGCTGTTGGTGCCAGAGGAGCAATTATCCCCTAAATCAGATATAAACTTGGCACTTGAAGAGAACTGAGAGGAACAATGTTATATCTCTGTATCTAGATGGGGTTCACATACTAGCCTCTTCGAAATCTTATGACACAATTTTTAAGTGTCCAAAGAAATACAAAAGTACCATGGTAAAAAGTACCATACACTGTATATTATTGATTGTAATTTTCAGATGCACATTTTCCCAATTTTGACATCTCTGAAACTAGGAACTATCTAACAATCTAGCAATTATAATTGGATTGGGAGTGGCTTGTCTTTTTTAGTGGTACATAAAATAATGGTGCATCTTTCAACTGATGGTGTCTTCCATTCCATTATTTATAAATTTGAATAGACAGAAATATTTCAGGCGGAGGTATAATAAAATAAGGCAGAGGTATATAATAAAGGGACAATCTGATCCCTTAAGTATTTTCTGAGTTTGTCAATAGTCAATTCTTTTGCGATTCATTCAATTAAAAAGTGCCCATTATTTCTAGGTGTTATGGTTAAAGATCCTACCCTCACAGAGCATACAGCAAGCTGGAAAGACAGGCAATTAGATAGTTAATTATAATACCATGGTGCATTATATAATAGAAGCAAAAGTGCTGGGATACACATGTCCTAAGGTAGGGTCCAGTCTACTTCAGGGTATCTCTTGGAAATGACGTTTATTCAGGGATTGAGATCAGTAGCAGTGGGAGTAACTACTTATGCAAAGTCCCCAGGGAGACTTTAGAGTAGCTGGCATAATAAAGGAGCTGAAAGAAGCTCAATAATCTTGAAGATAGAAATATATGCAGTCATTTGCATCTCTTGATACTCTACTGTACTTGCTTTGAGGGCGAATACAATTCTCCAGTCACAGACTGCTCTGAATAGGCAATCTATTCTGACTTTAGCACTGTGGCAACAGTTTCAAAATATCTTTCATCTCAGTTTCTTAACATGAATTTGAGTACACTATTTTGTATTTCACACAACAGAAGAGAAGTGTAGGTAAAGAATAGCATTTTAGTCCCCAACTTTTCTAAATATATTTTAAACATGAGCTACTTTATTCTACTAAAATATGTTAAGACATGTGGAAATTCAGCAAGTTCTAAATCTAGTGGGAAGTTTATTGGGTTGGAAGTGGAGGAACATGTTAGAGGAGCATCTATCTACTGAAGTCAGAACATCAGTGATAAGCTGTGGCCCAAGAGCTCATGCTTCAAAATAGCCGGGTAAGTGTTATGACAGGAGGGAAGAGAAATAGTTAAACTAGTATAGCATATATATGTGTCTCATGGTTACTCTCATTGCCTGTTTACTAAACAAACAAAAATCCCGTGAATTCATTGCTGCCTTTACAAACATCACAATGAGTAAGACAATTTTCACCATCTTCAGCAATTCCTGACAATACATTGTCTGCCATTGGGAGTCATTCTTTGTTTTGAATAAGTGGCTGACTTCCTCCCCATATTCAGCCATCTCCCATCTCCTCACTGGATTTCATTTTGAATAGGAAATCTTGCCTGTGAAAAGAAGACCCTTGCTTCTAGGCCAACCAAAATGTTTCTAGGGAAGAGAGACATATAGTTTAATTAGGGCTAATTCTATATTTATATTCTTAATAACGAGAAATAGTAGTCTTACTTGAGTTACACTTAATGCTGTACACCTAAAAATCATGGAAATAAAAGATTGACTTGTATCACTAATTAGGTCTTTATCCAAGTCTTTTAGACAACTATGTTTGGATTTCACATTTAGAGGAGTGAGCAAGAGAGAATGAACTCATCTTTAGGCAGCCGATATAGCATATTATTTTAGAGCATTTAATTTGAAGTCAGAGATATGAATTGAGTAGATTTGTCATTAGTTCTTCAACTTTGGACAAATGAAATTAACTTCTTAATACTATATTTTGATTTCCTCGTCTCTAAAATATTGATAATAGTTATAAAGTTTTAATTTTTTCTTTTCTTTTTTTCAAGGCTAATCAACTGAAGCTGAGGGAGTGAAAAAAGAACAAAGAAATCTGTGACTGCTTGTGATCAATTAGTAAACTTAATTTTTTAGATTAAAATGAAATAATACATGCAAAGCCCTTGGCACAGTGCCTTGCACATAATACATTTCGGGGTTAAGTTGTGCTAGCTATTCTGTTATTGATTGTCTTGCCCTTTGTTCTCTGGAAGGTTGGATCTTGCCATTTGGGGATGGCCAATGGGAAGGCTGAGCAAGACATCAGAGGGTGGGAGGAAAGGAGGTATATTTATTTTCCTTACTCCTTCTCTGCTGGGCTTCAATTTTGTCACTAGCTGCATTCCTTTTTATGACCACAACTCCAGTCTAATGGCCACCCTCCCATAACTAGAGTTCATAATCAAACTAACACTGCCACCTCCTCAGGCCTAGGAATGGTCATGGTTTTTCTTCTCACCTTGCTTCAGGTTCTTTTTTCCCCACTGTTGCTTGCGCTAGATGCTCCACCCTCTTTTCTTGTTCCTTTAAGGCCTCTCTAAACTGTCACTTTATGAAACTGTCTTCAGTTAAATCCTTTATATGTGACATCAGTTTATGCTGAGACTTTGACATACATAAAATAACAATCCTTTGGACATAAGGACATCTTTTTGATGAATCATTTTAGTAAACGTTGTAAGGAGCTAATATAAGACAGTCTAAATCAAATAGGAAGTTTATTGGGATGCTGGTGGCTTGTTGTTCTGATGTAAACCCAGTTTTGAAGGCTGTAGAGAGTTTATTTAGATGTCAGAGGGTGGTAGGATGGAAAGGTGGAATTCTTTTCTCAATGTATAAAACAAGATAATATCTTCAGTGGCAAAATGAACATGAGGATTATGGAGAAAGTAAAGAAAAGTGATTGGCTATAATGGACAGTTTATGCTTATGGGTTGTGGTAGGCAGAATAATGGTCTCCCAAATATATCCATGACCTAATGCCTGGAACCTGTGAATATGTTATCTTAGATGGTAAAAGGGACTTGGAAGATGTAATTAAATTAAAGATCTTGAGATGAGGAGATTATTCTGGTAGGCACATTGTAATTACAAGGATCCTTAGGAAGGTAGTAGGGTCAGAGTCTGAGAAGGAGATGTGATGATAAAGCAGAGTCATGGGGGAAGATCTGAAGATTCTACCCTGCTCGGTTGAAGAAGGAGAAAGGGGCCACAGGCCAAGAATGCAGGTGGTGGCCAGAGGCTGGTGAAAACAGGGAAACTGATTTTCCCCTAGAACCTCCAGAAGAAATGCAGCCCTGGTGACATCTTGATTCTAGCCCAGTGATACTTCTGACCTACAGAACTGTACAATAGTAAATTTATGTTGTTTTAAGCTGGTGATCTATGGCAAGTTGTTACAACAGCAATAAGAAACTGACATAGGAGTAGTAGGAGATAGAGAGAGGGTGTTGGATTAGGGCAGTCAGTTGAGAATTTTGGATTTTATCTTAAAGGCAACAAAGAACCACCAAAGATTTTTGACTAAAAACAGATATAGTAAAAATGATGTATTAGGAGGGTAGACTGGAAGTTGGGTTCAAATTGAAGACAGAAAGATAAGCTCTACAGTAGTGTGCATGGATATGTATGGTGATGAGTCCCCAGGTTACAAACGGACTCTGAATTGATGAGAAGTTTCCAAATCTGAAAGAGATTGCTAAAGAAGAGCCTACAGAATATAATGACTGATGGGAAAGCAGTCCAATTTCGGATCCCTCATGTGTTGCGAAATGGGCATAAATATAGTGCACACAAGGGTTCTAAATATTTTAAGTCTCTTCCTGGATTCACCAATGTATATTTCACCAACATATATATGAAATTGTAACTTGTTAAACTTCTCTGTTACTTCAAGTTTCACTCTTGTCTTTTTAGAGGATACGCAAACCTCATTTCATCATTTCTACTCTAGAGACTGCTTATTTGGTAGAATGAAAAAGTACAACTTGGATAGTAAACTACTGTATTCAGATTTTGCACAAAAACAACAAAATACAATCTAAAAAAATTTGAGTTGGAGAAGAATCATAGGTCAAATATGTGTAAAAAGTAGTGGCAGTAGCTGGTAAGTTAAACCACTCACTGGCTATAATGCTGTTCAGCAGTTACCACTGTTTGGATTATTGGACATTTTCTGAGTAGTGGGAAATGTTTGGATGAAAAGCCAGTAGCTAATTATTAACTCTCTTTACATCACCTCCCTTCTGATAAAAGCTCTGCTTGCTGATAATCAACTTCTAAATCATCTTCATAAAACTTAACAATGCTTGGCCATCTAAGGCAGGTCTAAACTAGCTGGCTCTACCCTGTTTTTAGTGGTAAAAATGCTAAATTAACTAGTACTAATAACCATGCCAGCAGTAAAAACACTGAACAATTGAATATCAATGATATGTTAAAGCCAGCTGTTAATTAACCCATTAATAAGGTGATTTTCTTTCACACAGAGATTCTATCGATACAGTTTCCCCCCACCTTCTTCCATTTTTCACCATTTCAACTTTCCCCCACCCCAATCAGTAACTGGTAAAAAAGATCTGACCATGAGTTCATTATTGGGAAAATCTTAGAAAATGCTATATTTCAAGCTTTTTCTAAATTGGATACAACTTTGCATTTCCACTATGTTTTTAAGTCCCCTCCTTAAAAATACACATTTATGTACAAATAACAATACTATATTTTGCATCTTAAAAGTAGACTGCACTGTGATATTTACAGAGAAAATGTTCACCATTCCTTTCTACGTTTCAAAATATCCCTCCTCTTGGGTGCTGACATAGAAACATCATTTTGGAGCAAGTGGCAGTTTCGTCTTGCATCCCTGCCTTTTCTTGTTCTGCATGGGAAAAAAGCCTAAATAGTAGACAGCAAGAAAATTCAATAATGTCCACTCTGGAACAACCCGAGGGTAGGAATTTTGCATCTGTATCAGGCGCCCTATAAGCATCACCCTCCCATCCCATGCCATAAAAAAGGGTGGAGGGGAGGAAATATTCAGCAAAGTCCTAATATACAATGTGTATTGTAAAAACAACTTTAATTTTAAAAGTGAATTCTACCTTGTAAGGTTTTCAGTGCTGCCTCACTCCTACTCCTAGGGTGAAGGACTTTGGAGAGACACTAAAACTAATTCATATCAAAACCAGAACGCGAAACTCCTGCCTGCCCCGTACCCTGGCCTGAGTACCTGGAATGCCCGAAAGTGGATGGGCGCTCTCTCTTCCTATCTGGCCCATGGCTCTGAGGACCTCCCTCCCCGCTCCAAGCCCCAAGCCCGCGAGCAGGAGATGGTCAGAGAAAAGCGAGTCGCTCACCAGTGAGGAGCCAGCAGCAGGCGACAGCGACCCCTGGGCGGGCGCGGGGCCGAGGGGCCATGGCCGGAGCAGCCTCAGCGCCAGGGGGCCGCGCTGGTTCGCAGGGCAGGACCGGGCGCGGGAGCTGCGCTCTCTGGCTGGGCCACTTATCCCGCTGCTGCGGTTCCCAGTCCTCTGCCCCAGTGGCAGCGGCGCCCAGGAGCGGGAGAGGAGTGATTTCCTGTGTTTTCGTCGAATGCCTCTAAATGCGCTCCACGCTTTTCACATCCCAGACGGATTGCCACATCGCCCGCCCCTTCGCGCTCTTGGTCTCTGAAATTTCACTGGCAGCTTCCCAGGCTCTGTCCGAGACATGGACAAATAAAGCCAGCTTCGCGGGTCCGTGTTTAGGCTAAAGTCCACGGGCTGTAGAAGCAAACCTTAAAGGGACATCTGCCTTTCATTGAGAGGGTGATCTCGTTCTCCGGGCCAAATCCCCTAAGGTGGTAGGAAGGCGGGTAAGGGCTGGACCTTCGGGAGGGTGTTGCCAGCCCAGTGGCTCCGCCTTCACACCCCTTACTTCTCCCGGCCCGGGCAGGGAGGGCGCTTTGACAGTGCCTGGGCGCCCTTAACGGGAGGCAGCTTTCCCGGGTCCATTGCGCAGAGGGATTAGGCCGTCTGTGAAAATGCGAGGATCTGGAATCCCCCCTTCCATCCCCTGCGGACACTTGAAATTCACCGTGAAGTCGTTTTGCACGGAAGGGGGCGTCCCCACCACCCCGACAGGCTCCACTGAGGGCTTTGCTTTCGCTTATGGGGGGTGGGGGGGTTGCTTCGTTTATGGTAATTCGTGGTTAAAGGGTGGTTGCAGATAAGCTTTTCTTTGAGATAACTAGGATAAGGGGAGAAAAGGAGAAGCAAGACGGAGGAAAAACAGTAAGAGGGAGAGCGAGAAGGGAAGAGAGGAAGAAAAGCAGCCTCCTTGGAAATGGAATGTGTGTGGGCTATTTTGTTTAAGTGAATTAGGATGTTTGTACGCTGGTAATTGAATCTAATAAAGAACTCGGGGCACTACTTTATTTTTTTCTTGCTTGAAACTTTCACGAGTAAAAATGCATTAAGAGTCCAGAAGTGCTTAGGAAATTGCAATGCTTCCCTTTCCTGGTGAGTTGAACAACCTCTCTGAGTCAAAAGCCATATTCACCCTAGCTTCAACCAATGCTGGCTATTTTCAAAATAGCTGTGTCTTAGCGGTTTTGAGAATTTCAAAGACAGAAAGAATAAGTGGATTTGTGTTTAGAGGAATCTGAGGGAAACAGTTCAATTCAATTCTTCAACTCAACAACTAATTGAGCATCTCTAGCAGAACTAGGGCTAGGCAGGACAAGAGTGCCACCCAAAGGAGGGTTCTTTGAGCAGAACACAACACAGGTAGCACAGAACAGGTAACACGAGGGACAGGAAGGAAGAAGCCCACAGGGTTCACTGGATACACTGCCAGATAGAGGATCACAGCAACTAAAAGCTGGAGAAGACAAAAGTTGAAGAAGTTTAAGGAGCGTCAAAAATGGGGTGGGCAGACCCAAGGAGGTTGAAGGCCATCAGATCTCAGTATGTTGACCCATTAATCAAGAAATTCCTTTTCTATTATGTATCTGAACTGATTCACTATTTAGTAAATACATTAAAAATCGTGTTCTCCCGTTTTTGGTTTTTATAATGTCATTTCTCAGTTCTGTCTTCAAATTTACACAAATGAGTCTCTAGAAAAATTGTATTATGTTGGGTCACAGTTCAATCCCATTGGACTTTACTTAAGTTCCTTTGTTTGTGTTCAATGCTCTCATACCCTGCCAAGGAATTCATTTCCTGTGTATATCTCGTTTCCCTGTTGGTAGTATCAGTTATGTCTTATGCCTCTCAGTATGACTCTCTGTGCTTTGAACAGTAACCAATAGATATTGATTAATTCGTAGACATTTAAAAATCATAGTAAGTACTTTCCCAATGATATTTCTCCAAATTGCTTAGTTTTCAAAAACATATAACAGTGTGTCTATATATACACAAACATATGTGTATGTATGTATGTGTACATATATATGTACAGCATATACATACATATGCAAATACATATATGGCATTTTAGCAAATTGCAATATATTTCATTAGAAAAAACAAAAAGAAATTGTAAAATATTGAAATAAAGTAGGGTTAACATATAATATGTTCAAGGTTACAATTACTGGGAAATTTACCTTTCTTCTGGGGGCTAATATATAATTTCAATTTTAATATTTTTATTTCCTCTAGGACTTACAAATTATTGGTGATAACCATCACTAACAGTGATATTGTTACAATTAATTTTCACAAGTTACAAATTTTATGTTTACATGTTTACATATTTATGAATCTTTTATATGTCTAGTCAATACAAATGTAGAGACTGAGAGATAACTATTGTTAGAGAATTAATTTTAGAATCAGTGCTTATTTTCTGAACTTCAATAAACCCAAATACAAATAAATGTCAAGCCGGTTATTTTCTTAACCAATTTTATTCTGACTGACAGAAAGACATGTCATTGAGTAAAGATTTAGAGAAGACAGAAACTTGCCCAGAGTCACAAACTAGTTATTGATATGAGACACTTGATGACAAATGTTTCAGCTCTAGACTTTATACTACATACTTTTCTATTTTAAATGAGACTTGATTTAATCAGATCTCTTTAAGGGTTTGGAAGCATGAGTAGGAGCATGAACCTTATTGTGAACTGCACACGCTTCTTATGAGAATCTAATGCCTGATGATCTGTCACTGTCTCCCATCATCCCCAGATGAAAACGTCTAGTTGCAGGAAAACAGGCTCAGGGCTCCCACTGATTCTACATTATGGTGAGTTTTATAATTACTTCATTATATATTATAACATAATTATAATGGGAATAAAGTGCACAATGAATGTAATGTGTTTGAATCATCTTGAAACCGTTCCCCCTACCCCTGGTCTGTGGAAAAAATGCCTTCCATGAAACCAGTCTCTCTGCCAAAACGGTTGGGGATGGCTGCACTGAAAGATTAGAGACTGAACTGATTAAGAATTTGGAAAGTGGATGTCTATGAAATGAGGCAAGAGTAATTGAGATTATTAACCAATAATCTCAAAAAGAAAAACATATACTTAAAACCAAAGTATTCTTCTTGGAGTTAATCTAATATACTGAGTAAAGTAACTAGAGTAAGTAAGGTTCTGGAGTTACGCTGCTTGGACTCAAGTCCTGGAACCACAATATAGTAGCTGTGTGATTTGGGAAATGTCATCAAGTTTATCTAAGCCTCAGTTTTCTCAAATGTAAAGTGGGAATGAAAATACTGTACTACTTCTGGTCTGAGAATTGCTGTGGGGATTAAATGAACCGAGCCTCTGAGCATTTAGCACAATGCCTGGATTAAAGTAAGTGCTCGGTTAGTATGAATCATTCTTCTCTGTAAATAGAAGAATTGGTATTAAACAGACCATGGAAACAGGGCAGGCTCTGCGTGTGGTAGACCCTGTAGGAAGTGGTGAAATTTGATGGCCATCAGAAGAGGAACTTTAATGTCTGCCTAAAAATATCTCCATCAACTCCTATTATTATTTCTGGAATCCTCGCTTTAAAAATATTTACCTTGGATTAGGGAATTATCTTGAAGATAGTTCTATAAAATGGGTATGCATGAAGACATCAGAACCCATTATAACGTTCACATGAATTTGCTTTTCAAATTGGCTGGCCGTCAGAGGTTTTTTTTTTTGTTTTTGTTTTTTGTTTTTTTAATTTTTTTACAAGAGAAGAACATTCCGCTAAGAGGTTGGAGGAATAGAAGGGGGTCTAGAACTCCATGTCTAATGTATGCCAGGGTTCTTTAGCAGTAAGATTATAGGTTCTCAAAGCTACAGGATAAATAAGGTACTCCCACCTGGGTAGTGGGGGTGGTGCTGATTTTACTCAAAAATAAATAATTAAAAAATTGTTGTTTGCTAAAATAACAGATTTTTATAAGAAATATTTTTAAATCATGTTTTCTTTTTAAAAGTCAAATATGAGATTTTAAATACATTTTAAGGTAGCATCAAAGTGTGGTTTTACCCCATCCCCATCCCCTCCACTCTCAGGTGTTAGGGGTAGGTGGAAGTGTACAGAACTGCTTCCGTTTTTACAAAGATTTTATGAAGATTTGGATTTTTAAGTTTTAGTATGTAAGCACTTAGGGGAATATACCCCAAAACAGTGGGGCTAACTCACAAAGCTAACTCATATGGAAAACTTAGTCTAGTTCAATAATTTTTAATTTTCTGGCATATATTGGGCTCCAGGGCTATGTTCTGCAGAGGCAAAAATGGATAGAACAGTTGTTATTCCACTGCAAACCTGCTGTTCATTAATTTCTTTCACTTGTAACTAGGAACAGAAAATAAGTAGTTTTGTACTCAATTGTAACATTGACATATTTCATTTTAAGCCTATTAAATTAAACAGTCTAGTGAAATTATCCTAATAGTTGTTGTTGATATACCTTGAGAACCTATGATTGCTTCCTCTCTGACCAAAATAAAGTCACAGTGATATGGAACTTAAACTTCACCATGAGCCAACCATTTGTTTTTTGTTATTACGTAATATTCCTGTGTGTTTTTTCACTTAAAATATAAAATAGGTGTTTCTCCCTCCCTATTTCCTGAACAAGCCTGTGCCAGAAACCTTGTCCAAAGACATTTGGGCAACTGGTACTTAAGAAAAAACAAAAAACAAAATACTTGACTTCAGAATCCTGGTGAGGAACAGTTCTCAACACTATAGGAAACTTCCTTGGACTTACTGGCAGACTTCAACATGAGTGACACACCAGGGCTGCAGCAGGGGAGGGTGGACCAGGGTGGTGCCCTGGCAGGAATGTTCAATTCGTGGCATTCTATGACTCAGAATAACAACCACTGATGAGCAGTAACATTTTAGCTGCATTGCTGGGTCCCTTAATTTGAAATATGACTTAATTATATTTAAGCTGTTATGCAATTCTAGGATCATTTGAACAGGTTGATTTAATTATTTTCTTTTAACCAATTTGTAAAAAGTTAAATAAAGTAAGTGGGCTCTAAAATCCCAGAATTACAACAAAAAATGATTAATTAGTATTTCAAACCAAGAAGACTGGCATTTCTTGTGGTAGGACTGGGTCACTAAACACGTGTGGGGAAATACCATTTGTCTTTAATACAAAATAAATGCATCAAGGGAAGGGAGTCTATTATTTGGCTCTGAGATAATAACACTTACATAGCTTATTTTACAATAATGTGACCATTTTTTATCTTCTCTCCTAGATCATAATCTATACAATGATAGTAATTACTAATGTTTGTTCTCTGCAGCATCTGTGCTCATGTAATGCACTGAAACACTTACAAAGTTACTTCTCTGCAGGAGGAAGTCCCTTAGATCCTGGGGAATCAGGGATGTTGAAGTGCTAGGCCCTAACCTCAGGAATATTCACAGGCTACGTAGAGACAACATACATAGAATGATCTAATTGCATCTGATCCCTATAATAGAGAATAAATAAAGTCAAGGCTTTCAAATAGATGATGGCACTGAAATTTAACCTTGCAGGGAGTGGGCAGGGGATTTTATAGGTAGAGAAAAAGGTAATGGGCATTCTATGCAGAGGTAACATGAAAATAGATGAAGAGACTGGAATAGAAGTTAAGAAAAGTGAGTGAAGCTGAGACCAGATTGGAAAGGATCTTAGAAAGATACCAGGGAATTTGGGCTTCTTATAAGCACAGAATATTTTCACAGTTCGTATTGACATATACAAACAAGTTTTTTATTCTGTTTTTGTTTTTCTCTCTTATTTGTTTTCTGAGGTGGCTTGATTTTTATCTTAGTTTTGTAGTAGAGGGGATGAAATATATCATATGCAAGAAGTATACTGTGAAACTTTTATACAATGAAATTTAATGTAATGCCTTCTGTAAATAAATGTATTATTATTTGTTATAAATAAATAAAATTATTTGCATTACCAGAATAAAGCTGTAAAAGTGGACATTTGTCTCTGGTGAGAAAGCATAGGCTAGAAGAATAATCCTTGGTGATTCTTTTAAAATTGGAAGAAGATAAAAATGAAGCAACTTGTAATGGTACCCAAAAAAAGCTTTAAACACTTTAATTGAACACCATATGATAGATATTTAAACATTAGTAAATGTATGCCACCAATATTGGCCATTTTAAGTTTTTTAGGGGAAGGCAAAGTAAATTACTGGGATGGAGGGGCCATTAAATCATTATCATCCAGGTCTTTGTTTTGTGGGGTGGGGACTGCTTTTAAAGGCCCTGCGTGGTTGAAGGAAAGCTCAGGACTCTTCATGAAAAATACCCATGACTAGCTGATTGCTCCCCAGAAAAGGAAAGTGTAGGCAGCCAAGGGGATAGGGGCAGATTGGGAGTTAAAAACCACTGAAGACACCAGGGTAAAGCAAGAATGAAGAGTCAAATGCGAGTTGAAGATGAAGCGCTGTAGAGCAAGGTTTGGACCGGAAGGTTTGGAAAGTTCAAAATTAAGGCTGTAAATATTAGGATCTGCTCAGGTCTTTGTTTTTGTTTTGTTTTTTCCTCCAATGTGGGCCCAGATATGCCACAGAGCAACAAGGGCAAGAGTTTTAAGACTCTACCGTGAAATTAGGGCTAAATATATCTGAGCTATAGAAAGTAATAGGATAGGTAATTGTAATATTAGCAAGGCTAATAGTAAAATGAGAATAATATTAATTAAACAATCACATGATTATATAGAAGGGAAATATCTCAAGGTCAGAAAAAGAAGATGTATAAAAAAGGGAACTTTTTTAAGACTACATTTTTCTCTCAAGCTCCTAATATTAAGAGATGATTTAGTGTTCCCCCTCCTCTTTTTTTTTCTGGAATTGATTAAAAACAAAATTAATTCCTGCTGAGAAGAAAAGAAAAATGGAGGATTACATGGCCAAAGAGTGAGTTTTCTTTTCTCCAGGAGCTACAGAATGTTACTGAACACTTTGGGATGAAAAAGAGTCTCATAGGGATGTAAGAATGAAGAGAAATTGGTGGATCCTGTAATGGGGGATCTGGACAGAGAGTGACTGCAGAGAAGGGTGGAAAGAGCATCCAAACATGGACCAAACCATACTTAAAGCGGCAGCATCATTTGGTAGCACCTGGTAGCTGTTCAGGTGCCCATTCAGTGCCTTCTCGCTACTCATGGGCCTATCAGTTGCTATTTGAAAAAGCAAAATATATCATTTATTTTAAGACCCGGTAAACTAAAGTCTGCCATCAGCCATGGCCAGCTGTTGTGTTGACCTGGCTATTACTTGAGTCAATCCACATCTGACCATCCCTGAAGATAACATAACTCTCAACAGTGTACAGCACTTAAAACACCTTAAGAATGGGCCCTAGACACCTGGCAAAGTGATGGTGATGAAAAGAGGAAAGTAACTTCTCCCTCCCAACCTACCTATGTTTGAAGGAGACTGACTGGAGCCAGACTCAGCCTTCATTTGACTTGGGACAGAATGAAAGCATCTGTTGTACATTTATAAAAAATACATTGGATTGGCCAGGTGTGGTGGCCCATGCCTATAATCCCAGCACTTTGGGAGGCCAAGGCAGGTGGATTACGAGGCCAGGAGATCGAGACCATCCTGACTAACACGGTGAAACCCTGTCTGTACTAGAAATACAAAAAATTAGCCGGGCATGGTGGCAGGCGCCTGTAGTCCCAGCTACTTGGGAGGTTGAGGCAGGAGAATGGTGTGAACCCGAGAGGCGGAGCTTGCAGTGAGCCTAGATGGCGCCACTGCACTCCAGCCTGGGTGACAGAGCAAGACTCCGCCTCAAAAAAAAAAAAAAAAATTTTAATTAGTCTAGGAATGATTACTAGTGCTTAGCAAAGTTGGGCATTAAAATGCTTAGAAAAAAGGCCTGGAAAGTTACGAACAATGTGTACCTGGCATTTGACTACATCATAACTGGATATTTATATTAATGTTTTACAAGATCATATAATTTATTTTTACTATGACCCACACCTCTCACAAAAATACAAACCCAGGTCCAGGTGTGGTGTCTCACCCTGTAATCCAAGCACTTTGGGAGGTTGAGGCTGGAGGATCGTTTGAACCAGGAATTTGATACCAGCCTAGGCAACACAGAGAGACCTCATCTCTACAAAATTTTTTTAAAAAACTAGCCAGATGTGGTGACATACACCTGTAGTCTTAGCTACTCAGGAGGCTGAGACCAGAAGATTGCTTGAATCCACTGGTTAGAAGTTACAGTAAGGTATGATCGCACCACTGCCCTCTAGCCTGGGTGACAGGGCGAGTCCCCATCGCTAAAAAACAACAACAAAAAAGCAAAACAAAAACTCAAATAGTATAAAATATTTAAATATAAATTCAGTCTAACTAGAGTAGCAATATTTAGATTTTCCTTATTATATCCACAATACTTAGTTTTGAGATTGTTTTGTAGTTTATATCACCAGGAGTTAGGGGAAATGAATTAGAATTTTCTACTTTATGTTAAACAAAGTCAAGTCTTATGAATAAAAATGATACTTTAATTTCATTAAAATATTTTAATGAAAAACTTGTCTTGTATGGACTATAATAATAGGCATATTTGTGCAATATTAAAACAAACAAGGGTGTAGAAATATTTCTGGAATTGTGGAGGAATAACCTCCAAAATTTTTTTCCTCCGTAAAAGCAATGAGAATATTGGCAAAAATGGTCAAAATCAACTTTTTCAGAACTCTGTAATTAACTAAAGACTTGCAGAAATTAACAAAGAAATCCAGCAAAACAGCCAAATCTTGAAAAACAGAAAACTCTGTGACATTTCAATTTGTTGTATTTCCATTTTCCCTCACTTCCTAGCTCGGTGGTAGCTCTGAAGGTGAATGGCCTTGGAACCCTGAAAATCAGCAGTCTAGCAGCCACTGGAGGTGATAGAATAGTAGTCTGTCTAGCAGCCATTGGAGGTAACAAAGCAGCCACTTTTGGAGCTCCTGTAAAACCCCATCCTGAGAAAATCATTGCTATTTGACCTGTAGTGCAGGCAATTTCTTGAAAAGCTCCATTCTCAAGAGTTATCTTTATTTGGACTGTCTTAGAGCTAGCTCTATAAAAGCAGCTATATTTCAAGTAAAAAAAAAAAAAAATCCGTGGCAACTGTATAACCCCACAGCAATCTGAGGCAGCAATACCAGTCAAGGTATTGGTGACCAAGTAATCTGAAACATGTCCATAGGGAACTTTAGAAAGGTTGTACATGTTCCAGAAATCTAGAAGGACATGTACATGTGTGGGTCTGTGCATGCAGCCTGGAAAGACCTGAGATCCCAATCTCTCACCTCTGGCTGAACTTAAGGCTTTGTGCCATCAGAAGCGATAGCTAAGGTAGAGTTGTGAAATGCCCACTGGCACATTGAAGATGTACTTGCAACGCAGAGAGAGAGCCCTTCAGCAAAGGCTAGGAGACTGATTGTTTCTTTAAGATATTAAAGAAAATCTCTATTTAATTATTAATTAACCATTAAGCTAATGAAGGAGAGACTTCAGTAGCCACAAAAAGACTTTATAGAATTAGTCCAGGAAAGTCACTAAATAAACACAAATCATCATTATCATCATCAGCAGCAGCAGCAACAACAACAGCGACAGCAGACAACGATTAAAATAAGCTCCAGTGTGAAGAATCTGAATTAGATTTTCCATATTATAACATTTTAAATTTCCAGTTCAAACAAAAAAATACTACAATGAAATAGGAAAGTATAACCTAAACACAGTGGGGGGAAAACAGCAATAGAAACCATTTGTTAGGAATCCCAAATGTTGGATTTGTTAGAAAAAACTTTGTGAGCCACCGCACCCGGCCCACAATCTTCTAATATGTGTTAATGCTATGTGACAAAATGCCCTGATTCCTACTGCCAAAGGTTCAACTTAATGTATATACCCCAAAACCCATGCATTTTTGCTCTTTTTTGTTTTTTTAATGGTTGTTGAAGTAAAACAGCCCATCCTCTTCAAGTCCACCTATGTTATTCCTTAGGCATTCTATCTTTGCTCAAATTGTTGAAGGATGGTGGTTTGTTTCATGGTTTTTTTATTAGAGACTAATGAACATTCTAACATGATAAAGGCAATTATTATTGTGTAGCCATGGTTTTCTGAAAAAGATATTTTAGAAATTGTATTTCATATCTTAAATAAAATTTGTTTCTAAATTTCAAAGCTAAGAAAACCCCCAATCAAGTCAGCAAGTTAAAAGTCAGTTTGGTTGTGTCCTAACATTTGAAACACACACATGACTGTTAGTGTGTACACACACACACACACATACCCCTCAGCACATAATCCCCACAATATGGCAACGTTCTATGCAGAAACACAAGATGAGGTTATTTTAAAATGCTCACCTATTTAGAATGAATCTTTGCAATATTTCTCTCTTTTTCTTCCTTTAGTGACGTTATATTACTGGTTCATAGGCTTCTAAGTAATATTATCTTTCACCATTGTTTGAAAAGATTTAGTCTCTTTCCAAATTTGTGAAGTTACCAAGTTCATAAGAAGTTATGAAGTTCATAAAGTCTCACAGAAAAAATAAGTATTATCTGCATGACGTTTTATAATTAATTTAGAATTTGTTCCATTTATAGTTATATTTGAATTCAGCATTCCCATTAGGAAGGCTAGGTAGATAGCCTAGTTTTAAGAAATTCAGAGCAACATAATAAATAGAATTGCTACGACTGAAACCCAAATCTGGAAATTTTTCGTATATATATTTTTTAAATTCTGTGTACCCATAATCTAGGAACATTTTAAAGATCATTTTTTAGATAATTTCCACTATGCTGATATTTTAATTCTTGTCTGTTTGTAGTAAATATACACAAAATATCAAAATAAATCTCTAGGACACATCTGTTTCCTGTTCATTGTGCACATCATGTTATAAGCTTTTGGAATGAAAATCGACATTTGAAAACCTCAAGAAATGACAATAGCAGCAGCGATGATGTTTTTCAGCTCTCACTGCTAATGTGGGAACTGATTATTTATTTCAAAAGCTTTTATAAAATAAAGCAAACCTTGAATATATTCAGCTAGGAAATAAACCTTGAAATTATATGGTTACCAATAACAGTAAATTAGAGTTTCAACAAATAACTCAGTGATTTTCTTAAAAATGCTAAACATTTCTTAAATACTTGCCCAGATTGTTTTTGTTAATTTTAAGATGCTGTCAAAAGTTTACACCCATGTGTGTGCAACATATATACATATATTATTCTTTCTTTTAGTTAACGCAGTTGGTTAAAGGACCAGAACGCATTCCTAAACAGGTGTACATTTTAAAATAATCTTATGTTATAAGCAGGTTGCCAACTTTTGATTTGGAATAGTTTGTTGAAGTTTGCCTTTTGATCTTAACTAGCTAAATTAAGATAGCTTAAATTAAGAAATTAGGAAATCTAAATTAATTTAGATTTTTTAACACCTTAAAAGATCTATTTTAAGGACTTGAAAATTAGAATTCTTTAGATGAGAAAACATGCCTAACATTCCTTATTTGAAATGGAATCTATTAATATTTAAACACATATCAGACATCAAGGACTAAAAAATTATGCTAAGGTAAAGATGAAATTATCTCTATTTCCTTTCCTCTCTTCCTTCCCTTTCTCACTTCCTTCAAGGGAAAGTTTCTGCAGCCTTTGGCTCTTTTTTGTAGAAATCAAAGATCCCTCGCTAGGAATGAAGTCTCTCTGGTCACACACATAAACATATGCATGTAAATATATATGTATGCATGCATTTATATATGTATTCACCTCCCACTCTGTCAGCCATGTCCCAACAGGTATTAAAAGTTACAGCAGCAGGAGTTTGGGTAACATGAAATAAAGGAGATGTTTACTGAGGTGTAGACAGATAAGAGGAAACCAGCAAACCATCTTGAGTCACCAACTCTTTGCACCCCCAGACCTCAAAGTGCAAAGGAAGGAGCTAGCATTACCAGTGAGAATTAGAGTCTTGAAAGGGAGTGGGTGTCCAATAGAAGCTGTCCTTGTGGAAGGCGCCAGCCAGTGGTTTGAGATGGGGGAGGGTAAAGTTGTGTGTAGGGTTAGAGGGAGCTAGGGAGGGCATAAGAAATGTCTGACATCTTTCTTTTTCTGCCCTCCAATATCCTGCCACTGACTCCCACTGGCCTAAGCTTCCAGGCGGCAAGGGGATCCCATCCATATGGATCAGTCCTCCTGCAACAAAAAGCTGGGTGGAAAAGGGTCCAGAATGGATCTAGGGGGCAGTGGCAGCAAATGGAAAATAACCAATCCCCGTCTCCAGTGCTTCATTTTCTCAGTTTGGCTGCCTACTGGCCAGGCAAACTAACCTCTCACAGCTCTGACTGTGTGCTTTGGTAAGTGACCATTCCTTTATCTGGGGCTACAACATGAAAGCAGGCAAGGTCACCCTCTGTCCCGGCTTTCAAGCCCTAGACCTCATATTATGGGTACTGGTGCCTGGGGGTGTTTTCCAACCTCTAAAGTTAGGTTCCCCATTTCCCAGAGTTAATTGACCAGGATGAGTCAAAGTCAGGACAGTAATCATCTTGAAGGAGAGATCCTGGGGGTTCTTATACAGAACTAGGTATCAATTCACTATCATGGAGACCAGTTATTCTCCCAGAATGACCTTTAACTCATGTGGGCCACAGTCCTCTCCAGTAACTTCGATTAGATAAGGACTTTGGTTATCATATTGGTTCATACCTCGCAGCTAGTAGAAACTCCCCAGAGGTGCTAAGGTACTCTGTGCTCAGAACATCAGTGTATGTATTCCAATGAGACAAAAATTCACCAGGCTAGTAAGGCCCTTGTCCAAAACTCCAAAATATTATGTTTCTATAAAATGAAAAATTTTTTATATCAAACTCATTATTCGATCTTGGTTAACACTAGAAGTTCAGAGCGTATACACTCTTCGATGTATATATATGAAATAAACTTTTCTGTATTACTTTTGTGTATTGCTCTGTTTCTCATTTTAAGAAAGAAACTGTTTTGCTTCAAGATGCTGGAATAGTCCTTAAAAATATGATCTGTTTGGTATCATGTAAACATGGGCTAACATGAGGATAGTTTAATATTACTAAACATTGTTAAAGAATCTGATTTTGCCCATGCTTTGAACGTTATTAGACTCACCTCTCTAAGAGATCAGGGAAAAACTGTAGCTAACGCGTAGAAATTAGCTGCTACTTTCCACTGAATGACACCGTTGATCCAATGTACTGCTGTTAAGCAGAATTAAATTCTTCCAAAATATGGAGAAAATTTTGACTAAAAAATCTGTGATTGCTATTACTACAGTATGTCCTGTAGTTTTTCTCTTAGTCAAAAATATAGTGATTTTTGTTTTTGTTTGTTTTTGTTTTTAAGATGGAGTCTCGCTCTGTCACCCAGGCTGGAGTGCAGTAGCGTGGTCTCGGCTCACAGCAAACTCTGCCTCCTGATTTCAAGCAATTCTCTTGCCTCAGTTTCCAGAGTAGCTGGGACTATAGGAGCCCACCACCATGTCTGGCTAATTTTTGTATTTTTAGTAGAGATGGGGTTTCGCCACGTTGGCCAGGCTGGATGACAAAATTAAAGAAGAAAAGAATTCAAAAAGAGAATGCTTAAAACATTCAAAACTTACAAAATAGAGGAAATAAGGACATAAGAATGTTCTGCTGTAGAATGAGTGAATGAGCAGCCCTTGAGATTTTACTGCTTGATGGCTCAGAGTACTCAAAATTATCTTGTTTGTTAAAATGTATATAGAGAAAGATCACGAAATATCAGCTGAAATCTTGTCTTTAAATTCAGATTTTAACTGGATTGTTTATCAACCCAGTGATAAACAATGAGGTCTTCTTTTAATTGTTGTGGTAGAGACAGGGGTGGGGGCATGGAGACGAAGGGCAGGAAATGTTAAGGAAGGGCTGGTTGCCTAGCCAGACAAGTCAAAGGAGGTAGCTGGAGATCAGTGCAACCTAAAGGCATCACAACCTGCTGTGAGGGCACAAAGGAAGGGACAATGAATATTTTTTTCTGAGTAGCTGAACAAGAGGATTATGAAATGTTCCCATGCAGGAACAGGACTCTGAAACCCGGAATTTTGTTTCAGTTGTGAAAACTCTGGGGTCAAGGGGAACACAAATAAATCAGTGCTTTTATGTCACTTGAGAGAGGCTGATAAAAAGCTGAACTACCGGGACAGGGACACAGAGCAGGGAAGAGGGGTGGCACAGTGGTAATCTTGTGCAGAGAGAGTCTGAAGTGGAAGAAGTTCATTTAAATGCAGTTTGAAATTGTAATTTAAAACTTCTAAACATATATTCATATAATCAATAAACCTTTAAATTTGCTTATCACTAGGTTCTACCACTTGTTATTTAGGAACCTGCATGCAGTCTTTAGAACAGTGGAGAGAATCAGGGAAGCTTGTGCTTTAATTTTTTATCTAATTCACTAAACTAATAAATACTTACAGAGTACCTACTGTATGCAAAGCATTATAAGACCGCCATAAGATATCACTTAATATCCATTTTTCCTTTAATTTGATAAGATTTTTTTCATGCTAATGTCTGTTTTAGATATTTTGTTATATATGCAAAAAGGAAACAATTGTCAAGGTGTTTTATAAAGATAACTTTCCTAGAAAAAAGCCATGACCTGCTGAAAAAGTTTTGGACTGCCACGCTATGACATAAAAACTCAGCCTTGTAAACAAGGATTTCTGGAAGTTTGATATACAAGGTCCTCCACCCATTTTCCTGTCACACAGGATGTAATGGCTTTTGTTATAATGTAGTGCGACACTAAATAACTGGTGATCACTGAGTGTGTTACTTATTATTTCAGTCACTCAAAAGAGCTACATTTACAAGAAATCAAATGACCTTTAATAAATAGAATCTACTGATGTCAAATTTTTAAAAACCAAGATTATGTTATGAAACTTTTCAGGCATAGAGATTAAAGTTTCATATATGCCAAGAAAAGCTTTGTTCTGAAAAACCCACATTTATAGTTTAGGTTCATATCTAATAATTTTCTATAAGTCAGAATTAAGATCTAAGATCCTGCCTTGCTTAATCCGTGCCTTCTAATATAACTTCTACTAGAATGAACTGTCATTTAACAGAACTTTTTTTTTGCTGTGTTGATGACTTACTGGGAGTATTTTAACCCAGTAGCTTACTCAAATCACATTATATTGTCATTTTATTGAGCTTTAGTTTTGGAACCAAGATTTTACATGCTGTTGATTAATATATCTACTGCAGTCTGTGTTATAATTGAGTTCTGGTTTTTGGACCATCAGTTAATAAGAGAGATTAATTAATCACATTTGTTCCCCTGTTGGCATTGATTAAGTCCACGAGAGTATGGCAGGACTGGGTAGAGATGAAGATTATTTATCTAATGTGCAATATTTGTTTAACACTATTCTGCTAGTTAAGTGACTGCTGCTCTTGGAGAAGAGGATTTGTACACATAGTTATTCATTTAGTTTTCGGAATTTATTGGGCATCACTATACCTGAAGCCATTCTCGAGTATTAAATAAGATCAACAAGTCCCTGCCCTCATGAAGTTAATTTTTGTTGTTGTTGAGAGGAGATAAACAATAAATATATAAATGAGAAAACATGTCACATAGAAATAATGTTACACAAATAATTACAATAGAAGAGTGGCCACTTTCATTTGAATAGTCAGAGAAGACATGTCTAAAAATAACACTTAATGTGCCTTTTGAATGACAAGAAGTCAGCCTTGTGAAGATCACATAAGGATCGTCTAAGTTTATCTGAAAAACAAAAACAAAAGTAAACCTAAACAAAATTGTTTAATGTCCCAAATTTCCCTTTACCCCTCCTTAATGAATGTGTACACCTTTGTTCAAGAAGACTGGTGAATATGTATAGATTTTGAGCAAAAGTATTATTAGAGAAATAACTCCAGGAGCAAGTTGCACTGAAGGTGAGTTATTTGTCGAGGCAAATAAAAAGTAAAAATGAATCATGGCATGAATATGTGGAGGTTGTAAGAAGAAGAAGAACTTGAAAAAAACAGCAATTCCCTTTTATTTCTCATCTTTCTCTCTTCCAGACCCGAAGATGCAAAGTATTAGCAAGTGCAGGGCTTCAACAAAGAGCATGTGCTATTTATGTAGGGAGAGGAGGAAACTGTTAGGAGATTCAGGTCACTTTCACCCACAGTTAGTGTTATCATTTTATTTAGAATCTGGAATTGTATTCTATCTTGTGAAAAGTAACTTTAAAGAATTAAATTGAGTATGTATATCTTAGAGTTAAACATTCTTTAATCAACAAGAAGAGGTGAGTAACAATCCAGTTGTATGCTTCCTGACTCTCCCTTCACAGTGACAATGGATTTCTCTTTTCTTTTCTTTTCTTTTTATGAGTGAACTAGTATGAAAGTATCAGTTTCTCTTTTACACTGTGGTTTCTCTATCTTTCGCAGAAGTCTGAATGTGAAGCCTCCAGTGGGCCGTGGCTTGTTAGGGTGCATTCTCCATCTCAGAGCCACTTATCAATAGCTCTTTACAATTGGGAAAAAAAACTCACAGCAATAAATTTGCTTACTAACTGGAATGCTTAAAACTTAACTAGGAAAATCCATGAACCAACTGTTTTCCAATTATAGTTTGTGGTACATAAGCTGAAATTACAAAAACAACAACAACAACAACAACAGGTGAATTTGGCTCATGTTCAGAGTCAGCACTGTACCAGCGCTGTTCTGTACAATCCAGAACACTCATGCCAAGTGTCCAAGCAGAAAAACCATGTCTGGCCTTGAGAAATGGAGTGGAGAATCCATTAGTATTTTGAAAACCTGTGGGTTTAATTTTAAATGTCTGTTTATGAGGATTACCTGGAATCTAGCCTTCCCCAGAAGAAAGGGGGAAAAGAAAGGCATTTCCTTTTTTTAAGCAGAAAAAACACAAATCTTGCAAAACTCCATTTTGAAACACTATGCTCCATTTGGTGTAAGGGGTATTAAAGCATCTTTGTGAAGATTTAATGCATCACATTTTATTGTTCAAATTACCAATATTTTGCTATGAAAGTGTTTAATAGTCTTTATTGTTCCTTTTGAGGCAAAGTAAATCCATGCTTAAAAAAATGCAAAAATTAGACAGTAAATAAATACGAAAATAATGTATAGTCTTGCCATTAAGTGATAACCTCTATTAGTAACATTTATAGCCTTTAGAACTTTTTCTACGCAAAAGCCAGGTACTGTGGCTCATGCCTGTAATCCTAGCTACTTAGGAGGCTGAGGGAAGAGGACCGCTTGAGCACAACAGATAGAGGTTGCAGTGAGTTATGATCATGCCACTGCACTCCAGCCTGGGTGACAAGAGTGAGATCCCATCTCTAAAATAAAAAAAAAAAGTTAATGTTCTATACATATATGTGTAGTCATAAAAATGTAACCATATTACGTGCATTATGTTCTTGCAGTCTGTTTTTTATTATGTAATTTCACTATGTAATCTGTTTTTAATTATGAACATGTGTTCATGCCATTGAATATACATTGACACCATCATTTTTAATTACAACATTTCATTACATAAATTTGCCATGTTATTTTCTGTTGGCCACTTAAGTAATTTCAAATTTTTCTTATCATAAACAGTGTTTTAATTGACATACTCATGTACCTAATCAGGTACACAGAGTGCAACAAAAGCACATGTAATGGACACTTAGCCCAGTATAAGGAAGTCAGCAAAAGGTTCTCAGAAGCGGAAACCTCCAAGATGAGACCTCAGAGCTGAGATCTGAGAAGCCCATCTGTAAATGATGAAGAAAAGTAAGCCAAACACCTTTTCTGAACCTAAGCTGAACACTCTTTTTGTTTATTCTTAATCTTTCTTTAATTATTAATTTAGTACAATATTTAGTTTCATGTTCTCACTGACCCTCAGAATTCAGAAATAAATCTTCTACTCTTTTCTCTCTTTTTCTCCCTCTCTGTCATATTAATAACAATGTAGTTATTTGCATAGGAACAATAAAACTTGTTCTCCTATTTTTCTGGCTATCATTGAATGAACTGATTATGCAACCAAGTTATTTGAATGTTTTGGAGTGCCGTATTTAGGAACAGTCTCCTTTAGTCAGATATAAAAACTGCATCAATAAAAAATAACGGTTGTGCTTAGGTAGACATACAGGATCAATGACTACAAAGCCATATGAAGAAACTGGTCAGATATCTGTTTTATGGCTTACAAAGGTCAACCTTACAGTTAATAAATTAGTTCACTTCCTCATAGCCCAGAAACCCTGACTATTTGGCGGGATCTTTTATTTATTTATTTATTTATTTATTGATTGATTAATTGATTGAGATGGAGTCTTGCTTTGTCGCCCAGGCTGGAGTGCAGTGGTTCCATCTCGCCTCACTGCAAGCTCCGCCTCCCGGGTTCACACCATTCTCCTGCCTCAGCCTCCCGAGTAGCTGGGACTACAGGTACCCGCCACCACACCCAGCTAATTTTTTGTATTTTTAATAGAGTCGGGGTTTCACCGTGTTAGCCAGGATGGTCTCCATCTCCTGATCTCGTGATCCACCCGCCTTGGCCTCCCAAAGTGCTGGGATTACAGGCGTGAGCCACCGCGCCAGGCCCGGGATCTTAAAAAAAGAAAAGTTGACCAACATTTTTCCCATATGTACTCATTAGAATCTTAACCATACCGTCTTCTCTATAGAACCTCAAAAGGTGATCATGGATTGATCATGAATCATGGATTAATGTGCCTTGAGTTTGGCCCAGTAGTTAGGAAAACCCAGGAATTACAAAGATCAGTAGAGAAAATAGTAAAGAAACATGAAAGATGAGACTCAAACATCATGATTTAAGTAAGAGACAGAAAAAAAAAGTAAAGGCTAAGTCAGACCCACATGAAAGATAAATTTCCACATTATAACACAGCTGTGGAGGGATCATGACATGAGCCAGAGAAAATTCAAAGTGAGGGATTAGGATTCCTAGATCACAAATAGTGATGTGCTGTGCTGGCTTTAAAATATTTCTGGCAGGGCGTGGTGGCTCATGCCTATAATTTCAGCACTTTGAGAGGCCGAGGTGGGCGGATCACCTGAGGTCAGGAGTTCAAGACCAGCCTGGCCAACATGCTGAAGCCCCCCTCTAGAAATATTAGCCGGGCGTGGTGGTGCATGACTGTAATCCCAGCTGCTTGGGAGGCTGAGGCAGGAGAATTGCTTGAAACTGGGAGGCGGAGGTTGCAGTGAGCCGAGGTCATACCATTGCACTCCAGCCTGGGAGACAGAGCGAGACTCTGTCTCAAAAAATAAGTAAATAAATAAAATAGTAATAATAATAATAAATAAAATAATGTTTCTGCCAACAGTTCAGTCATAAATCAAATAGGAATGTGGGCAAAATTGTATTAATATTTGCTTATTTTAGGTTGTCTAGAATTTTATAAACGGGTTTTGTTTAGATCATAGGAAATTATTGGCATATGAGGCAGTACTTTTGTCTGTTGCCTCTATTTTGGGTGGGGTAGGTGGGTGACATTTGTATTGTGGCAAACAAACACTGCAGCATACAGGATACGGGTGCACAAAAGCTCAGGGTAAATAAGAGGAGCTAGAGGTTGTAAAGAAATATTCTACAGCAGGTCAACTCTGTCCATCTGACTTCCAGTGCAGACAGTCTGACATTTTTAGCAATATTTTAAAGACCAAAATAATGAAGTAAGTGTTTACCAGAAAGAAAGCTGAGAAGTTGGCTCAAACTTTGAAAAATTAATTTTGCTTTTTTCAGAAAGAGCACTGTGATGAAAGAGACTAAAGAAGCTTTCAACAGTTTATTCAGGTTCCAAGAGAATGTTGGTGTGCCTAGTGTCCAAATTCACCAGACAAGTTTTGCTGTGATTTTCCAAGCTAGGTTCATTTCATTATATGACAAAGGAAATGATCACCATTGTAAATAATTTTTCTGCCAGTGACCATATCTTACCAGCTTATGCAGGAATTTCAAGCAAAGTATGAAAAATTTGCTAATTTTTGTGCTATCAGGAAGATAGGAGGTGAAAGCATGTTGAAAAGAATTTAAACTACAAATTGATACCAAGGAATTTTTGGAGTTCAGAAAATCTGCAAGAACCAACTTGTCGGACCCCCCAGGACTCATAGTATGATTCTTGTTTCTTACTGATGTGAGAAGAGAATGCCACAGATTAAACTTAAAGTTAAGGGACAAATAAGCTAGACAAGAATAGCTCTGCTTTCTTTAAGGAAGTGAAATATTCACATTCAAACTGAACTTGTGGATTGACTCAATGCACATTTATTTCCTTTTTCTGATATTCCCTGAATTCAGTAGAGTTATAGATTGCCTAGATATACAGATATGTTGGGGTAAACAAAGGCCCAGTTATAGAGGAAGTTCTCAAGTTACAAGAAATCTGAAACACACTTTAAGTTCTGGCAGAGGCTCTTGGAAAATAAAGCTCAAGTTTTTTTTTTTTTTTTTTTTTTAAACAATTACAGAAATGTGGTATATCTATAAGACACAATATCCACAGAAACTGATGAAACTGTGTTATGGTTTGAAGGTGTTCCCCAAATTTCATGTGTTGGTAACTTAATTCCCCAAATCTTATGTTGATGGTATTTGGAGATGGGAGATAGGAGATAATTAGGAGTAGATAAGATCATAGGGTGGGGCCCTCTGATGAGACTGGTAACTTTGTAAGAAGAGGAAGAGAGACTTGAGTTGGCATGCTGTTGCCCTCTCCTCATGCAATGCCCTTCACCATGATATGAGGCAGCAAGAAGGCCTTCACAAGATGCCAGTACCATGCTCTTAGACTTCTCAGCTGCCAGAACTGTGACGAATACATTCCTTTTCTTTATAAATTGCCCAGTTTGTGGTATTGAATTATAGCAAAAGAAAATGAACTATGACAAACTGTAAGTGAACTTTTCTTAACAAGATGACATACTAATGCCATTTGGGAGATGAGTACATCGGTTTTGAAACTAATGATATACTCAGCTTACGGCCAAACACCTAGAAATTACCCACATAAATCAGAAAGTCATCTTTGGTGATGTTAACCTAGATTCAGAATTGGAGTGAGTCCTGAAAAATATTCTTTATCAATTTTAGGAATAAAAGATTCAACCCACACTAGTGGATTTCTGGTTACATGATGTGACAGTTAATATTGAGTGTCAACTTGACTGGATTGAAGGATGGAAAGTATTGTTTCTGGGTGTGTCTGTGAGCATCTTGCCAAAGGAGATTAACATTTGAGTCAGTGGTCTGGGAGAGGCAGATCCACCCTCAATCTGGGAGGCATGGCTAGAATAAAAGCAGACAGAAGAACATGAAAGGGTCTGATTTGCTGAGTGTTCTGGTCTTCATCTTTCTCCTGTGCTGGTTGCTTCCCGCCCTAGAACATCAGACCCCAAGTTCTTCAGCTTTTGGACTCTTGGACTTACACCAGCGGTTTGCCAGGGGCTCTCAGGCCTTTGGCCAGAGACTAAAGGCCGCACTGTCAGCTTCCTTACTTTTGAGGTTTTGAGACTGGGACTGATCCACCACTGGCTTCCTCGCTCCTCAACTTGCAGACGACATATCGTGGGAGTTTACCTCTTGATCGTGAATCAATTCTCCTTAATAAACTCCCTTTCCTATATACATATAACCTATTTGTTCTGTCCCTCTAGAGAACCCTGACTAATAGACATGGTCATTGTTGAAAATTACCTGAAACAAGAGGCCAACTTGGTTAGGAGTCCCTCAGCATAGGCAGTTCCTTGAGATGTGGGGGAAAAAAAGTAAACTTTTTAAAAATATAATTATATAATCTAATTTAGGCTAATATTTATATTCTGAAAGGGAATAATCTCTTGGTCACAGAGGAAACTTTAAAAAAACATGAATTTCTCAGTAGTTCTTGTTTTGTTTTCAGAGACAAGGTTTCACTCTGTTGCCCAGGTTAGAGTAAGTGGTACAATCGTAGCTCACTGCATCCGTGATCTCCTGGGCTCAAGTGATCCTCCTGCCTCAGCCTCCCAAAGTGCTGGAATTTCAGGCATGAACCACCATGCTCAGCCAGCTTTTTTATGTACCATGTGGTCTCATCTTACTTTCTGTTTTTGTCCTGTCTGGCTGTCTCCTCTATTCTCATTATTATCTGGACAATCTCATTAAATTAAAATTGAAATTTTAAACATATAAAAATTAAAATCTTATAACATCAAAAATTCAAAACAGAGCAAGTCTGCTGCCATAATAAAAAGCTAGGTCACTCCCTAGCTTAGTGGGTTCAAGTTGTAGTGCCCTTAGGCCAAGCGCCTGGCAATGTCACCATGAATGACTACTTCTTTGCAAGGAACAACTTACAACTGTTTCATTTATTGTGTAGTTGGTGGGTGTTAATGTGTGTTGTGTGATGGGTTGGTGGTGAGCAAGGAAGCTGCAGAGACATTAGGCATGAGATGTGTCTACTATGAGTTAGGAGTATTAGTAATAGTCTTTAGAGGAGAAAGCAAACAGGAAGCCCACAGCTTTCAATTACTATATATGAAGTGAGTTAATAATCATGACTATAAAATAGGAATCACAAACTCAAGTAAGGCTATGGGCTAATATATGAAAAAAAAAACAACTGATTTTAGTTGTTTCTACACAGAAACATATTGTATGCATATTAAAACATAATAATATAATTAATATAATATAATATAATTAATTTATAAAATAAATGTGATTCTTCTCACTGTATTCTTTAAATTCATTACCACCTTAGTTTATTTTTTCCCCAATTTTGATGGTGACATGAAGACACAAAACTATTCTACTTTAGTAAGATAAAAATGATGGTCAAATTAGTATTGATTGGAAACTAACATTTTCTGGTGAAAAGGACAGAGAGAACTGGGGTGGACAGAAAACTCTAGGCCTGTATAAAGGGAGTAGTTGCTACTTGATCCAATTGATTGCTGCCATTTAAGAAATGGGCTTGTATTGCAAGATCTTCCAGTGCTCTAAAAAACAAAGACATTTGGAATGTTTTAAAATTAGAAGTCTTCTTTTATGTGCTTTTTTTTCTTCCCCTGAAATCCTCCAGGAAAAATTTTTCAAGGGAAACCTATTTGGGGGGTTGAAAACTATCCATGGGTTTCTAGCTTTTTAGCCATGTCTTGGAGAATATATGCTAAAGTTCTCCCTTTCTTTTTATATTTTTCGTAGTTTTATAACTCTCTATCTCTTTTTTTTTTTTTAATAAGACTTTATTACCTACACATTGTGATGGTTCATTTTATCGTTCAACTTAACTGGGCCACAGGGTGCCCAGATATTTGATCAAACATTATTCCTTGTCTTTAAGGTACTTGTGGATGAGATTAACATAAATTGGTAGACTGAGTAAAGCAGATTGCCCTGTCTAATGTGGGTGTGTCCCATCCAATCAGTTGAAGGCCTGATTATAATGAAAAGCCTAAATAAGAGGGAACTTCTCTTACCTGACTGCCTTCATGCTGCAACATCAGTTTTTTTCCTGCCTATGGACTTGAACAGAAACAATAATTCTTCTTGGGTTTCAAGACCACTGGTTTTCATACTGGAGCTATATTACCAACTCTCCTAGATCTCCAGCTTGTTAACTGCAGATCTTGGAACTTCTCATCCTTCGCAATTGCATGAGCCAATTTTTCATAATCTCTCTGTCTCCATACATATATATATATATGTATATGTATACATATATGTATATATGTATACATATGTATATATGTATGTACATATACATATGTGTATATATATACATATACATATATGTATACACATAGGCACATACACACACATATATTTATATCTATCTCTATATATGTATATATGAGTTATTATATATATAAATATATATATAAAGTTCTATATATATATATATAAAGTTACTCATTCTGTTTCTCTGACAATCCTAATACACATAGTGATTAGAAAAGTGGGCTTGTTGGGAGATTGAAAAGGAGTTGGCTTCCAGGGAAACTCAATTTAATAGACTGATTTTTGAGCAGATATTCCTCATATAATAAAGTAAATGGTGAGATCTTCAAAAAAGAAAAACAAACTGAATCCTTGAGATTTGAAATCAGGAAGAAGGAGGTAAGCAGAAAAGATTTGTCAAGTTATATATTTTTGTCACTATGTGACTTTGAGCCAGCCATCTCCCTTTGGTGTAAGTTGCAGCATCTGTGAAATTAGGGCCTAGACTAGATCGGATGTTTTCAAACTTGTCTCAACTTAGAGAACCTACAGTTAGAATTCTGTTTTCCAGATATTATACCGTTTTAGTGGAATGCCATGTAATCATTATTTTTAATTTTTTTTAGACAAAGTAGGGGAAATTGCCCTAGTAGAAAATGTAATTCGATATAGGCAAAAATAGAATTACAACCATTTGATCATGTCTATGATAAATCCAGCTATTGCAATAAACATTTCTAGGATTTTCTATTTCTATCTGCTTGCTTCTTGTTTATTAATTTTTGACATCTTAAAATGCTTGTTAGTTGTATTAGTCCATTTTCATGATGCTGATTAAGACATACTTGAGACTGGGTAATTCACAAAGAAAAAGAGGTTTAATGGACTCAGTTCCATGTGGCTGGGGAGGCCTCATAATCATGGAGGAAGGTGAAAAGTATGTCTTACATGGTGGCAGGCATGAGAGAATGAAAAGCCAAGTCAAAGGGGAAACCCCTTATAAAACCATCAGATCTTATGAGACTTATTCACTACCATGAGAACAGTATGGGGGAAACTGCCTTCATGATTCAATTATCTCCCACCTCACCCCTCTCACAACAAGTGGGAATTATGGGAGCTACAATTCAAGATGAGATTTGGGTGGGGGCACAGCCAAACCATATCATTAGTTAAGTGATTGCAGTGCCAATACCGTAAGAGAAATTTATGAGAAAAAAAATTGAGAAAACTTTTTCCATTAGCTTTATGTTTTCTGAAAATTGGATAAAATATTGCGTTACTTTATTTTATGGTGGGAAAACTTGGTCTAGCTATTGTGGGAACATAGTTTGAGGCCCACTGGAGTAGTGTTTCTTATAGCCTCTCCCAGCTGTAACATTCGATGTGTCTACAATTTTTTTTTCATCTTGGAATAAATGTATGTTTTACTTTAACTAAGTGACATAATTCCCATGTATAATGTTTGTATTATTTTCTTTTATATATAGACATATTTTTTATTATACTTTAAGTTCTAGGGTACATGCGCACAATGTGCAGGTTTGTTACATATGTATACATGTGCCATGTTGGTGTGCTGCATCCGTTAACTTGTCATTTACATTAGGCATATCTCCTAATGCTATCCCTCCCCCCTCTCTCCACCCCACAACAGGCCCCAGTGTGTGATGTTCCCCTTCCTGTGTCCAAGTGTTCTCATTTTTTAACTGTGGCCAAGCAAGACTCATGCCCTCTTAGTTGGAGAGAAATTCTCTTACAAACAAAATATAGCTGTGGGCTAATTTCTGTTGTTGAAATTGAGGAAAAAAACATTGGAGGACAAGTGCAATAGTTGAAATGCATGCAAACTTTGTCCCAACAACAAACCTTTAGTGGTTTAAAACTTCTTTTTCATCAACTTTCCACTCAGAAGGCTTTATTCTTCATTTTATTTATTTGTTTTAGTGTCTACTACCTATTAAGAAATTCTCTATATGTTGTGGATAAAGCAATGAACCAAACCAAACAAAACAAAATCCCATCTTAATGGAGCTTATATTTTGGTGGAGAGAAATAGACAATCAATAAAATATAAAAAATAGTATTTTAGATAGTTAATAGTTTAATGGAGGAAAATGAAGCTGAACTAGAGAAAAGAGTGTATGTGAGGGGTGTGAGTGGCAAATTTAAGACACGGTAATCAGGAAAGGTTTCATTGCAAAGATGATGTTTGAGCAAAGGTGGGAGGAAGGTCTATCTTAGTTCTAGCTGTTACAACAAATTACCATGGACTGGGTGACTCTACAACAAACATTTATTTCTTACAGTTCTGGAGGCTGAAAATTTCAACATCAAGGTACCAATAGATCTCATTTCTGCTGAGAGCCCTCTTTCTGGCTTGCAGATGACCATCTTTTGGTTGAAACCTTACATAACGGAGAGCATAGAGAAAGAGATCCTGTGTTTCTGCCTTTTCTTTTTTTTAAATAAGGGTACTAATTGTGTTATGAAGACCCTGCCCTCATGACCTTATCTAACCTTGTTACCTCCCAAAGGCCCAATCTCCAGATACCATCACACTGGAAATTAAGATTTCAACATATGAATTTGAGGGAGACACAAACATTCAGTCTATAAGAAGGTCTATGCTAGAATGTAGGGTAAGAAACTTATAGCAGAAGGTCCCTAAGGCAAGAGCAACCTTGGGAAGTTCAGAAGACCACTCTGTTTGGAATGGAGTGATTAAGGCAGACAGTGGTAGAAACATGAGGTCAGATTATATAGGGACTTAAAGGCCATTTAGATGATTTGGCTTTTATTCAGAGACGGAAGCTAGTAGAGGATTTGGGGTAGAAGGGTAGCATTAGATGATACATTTTTAAAGAAATTTTATCATTATTATTATTATTATATTTGTACAGACATGGCCTTGCTATGTTGCCTAGGATGGTCTCAAACTCCTGCACTCAAGTGATCCTCCTGCTTCAGCCTCTCAAAATGTTGGGATTACAGGTGTGAGACACAGGGCTCTGCCAGACACATTTTTTAAAGCATCACTCTGTGCTCTTTCCAGATATCGTACAGTTTTAGTGGAATTTTATGTAATCACTATTTTTGATTTTTCAGACAACGTAGGTAAAATTGCATAAGTAGAAAATATAATTATATATAGGTAAAATATAATTACAACCATTTGATCATGTCTGTGATTGTATTAGTCCATTTTCATACTGCTATGAAGAAATACCCAAGACTGGGTAATTTAAAAAGAAAAAGAGGTTTCATGAACTCACAGTTCCACATGGCTGGGAGGCCTCACAATCATGGTGGAAGGCAAAGAAGGAGCAAAGTCACATCTTACATGATGGCATGCAAGAGAGCATGTACAGGGGAACTCCCCTTTATAAAACCATCAGATCTTGTGAGACTTATTCACTATCACTAGATCAGCAAGGGAAAAACCCACCCCCATGATTCAATTACCTCCCACTGGGTCCCTCTCTTGATACATGGGGATTGTGGGAGCTACAATTCAAGATGAGATTTGGGTAAGGACACATCCAAATCATATCAATGATAAATCCAGCTGTTGCAATAAACTTTGCTGAGGTTTTCTATTTCCATCTGCTTGCTTGGTGGAAATATATACTATATGTCCAATACTGTGCTGTGGCAAGGACTGACACAAAAAGAGAAGTGAAAAGACAATTTCAATAATCCTGTTATGGCATGATAGTGGTCAGAACATGGTGAAGGTGATGAGAAGTTGCTAGGTTCTGAATGTATTTTAAAGATAAAGTCAATAATATTTGCTTGAAGAGATCAGATGTGGGGTGTGAGAGAAAGAGAGTTGTTGAGTGTGACTCCAAAGTCACCAAAGGCAAACTTTCTTATTTGCAAATATTTCTGTGTAAATCTCAACATCTTGTGAAAGTATATGATTATATTACACTCCTTGGAGTTCATTGTCAGTAGCCCGTTGTTCCCTCTTCGTTTCAGAGGATAATAAGATCAGAGCCAGGACTGGGACCCACATCAAGATTACCTACAGCCTGTTGGGTTACAAGGGGACTATCTACTCCTATGAGTTCACCATCTTCCTATCCTATATGGCCATAAATTTCTCTCTGATTTTTGCTACCCTTGAATGTGATTGTCTATCTGGTGCCCTGAGCTGATTCACACCAGTCCTTATACCAACTTGTATGCTCTGTCTCCCTGGATCCAGGGCCATCATCATACTTATCACCCGAGTCTTCACTTTAGTTGTTACAATAGGATTTTATCCAGAGTAAGTTTACAAATACCTGGGGCATGAATGATGGTTGAAATTTGCTCTGTGAGGAATAAGCAGGTAAAGCCCCAAGTGCTAAACAAATTATTTATTATTATGGTTGTAATTATAGAGATGTATTCAAGGAGTAACAATGATTTAATCAAGGATTTATTCCTGCTCTGTAGAGCTATCCTGCCCATTACAGTAGCCATTAGCCACATGAAGCTATTTAATTTAAAGATAATTAAAACTAAATAAGATCAAAAATTTCAACTCCTTAGTCCCAGGCATATTTCCATTATTTAATAGCCACACATGGCTAGTGGCTACTGTATTAGACACTGCAGAATGAGGAACATTGACATCATTGCAGAAAGTTCTATTGGAGAGTGCGGCTACTGATTACAGGTGAGAGGAAGTCAGAATTAGGGGGGTCACCGTGCCATTCATATGAACAAGTTTTCACCATAGGTGAGTTGTCCTTCCTTATTTATGTGGAAATCTTTGGGGCCATAAGCTACATCTCCAAGGGCTTTATCATTATTATTATTTTATCATTATTACTATTATGTTTGTACAAACATGGCCTTTACCTTAATTCCTTAAAATATCTGTTAAAGGCAATATTATGTGCATATGTGGGCGTGGGAAATCAAGAGCCTCACCACACTGCCATGAGGTATTCTTGGCTTTGGCTTGGTACAGCTCATAGAATTATTCAAATGACCCTTCCCTGAACTTAAAAAAATTAATGTACATTTTAAAGAAAACAAATCCCACATGTTTTAGTGTATTTATACTTGTTCTTCCAGCTTTTGGTTTGAAGAGGACTGTGGTATCTGAAAAATCTCTGGGAATTTTCACATGAAGGTTTACATTAAATTTCTTCTCCAAAAGAGGACGTTAGGTTTGGTCATTGGTAAAGTATCACAGAATCCCAAATGTTTTGTTTTGCCTTCAAAGCTCAGATTTGTCCATTTAGAGTGGGTGTCAAACTTGGCAGGAAATCTTCTTTCATTCATGGAGCTTAGATCATTAACAAATTCTTCTAAAAAGAGAAAGGATAGTGTTGAATAGTTTACAGTAAAATTGTTCAATTATTAATTATCATTTGTATGTAAATTGCAAACTAGGGACCATACACACTGTTGAGACTCTTCAAAAGGGCACAATCTGAGCTGGGGAAGCCCACCACTAATTGTCACCTTGGTGATAATGCAGTGAGCAAGCAAAGCTACAGTTGAGTGCCATCAGACTTTAGGATAACATCTGACATCACCCAGAGCTTTGTGAAGTAGCCCCGCCAGACAGTCATTACTAGCATAGCGGATCCCATGACCCTACTACTCTGGCTATCAGTGATGGGTCTACAGTGGGCCCAAAGTTGGCTAATACACTGAAAGGTATCCAGGCTTGTAGAGCTCACTCCTTATACTGGATGGTGTTTGGCCAGTAACACCAGTTCAAAACTAAATTACAAAATTCCTACTATACATTGTGACTCACTTTACATCAATTATTATGCAATCACTTCCTTTTGTTTTTTTTTGAGGTGGAGTTTTGCTCTTGTTGCCCAGGCTGGAGTGCAACAGCACAATCTCGGCTCACTGCAACCTCCGCCTCCCGGGTTCAAGTGATTCTCCTGCCTCAGCCTCCCGAGTAGCTGGAATTACAGGCATGTGCCACTACGCCAGGCTAATTTTGTATTTTTAGCAGAGATGGGGTTTCTTCATGTTGGTCAGGCTGGTCTTGAACTCCCGACGTCAGGTGATCCGCCTGCCTCGGCCTCCCAAAGTGCTGAGATTATAGGCATGAGCCACCTCAATTCAGTATACTCAAAATTGAGTACACTGAAGCTCAGTTTATTGGAGTCATGCCTATAAGCAGGGTCACACGGAATTTTTTTACTCTCATGTTTGCTTTCTTTCTAACAGATTACACTTTACTTTTCTCCTTATATTTTAAGCCCTATAGAAAATATTATATGAGCTATAGAAGGAGATGTAGAAACTGAGACAAGGTCTACCTGAGTCATCATAATAGGGGAGCAAATGGTGCCTGTGGGCAAAACTGTATACGCAAGCAAACAGGAGAATTGGTGGCGTTTTAGTCATCCCTGAGGCCGGATTTGCATGTGTAGCTGTATCTTAAATGATATTACAGTCCTTCAATTCCTTGAATGATGTCTGGTCATCAGGCTGTTGAAAATATTTCCTGTTCTTTATCCCCACAAACCCCTTTGACAAATCCATTCACTGGGGAACATTGCTGGTATGCCTTTAAATATGAAATCTCCTGTCCTTTTAATGAACATGCTATATTGAGTCATTGTGAATTCGAACTTCAGTGTTCAAAGTTAAATTGTCTAATACACACTCTGATTTATAATAAGCTCTGAATAAATGTTAGTTCTTTTCTAGTTCCTTCTTTGTATTTCTTTTCACTTAAAAATATTAATAAGTAGAGGTTTTGTTATTTTTATTCTAGTCCAGCACATGGTATTAGCTTCTTCCTTTAATTATAAATTCCATTTCATAACAATTGAAAATTCCAGGGAGTGCATTTCAGGGAAGTTATTATAGTTCATTTGAGGATAAAATCATCGGCATTTGACCTTATGTCACCATTTGTAGCATGCTACAATGTCTCAGAAATATATCGTCTTGTCAAGGCCTTCTTACTTAATTAAATCTTCCTGTAAATTTATTGAAAGGCAAAGTAAGTAAATAGCAGCTATTGAAGTGGTAATAATGATTTTACATTCAACAGAATCTTAGACATGAATATTGAAATAATCAACATCCAGTGATAATGCAAAATAAGAACAATGTGTTTGAAGTGTCCTATTTCTCTTTTCATAACCAACCCGCAGCCTTGTATATCATATCCCATCTTCTGGTGCTCCAGGAGGAACCATTCTATTACTGCCCTCACCAACCTAAGTCCTAAGCCCTATGGCCATTCAACCCAGCCAGAATTGAGAAATGGGGTCAAATTCATTCCTGAACATTTACGTAGCATTTTCCTCATTGCACAGTACTGGCCTTAGACCTGAGCAAGCAGGGACCCTGTGCCTCACAGAGCCATGTACTTTAAAATGCTTTCCTCAAAGTGTTCTATGTCCCCCTGCAGCAGTGCCTGGAACCAGCTGGGGTCAGCAGTGTCATCAGGGAGGGCTCAAAATACTGCTTCAGCTTTTTCTCTCCTCTGTAGCATTCTATATGACCCCCAATCACAGCATAGACAGGGACAGAATGTTACCCCGGCACCATGGAGGGTAGGCTCCAGTAAGATAAATAAATGACAGTTACTGTGAGAGTCTGGGAGTGGGAGCTCTATAGAAAGACCCATTTTGGCCTGATTCTCTCCACTGAAAAAATGGATTTCCAAGAGAATGGGAGGAAACAACAGAGGTGTGTCTTAGTGTGATGGGAGTTATTGATTCAGTCTGACCTGGTGTTCCAAGGACAGACCCAGGCCCTGATGCATGGCTTTGAGGGAAAACCCAAGAGCTCACCTCAAGCTGTGAACTCTGGGCAGGGAGAGCTTGAAAGCCTTATCCCTGAGTTGGGAAATTCCCTTTTCCTAAATAAACCCTATGAAAATTCCACTCCAGCACCCTATGGTAGCAACCATTGCAAAAACATCCAGTGTCAATCACAGTGCTCTAAGGCCAACTTCAAAGGGTATCTTCACTGGTGAAGACAGAAATTCACTTCCTTGAAGCTTGCTATCTTTTAAAAGAAACATCTAATTGTCACCCTGCCTGAATAGCCCCCTATTTCTCTAAGATCAACCAACCTCTACTTTGTCCTTGAGAAAACTTGTATCCTTCTGGAGAAAACTTGCTGATCAGGGATAATGGTTTATCTCAGCAAAATCTCTTCTGCTTCATGATTGATTTTTTTTTCTTTTACTATCTACACTTGGATATGCATAATAAAATATAAAACCATCTAAAAAATTTATCGCTGTCCAGTGCAGTAATTCTCTCTTCTCTCAACTATGATAAGAGCTGTCAGGGTTTACTTACCCAGTGAATAACCTTCCACCCCATCACTTCATTACTGTTGTTTGAAATTTCAATTTTATGTTTTTATTGAAGTTTAAACATTATTTATTTTTATTTTTATTTTTTGAGACAGAGTCTAGCTCTTGTTGCCCAGGCTGGAGTGAAATAGTGCGATTTTGGCTCACTGCAACCTCCGACTCCTGGGTTCAAGCTATTCTCCTGCCTCAGCCTCCTGAGAAGCTGGGATTACAGGCATTCACGACCATGCCCATCTAGTTTTGTATTTTTAGTAGAGACGGGCTTTCTCCACATTGGTCAGGCTGGTCTCAAACTCCTGACCTCAGGTGATCCACCCACTGGGCCTCCCAGAGTGCTGGGATTATAGCCATGAGCCACCGGGCCCTGCCGAAATTTAAACATTATTTTAAACTTTAGAAATTATTTTTCATAATCAATAGCTAATTAACATATTTTATCATTGTTTTATATTTCTTCTCCCAGATTCACTTGTCCGCCAACTAAAACACATCTTGAATAAGAACTGTGCGTGTGTGTGTGTGAATGTGAGCATAAGTGTATCTGTATGTGTGAGTGTATATGAGTGTGACTGAGTGGATTATGTATGTGTGTGCGTGTATATGTAGACTTTGTATATGTGAAAATATCTAAAGATATTTTAGTTTTGAATGACTTTTAGACTGGGTATAAACTTATAGTTTGGCATTTATTTTCCCTTGCCTACTTTTACCTATTTTCTTCTGGCCTCCATTTTGCTAATAAATAATATCCTGTTAAATTTACTGTCATTATCCATAAGTAATCACTCTTTTTCCTCTGCTAACTTTTGGATCATATCTTCATGATTTTTATAATGTATTCTTGCAGAGGTTTATTTTTTATTTAGTAGCCTTGTTTCTTTGCCTCCCTCTAAAGCTGAAAATTTAGTCCTGTAATTATAAAAACTTCTCAATAATCATTTCCTTAAAGGTTACATCTTCACTATTACTTTTTTTTTCCTTCAAGAACTCCTATTCTATAAATGTTGGAGACTCTCAATCTGGCTTCTTAACAATATTTTCCTATTTACCTCTTTGTCTTTTCATGCTAGAATTCTTCAGTTCTATGTTCCAGCTCATTAATTTATTCTTGGGCTTTGTTTTGTCAAGAAAATTTCTCATCTATTGCATTTTCAAATTCATTGACAGTTTTTTTCTTTCCAAAATTTCTAATTAGCATATCTATTTATCTATCTATCATCTATCATTTCTGTTCTTGCTGTGTTCATGTTTACTTTTATTCAATAATTTTGTATTCTATTTAAATAGTTATATTTTCTGTTATCTCTTTGACAACCTCAACATTTTTAAGTCTTTGCCAAACTCTTCTTCGAAATACATATCATATAGAAAACTTCATTAGCTTGATTGTTGATTTTGTTGACTGTATTTTCTACATATGTTTTAAAATTTTTGTATGCTGGTTTACTTTGAATATTCTCTCTCTCTTTCTCTCTCGCTCTACACACACACACACACACACGCGCGCACACACACACACACACACCCCCTCCTCTGCCCGGTTCCCATGCTGCTCACTCTTCCTGGTTTAGGCATTTTGTGGTTGCCTCTGTACACTTTTAGTCTCCAATACAGGACTAGGTTTTATCATCACAGTTTGGAGTTAGCAGCCCTATGGAGCAGTGAGGAATATGAGAAATCTAGGCTGCAGCCTGAAGGCAGCTTGATTCAGTTTTAGAGAATGAAATTGTGGTTGTTTTCCTCAGTGCCTCCTTGGACCCACAATGTCTATGTGCCCTTAGCTCTATTCAGCTACATTTAATAACGTTTAATAGACATTACATTCTCCCTACTTCCTTTTGCAAGGGGAGGAAGCTCACCAGATTTCAGCAGCAAGTGAAGCTCAAGTCTCCCCAATTATGAGAGGACTACTATTATTGACCTTTGAGCTACCATTGCTTAGTGCTTTGCCACAACTACGTAACTTAGAAAATTGTGACTTCAGCTTTGATTCACCACTCTGTTTCTGTTCTGTTTCTCACCCATGTAGATATTTGTCTTATATTTGAGTCCAGCTGTGGTGTGTGGTGTGTGTGTGTGTGCATGTGTGTGTGTGTTTAACATTTTATCATTCATTGCTGTGTTAGGAAGAAGGTTTTTTGAAGCATACATTCTCAGCATCCTGTTGGCCCAGAAGCCTCCTTCTCTTTTTTCAAGCTTCTTGAAAAAGTAGTCTATTTGCAGTATCTCCATTTCTTTCCCATCAATTAAGACTTCTACTTATAATCAGGGGTCTGCTCCCATCAATGTAACTTCTCTTGCCAAGTCAAAGAAGACATCCAATTTTTCTCCATATTTTCTCTTTGATTGTTAATATTACCCCTCCCGACTGTCATGCTTATTCTTATAATAAACCTCCCTTATTTGTTTAACTTGAGTGAGCTTCTGTTACTTGCAAACAAAAAAACCCTAATGACCAGAGCACTGCAAAAAACTAGTCCTTCTAACATTTCAAGGAAAGTCTAGTTATGCTTCTCACTTGCATATAATGCTTTACTGACTCCCCATCACACACCTGTGAGATAAAAGCTGTAATTCCTTAGTGTGACATTTCTCATATTCTGCACACTCCTTCTTTCACTCCCTATCACACTCACCTTCAAACCCCATCTTACACCCATCACCAAGCACACATGCCTCCACCTCTTTGCACATACTGCCTCTACCCCTTGCCTGCAATGTCCTCCTCTTTTTGCCTTGTTCTCGTGAGAAACTCCTAACTCTTCCAACAGCTAAGTCAGGTATCCGGATGTATTCCTTTAAGGATATGTTTCCTACATATAGTCGACAATGTTTAAGATACATTAATTGAAAGACTTTTGTACACATTATCCTGGGTGTTGAGCATTTAATAGCAAGCAACAACAAACATGCTTCATGCCCAAATGAAACTTATTTATTAATGGAGGAGATAGGCATTAATCGGATAATCTATGGGTAAATGGAGGGATGCCCCTGTGACCAGTGCTGTCATGATAGTCAAAGTGCCATGCAATCCTATAATTACAAAATGTGACCTTGTGGGGATATTGTTGACATTCTTCAGAATTAAGCAGCCCCTCCTCCGGTATTATGTGCATGGTTCTGTTGTTACGATTATCAAAATGAATTTAAATTTATTTGTTTACATGTCTTTCTCTACCCCTAAACTGTGAGGTCCTTATTCATTCCGAATCTCTGTCTTGAGCAGAGTATCTGGCACATAGTGGGCATATATTGAAAATGATAAATGACAAAATGTTTTCTGATTGAGTTAAAGTATAACTTTAATCATAAATCGTACAGAATTTTACAGATAATTTTTTATTCTAGTATTTACTTTCTCTAGAACAAGAAGTTCTGCGTCTAGTTGCTTTGCAAAAGAGGACAATTCTGTAATAATTATAAGCTTTTTCACATTCTTTCTTATAGGTCAGAGACTAGTCTAGCAGTTGCTTGCTAACTTTGAGGCTGGAAAATAGGGAACAGCATTCACTAGCTTAATTATAAACTATTTGAAAGGTCAGAGCACAAGAGCCCAGAATACACTACTGCCTTTCAGAGAACGGAAAGTGATGAACAACTGCTTGATGAAATAAATACTGTCATGAGGAGAGCAAAAATAGCCAAACAACTAGATCAAACATTTCTGAAATAAAGAAGAAAATGATATGGCAATGTTAAATTCAGTCTTTTATGATTTTTTGATTTTGTATATTTTTAAAGGTTATAACAAAAATGACCAGAGAATGGATGATACATAGTTATTAGTTCATTTCTTTATATGAAATTAAGTACATTAAAAATGGTCTTTACAAAACCAAAATTATTTCCATATATTTCCACCCCACCCTCTTCCTTTACTAAACTTGGCCAAAGATAGAAATTGTGCTTTGGGTTTTGATTCATTCTTCCTTCCTAGTGATCTTCTGTTGAATGCTTCTCTAGGCAGCTGCCTCACAAGACTCATAGCCCAGAGCTGGAACCCATAGCAGCCACAAGCAGGCTAACTGTGCATGGTCCATTTTTACATGTCTCACACAAAGTCCTGGTCCTGGGATGTCCTGAGAGGTCTCTGTAAGATTTAGAGGTGGCCCAGAGGTCCTCTGACCCTTTCTTATCCTTTGTATTTATTTTTACCTGGTGCTATGGTTTGAATGTTTTTGTTCTCTTCAAATTGCATGTTGAAACTTAATACCCAATGCAATAGTATGAAGAGGTGTGGCCTTTATGAAGTGATTGAATGGGATTTAGGTGCCCTTATTAAAGGGCTTGACAGAGAGAGTTTGCCCCCTTTGCCTTTCCACCTTTTGCCATATGAGGACACAGCATTCATCCGTTCTGGAGGATGCAGCAACAAGGCGCCATCTTGGAAGCAGAGAGCGCAGCCGTCACCAGACACCAAATTTGCTGGGGCCTTGATCTTGGACTTTTCAGCCTTCAAAACTGTGAAAACCAATTCTATTAATTTATAAATTACCTAGTCTGTGATATTTTGTTATAGCAGCACAAATGACTAAGATACTTGGACAGCTTCAGATGTCAATAAACTCCCAAAAAGGTACCTTAGAATAGTTGAAAGACTTTTGAGTTAGACAGACTTGGTTTGAATCATAGGTCTGTCACTTACTAGCCATTTTGACAAAGGGAAAATTTTTTTATGTCTTCATTTTCCTTTCTGCATAGAAGGAATTCGTAAGGACCACATTGGATGCAGCAGATATAAATGACCAGACACACATCAAGTACACCTCGGGTATGTAGAAACCTAAAGCTGAACACACACACACACACACACACAATCACACACATACATATATAATCATGCTCCTATTGGGCAATCCCTCATCCCCACTTGGCAGCAGAAAAACTAAATTTCTTCTAATATGTAAACAGGCCATTCCAGGAACTCCATTTCAGTCACTCTATTTATAATCAGTTACTCATAGGTAAATATTAAGTCAAATTCTGCTATTATCATTTTATTAGTTCATGTTAATAATTCCTGGATCCTTCCTCCCTTTTATTAGGTTTGTCATTTTAAAATGGCAAGAGCCACAATTACTTTTGCATCAACCTAATAAATTCTGACTTAAAACTCCCAGAGAGCCTCAGATACACTATTTTCTTGCAACAAGTTTAGTAAGAGAGGAGAGGAGCAGAGTGTGCATTCTTGAGGGGTTTGAGGAGCATGTCAGTGAGAATGGGGATTCATGTGGGTTTTCCTCATTTCCTTTCCTTATGGGTCTGGTTGCCGCAGTCCTGGAACCCTAGGAATTCATACTGGTCTGTCCTGTTGCTTTTTTTGATGGTCTTTGGGCACCCAGATAAGCATCATTGTAGCCACCTGGCTCAGACTCATATAGGGAATGGATTCACCCCATTCCTTTGCTCTCCCACCAAGGGGGCTCTACTTACAACTTTCTCTCAGCTTTTAGGAAACCCAGGTCTCCCCACAATGCCAATGTTTGGTCCACAAAAAAATGCAGAAAGGAGACTACAATAACATCCTATCAAATATAATTAGGCCTTTTCTGTGTTCCACAGACACTGCTCTATAACACAATTCAACTTGCGAATGAGATATCCATTTTTTTCTGGTATATAGACACCTCTGTGGTGGATCCTGTAGCTCATTATCCAGGTTCCCCTCAGGATGACAGAGCTCATTCTCCCAGCTGGTAGAAATTTAGGTGGCTTATGGCCGTTAACTGAGTTGCTCTCCAAAAATTACCTTCAACCCAAAGTTGCTCACTCATGAGTAACGGCAGGTTGGTGTGGACATATAAAGCCGCGGCCCCTTCCCCCTAGGCCATCTGACTCTCCTGGGACTGGCCAAAGCCTGTCTTGCACTGCACTGTAGCTCACCTCATCCTTACCTGCCTCCTCCGTCACCACGGAGGTTAATCCGTGGGTGTTTACCACAACTCACCTCATCCTTACCTGCCTCCTCCATCACCACAGAGGTTAATCCTTGGGTGTTTACCTGTAAAATTCCTGCAGCGAATTTTCATCTCAGAGTCTGTTTCTGAGGAATCTTCCCTAAGAGAGGCCTAAACCATTGCCAAATTGTATGAGAAAATACGGTAAAAGGCAATAGAGAAAAATGGGAAGGGGCAGCACTTTGCAATCTATGGCTCCCTAAATTCTGTTTTCAAAACCCCTCTGTACCTCTCTCTCTGTTTGTCTATAACTGTGTGGGTAAAAGCCAGTAAAGTTGTTCTGTCTTATTAGTCTCTTGATGCTGTTTGGTAGAGAGACAGATTCCTAGAATTGCTCTCATGTTAATTTTGAAGTTTAAGCATGAAATCTCTTTTGTTCTTTGCTTGAGTTGAATTAGCTGCTCTTTAATATGCACATCTACCTAAACCACTGGGTGCAGGGAAAGGGACAGCCAGTAGCCCAGGGAAACTCAAAAGAGCAACTCTTGGTCATATTTCAAAGCATGTGTGGGTGACACACATAGTGCCTGAATTCCATTTATACTCCTTATATTATTTATACTAAGTGTGATATCCTCTTTCCTCCACATTTGGTCTTTGGGCACCCAGATAGGTATCATTGTAGCCACCTGGCTCAGGCTCATATAGGGACTTTTTTTCAGTAACTCTTATGGAGGTCCTATGGACAACATGACTTCTATTTTATTGTTTAAAATGTAGGCAAATAACTATGATGCAGGAGCACAAAATGAACTGTTACTTCTTTTTTTAAATTGAGATATAATTCACATCATAAGTTCATAATTTTAAAGTACACAATCTAGTAGTTATTAGTATGTTCACTATATTGTGCTGCTATCTTTCTATCCAGTTCCAAACACTAATTTCCATTCTACTCCAAAAACACCACTTATCCTTCAGCAGCCAGTCCTAATTTTCCCCTTCTCTCATCTCTTTTCTCAACCACTAACCTATTTTCTTTCTTTATGGATTTTTCTATTTTGGAATGTCCATGTAAGTGATATTATACAATATGTGGCTTTTTGCGTCTGACTTCATTTGTTTAGTGTAATGCTTTTAAGATTCCTCCATGCTGTAGCATGAAACAGTACTTTATTCCTTTTTATGGCTGAATAATATTACATTGTTTGGTTATACCACACCTTGTTTATCCATTCATCAGTTGACGGACATTTGGGTTGTTTCTCCTTTTTGGCTCTAGTGAGCAATGCTGCCATGAATGTTTATGCACATGTTTTTCTGTGAAAATATGTTTTTAATTTTCTTGAGTACATACATAAGAGTGGGACCCTGTGTTAAATGGCAAATATGTCTTTAACATTTGGAAAAACTGCCAGACTGTTTTCTAAAGGGTCTGTACAATTTTACATTTATACAAGCATGCATAAGGACTCCAGTTTCTCCACATCCTCACCAATACTTGTTATTTTCTGTTTTGATGCTATCCTAGTGGGTGTGAAAGACTATCTCATTGTGGTTTTGATTTGCATTTTCCTGATGACTAATAAAGACGAGTATCTTTTCATGTACTTATTGGTCACTTCTATATCTTCTTTGGAGAAATGTCTGTTGAAATGCTTTGCCCATTTTTAATTGGGTTATTTGTCTTTTTATTGTTGAGTTATAATAATTCTTTACATATTGGAGATGCCAGATCCTTCTCAGATATATGATTTGCAAATATTTTCTTCCATCCTGAGAACTTTTAACTTTATTGATAGTGTTCATTGCAGCACAAAAGTTTCCAATTTTGATGAAGACAAATTTATCTACTTATCTTTGGTTTTGGGGCTTTTAGTGTCATATCTAAGAAACTGCTAATCCAAGTCCATGCAGATTTACAACTATGTATTGTTCTAAGAATTTTATAGTTTTAGCTCTTACATTTAGGTTTGTGATTCATTTTGAGTTAGTTTTTGTGTAAAGTAGAGGTCCAACTTCATTCTTTTGAATGTGGATATCTACTTCTCCTGGCACTATTTGTTAGAAAGACTATTATTCCCTCATTGAACGGTCTTGGAACTCTTGTTGAAAATTAACTGGTCACAAATGTATGGGTTTTTTTCTGAACACTCAATTGTATTCCATTGGTCTATATAATGTCCTTATGCCATGACCACACTCACTGTCTTGATTGCTGTAGCTTTGTAGCAAGTTTAGAAATAAGGAAACTTCTCAAAATTTCTCCCATTGTGTTTTTCTTTTCCAAGATTGGTTTTTCTATTTAGAATTTCTTGTCTTTCCATATGAATTTTAGGATCAGCTTGTTCATTTCTGAACAAGAAAGTAGTTGGAATTTTGATAAGGATTGCATTGATTTTGTACATCAATTTGGGGAATATTTCCATCTTAGTAATATAAAGCCTTCCAATCCATTAACAAAGAATTATTTCTATTTTTTTAGATCGTCTTTAATTACTTTCAACGATGTTTTGTAGTTTCTCTTTTGCTATTTTCTCTTTACCATGGTCCACATCTCCAACTTCAGAACCTGCTGCTGCCTGTTCTGGGAATGGTTGCTATCATCAGACCTGAGATCTAGAAGTAGTAGTAGGAGAGGGGCAGGCATTGAGGGGTTGATCAAAATAAATGGTGAAAGGAAAAGGAAGTTCCTGGTAGAAGTCAGGAGATAGGAAAATGAATTTTATTTATAATCAAAAAGATTCACGTCATTCATAAGTAATTCATGACAACATCCAGTACTTTAAAGCAACTTTTTCTTTAATCAACAACCATCATTTCACAAAATCACTCTTGAGACTTAAATTCAATGATGAATGACACCTCTATTGTTCAAGAAATTTCTTAAACTTCTCGTATCAGAATTGGATTCAGAAATCCTGGCATGGACTTAGGAATGTTCTCATGTTTGTGGTATCTTTTAAAGGTCATTACAATCTTATTAAAAGAAGTAAAGTATAATTTATTGAGGTTACTTTCTTAATGGTAGTTGGAAATTGGTATAGTGAAAATGTATTGAAATATTAATGCATGCTTAGTTCTTTTTTTTTTTTTTTTTTTTTTTTTTTGAGACGGAGTCTCGCTCTGTCGCCCGGGCTGGAGTGCAGTGGCGCGATCTCGGCTCACTGCAAGCTCCGCCTCCCGGGTTCACGCCATTCTCCTGCCTCAGCCTCCCGAGTAGCTGGGACTACAGGCGCCCGCTACCACGCCCGGCTAATTTTTTGTATTTTTAGTAGAGACGGGGTTTCACCGTGTTAGCCAGGATGGTCTCGATCTCCTGACCTCGTGATCCGCCCGCCTCGGCCTCCCAAAGTGCTGGGATTACAGGCGTGAGCCACCGCGCCTGGCCGAATGCCTGCTTAGTTCTAAGGTTATCTTTTCCTTTCCAGTTTCTAAAGAATATCCAGGCTCTTTTGGTTCTTTTGTCTTAGGAGAGCTTTTAGTTTGTTCTCTGACAGCAGAAGGAGGGGTTGTTTCACAGCACATATGTGGTGAGTGGGTTTTGAGTATTTATAATCCCACTCTTTGTGAAGATTCCTGTGCATATTTTTCCTATATAACATTTCCAAGATCTACATGTTCTTGTGGTCAGTATTAGTATTAGAGAATACTGTGAAAGGACCCTCCAGAAATAACTAATATTGGTTGTCATACAAGCCCATGTTGGTAAGTATTCTGTTAGATTAATTAAATTTAAAGAAAGCAAAGTAATGTGACACTTCTGGCCTATTTAAGTACTTTGTAGGATGAGAGTCACTCCTCCAACACTGGTTCTGATATAAATTCCAAACTAGGAGCACTGCAACTATGTTGAACTATTGTGAAATAAAATAACTTCTTTGCAGGGTGACTTTGAAGTGCAACATCCATTTGGATATAAGTTTTCATGGCATGTACTTAGGAATGTTCTCATGTTTGCATTATCTTTTAAAGGTCATTAAAGTCACATAAGTTTGTAATAACTTGATATTCATGTGGGGTCAGAAGTACATGCCGTTTAGACTGTGGTGCAATTTGAGGGACATTGGAGACAAGGATCATAACTCTGTTAGGTCTGGCTTCCTGCTACTTGTAGCCACACAGAGGTTTTCTGGGGCACAAAGCATACAAATTATGATTCTCTCTAAGTTGCTTTTATTACTCAAGGGAAAAATTAACTTCAGATGCAATTTGATATTAAGTTCTTCAAATATCACATTGATATGAAAATTATGAGTCTTATGGTTGGACAGAAAAATAATTATTATGCTTCTTGGTTCTGGACTTTTAAATATACCTAATCTGCTCACACCGCTTGCCACAAACATGCAAAGGATGATAGCAGGTTATAGCTTGAACTAAGGTATTTCCCCATAGCTCTCTGATTTCTGTGCTCAGTCTTCGGTATTCTGTTTTCATTTCACCAGCTCTTCAGTTCTTTAGCTTTTTCATTTTGTCTTGTGTCTCAGCTGTAGGCTCTCCTTGATTTTGTGATCTGCAGTTGGATCCTCTGCTGTTGGACCTTATTCCTTTCCCAATTCATTTTATTCAAATATTTTGCATTTTTTTCACCTGGCTGTTAGTGCTGTTTCCAGATAAGAGACACTTACTCTACTAGTTTTTGTTCCCAAGGACACATATCATCATCATCTTCTGGGCTGGACCCAGCCTAACAATCAGAATCACACACTTCCATTTATCCAGTCATCTACCCTTTTGGATAGTCTGTCTATCTCTAAGATTATTGTTTTAGAAAACCTAGACTACATGATTTCTTCATTATAGTGGGTATCTCCTCAAATTTATAGGTTGAAGTCCTAACCCCAGTACCTCAGAATGTGAGCTTATTTGGATATAACATCACTGAAGATGTAATTCATTATGATGAGGTCATAGTAGACTAGGTGTAATGGTTAATACTGAGTGTCAACTTGATTGGATTGAAGTATGCAAAGTATTGATCCTGGGTGTGTCTATGAGGGTGTGGCCAAGGAGATTAACATTTGAGTCAGTGTGCTGAGAAAGGCAGACCCACCCTTAACCTGGGTGGGCACAAGCTAATCAGCTACCAGCATGGCTAGAATATAAAACAGGTAGAAAAAAGTGTGAAAAGACGAGACTGGCCTAGCTTCCCAGCCTACATCTATCTCCCATGCTGGATGCTTCCTGTCCTTGAACACTGGACTCCAAGTTCTTCAGTTTTGGGACTCAGACTGGCTCTCCTTGCTCCTCAGCTTGCAGATGGCCTATTGTGGGACCTTGTGATCATGTAAGTTAATACTTAATAAACTCCCTATATATATATATAGAGAGAGAGAGAGTTTTGTCTCTCTAGAGAACCCTGACTAATACACTAGGGTAGGCCCCTAATTCAATATGACTAGTGTCCTTACAAAAAGGGAAATTTAGATACATAAATGCACACATGGAGAATACCATGTGCACATCAAGGCAGAGATGGGGTGATGCATCTATAAGTCAAGGAATGCCAAAGATTTCTGGCAAGCCACTAGACGCTAGGGGAGAGGCATGGAACAGATTCTTTCTCAGAAACCTCAGGAGGAACCAAACCTGCCAACACCTTGATCTTGGACTTTGATGTGGTTTGGCTGTGTCCCCATCCAAATCTCATCTTGAATTGTAGCTCCATAATCCCCATGTGTTATGGAAGGGACCCAGTGGGAGGTAATTGAATCACAGGGGTGGGTTTCTCCTGTGCTGTTCTTGTGATAGTGACTTTGCTTCTCCTTCGCCTTCCACCATGATTGTGAGGCCTCCCCAGTTACATGGAACTGTGAGTCTATTAAACCTATTTTTCTTGATAAATTACCCAGTCTCAGGTATTTCTTCATAGCAGTATGAAATTGGACTAATATAGACTTCAAACCTTCAGGGCAATACATTTCTGTTGTTTAAGCCAACCAGCATGCGGTACTTTTTAAGGCAGACCTAGTAAACAATGCATGCTGTTAAACATAAAATTTGTATTCCTAGTTAGACAGAAGACCACTTCTTGTTTTCAAAATTATATTCTGAACTTGATTGATTATGTCACTTATCACATAGTCTCTATATTTTCTTGACCATCCAAATAAGTTGAATGATGAAAACTTTGTCATTTTTCTATATTTTGAAATATCAACTAGAATAATGTATATGAGATATGGACTATATATGAGATATGGAACACCCTCAGTTCACAAACTCCGCCCACTTCGTACACAACGTGCTTAGCAAGCAAATTAAATTCACAGATATACCAGTTTGAACTTATTTTGTTCTCATTTTCCTTTATTAGTGGTTTGACCCTGGCTTAACCTTGGTTTTGATTCCTTAAAAGGGATAAAATTTGGCCTAGCTCCCAGTTATATTTGGCCTTTTGCAAGTTGAGTCTTCCTTAGAACTTCCTTCCTCCCAATCCATGCCAATTAATTCATCAATCTTTTCTTAACTAACATTTCTGTAATCTCTGTGCATTTTTGTCAACTACTTCTGAGGCACCCATGTGAGTCAGCCACTGTGCTAGCACTGAAAATATAGCAGTAAGAAAGGAAAAAACAGCCGTCTGACACTGGGTTGAGGTTTACAGAAGAGTCACAGTGCAACCTTTTGTGGCTTGAATTTTTGTGCTGTCTTCTCTTTGCTGCAAACTGCTATGATTACTTTAGTGATGAACCAATTCAGGCTTGAGTATGTATCACCTACTTACCGACACAGAAGATCCTGAAATTCTGAGTATATAAAGCTAATGAATAAAAGGTATGGGATCAAAAATTTCTTCCAGGCTAATATCCCCACTACTCCAGCAACCTAAGCCACCCACTTCTCTTCTTTTTAATTATTAAAAACGTTTTTGTTTTTATACATGTACAGAGTTTAAGAAATCAGATAGAGATAAAAGTGCCCTGTTAGAAAGCAGTGGTCCCTTCTCCTACCCACTCTACCCAATGCTCCAGCGTTAGGCCCCAGAGCAACCATTTTCAACTCTTCAACTTTTTCACCCTATTTCCTCCACATTTATAGATAATATTACTGATATGTCTTCATATGTCACGATTATGTATGATTTACTAGCTTCCTTTGGTAGTCATTGAAAAATGTTGCGCTTCTCAGCATTCCCTTGCCATCACCACACCCCGACTTGCCTTTTCTTCAGCCTCCCAGCATAGCTCTACCACACATTCTCTTTAAACAAGCATGTTAGCATGGTTATGGTTACATAAATAACATCCATCGCTTTTCCAAGTTTATTTCTCAGACAACTTTTAGCTTTTCCTAGAGTTAATCATTGCCTTTTTGAAAAGACCTCAGTTTATAATGCAGACTTTGAATAATCACTCTATTTTTAGCTAAGTGCCTTCCCAGGGCCTTGCTTATCCTGATCTCTAGTGGCCCTAAACCCTGAGACCCTCAAGGCTTCTGCAGAGGGAAATGACTCACGGTCTTTGGTGCCTTTCCCCTGTGGAGACTTCAGCAGTCACTTCCTTTGCTCTATTCAGTCAGTAACCAGTCCTATATCTACTTTACAGTATCAATACCACTTTTTCTACATTATAATTTTAAAGTAATTTAATAAAGAAAAAGAAGTTAACGTGTATGTTCAGAGGCCCCAAATTCCTCTTAATAATAATAAATTTATCTCTTCTGGACTTAAGACTAACAGATGTCTCTCACAAAGCCACCACAGAGGTAGACTCATTAAATCTCATGTCAAACATCTAATATAAAATTCTACTCTTTTGGGTTTTTTTTTTTTTTACCTTCTCTCTGCCTGTCTCTCCCTCTCTCTCAACTTTTTCCATTTTCCCAGTGGCCCTTAGATTGAGGGAAAGAGGTAAAATTGTATAATCTGCTCACTGGGTGAATATATACAAATTGTTGTACTAGAAAATTAGAGAGGCACCCAGGTGGCAATAACTTCCCTTATCTCAGTTCATCCATGACAAATGAAAGATTTTCTGAGATGATAAAGCAGCACAAATTATCCTAAAAAGAGAAAAGCTGTTCAAAATCACGAGTCCTAAGGGATGAGTTCATCATCTCGCTTCATTTTTACTGATAGCCTGAATTTACATGCCAATATGTTTGGATAATTAAATGAAACACCTTTAGTTAAATAATTAAATAACACCTTTAGTTCAGGTGTTATTAGACCAGTGAGATGGGGTCTAAATTGTGGCTTTTCAGCCAAATGTAAACTTTTGGGGTGAAAATTGCTTTCTTCTGCAGTTTATATTCCTGGACTACTTCATTTCTAATCTCGTTAATTGCTTGGCATGTATGTCACATAACAGGATTTTTGTTAAATAAATTAGCAGGAAGTACATACAGGAAAGTAATCTTATAATGGGTTAGTACTATCAAACAGTGTCACCATAAAGACCACTAAGATTCGTGCTCAGAGTATTTTGAGACATGTTGGCTTCAGTTCAAGAATAATCTCTTTCTTGTTTTCAGCATAGGGTTTGGCACATAGTACTTCAAAAATCCACCAAAGTTATTTTACCCTTGGCACCGCCTTATCTAGCCCAGGCAGAGGCAATTTCCAATGGTTGCACCCTAATTCTACCTTCCAGGAGAATGTGATTCCATCCTCTAGAAATTGCCCTGCCTCATGTATATGCATGGAACAAAAAGGTTCATGGTATCCCTAGATATGTCTTCTATCATAAATGCACCACATCTGGGAGGAAAAGCCTCATTTTATGATGCAATGTTGGGTGCACTTTGTATTTAGTGTGCCACAGTATCCCAAATGTCTAGCATAGAGTGAACATGAAAAATATTTGCTAATTGGCAGCATGTCTTTGCCATTTTAGAACTTACAGTCTAACTGGCAAAAGAAACCATATAACAAGAAGTTATAGTGAACTATGATAATTACAGAGGGAAGTGAGGGCCTCACAGGGAGGCACTTAATCCAGACCTGGGCAGTCAGGGAAGAGCTTCTGCAAAAAGTGGTGTCCAAGTGCGAACTGGAGGATGAATGGGGCTTACCAGCCAGGAGTGGCTGTGTGGGTAATGGAAGCAATATGGAGGGCAGGAGAGCGTTGCAGCAGAGAATGTCCCAGCAAGAAGGAATATTGTAAGATAAGGCTTGAAGAAGAGACAGAAACTGGAGAGGAAAGAAACTATGACTGGAGAGTAGAATAAGTGGTGTGGCTGAAAATAAAGAAGAAGAGACAATAAGGGAGAGCCATAAATCCATACGTAACAGTTTAGATTTTATTCTAAGAACCATTAGTAACTACTGAAGGGTTTTAAGCCAAGGAGTGACAGAATCTAGCATGTCAGCTGGCATGATGTTCTCACAGGGATTTGGATTCTTGATCTTCAGTGGAAAGGTTGAGGGACAAACATTATCTTTTTCCTTGGCCACATTCTGAGGTATATTTTACATATTGGCAAACTGAAATCCATAACTCCTACCAAATAATTCCTTGGATCTGATCCCACCTACTCTTCATTACTTTTCAGATTCCGTGTGAAATTTACCTCTTATTTATCAAGGTGCAATCCATTTCTTAAGGCTCCTGAAAGGACATGCCAAAGAAGTTGCCCAAGCCCAAAATGTTTACTTTCCAGCTGTCCCCAACAATTTGTGGATAATATTTCCTAATATTTGGGAGTTTGAGAATTTATTACAAAAAAAACCCATGCTGGATTAGGTTTGATACTTAAATTCAGATATGTAAATAATTTCAATTAGGCAATATCCCAAATTGGTATCTATTCTTTTTCAGAATTATTAGAATTTTGTAGCAGGATATTTTGTTCTACCAGTCAATTTGATGAAGGCAGGCACTGAAGTCTGCTCTGGTAAAACTGAACCCAGTGATATCATGAGAGACTTTGTTGGAGTGTCTCCCCACTCCTTTCCATCAAGCATGTGTTTCTAAGTGCTGGAACAGCATTACCTACCATTCTCCTAAATAAGAGCTGGCTGGCCACGTAGCTGTGTCAGGAGAGCTTCTACAGTGTTTCTTCTGAGCACTCTACAGAGGTGATTCTGTTTGGGTGCCCTCTGTTGCTCTTCTTTTATCCCTGGTCCCTGCTAATAGAATCCAGTGATGAAAGAAGCACAGAAAAGCCTTAGTAATCAGATGGACTTGGGTTTACATCTTGATTTTATCACCTTTCTAGTATACTGTCTGAGGCATAATCTCTATTTTTTCAGCTTCATTGTCCTTATTTATAAAATTACAATACAATATCCAATATACAAGATTATTGTAAGGATGAAATGAGACACAATGAATCAAGTGCCTAGTACGAGGCCTGGCCAATTTAATGCTCAATGAGTGGCAGCTACTGTTACACCCATGAGGAAAATGTAAAGTGCTGGCATTTTTCCATTACAAAAACTAAGTGTGGACTTTAAAATTAGCCAACACTCTGGGGTAGAGGAACATATATAAATCAGATGTGGCTTTTGCCCTAGGGAAAATCCCAAAAGACAGCTGCTTCCTGTCATCAAGAGGAAAATGTCACATGGATTGAGGAAGCAATGGTCTGTGTGAGATTTGAGATATCATTTCATCATATTGATTGTTAGTTTTCTTATCTGTAAAATTAATATTTAGGTTAAATGACTGCTAGGTACTTTCAGCTCTGTATTTCTGAAGTGCCAGGGATGCATTTTAGCCATATTACAATTTTACTAGGGGCTAAGACCATTAAACATCTATGTTCAGCTAAGAACGCAGTTGTGGAGCCTTTGTGTGTGTGTGTGTGTGTGTGTGTGTGTGTGTTTGTGTTGTGTTTGTGTGTTTGTTTGGTATCCACACAGCATATAAAAAGATTCATAATATTTAAGGCTATTTATTTTGGGTTCTTCTGTTACCCCGCATTTCAACCATGATTACCACAGGGATTTCAACAAATGCTTACCCTTCTCTTCCCATATTTATGAGGGCTTGACTTTGCCTCTCTGCTCAACAGTCTTATATAAATATGCCATACTTTTTTATGTGTATAAGTAATTCAAATGATTGATGTAATGTGTGTGTGTATTTGTGCACACATGTAAACGTGCATAAGTATGTGTGCACTTGTGTGTGTGCAGAGGCCTGCACATAGAGACGGACATTTCAGCTTCAAGAGTTGACCTCAGTTAGGATAAAGTAATGTGACTTTGGGAGATTACAAAAGATCCTACCTGTTTTAAATTTATCTCCTACCAACGAAACACTGACTTTTCTTTTAATGCCAAACAATGAGTATCTCTTGGAAATATCATCTAACCCCATGACTTCAACTACCATATTGGTAACTCCTCAAAGCTCTAGCCTTCCAGAGAAAGCCCTAGCCCAAAAACATATATTTCAAATGAAACCAATATAGTCTGCAGACTACTAAAAAGGCCAGGTGATTGATTTCTTTTCTTCATTAATTTGAGTGCAATTTGCTTCCTTATTGATATAAGTGGTTTATCTCATTGGAAATAGCATCTTTATTTATACAATCACCTTGTGTTTTGACGGACAGCTACTGAAAAACCATGTTGGTATGTGAAATAAGGGGAGTTGACATTAGTGTTTTTGTCATGAACTACAGGTCAGGCTAGATATTGTTGGGGAATAAAAAGGTATAAAATAAGCAATATATGCACATAGGAAAGTACTCACAATTAGAAAAGTTGGAAACTACCTGGGTTATTATTGATGGCTAATAAGTTTATCTAACACTTAATAGTTTAAAAAAATATGAGGCTCTTGGCTATGATATGTGTATTTTTTTGAGACTGGGCCATATGTTCAAACAAGCTTGGTATTCAGATCAAATTGCCTGCAAAATTTGGTTTTAGAAAAGCTCTCAAGTCGGTTGAATAATTAACTTTACAAGCCTTTTTACTACCTTGGTATTTCTTTTCACTAATGAATAAATTAAAACAAACTGGTTTGTGTATGAAAAAAAGCTAAATATATTAATGTGTAGCACTCATCTTTTGAAGCTGAACTCTCAAAGTTCAATATCAACATTTTTCTCAGGATTACATATATTTCTTTTTAAATGCTAATTTCTGAGTAGATCTCTGCTTCTGTTACCTGTAGCTTCAATGGTCTGAAATTCATCTGAGAAACATAGATGCAGTGGCAGAGAAGAGAAAACCAAAGATTGGAACAGAAAGTATAAGGAAGGAAATGGGTTTTGTGTAGTGAGAGAGAGCATGAGAAAGTCTGTGGGTGGGAGTTAGTATGGAGGAGAATTTGAAAGCAGGTGATGGAGTTGAGCTGAGTCACAAGTCAGGATGCTATTGGTTTTTAAGGCTAAAAGCTTGAACCAGAAGGGCCAGAGTAATGGAGATGAAAAAATCCCTAATGATCTAAACCAGGAGGCTGTGGCTGAGTAAGAGGAAGAAGAGAATAGATGAAAACCAGAGTTCAATTCCAGGTCACAGTTAGAAAAATTACCAGGAGAGCAGCAGCAGACACATGTCCAAGAGATAAGAGAGCCTTGAAACCAAGGCACAGTCTATTCAGCAGAAAATCTCCTCTTGCAGAGGCAGGAAACAGATGATGTTATTTACAGATCAAGAGCTTCCCAAGGCCTTGAGCATTAAGGTCAATGCCAACCTCTACGAGTCACCATCCTAACAGAGCCCAAGAATGGGAGAAGAAGTAAGAAGAAGGTTGCCCCAGAAATGCTCAGATTAGGTCAGTCATTTCTAAGGCATGTATTGACTTTGCAATTTTATTTTCCAAAGAAAAATTTGCCATCGCTGTCTTGACACTGTAATAAAGAGTCTGAAAATAAGAGAAAAATATTTAATATTAGGACTATCTCAGAAAATCTAGGCTAAACACTTGCTGCAGCTACCACGGATAGGACATAAGAAAAATGAAGAGTGATGTTAAGTAACATGCAAAATTATCATATAAATATAAACCTCAGATTCTCCCAAAAGTGTTGAATGTGATCCACTGTTTCAATAACAACAAAAGAAATGCGTTAACACATCTGATATTAAACCAAGAATGAAATGTCTGGAGAGGCCATCATGACCACAGCAAAACAAAGACCTAATTAGTCTAGTAATATTTTATATTTTATTTTATAGAAAATATCTGTCATTGAGCGTTCAGTACAACATGGAGAGCTAACACGAAAACTGTAAGATCCCATAATTGAAAAAAAACAGCAGAGTGTAAAGAAAGTCATTTTTGGTCTCTAAAAAGGTAGATTAACCTGAGGCCAAATAATATACCTTAACAGTGATGAAGGGAACAAAGTAACACACAGAGGCCCCTATTGAAAGGGTGCTTTTTATTACAAGTTCCTTTTAAGTCAGTAAAACAAGACTGTTATCTGGGGGTTTTGATCTGTGGTTGATAATGTACTGATATTCTCACAAACATAACTGCCTGTAAACAGCCCACTGTACCTCAGAAGACCTTACTAGAAAGTCAGGGGCATAAAACAGTAAGAAAATCTAGAGAGATGAGTGTCATCAGAAACAAGTAAAGTTGAAACAAATGTAGGACTGTCCATTTTTTCTTTGGAATTTTAATTATTTGAAGGTAATCTTCTAAGATCCTATTTCTAGAAATTTTCATTCAAATCAAGCCAGTATATGGTACTGAAAACCTCATGTGGTGACTTGAATGAGTAGCATATTTTGCCCTTAACACGATGTACTTAAATATACACTTACATAGGTTGTTTTCATAGCATCTTAAGACGTAATCTGAAAATGGCTTTCAAAGCACACTATTCCTTTGAACCTTGGAAAATACTAGTCTGGTAAATTTTGCAAAATATCTGGCTTTAGCAGGGAGAAGGCCTGCTAGTAGTTGCACAGGTTGCTGGAAAATACCTTAAATTGTTTCCTTTACGCAAATATGGCAACTAAACTTGTGCTCACTGTTTTTTAGAGGGAACAGACTAATATTCCTTAGGTTCACCAACATAACATACCCAGGGCAGCATAAGAACCAAGAGATTGCTGTGCAGAAGCTCTTTAGTTTAATTAGATCCCATTTGTCAATTTTGGCTTTGTTGCCATTGCTTTTGGTGTTTTAGACATGAAGTCCTTAGAAACTACCATGAGAGTGAACAGGCAACCTACAAAATTGGAGAAAATTTTTGCAACCTACTCATCTGACAAAGGGCTAATATCCAGAATCTACAATGAACTCAAACAAATTTACAAGAAAAAAAGAAACAACCCCATCAAAAAGTGGGCAAAGGATGTGAACAGAGACTTCTAAAAGGAAGACATTTATGCAGCCAAAAAACACATGAAAAAATGCTCATCATCACTGGCCATCAGAGAAATGCAAATCAAAACCACAATGAGATACCATCTCACACCAGTTAGAATGGCAGTCATTAAAAAGTCAGGAAACAACAGGTGCTGGAGAGGATGTGGAGAAATAGGGACACTTTTACGCTGTTGGTGGGACTGTAAACTAGTTCAACCATTGTGGAAGTCAGTGTGGCGATTCCTCAGGGATCTAGAACTAGAAATACCATTTGACCAAGCCATCCCATTACTGGGTATATACCCAAAGGACTATAAATCATGCTGCTATAAAGACACATGAACAAGTATGTTTATTGCGGCACTATTCACAATAGCAAAGACTTGGAACCAACCCAAATGTCCAACAATGATAGACTGGATTAAGAAAATGTGGCACATCTACACCATGGAATACTATGCAGCCATAAAAAATGATGAGTTCATGTCCTTTGTAGGGACATGGATGAAATTGGAAATCATCATTCTCAGTAAACTATTGCAAGAACAAAAAACCAAACACTGCGTATTCTCACTCATAGGTGGGAATTGAACAATGAGAACACATGGACACAGGAAGGGGAACATCACACACTGGGGACTGTTGTGGGGTGGGGGGAGGGGGGAGGGATAGCTTTAGGAGATATACCTAATGCTAAATGATGAGTTAATGGGTGCAGCACACCAGCATGGCACATGTATACATATGTAACTAATCTGCACATTGTGCGCATGTACCCTAAAACTTAAAGTATAATAATAATAAAATAAAATAATTAAAAAAAAAAGAACCAAGAGATTACTATAGCAACTTCGAATGCAGAGGTTCTTAAGGTGAGATTCAGGAGCCTCCTATTCTAGGATCACCTTAGGTACCAGTTAAAAATGCGAATCCCTGGGCCTCCTTCTCAGATAATGAAATAGCATCCCTGGCAAGGAGGGATCATGTGAATCAGAATGCTTAACAAGCTCCTCAGGTCATTCTCATCTCTAAATTAGAGAGTTTAGTGGCTCTTGTGGTTCACTCTTTTGATAAAAATCTCAAAGGCATTGTATTATCTCGATGGTCATGATCTGGGGAAGGGAAACAAACTTTTCCTATGAATCGTTATGACAATCTGAGCCTGGAACCATTGCAGGCAACCAGCACAGTGTAATCTGAGATGCTTTCTGCAATGGAGTTTTGCAGTTTCAAGTTGAAGATTATTTTGCCATTTCATCGTCTGAGACTCTATTTTCCTCTTTATAGTTTTTGCCATCTGATGGTGAGGAAAAGACTTAATGATGCCTTTTGTTTTTATATTTTACTTCTGTTTTTTTTTAATTCACCCTTTTATTTAGTACGTCTTTATAATTTTACTATTCATTAGGTCAAATGAGGACAAAATATATTTAAGTTTTAGTATTTTGTCTACGAGACTTCTGTTTTAGCATTCCTTACTCTCCCCCTTGCTTTCTTTGATTCTTTTGAGATATTTTAAAAAATGTAAACCATGGTGCACTGATCAGTAACCTTTCTCTCTCAATGTAGTAGAAATCTTTTACATCTTCCTCCAGGGTAGTTGTATCTTTTCTCCTTTATAGCTGGTTTTCTGGCTACTGATTATGGAGAGACCCTGGCCTTTGTTTCTGCTCCCTTTCATATTGGGAGATAAGGTAATGAAGAGAGACATCACTGCTCCAGAGGGGCTCTAGCTCCTGCTTCCAATTTGCAAATGTTAAATTTTCTCACAATTTTTCTTCCTTCTCTCACATGACCTCATAAAAGCACATCTTCATGGTTTTTGTGGCTCTCTATAATAAAGAGGGGGTTATACAGAAATCTCCTATATTCTACTTTTCTATTTTTCCTCTTATCCTTTTAATATTTTTACGATTTTAATGTTGATAAACTCCAAAAATAATTCACTTTATTGTATTTCTTCAGAATTTTCAATGACCTAAGGAGATCAGAGAGAAGTAGGAGTGTATGTTAGAAAGGAATTCTAGACCACTGGTTTTCAAGACACTTGGTAACATATACTCCATTAAAGTAGTTAATAATTTTACAATCTAAACTCTACTCTCTATTATGAAAAGACATTTCCATGGCTGGGAATAGTGGCTCATGCCTGTAATCCCAGTAATTTGGGAGGCCGAGGCAGGCAGATTACTTGAGGCCAAGAGTCCAAGATCAGCCTGGCCAACATGGCAAAATCCCATCTCTACTGAAAATACAAAAGTTAGCCGTGCATGGTGATGTGCACCTGTAGTCCCAGCTACTCAGGTGGCTCAGGCAGGAGAAGTGCTTAAGCCTGGGAGGTGGAGGTTGCAGTGAGCCAAGATTATGCCACTGCACTCCAGCCTGGGTAACAGTGCGAGACTCTGTCTCAAAAAAAAAAAAAAAGAAAGAAAAAAGAAAAAAAAAAGGAAAAGAAAGAAAAGCATTTCCTTGAGGAAATATACAATTACATTCTAAACATAATGCTTACATTTACCTTTATTGGGTACAGAAAACTACATTATCAGTGATAAAAGGAGGTAAATACAGAACAAATAATTAAGATTAAGAAAGATTCTCAAACTTCTCTGTATTCAATAGTTTCAAGTTTCCTCATAATGTCTTTCGAGTAGATCTGATTTCCATTTTTTTTTCCCCTAATCATCTCATTCCCTCTAAGAGTTCCCAGAGTATGGGTACTTAAGACTGCATGGTGGTAATACTGTTTTTAGAAAGAGCTGCCTTGAAGAGTTATATGGTATGTTAATAAGATCTATTTTCTTAGAAAATAAATTCAGACTGACCTCTCCATGACTGAATGATAGGGGAGCATCTATAAAGAATTAAAAAAAGACTACTCAGTTTGGTAATTGTGGGTTAGATAATACAATTCCTTTGTTTTTCCTGTGCCTGTGCCTTTTTATTCAGTATCTTTGGATAATTTTACTATTTACTAGATTAATTAAATAAACATACTTAATTTTTGTCTTAGTACCCTCTCTCTCTCTCTCTCTCACATACACACACACACACACACACACAATTCAGGAATGTGAATTGCTTTAGGGTTCAAATATTCATTTCTTTCATCCAATTCTATGATATTTTGGACACCTCCAACTAGCGAGGACAAGCCAACTATTTTAAAAACGCAGCTAGTAGAGCAAGACAACAAAACCTTTTACTTCTTTTTTCCCCACTTTGGAGTTGATAATGAATATAGCAGACAGTAGGAATGGTTTAGGGGAATACATGCTAAAGGTTACACATTCATATCACATTTCCGTTCTTCTTTTATTTGGCAATCATTGACATACCCTGGACTTCCCTTAGCTTTCACTTTTTCTGCGTAAAGTTTTTTTGGTTTATTATTTTAATCCTAATTCTACCTCAACCCATCTTAATGGAAACTTCCCTAAAACAGTGTTTTAGAAGAAAAACATTTAGCTGGAGGAGGCTGGTGGAATTCCCATTGAAACACCTTACATTAAATTTTTGTGGTTAAGAAGGAGCAGGAGTAGTCTTAGCATATGTTAGAATTTTCATACACTGTAAATTTTTTTTCTCACAAATCCAAATAAATTGCCATTGCCACAGGTAAATAATAAGTAAGAATTAATTAGCCAACATATTCCATAGCATATTTTAGAAATACTATCACAATGGTTATACTACATCAAGTTAACTCAGAGTGTATACTATTCACTTCAGTAATTTTAATTAAAAAAATTTTTTTTAAAAACTAAGAGTCTTCTATAGTAGATATCTTTCGAGGTCTTTAAAAATTTATGAAGATCTGGGCATGGTGGCATGTGCCTGTGGTCGCAGATACTCAGGAGGCTGAGGCAGGAGGATCACTTGAGCCAAGGAGTTTGAGGCCAGCCTGGACAACATAAAAAGACTATGTTAGAAAAAAATTCATAATGTGCAATGCTTGAGCAGTGGACACTGGAGATCACAGAATACCTGGAATGAGAACTGAATAAATGCTAAACCTGATGTCTCATGATCAAATACAGAAGTCACACAATGGAGTAGTGAGTCTACACTTTCACCCAAAGTTTATGTTCAGCATGCATTTTAAAAAGCTTTGCTTCTGGTTGAGCACACTGTTTTCTCATGTTAAAAATTATTTTGGAAGTCTGATTATATCAGTCTGTTCTCACACAGCTATGAAGAAATACTCCAGAATAGGTAGTTTATAAAGGAAAGAGGTTTAATTGACTTACGGTTCTGCATTGCTGGCAAGGCCTCAGGAAACTTACAATCATGGCAGAAGGCAAAGGAGAAGCAGGTACCTTCTTCACAGGGCAGAAGGTTGGAGTGAGTGCAAGCAGGGAAAATCTCAGATGCTTATAAAACCACCAGATCTTGTGAGACTCACTCACTCACTATCATGAGAACAGCATGGGTAAAATGCTGCCATGATCCAATTATCTCCACCTAGTCCCCCCCTTGACATGTGGGGATTATGGGTTTTACAATTTGAGGTGAGATTTGGGTGGGGACACAGAGCCAAACCACATTATTCCACCCTTGGCCCCTCCTAAATCTCATGTCCTTTCACATGTCAAAACAAATCATGCCTTCCCAACAGTTCCCCAGAGTCTTAACTCATTTTATCATTAACTCAAAAGTCCACAGTCCAAAGTCTCATCTGAGACAAAGCTGGTCCATTCTGCCTGTGAGCCTGTAAAATCAAAAGCAAGTTAGTTACTTTCTAGATAAAATGGGGGTGCAGGCATTAGGTAAATGCTCCCATTCCAAAAAGGAGAAATTGGCCAAAACAAAGGGGTTACAGGCCCCATGTAAATCCAAAATCCAATAGGGCAGTCATTAAAACTTAAAAGTTCCAAAATGACCTCCTTTGAATCTGTGTCTCACATCTAGGTCATGCTGATGCCAGAGGTGGACACCCATGGCCTTGGGCTGCTTTGCCTCTGTGGATTTGCAGGGTACAGCCCCCTCTCAGCTGCTTTCATGAGCTGGGGTTGAATGTCTGCAGCTTTCCCACATGCACTGTGCAAGCTGTCAGTGGATCTACCATTCTGGGGTCTGGAGGATGGTGGCCCTCTTCTCACAACTCCACTAGGCAGTGCACCAGTGGGGACTCTGTGTGGGGACTCTGACCCCACATTTCCTTTCTGTACTGCCCTAGCAGAGGTTCTCCATGAAGGCTCCACCCCTGAGCAAACTTCTGCCTGGGAGACATCCAGGTGTTTCTGCACATCCTTTGAAATCTAGGCAGAGGTTCCCAAACTTCAATTCTTGACTTCTGTGCACACACAGGCTCAACACCACATGGATGCTGCCAAGACTTGGGGCTTGAACCCTCTGAAGCCACAGCCCAAGCTGTACCTTGGTCCCTTTTAACCTTGGCTAGAGCTGAGGCAGATGGGACACAGGGTACCATGTCCTGAGGCTGCACATAGCAGGAGGATCCTGGGCCTGGCCCATGAAACCATTTTTCCCTTCTAGTCCTCTGGGCCTGTGATGGGAGGGGCTGCCATGAATGTCTCTAACATGCCCTTCTTGGGGAGATATTTTCCCCATTGTCTTGGTGGTTAACATTTGGCTCCATGTTACTTATGTGAATTTCTGCAACTGGCTTCAATTTCTCCCCAGAAAATGGGTTTTTCTTTTCTATCGCATTGTCAGGCTACAGATTTTCCAAACTTTTATGCTCTGCTTTCTCTTGAATGCTTTGCCATTTAGAAATTTCTTCCATCAAATACCCTAAATCATCTCTCTCAAGTTCAAAGTTCCACAGATCTCTAGGGCAGGGACAAAATACTGCCAATCTCTTTGCTAAAACATAGCAAGAGTCACCTTTACTCCAGTTCCCGACAAGTTCCTCATCTCCATTTGAGACCACCTCAGCCTGAACTTCATTGTCCATATCACTATCAGCATTTTGTTCAAAGCCATTCAACAAGTCTCTAGGAAGTTCCAAACTTTCCCACATCTTCCTGTCTTCCTCTGAACCCTCTATACTGTTCCAACCTCTGTCTGTTACTCAGTTCCAAAGTCGCTTCCACATTTTCAGTTATCTTTACAGTGGCACCTCACTCCCAGTACCAATTTACTGTGTCAATACATTCTCACACTGCTATGAAGAAATACCTGAGACTGGGTAATTTATAAAGGAAAGAGATTTAATTGACTCACAGTTCCATATTGCTGAGGAGACCTCAGGAAACTTACAATCATAGTAGAAGGCAAAGAAGAAGCAGGCATCTTCTTCACAGGGCAGCAGGACAGAGTGAGTGCAAGTAAAGGAAATGCCAGACACTTACAAAACCATAAGATCTCATGAGACTCATTCACCATCATGAGAACAGCATGGGGAAAACTGCCTCCATGATCTGGTTACCTCCACCTGGTCCTGCCCTTGATATGTGGGGATTATGGGGATTACAATTCAAGGTGAGATTTGAGTGGAGACACAGAGCCGAACCATATCACTGACCTACTTATATTAAATTCAATTGTAATCTGTTTAGTTGTAACTCATTAAGAAAGCATTTGGAATTATTTAGGTCATGATAAATTTTAAATTATGTAATTTAAGAAGAAAATAAGCTTTGGGAGGCCAAGACGGGCGGATCACGAGGTCAGGAGATTGAGACCATCCTGGCTAACAAGGTGAAACCCCGTCTCTACTAAAAATACAAAAAAATTAGCCAGGCGTGGTGGCGGGTGCCTGTAGTCCCAGCTACTCAGGAGGCTGAGGCAGGAGAATGGTGTGAACCCGGGAGGCAGAGCTTGCAGTGAGAGCAAGACTCCATCTCAAAAAAAAAAAAAAGAAGAAGAAAATACAACTGAACTGTACTTTAAACAGTAAGGGACTTTGCATTCACAGGCAGTTTCCAAGAAGCAGAAAATACTACACATTTATCTGTTTGCCTGGGTTTTATCATGTGGTAAATGCAAGATAAATAACAGCTGTCACAGATGAGCAGGACTAATGCTAAAAAACTAGTGCCATGTATGATAGTGCATGTGTGCATGCTCACTATTAGACAAGTTGGTAAAATTGCAAGTTAACATATTAGGTTGAAGCACATGTTATTACCAATATTACTGGTCAAAAGAAGTAGAGTGTTCGGCTGTTTCATTTGGTTGAAGCTTAGGTCTTTCAGAACCAAAAAGGGTCTCATAAATAATTCAATCCATGGATTTTTTAACTGGGTCGAGTATGGGTCAACTTCAAGGAGATGAGGAGCCCTCATCTATGTATTCATTCAGTTGATAGTTTTCCAGAGCTTATGATGTTCCAAGTAATGCTCTAGTAGCTGGGAATATAGACAGGAAAACACAGAGTCCTTTGCCCTCATTCATATTTCATTTCAGTGGGAAGGCCTGACAATAAATACATACTAGGAAGTCATTACTGAATTGAATGCAGTTTTATGTCTTGTGTTCATTTATACATTTTTCTGGAGGGAGAGTTCATTGAATTCATGGAAATGGTTTATGATCACCAAAAATTAGAACCACTAACCTATCACACTCTGCCAATTTCGACGGGAAACCAAAGTACAAACACTGAGTGATTTGCCCATCACCATGTAGTTCATTCATGGCTAACTTAAGATTGAAACGCAGGTGTCCTGGTGTTCAGTCATTATTGCACATTGTAGGGGAGATAATCTGTGACTTTTCCTTTCCTTTCTATATTTATTTTATTTTTAACAATACCTGCATACTTTTGACTCTCAACAAATTCATGTCGAGAGCTGGGAATCTGGTCAGACAGATTGTAGTCCTAACTTCGTTATTACAGAGTATAAGCTTTGTGATTCTAGAAAATTGTTTAAAACTCTGAGCTGCAGCTTCCACGTCTAGATTGATGAGAGTAAATTGTAACTGACAGATTATTGTGAGGATTAAATGAGATTTCTTATACACACACTGTGTATGTGCACATACACATACATATTATTTGGCTAACAGCCTTTCGCCTGATAAGCATGTGAGTCATTACTATTATAATCCTTTTTATAAGTCTGTTCTTTGGTGCCAGGTCTCCAGGTTCTAAAAAATTCACTCCCTTTCACCAAACTGTGATTCAAATAGCAGCTTGGAGCTCTTGTTTAATTCTGGGAAGACCCAAGGGGCAGTAGTAACTAACTACTACAAAGTACAGACCTTAAACTCTGGAGCTTGGCTGCCTGGGTTCAAATTTTGGCTCTACTCTTTGTCTTTTTATGTGTTGTCTGAATTTTTCATAATAAGCATGTGGTAGTTTTTCTACTAAAAAAAAAAAGCTATTTTCACTTTAAAAAACAACAACAACAACATATGGATCTATTTTTTGGTGACTTGCCATTTCTGTTCCTTTGAAATTCATCCTGTGTCTTTGGAAGACTAGGATATGTGGCTCTCCCTGCCTTAAAGGGATCCTGATTGATCTTCTCTGGTGGCAAGAAAGCTCAGCCTCCTCCTTCCTGCAGGATAAAGGAGTGGCTTGGAAAAGTAGTCAGATCGGAAGGCCCTCGAGGCCAGCTCCCTTTCCCACAGCCCTTCAGTGTCTGACTCAGAGGGAAACTGGCGCTGTTCTCTGGTATCCTCTCTCCTTTTGGTCTCCACACCTAGTGTGCCAGCGTTGTTCTGCAAACAAAGAACAGACCATGTAAATTCTGTGACCGAAGCTTCATTGATATGAAGGAGAAACAATTGCCAGACCTATTCTGGCCTTCTGTAAACAAAACTTTTTTTTAGAGAAAGCTTGCATGCCATTTTTAGAGAAAGTTATTGTATGCCAGAAATTAGACAGTGAGGGAAAGGCCAAATTCCTGGTGATATTTATCTTGCTATTCTGTTCCCTTCAGGAACTATCTCTCTATCTCAGGATAATTTTTTTGTTTGTTCTAAGAATTATATTGTGTATGAAACTCTGTGCATGCACAAAGATAAATAATTTTCTTTTTTATTATTACAGATAGAGAAAAATTTGAAATCCTTGCCAGTTTCATTTTCACAAAATTAAACTAAGTAAATCATACATTATATAAATAATGTTAATTGATCTTGCTGATAGCATATGGAAAAACTTGGTTTGCACTTTTCCTAAACTAAAGATAATTGCTTTGACAAAGATGAAAAATATTGCATAAGAAACATTTAGTTTCTTGTCAGGATCTGGGTAGCCTTATAAGGCTCTGAGATGGTGTGCTGGGGAAGATAACAAAGAGATGAACAGCACAAGTGAGCATGCAGTAAAAAGCTCAATGGCAGAGAGAACTCCAAGGACTTAAAAATATGTACTCAGACATAAGCTTATAATGCAAGTTATCTATATTGTTGAGCAAAATGGATATGTATATTTTGTATTATGTAAGTCCTTTTGTTTTTCAAAGAAGAGACACTCTCAGATTTCCTTAGATCTATTCCCCTCAAACTTTCCCACTGAAGTATTCCTAAATGGGAGAGGAGAACAATGGATACTTTTCAACGTGTCAAAGAGTGGTGGGTTTTGGATTTAGAAGAGACCAATATCACCATAAGATCAGACTCTAAGACCAGGGAAATAGAAACTAGAAAGGATCTTGTCACTTTATTGCATTAAATAGACATGAAAGAAGGAAGAAGGATGAGGTATATCTAGAGAAACCCCTACCCTAGTTTAAGGGGCCAAGTTACACATGTCTATGTTTGATATTAAGACATATATTAAAAATACAGTTCATACCAGAAAAGTCATGGCATTCTCAATTTGAGAGCTTGGATGGACTTTGGACAACCCTGATGTTCCATACACATAATTTCAATATTATACTTGAACAGAGGAGCTGAAGAGAGTTTTCCCGGTGCATGAAAACAATGAATGGTAAAATAGGAATCATCACCCAGGTTCCTAAATGCTGGTGCAAAATTCTTCCAGTTTCCACTCCGTTGCCCTCCCATGAGTCAAATGGTTTTAGTGTGGTCAGTGTCTTCTGCATGGAAATGCAAGCATTTCACTTAAAAACATACAACTTTAAAACTAAGTAATGTAAGCAATTTAAGTAACGGAGATGGCATTAATACAACCAACATGCCTATCAACAATTTTTTAACTATCTCAACCTTCAATTTGGAGAGGTCAGTTCTTTAAGTGAAGGAATTATCCAGGTTCTAATTAATGAAAATGTGATAGTCCCAGAGAATATTCTTATATGGAATTTCTTTTAGCAGTCTAATTTTAAACAGCTGGAACTCATTTGTTAAGCTGTAGCCTATTCCACTTTTTGAAAAGTGTGGTATGTGGGACTTTTTTTCCACACAGAAGTGGAACTTTCTGGAAAGTCTGAACATATTGCCGTACTTGACCTTACAGGCTAGCAGCTGCTTGGAGACCCTATTGGGCAGCTTGAGCCTTTTGTGCTCCACCTGTGTTCAGCTATTAGCGTTATACTGTGGTAAGCACTGATTCAAGGCCGAGGGACTGGCTGCCTTCCAGGATCCCATTGTTTATAGCCCTTCCTTTTACTTAATGTTCTGTTTCTGTAATTATTGATGTTGTTGAATCTGATCAAAAGCACAGGTGCAGCACCTCTTGCAGGTCCATGTTGTACTGAAGGTTTAAGAATTCACAGGCCAATAGGGGTGTAGAGGAAGAAGAAGGTTAAGGAGTATTCATTGCCTTGACTCCAAAACGTGGTGAGAGAATGCTGCAAAATACAGAAGCTTAAAACATTGCAGCAACTCCTTGACTGTTTCACCGTGGTTTGTTTTACATACCACAGCATCCTGTATGAAGATGGATTCCCATATATCAGAGATGAGAAACAGGACACGGCTCACCTTGGTCTTATCAGACTGCATCTGACGCATGAAACAACAGGAAGCTGTTGATAGCTGAGGTGAAACAGCAAGCAGTGACTGGTTTAGAAATGTCATAATACCAGACATTGACCTCACCCCCAACCTCATGTACTAGGTTCCAGAGTAAAAATAGAACAAGTATCTATCAAAAGCAAACACTTAAGTTTGGGGTTTTCTCCTGCTCTATTCTCTGGAACACGTCCCTTATCTGATATCACACACTGTGTTCCAGCTCATACAGTCAATCTGTCCAGGTTCACAACTAAACCTTTCTGCAGAGAAAGGGAACAATGGAGTACACTATGGCCATGGTTTAATACAAGGAAGGTGTTATGTTTAAAAATTTCTTGGCACAGGTTAAAGTACAAGTGAATTTTTTTCAGGTGTTCTCTGTTATCCCTTTACTTTAGGACTGTGACTTTTATGGTTTGTTTATCTAGATAGAATCACAAGTCCTGAATTATTAATTTATTCTTTCAAGTCTTTTTTTTTTTCTTTTTGAGACCGAGTCTCACGCTGTTGTCCAGGCTGGAGTACAGTGGCGTGATCTTGGCTCACTGCAACCTCTGCCTCCCAGGTTCAAGCAATTCTCCATGTCTCAGCCTCCTGAGTAGCTGGGACAACCACCCCCAGCTAATTTTTGCATTTTTAGTAGAGACGGGGTTTCACCATGTTGGCCAGGCTGGTCTCCAACTCCTGACCTCAGGTGATCCACTCACCTTGGCCTCCCAATGTGCTGGGATTACAAGCACGAGCCACGATGCCTGGCCTCAAGTATTTATTGAATGCTGTTCACTGGGTCAGGCACTCAGGATTGTGAGAAACTTGATAGTCATAACTCCTAGATATGGATCTTGTAGAGTAGCTATTGTATACAACCTTCATCTGCCCTCTAAAACAGCCTTTCTCAGCTAGTTCCATAAGAATTAGTCTGTACAGACATGGTTTGAGTGACTATTTTCTCAGTTTTTTCCAAGAATGGTAGATCGTGGGTGCCACTTCACATGCATAGAAGATTGAGTTAATTCATTGCTTACAATGGATGCCTTAGGCCATTAGGGTCAATTGATCCTAAGTGATGAGATTTTTCCAAAAGGAATAAAAGCTCCAGCTACAACCTTGGTCAAAACTAGTAGGAAGAGACAACATTAATAATTAGGAGATTCACAACACTGTTCCTCCACCACAGACAACTGGCCTTGAAGAGAGAAAGGACAAATAAGTGTGCACAGGTTTTTAAAAAAAAATTAACCTCTAAGTGTTGAGCAAGTTAGGGGAGTATTTCATGGAGGAAGATATTGTTTGAAGGTGGGAGGTTATCAGGTAGCAAGCCATGCTGAATTCATATGGGAAGGAAGAATATAAAGCATCTGAGAGTTATTGGGGATGAAAGAAAGACGAGGATCAGATATTATTAAGAACTGCTGAGAATGCATAATGTACTAGAATCCCTCTAGATGTTTTTGAGAGATGCAAACAAATATTGGAATTCCCATTTTGCCTATATTTAAAGACAATAGGTCTCTGGGCCTGGACCACATGGATTTTCATTTTGGTAGGGTTATACTCCTATGAGCTCACGTGAACCTGCTCATCAGCTTGATGGGTGCCTGTGATGTGACACCAGCGTACTGGCCTCTATTCTTTTTTTTTTTTAATTATTATTATTATACTTTGAGTTTTAGGGTACATATGCACAACATGCAGGTTTGTTACATATGTATACATGTGCCATGTTGGTGTGCTGCACCCATTAACTCCTCATTTAACATTAGGTATATCTCCTAATGCTATCCCTCCCCCTTCCCCACACTCCACAACAGTCCCCGGTGTGTGATGTTCCCCTTCCTGTGTCCATGTGTTCTCATTGTTCAATTCCCACCTATGAGCGAGAACATGCGGTGTTTAGTTTTTTTGTCCTTGCGATAGTTTGCTGAGAATCATGGTTTTCAGCTTCATCCATGTCCCTACAAAGGACACGAACTCATCATTTTTATGGCTGCATAGTATTCCATGGTGTATATGTGCCACATTTTCTTAATCCAGTCTATCATTGTTGAGGATTTGGGTTGGTTGCAAGTCTTTGCTATTGTGAATAGTACCACAATAAACATACGTGTGCATGTGTCTTTATAGCAGCATGATTTATAGTCCTTTGGGTATATACCCGGTAATGGGATGGCTGGGTCAAATGGTATTTCTAGTTTTAGATCCCCGAGGAATTGCCAGACAGACTTCCACAATGGTTGAACTAGTTTACAGTCCCACCAACAGTGTAAAAGTGTTCCTATTTCTCCACATCCTCTCCAGCACCTGTTGTTTCCTGACTTTTTAATGATCGCCATTCTAACTGGTGTGAGATGGTATCTCATTGTGGTTTTGATTTGCATTTCTCTGACGGCCAGTGATGATGAGCATTTTTTCATGTGTTTTTTGGCTACATAAATGTCTTCTTTTGAGAAGAGTGTTCATATCCTTTGCCCACTTTTTGATGGGGTTGTTTCTTTTTTTCTTGTAAATTTGTTTGAGTTCATTGTAGATTCTGGATATTAGCCATTTGTCAGATGGGTAGGCTGCAAAAATTTTCTTCCATTCTGTAGGTTTTTCTTCCATTCTGTAGGTTGTTCACTCTGATGGTGGTTTCTTTTGCTGTGCAGAAGCTCTTTAGTTTAATTAGATCCCATTTGTCAATTTTGGCTTTTGTTGCCATTGCTTTTGGTGTTTTAGACATGAAGTCCTTGCCCATGCCTATGTCCTGAATGGTATTGCCCAGGTTTTCTTCTAGGGTTTTTATGGTTTTAGGTCTAACGTTTAAGTCTTTAATCCATCTTGAATTAATTTTTGTATAAGGTGCAAGGAAGGGATCCAGTTTCAGCTTTCTACATATGGCTAGCCAGTTTTCCCAGCACCATTTATTAAATAGGGAATCCTTTCCCCATTTCTTGTTTTTGTCAGGTTTGTCAAAGATGAGATAGTTGTAGATATGTGGCATTATTTCTGAGGGCTCTGTTCTGTTCCATTTGTCTATATCTCTGTTTTGGTACCAGTACCATGCTGTTTTGGTTACTGTAGCCTAGTAGTATAGTTTGAAGTCAGGTAGCGTGATGCCTCCAGCTTTGTTCTTTTGGCTTAGGATTGACTTGGTGATGCGGGCTCATTTTTGGTTCCATATGAACTTTAAAGTAGTTTTTTCCAATTCTGTGAAGAAAGTCATTGGTAGCTTGATGGGAATGGCATTGAATCTGTAAATTACCTTGGGCAGTATGGCCATTTTCATGATATTGATTTTTCCTACCCATGAGCATGGAATGTTCTTCCATTTGTTTGTATCCTCTTTTATTTCATTGAGCAGTGGTATGTAGTTCTCCTTGAAGAGGTCCTTCACATCTCTTGTAAGTTGGATTCCTAGGTATTTTATTCTCTTTGAAGCAATTGTGAATGGGAGTTCACTCATGATTTGGCTCTCTGTCTGTTATTGGTGTATAAGAATGCTTGTGATTTTTGTACATTGATTTTGTATCCTGAGACTTTGCTGAAGTTGCTTATCAGCTTAAGGAGATTTTGGGCTGAGATGATGGGGTTTTCTAGATATACAATCATGTCGTCTGCAAACAGGGACAATTTGACTTCCTCTTTTCCTAATTGAATGCCCGTTTTTCCTTCTCCTGCCTGATTGCCCTGGCCAGAACTTCCAACACTATGTTGAATAGGAGTGGTGAGAGAGGGCATCCCTGTCTTGTGCCAGTTTTCAAAGGGAATGCTTCCAGTTTTTGCCCATTCAGTATGATATTGGCTGTGGGTTTTTCCTAGGTAGCTCTTATTATTTTGAGATACATCCCATCAATATCTAATTTATTGAGAGTTTTTAGCATGAAGCATTGTTGAATTTTGTCAAAGGCCTTTTCTGCATCTATTGAGATAATCATGTGGTTTTTGTCTTTGGTTCTGTTTATATGCTGGATTACGTGTATTGATTTGCGTATGTTGAACCAGCCTTGCATCCCAGGGATGAAGCCCACTTGATCATGGTGGATAAGCTTTTTGATGTGCTGCTGGATTTGGTTTGCCAGTATTTTATTGAGGATTTCTGCATCAATGTTCATCAAGGATATTGGTCTAAAATTCTCTTTTTTGGTTGTGTCTCTGCCAGGCTTTGGTATCAGGATGATGCTGGCCTCATAAAATGAGTTAGGGAGGATTCCCTCTTTTTCTATTGATTGGAATAGTTTCAGAAGGAATGATACCAGCTCCTCCTTGTACCTCTGGTAGAATTTGGCTGTGAATCCATCTGGTCCTGGACTTTTTTTGTTGGTAAGCTATTAATTACTGCCTCAATTTCAGAGCCTGTTATTGGTCTATTCAGATATTCAACTGCTTCCTGGTTTAGTCTTGGGAGAGTGTATGTGTCGAGGAATTTATCCATTTCGTCTAGATTTTCTAGTTTATTTGAGTAGAGGTGTTTATAGTATTCGCTAATGGTAGTTTGTATTTCTGTGGGATCGGTGGTGATATCCCCTTTGTCATTTTTTATTGCGTCTATTTGATTCTTCTCTCTTTTCTTCTTTATTAGTCTTGCTAGTGGTCTATCAATTTTGTTGATCTTTTCAAAACACCAGCTCCTGGATTCATTGATTTTTTGAAGGGTTTTTTGTGTCTCTATTTCCTTCAGTTCTGCTCCTATCTTAGTTATTTCTTGCCTTCTGCTAGCTTTTGAATGTGTTTGCTCTTGCTTCTCTAGTTCTTTTAATTGTGATGTTAGGGCGTCAATTTTGGGTCTTTCTTGCTTTCTTTTGTGGGCATTTAGTGCTATAAATTTTCCCTCCACCCTGCTTTGAATGTGTTCCAGAGATTCTGGTATGTTGTGTCTTTGTTCTCGTTGGTTTCAAAGAACATCTTTATTTCTGCCTTCATTTCTTTATGTACCCAGTAGTCATTCAGGAGCAGGTTGTTCAGTTCCCATGTAGTTGAGCGATTTTGAGTGAGTTTCTTAATCCTGAGTTCTAGTTTGATTGCACTGTGGTGTGAGAGACAGTTTGTTATAATTTCTGTCCTTTTACATTTGCTGAGGAGAGCTTAACTTCCAACTATGTGGTTAATTTTGGAATAAGCGTGGTGTGATGCTGAAAAGAATGTATATTCTGTTGATTTGGGGTGGAGAGTTCTGTAGATGTCTATTAGGTCTGCTTGATGCAGAGCTGAGTTCAATTCCTGGATATCCTTGTTAACTTTCTGTCTCATTGATCTGTCTAATGTTGACAGTGGGGTGTTAAAGTCTCCCATTATTATTGCGTGGGAGTCTAAGTCACTTTGTAGGTCACCAAGGACTTGCTTTATGAATCTGGGTGCTCCTGTATTGGGTGCATATATATTTAGGATAGTTAGTTCTTCTTGTTGAATTGATCCCTTTACCATTATGTAATGGCCTTCTTTGTCTCTTTTGATCTTTGTTGGTTTAAAGTCTGTTTTATCCAAGACTAGGATTGCAACCCCTGCCTTTTTTTTGTTTTCCCTTTGCTTGGTAGATCTTCGTCCATCCCTTTATTTTGAGCCTATGTGTGTCTCTGCATGTGAGATGGATTTCCTGAATACAGCATACTGATGGGTCTTGACTCTTTATCCAATTTGCCAGTCTGTGCCTTTTAATTGGAGCATTTAGCCCATTTACATTTAAGGTTAGTATTGTTATGTGTGAATTTGATCCTGTCATTATGATGTTAGCTGGTTATTTTGCTCATTAGTTGATGCAGTTTCTTCCTAGCCTTGATGATCTTTACAATTTGGCATGTTTTTGCAGTGGCTGGTACCAGTTGTACCTTTCCATGTTTAGTGCTTCCTTCAGGAGCTCTTTTAGGGCCGGCCTGGTGGTGACAAAATCTCTCAGCATTTGCTTGTCTGTGAAGTACTTTATTTCTCCTTCACTTATGAAGCTAAGTTTGGCTGGATATGAAATTCTGGGTTGAAAATTATTTTCTTTAAGAATGTTGAATATTGGCCCCCACTCTCTTCTGGCTTGTAGAGTTTCTGCCAAGAGATCAGCAGTTAGTCTGATGGGCTTCCCTTTGTGGGTAACCCGACCTTTCTCTCTGGCTGCCCTTAACATTTTTTCCTTCATTTCAACTTTGGTGAATCTGACAATTATGTGTCTTGGAGTTGCTCTTCTTGAGGAGTATCTTTGTGGTGTTCTCTGCATTTCCTGAATTTGAATGTTGGCCTGCCTTGCTAGATTGGGGAAGTTCTCCTGGATAATATACTGCAGAGTCTTTTCCAACTTGGTTCCACTCTCCCCGTCACTTTCAGGTGCACTGATTAGACGTAGATTTGGTCTTTGCACATAGTCCCATATTTCTTTGAGGCTTTGTTTGTTTCTTTTTATTCTTTTTTCTCTAAACTTCTCTTCACGCTTCATTTCATTCATTTCATTTTCCATCGCAGCTACCCTTTCTTCCAGTTAATCGCATTGGTTACTGAGGCTTGTGCATTCATCACGTAGTTCTTGTGCCATGGTTTTCAGCTCCATCAGGTCCTTTAAGGACTTCTCTGCATCGGTTATTCTAGTTATCCATTCGTTTAATTTTTTTTCAAAGTTTTTATCTTCTTTGCCATTGGTTCGAACTTCTTCCTTTAGCTCGGAGTAGTTTGGTCTTCTGAAGCCTTCCTCTCTCAACTTGTCAAAGTCATTCTCTGTCCAGCTTTGTTCTGTTGCTGGTGAGGAGCTGCGTTCCTTTGGAGGTGGAGGGGTGCTCTGATTTTTAGAGTTTCTGGTTTTTCTGCTGTGTTTTTCCCCATCTTTGTGGTTTTATCTACCTTTGGTCTTTGATGATGGTGACGTACAGATGGGTTTTTGGTGTGGATGTCCTTCCTGTTTGGTAGTTTTCCTTCTAACAGTCAGGACCCTCAGCTGCAGGTCTGTTGGAGTTTACTAAAGGTCCACTCCAGACCCTGTTTGCCTGGGTATCAGCAATGGTGGCTGCAGAACAGCGGATATTGGTGAACTGCAAATGCTGCTGCCTGATCGTTCCTCTGGAAGTTTTGTCTCAGAGGAGTACCAGGCCATGTGAGGTGTCAGTCTGCCCCTCCTGGGGGGTGCCTCCCAGTTAGGCTACTTAGGGGTCAGGGACCCACTTGAGGCAGTCTGCCCGTTCTCAGATCTCAAGCTGCGTGCTGGGAGAACCACTACTCTCTTCAAAACTGTCAGACAGGGACATTTAAGTCTGCAGAGGTTATTGCTGTCTTTTGTCTGTGCCCTGCCCTCAGAGTTGGAGCCTACAGAGGCAAGCAGGCCTCCTTGAGCTGTGGTGGGCTCCACCCAGTTCGAGCTTCCTGGCTGCTTTGTTTACCTACTCAAGCCTGAGCAATGGTGGTCACCCCTCCCCCAGCCTTGCTGCCACCTTGCAATTTGATCTCAGACTGCTGTGCTAGCAATGGGCGAGGCTCTGTGGGCGTAGGACCCTCCCAGCCATGTGTGGGATATAATCTCCTGGTGTGCCATTTGATAAGCCTGTTGGAAAAGCGTGGTATTAGGGTGGAAGTGACCCGATTTTCCAGGTGCTGTCTGTCACCCCTTTCTTTGACTAGGAAAGGGAATTCCCTGACCCCTTATGCTTCCCGGGTGAGGCGATGCCTCACCCTGCTTCGGCTCATGCACATTGTGCTGTACTCACTGTCCTGCACACACTGTCTGGCACTCCCCAGTGAGATGAACCCGGTACCTCAGTTGGAAATGGCCTTTTTTCTTATAGGTTCCCGACCACTTGTCTTTTGGACCCTCCATTTTGGACCATATCTTTATCTCTTTTTCCTGACCTCAGTCAATTGTTTAAATGGCTCTGTTGTTCACATTTGTATTTTCAGCCTCTCTATTCTATTTCCTTCTGATAAACCACCCCTATACCCTAAACATACACGTATATAAGAAAGATTCTTTGTTCATGCTTCCATCTGAAGAATCACTAAGTTAGCAAACTTCCTGCCTAGTCTTGTATAATATTACTTTCAGGCATTCCTATTATGTAAGTTGATAATGAGGTCCATTGACTTACATTAAAATTTAAAAACAGTTCAGGCTGCGTGTGTGTATTTTAACACAGAATCCACTCTCATTCCATCTCTTTTCCTCTCTCTCCTGCATATTACCAGCATCTCTCCTCCTAGTTTAACTCCTCAATTTATAGCGATTTGGGTTAGGAGCAGGAGACTTCTCACACAGGAAAATGAAAATATGTCTATATGGAGTGTTATATAGAATTGAAATGTTTGGCTTTTTCAGTCAGCTACGTCTTGTCTCCATCAGTGTGTTGTGTCTGGGACCCCCAGTCCTGACTTGTTCTGTGAATCAAAGAGAAAAATGTTTCAATTCTGTATTTTACTTTTGAATCTTAAGTGAAAAAGGACTAAGAGCTTAATTTTTAAAAATATTCACCTCTGGATTTCACCCAGGTCTTCTGCTTACATTTAGTGGATATTTTTGTAAGAGAAAATGTGGGAGAAGAAGAAATATTGGTCCGGACGTGGTAGCTCACACCTGTAATCCCAACACTTTTGGAGGCCGAGGGAGGCAGATCACTTGAGGTCAGGAGTTCAAGACCAGCCTGGCCAACATGGTGAAACCCCATCTCTATTAAAAATACAAAAATTAGCCGGGCATGGTGGCATGCACCTGTAATCTCAGCTACTCAGGAGGCTGAGGCAGGAGAATTGCTTGAACCTGGGAGGCAGAGGTTGCAGTAAGCTGAGATCACACCACTGTACTTTAGCCTGGGTGACAGGGTGAGACTCCGTCTGAAAAAAAAAAAGGAAGAGGAAATGATATTGATCATTTCTAAGTAAGTTCTCAAATGTTTGTTAATTGTACAGTGGACCCAGGGCCTTGATGGAGGAGGAGAGAGTTGCTGTTGAGTATCAAGAATTATTATTTTACTTTTAATCAAAAAATAATTTCTAATAAATTATAAAATTGATATATTAAAATTATATTTTAATAAATAAAATAAATTTTGGATAAAAGTTATTTTTATGCAAAAATTCTACTTTGTATTTATAACTCATTAAAATAAATAAAACAAGGTCAGCTATTTATTTGAAGTAATCACTTTATTATTATTCAAACTCTTGAAGATCCTTGCTTAGCTAAGCATCAAATGTAACATGCTTTAACATATTAGTTAGAAGAACTTTATGAAAGGAAATGCTTAAAAAAGATGAATTTCTAACATCAAAGATACACTGATTTCTCTATTAGATTAAGATATATTTTTGTTGTCCAGAATAAGTGAAAATACTACTACCCAGGTATTCCTGAGACATTTTGTTATTTATGAATACATGCATGTGTGGTTTAACTGAACATGAGAATAAATGCATTTGTTAGGAAAGTAAGCACTTTATCAAAAGGTATTTAAATACATTTATTCAAAAGTAGATCCTTTAACTTTGGTAATTTCTTTTTTTAGTTTTGCTCTTGTCACTCAGGCTGGAGTGCAATGGTGCGATCTCAGCTCACTGCAACCTCCGCCTCCTGAGTTCAAGCCATTCTTCTGCCTCAGCCTCCCAAGTAGCTGGGATTACAGGAACGTGCCACCACACCCAGCTAATGTTTGTATTTTTAGTAGAGACGGGGTTTCGCCATGTTAGTCAGGCTGGTCTCAAACTCCTGACCTCAGGTGATCCACCTGCCTTGGCCTCCAAAAGTGTTGGGATTACAGGCGTGAGCCATCGTGCCTGGCCAACTTTAGTAATTTCAATCAAATTTTTGTCATTCAAAAAGGGGTTGATTATTTAAGCCTGGTTAGATTCATTTGCTTCATCCAGATGTCCTAGTCTTTTTACTACTTCTTTCCTAGTGGCACCCTCATCTGCAATGCATGGAATTCTAAACCATGCTTTTCTTTTTCATCAGGAGTGGTCAGCAGTAAGTTGAACACATATCTGTCTGAGATATTCAGATTACCCAGACTTCTGATGAAATTATACTATGAGAATGCTCCTGTTGTATGCGTGATCACAAAATTCCGGGTTTCAGATTCAATTTACAGAAATCATTTCCTAAAATGGAAAGAGCCTTACACTGGCTTGTCTGAACATAAAGAGACCTGTGTGTAGTATTTTTCTCACACCAAAAAAATGGGTGACTGTTGAAAGCCAGTTTCCCCAGAAAGGAGGTTTATTGGGTAATGTACTCAGAATAGAAATATAAATAAAGTGAGGTAGGACGGAGGAAGAAGTTGGACTACCGTGAGGTCCCAACAAAAGCTTCAGCCAATCCCCCATGGGTGTTCTGGAGTTGAAATCACCCTGCAAGTTAGTTCTGACTTGGGAAAGGGGGACCATGTCTTAATATCCCTGCATCAACCACTTGTTGAATGTGTGCTGCCGCTGAGAAAGGGAAGCACATTTGGCAGGGTACGTCTCTTCAGTCAAGGGAAATCTTTGGAGAGCATCTCAGTTTGCAGTGTCAGGAACTGGAGACATGAATGCTTCAGTACTAAAGAAGAATCTGGGTGATTCATCTTGGTCTACCCCTTAAGCTGCTCAGATTGACTTGGTTCATATAAATTCTGTGAATAGCTCCTTTGGGATTCTTGTTCATGCCTCTGCTATTGCAACTGATCTTGAAGCTCCAACTGACACTCACCTATTCCTTCCTCTACTCATCATTCTAGATTCTTTCATCTTCAGCTTGCAACTCTGTTAGTCCAGGTTAACTGGTAGGGTGACCCAGACTCTTGTTCTCAAGAGGCCTAAGCCAGAGGTTACCATGTTCTTTTTAGGAAATTGCTGATGCAGTTTTTCCATTTACCATCAGAATTGCATAATGGCGGGGGGTGGGGCATTTGGAAAACCTCAGCTGTATTAATGAATTGCTGAAGGCTTCAGTGAAGACAACTCTGAGAGTTATAAACTCCAGGGGGACTCATTCATAATGTGGCTGTCATAATTTTGTGAGTTTTATAAGCAGGAGCTTGACCTGGATCTGACAATGAATATTGGAGAAAAAAAATCTCTTCATTGCTTCCATCAGGGGGAGGGAAAAAGAGATCAATTTGAAATAGACCAGATCTTTCTGTTTTTCTTAGCAAGGCCCGTTCTCAGGAGAAACTATTTAGCCAGAGCCCAATCTGCTGAGGTTTATCAGAGCCTAACTGACCTGGGTAAAAGGAAATACTCCAGTTCACTCCAGCCATCCTGTCCCAGTAAGGAGGGGAAAAAAACTGGGATGGATTAGTGAAGATTACTGAAAGATGCAGACCTAATCATAGAATTATAGAACACTTCTTCTCCCATCATGCCTTACCACAATCCCAAAGCCTATTTATGGCAATTTCCTTTACTCAATACATAACGTCTGGGTATCAGTAAAAATTACAAGGCACACTAAAAGGCAAAAACCACAACTTAAAAGATATCAAGTGTCAGAACCAGACTCAGATATGGCAGAGATATTAGAATTATCAGACTAAAGATTAAAAAGAAACTGTGATTAATATGCCAAGGGCTCCAATATAAAGCAAAGAGCACACAAGAACAGGTGGGCAATGTGAGCACAGATATGGAAAGTCCAAGAAAGAACCAAAAGGAAATGCTAAAGATAAAAATGCTGTAACGGGCAGGACACGGTGGCTCACCCCTGTAATCCTAGCACTTTGAGAGGCCGAGGTGGGCTGATTACCTGAGGTTGGGAGTTTGAGACCAGCCTGACCAACATGGAGAAACCCCATCTCTACTAAAAATATAAAATTAGCCAGGTGTGGTAGTGCATGCCTGTAATCCTAGGTACTAGGGAGGCTGAGGCAGGAGAATCGCTTGAACCCAGGAGGCAGAGGTTTTGGTGAGCCAAGATCATGCCATTACCCTCCAGCCTGGGCAACAAGAGCAAAAAAAACCTCTTGCCCACCCCCCCCTCAAAAAAATGCTGTAACAAAAATTAAAGAAAACAAAAAAGATCTTTGATGAGCTCATTAGAAGACTGAACACAATTCAGGAAAGAATATTTAAGCTTGAGGATATCTCAATAGAAACCTCCAAAACTCAAGAGCAGAGAGAAAAAAGATTGAAAACAATACAAAACAAAACAATAAAAAGTATCCAAGAACTGTAACTACAAAAGGTATAACATATACTTAATAGAAATACCACAAGGAGAAGAAAGTGAGAAAGGAACAAAAGAAACGCAGAAGAAATGTTTGAAACGATAATGACTAAGAATTTTTTCAAAATTAATGTTGGATACCACAACATAGATTCAGGAATCTCAGAGAACCCCAAGAAGAATAAATGTCCAAAAAAAAAAAAGAACCCACTTACACCCAAGCATATGTGAGGCAATATTCATCATATCTGCAAGGAGAAATACATGAATCCACCATTATAGTTTGAGATTTCAACACCTATCTATGAAAAATGGACAGATGCATCAGGAAGAAAATCAACAAAAAGACAGTTGGACTCAACACCACCATCAAATAACTGGATATAATCGACATCTATAGACTAGTTCATTCAACAACAACAGAAAACATTCTTCTCAAGCTCACATAAAGATTCAACATGATAGGCCATTTCTGGGCCATAGAATACACCTTAACAAATTTAAAGAAGTTTATAGAATGCTTAATCTCAGGCCACAATGGAATTAAACTAAAATTCAATAACAGAAAGGTAGCTGGCAAATTCCTAAATATGTGAAGATTAAATAACACACTTCTAAATAGCCTATGAATCAGGTCGAATGCAGTGCTCACACCTGTAATCCCAGCACTTTGGGAAGCCAAGGCGAATGGATCACCTGAGGTCAGGAGCTTGAGACCAGCCTGGCCAAACTGGTGAAACCCTGTCTTTGCTAAAAATACAAAAATTAGCTGGGTGTGGTGGCAGGTGCCTGTAATCACTCAGGAGTCTGAGGCAGGAGAATCGTTTGAACCCAGGAGACAGAGATTACACTGGGCCAAGATCGAGCCACTGCATTCCAGCCTGGACAGCGGAGCAAGACTCGATCTCAAAATAAATAAATAAATAGCCTATGAACCAAATAAGAAATCTCAGGAGAAATTTTAAAAATATATTTTGGACTAAATAAAAATGAAAATACAACTTATCAAAATAAGTATTTTGGGAGGCCGAGGCAGGCAAATCACTTGAGCCCAGGAGTTTGAGATTGACCCTAACAACATGGTTAAACCCTGTCTCTACAAAAGTACAAAAGAAATTAGACAAGCATGGTGGTATGCACCTGTAGTCCCAGCTACTCGGGGGGCTGCGGTTGGAGGATTACTTGATCCTGGGAGGTTGAGGCTGCAGTGAGCTGTGATAGTGCCACTGCACTCTAGTCTGGGTGACAGAGTGAGTGCCTATCTCAAAACAAGAAAGAAAGGAAGAAAGAGAGAAACAGAGAGAGAGAGAGACAAAGAAAGAAAGAAAGAAACAAAGAAGGAAAGAAAACAAGAAGGAAAGAAAACAAGAAGGAAACAAAGAAAGAAAGAAGGAATCTAAGCTTTCAACTTAGGAAATTAGAAAAAGAAGAAATTACCTCCAAAGTAAAAGAAAAATAAATAGCAAAAGTTATAGCAGAAATCAATGAAATTAGAAACAAATTAACAGAATCAATAAAAATAAAAGCTGGCTATTTGAGAAGATAATAAAATTAAAAAGCCTCTAGTCAGGCAGAGTGAGAAAGAAAGGGAGAGAAACAAATTACTAATATCAAAAATGAAAGAGGGGACATCACTACAGATCCCATGTACATTAAAAAAACATAAAGGAATACTAGAAGCAACTCTATGCCCATAAATTTAATAACCTAGATAAAGTAGACTAATTCCTTGAAAGATAATCTGCCAAAACTCACACAAGAAGGAATAGACAATCTTAATAGTGCTATGACAGTGAAATAAATTGAATCAATAATTAAAACCTTCCAAACCAGAAGCATTAGACTCAGATGAATTCACTAATGAATTCTAACAAATATTTTTTTTAAATTGTACCAATTCTCTATAATCTCTTCCAAATGTTGGAGGCATAGGGAATACTTCCTAATACATTCTATGAGGCCAGCATTACCCTAATACCAAATCCATACAAAGACATTATAATAAAAGAAAAATACAGATCAATACCTCTCACAAACATTGATACAGAAATCTTTGATGAAATATTGGCAAATGGAATCCAACAATGTATAAAAATAATTATGTACCATGACCAAGTGTAATATATCCTAGATATGAATGACTGGTTCAACATTCAAAAATCAATTAATGTTATCTGTCACATCAGCAGGCTCAAGAAAAAAAAATCACATGATATATGATTCCAACATCCATTCATGATAAAAACTTTCCATAAACTTGGAATAGAAGTCAACTTCCTCGACTTGATAAAATATATCTACCAAAACCTATAGCTAACAGTGTACATAATGGTGAGAAACTAGAAACTTTCCCACTAAGATCTGGAACAAGACAAAGATACCATCTCTCACCACTCTTTTCAAAACTGAACTGGAAGCCCTAATTAATGCAATAAGACAAGAAAATAAAACAAAAGCATACTGATTGGGAAGAAAGAAATAAACTCTCTTTGTTCTCAGATAACATGATTATCTATGCAGAAAATCCTAAAGAATCAACAAAAAGGGTCCTGGAATTACTAAGTGATTATGGCAAGGTTGCAGGATATAAGGTTAATATACAAAAGTCATTCACTTTCAGCAGCAATGAACAATTGGAATTTAGAATTTAAAACACAATAACATTTACATTAGTACCCCCTCAAAAGAAATGCTTAGGTATAAATCTAATGAAATATAGACAAGACCTATATAAGGAAAACTACAAAGCTCTGATGCATGATGTCAAGGAAACCTAAATAAAAAATGGAGAGATATTTCATATTCATGAGTAGAAGAATCTAACGTTGTTAAGATGTCAGTTCTTCCCAGCTTGATCTGTAGATTCAATTTAATCCCAATAAAAATACCAGCAAATTACTTTGTGGATATTGCCAATCTTACTCTTTTTTTTTTTTTTCCTCTTTGAGACAGAGTCTCACTCTATCACCCAGGCTGGAGTGCAGTGGCATGATCTCGGCTCACTGTAGCTCTGCCTCCCGGGTTCAAGTGATTCTCCTGCTTCACCCTCCTGAGTAGCTGGGATTACAGGCACCTGCTGCCACTCCTGGCTAATTTCTGTATTTTTAGTAGACACAGGGTTTCACCATATTTGCCAGGCTGGTCTTGAACTCCTGACCTCAGGTGATCCACCTGCCTTGGCCTCCCACAGTGCTGGGATTACAGGCATGAGCCGCCTTGCCTGGCCATTGCCAGTCTTATTCTAAAGTTTATACAGAGAGACAAAAGACCCAGATGGACAACACAATACTGAAAGAGAAGAACGAAGTTGGAGGATTGGCTCTACCTGGTTTCAAGACTTACAATAAAGTTACAGTAATTAAGGCAGTGTGGTATTAGAAAAAGAATAAATAAACAAATCAATGATATCTATTATAAGGCACAGAAACAGATCCACAGGAATATAGTCAACAGATCTTTGACAAAGGGGCAATAGTAAGAAATTGCAGAAAAACTCTACAACTAATAGTACTAGAACAATTGCACATCCACATGCAAAAAAGTAAATCTAGGCACAGACCTTATACCCTTTATAAAAATTAGCTCAAAATTAATCACATAACTAAATGTAAAATGCAAAACTGTAAAACTTCTAGAAGATAGAAGATAACATAGAAGAAAAATTGAGATGACTTTTTAGATATGATACCAAAGACACATCTATGAAAGAAAGAATTGATAAACCAGACTTCATTAAAATAAAGAATTTCTGCTCTGTGAAAGACACTATCAAAAGAATGAAAGAAAAGCTTCAGATTGGGAGAAAATATTTGCAAAAGACATGTCTTATGAAGGCTGTTTTCCAAAATATACAAAGAACCCTTAAAACTCAACAATAAGAAAACAACCACCTGATTAAAAAATTAAAAGACATCTCACCAAAGAAGACATATGGATGGCAAATAAGTATATAAAAAGATGCTCCACATCATATTTCATCAGGAAAATACAAATTAAAACAACAGTGAGATGACACTTCACACCTATCAGAGGGCCAAAATAAAGAACACTGACAATATTAAATGCTGACTAGGATATGGAGGAACAGGGAGTCTTAGTCATTTTTGGTAAATTCAAAATGATACAACTACTTTGGAAGACAGTTTGGCATTTTCTTACAAAAGTAAACATACTCTTACCATATGATCCAACAATTGGCCTCCTTAGTATTTTTCAAATTGAAGACTTAAGTCCACACAAAGATCTACACACAGATATTTGTAGCAGCTTTATACATAATTGCCAAAGCTTGGAATCAAGATTTGGTAAGTCCTTCAGTAGGCAAATGGATAAACTGGTATACCTAGACAATGATATATCATTGTTCAGTGCTAACAAGAAATGAGTTACCAAGCCATGAACAGTACTGGGAAAAACTGAAATGCACATTGCTAAGTAAAAGAAGCCAATCTTAAAAGGCAACATACTGTATGATTCCAGCCATATGACTTTGTGGAAAAGTCAAAACCTATATATAGACAATAAAAACATTGCCAGAGTGGTTACCGGGGTTAGCAGGCAGGGTGGGATGAATTGGCAGAGCACAGAGGATTTTTAGGGCATTGAAACTACACTGAATGTACTATGATAGATACATGTCATTACATGCTTGTCTAAACCCATAAAATGGACACCACCAATATTGAACCCTAATGTGAACTATGGTTTTTGAGTATTAAAACCATATACTCAATATGGTTTATATCGACATATGGTTGCATATGTTGACATAGTTTCATTATTTGCAAAAAGTGTATCATTCTGATGGGTGATATTAATACTAGAGGATGCAATGTATGTGTTGGGGAAGAAAGGTTATGGAAAATCTCCATATTTTGCTCTCAATTTTGCTGTGAACATAAAACTGTTCTAAAAATAAAGACTTTAAAAATTGCACATGTGAGTACTAAGAGATTGTCAGGTGGGTCAGCTCAGTGACAAACCTTTCCTGCATTCATTGTTTAAGAGCAGCTCTTGATGATTTAGTATCTAATACCTCTGAGAGAAGGGTTATTCCTTTCCTTGCCTGCTGGTCTCTCAAAACCTTGAGTTCATGGTGACCAGCGAGAAGCTGTAGCTTAAGATTTGATGGAGCTCTTCCTACGAAGTCCATATTTATGAGAACAAGAAGCACAAATTCCCCAAAAGAATTGCTGGTAGTGATTGCGAGCAGAGCTACTTCTACTGTGACTTTGAGGTATTTATGCAACTCTTTGGTATTTCAGGTGCCATATCTCTATAAAATAAAGTCTTTGGTTTGGGTGATCAATCTACAGCATTTTTTCCATTGTTAATAACCTATTATCCTAAGATCATTTATATTTCAGAAACTTTGAACACATATTTAGGTCAACATTTAGAGGATTGAAACTTTTACTATTTGTGGTGCATATTCCTTTGGCAATGAAGCCTATTTTGAGGACTTGTATAATTTCTGACCTCATCAAAATAATGAGACTAAGATAAAATAAATGCCAATGACATTACTACTTTTATCTTTTCAAATATACCTTGACAGACTAAACAGTTTACTATCATTAGAATTATTATAATCTAGACTGAAATCTGACTTTCCACTTCATCACTGATATTAGCATTTAGTGTGACTTTGCTAAAGTGGGTCACATTATCTCTTCAGGTATTAGTTTTCCCATTTATGAAATAAGAGGCCACAGCCAAACATCTTTCCGGTCCCTCCCAAATAAAAGATTGTAGAAATCTATGATTCATGTCTGAACTATTCATTACTGTCAAAGATATTTTCTTTATTTTTATTATAGTTTAAGATCTAGGGTACATGTGCACAACGTGCAGGTTTGTTACATAGGTATACATGTGCCATGTTGGTGTGCTGCACCCATAAACTCATCATTTACATTAAGTATTTCTCCTAATGCTATCCCTCTCCCAGCCCCCTACCCCCCAACAGGCCCAGTTGTGTGATGTTCCCTGTCCTTTGTCCAAGTGTTCTCATTGCTCAATTCCCACCTATGAGTGAGAACATGCGGTGTTTGGTTTTCTGTTCCTGTGTTAGTTTGCTGAGAATGATGGTTTCCAGCTTCATCCTTGTCCCTGCAAAGGACATGAACTCATCCTTTTTATGGTTGCATAGTATTCCATGATGTAATGTGCCACATTTTCTTAATCCAGTCTATCATTGATGGACATTTGGGTTGCTTCCAAGTCTTTGCTATTGTGAATAGTGCCGCAATAAACATATGTGTGCATGTGTCTTTACAGCAGGATGATTTCTAATCCTTTGGGTATATACCCATTAATGGGATGGCTGGGTCAAATGGTATTTCTAGTTCTAGATCCTTGAGGAATCGCCACACTGTCTTCCACAATGGTTGAACTAGTTTACAGTCCCACCAACAGTGTAAAAGCGTTCCTATTTCTCCACATCCTCTCCAGCACCTGTTGTTTCCTGACTTTTTAATGATCGCCGTTCTAACTGGTGTGAGATGGTATCTCATTGTGGTTTTGACTTGCATTTCTCTGATGACCAGTGATGATGACCATTTTTTCATGTGTCTGTTGGCTGCATAGATGTCTTCTTTTGAAAAGTGTTTGTTCATATCCTTTGTCCACTTTTTGATGGGGTTGTTTGTAGTTTTCTTGTAAATTTGCTTAAGTTCTTTGTAGATTCTGGATATTAGGCCTTTGTCAGATGGGTAGGTTGCAAAAATTTTCTCCCATTCTGTAGGTTATTTTCTTAAGTGATTTTGTAACTTAGAGTTTTAAAGTCCAATAAGTTACCATTAAGTACTATATCAGTATGCATGCTTTTCAAAGTGGGTAACAGAAACATGAGGTTTACAGTAAAACAATATATTATTTAAAAACTCAAACTAACATGAGAATAAAACTAGAAAATATAAAATTTCCTACTTGTTAAATAGTATGTGTTAAATTCATAAATTGCAAATACCACAGGACTATTATTTACTTTTCCCCAGTAGAAAGGGCACCCACCCTTTACTTAGAACAATGTGGTGTGGATTCTTAATATTTCTAAGCACTATGTATCATATACAGAAATAAAACAAAGCTGACTATATTTAAGTACTCTTTTGGTGTTAATTCCTTTGAACTTTTGAAGTACAGGTTTCACTTTGAAGCTTACGATGTCCAAGTCATCAGTTACAAAGCACAGAGAAGGCTATTATATAACAACCATGAGAAGACATTATTTCCTATATTGTATCACTAGCCATGTTTTTAATTATGTCTGTCTTCCATTAGCAGTGCCTAATATCCTTTTCAATTAGCAATTTGAATATGCTAATCTAAAATTGACTAATGTAAGTTTTACAATGTTAAATATGTATATATCAAATATATATATTCATTTACATACACACATATATTTTTCTTGTATTTGGTAATGCTTTCCTACCATTGCATTCGGCAGTGGAGGGAGCTTTGGCTGGGATTTAGAGGACCTTGGTTATAGTTCATACTTTATCACCTATCAGCTATGTGACTGAGTACTTTTCTTAACACCTAGAATGACCAAATATGCCTTTAAGTTGACAGTGGTTCTTAATCGCTCTTTTGGTTATTGGCCCTTTTATGAGTCTAATGAAAGCTATAAATTCTCTCTCCAGAAAAAAAATTAGGAATATATATTTACACGAATTTTGCATGCCTTTGAGGAGAGTTACAGACTTCCTGAAGTATATATGGATCTAAGGGTAAGAATGACTGGACAGAAAAAATTTTTGAACTTTGTATTTCTATATGATAGAATTTCCAAAATCATTTCAGAACCATGAATATTATTCAATTATTTGTGCTAACTCAGACCTTCCCTTTTAGTGTCTTTAGATAATTTCAGGTTTGTTTCCTCCTGACACCAAACCTCTGGCCTGGCTTCTTATATAACAATCTTGTTGCTGGAGCATAGCGCATAGTGTGCCAAAAGAAAATCATGTGTGAATCCAGCATATCTCTTGATCTTCTGAGAAAATGGAGCACTGGCCCAAGTTTACCAAGAGGCTAGAAAACCCGGCTTAATAGCACCTTCCACAAAATGGATTTGGGGATTTTATGTGTCCACACACTTGCTCTGATCCAACAGCATGACATCATTTCTAGAAATATCTATCCAAGACCACATAGTCTTTAAAGAGGTTAAAATATCAAATCCTGCATAGAGGAATTCCAGGCCATAGACCAGGTCATGACATTCTTTGAGTTTGGGGTCATGTCCTGTGGATCATAATTCAAAAGGTCACTCAGAGTAATAAATTTGGCGGAGATAGGCAAAATAAAAAAGGATCTGGAAAATTTTGCTGTATGAGTAATGGTCATAGGAACCAGGAATGTTTCATCAGAGGAAGAGAACTGTAGGTTGTCTTCAAATATCCCATAAACATGATAAAGACGGTGCAGCCATATTACTCTGGGCCCTGCAAGTCAGAACTAAGCCAGTGGCTAGATTTAATTCAGTATGAGGAAGGATGTTCTAATAATGCATACTGTGCATATATGAGACAGACTTCCTTGTAAAGGGGTGGGAGTCAACTGCAAGAGATGAAGCAGAGGTTGCATACATGGCTGCCTTATACAGGGAAATTATAAAAGGTATCCAGTTTATACATGGGAGTGAGTAGAATAGTGGTTGGTGTGAGCAGCCTAGATAAAATCTAAAAGAAATTTGTTTTGTCTGTGAAAATCTATAACTCTAGATTTATTTTTTGAAAAAGGGGCACGGTTCTTGGAAAAGGTAGTTGCTAGAAAGAATATGATCTTTTCTGAAGCTGTTAAGGGCACCAGGAAACAGCTGTTCTGCTTGGTCACTGATCCCAGATTTTATGTCAGTCTGGCAGTTGAGGATAAAGATAAGGCTGTCACTCACTGTGACTGTTAGTAGATTACATAGTAAAATACTTGCATTACAGAATAAAATATGCTATTGTAAATATAGCTTGGCCAAATACTGACACTGTCTTGATTGGAAATAACAGAAGTATGTCATACACAAAATGTATATTTCATTTAATCTTCACTACTAGGGAGTCAGTGATAACATCCTCATTTCCATTTCATAGGTGAGAAAACACAGGTGTTGACAAGCTAACATAGCAAGTAGTAGTGGAGCTGGAACTTAAATTCAACAGGCTGAGTTTATAGGTCATGCAGTTAATAATCAATCATACCATACCACTTCCTCAAACAAATTTGTTCATGAAAGAGGTCCACCGTGTTATATACACTTTCTCAGGTTAATGGATCGTATTCAATACAGACACAACAATTTCCAGTATAAGATTATTTATGAGTCATTAAACAGTATTTACTGAGCACTATTAGAGATGAGGAACTAATCTAGATGCTGGGGATTCAGCAATGAACAATACTGACACAGAAATCTGTGTCCTGCTTATATTCTAGCCGGGCGATACAGTAAAGAAAAGGAAGGACATTTTGTATAGTCTGTAAGAGAGCAACAAATATTAAGAAGAAAAAATGAAATGCAACAGGAAAAGGGGTAAGGAAATACTGGAAGAGCATCTTTAAATGGGGATGGTAGGAGGGGTCCCATGGAAAGATCTTTGAGAGGCAGAGGTCCTTTGATCCCAGTGAATTTGAATTTTCCATCTGCTCTGCATGGACATTCTTGGGGAGTCTTGGAGAAACCCTAAGAGCAGTACACATTGCTACCTTACCTTATAATACATATTTAATGGATTATGTAAAACTTGAAAATAAAAATGAAGAGTGCAATGCTCAGTCCTGGAATTATGTGTAGGTCCGTGAGGCCAAGGTTCCCGGCTGTTTTTCAGCTAAACAGTGCGTGGGAAGGACAAGTGATCTGCTTCCGGACAGTCCAGTAGGAGGAAATGAACATTTCAGCCCAGCTCGTTGGTGTCTTCCAGGAAAGCACCAGTGATCTCTTGAACAAATAGCATGCCTTGTTCTAAAGTTTGTTGTGAAGTTTACCCAAAGGGAAGATCTGACAGGATGTCTAGTGTTTTACTAACTACCTCCATTGGTCATTGTTGCTGCTAGGTCAAGCAATGTGGGTTTTGTGGGAAACCTCTAAAGCTTTGAAGGGGCCTGTGCTTCTTTGTTCTTTTTCTTTACATGTATGTGACTTTGGGCTAGAAAATTTATTTCTGTCCCTTAAATATCTTTTTATTCCTGATCTGTTGAACGAAAGACACAGGAACCTATTGGACAGTAAGATCTATTACGTAAATTGGTAAACTCTGAGCTTCTTGAGGGTAGGAATTATGGCTTATTCATATTTGAATCTAACTCAGAAGCTATAACCATGACTTGCATGTTGTAGTTGTGCAATACATGTCTGTTACAAGCTGAATAAATGTGATTTTTCCATGTGGCTACTTTAGGAATAATGGACACACAAAAAGGATACCATGGAAAGTATTCTCATATGTGCACAGTATGCATCCTTGGCCCAAGAAAGTATAAGCCCATCAACTACAACTTTTATTTTAAAATAGGCAAGAAAATCTAATATGCCAGATCATCTTTCACTTAATTTGAGAGTAGAATAAAAATAAGTAACCAAATAACAAGCAATAAAGTTTACTTCTATTACTGTTTTGATTCTTAGTATTCATTTTTACTTCAGACAAAAACTTTTCCTTTACATAATAGGCATAATTATTAGCAGAAAATTATATTTAGGGAGGAAGTTAACACCTGCAAACCCAAACCACAAAATGTTTGACGGGCTTTACAAATAAATAATTTTGTTCACCTCTCTTAGTGAGCCATTTGCCCCCATATTTTGCAGTTTTTCTTTTCTTATTTTTAATGTGCAAAAGTTAGTAAATGTTGGAAACAAAAACGTGAAGGCTCACTTATGTTTTGCTTTTTAAAATGGGAAAATGAGAATGGAAATTAAAGAGCAGTGGATCACTGTTTTGTCTGCCCTGGTTCCTCTGAAACTTCCTGTAATTTTTTTTTTTCCCAAGTACTGAGTGAAGAGTTATGTCTGACACTCTGGAGAAAAATGTTACTAACATAGGGATGACACTGAAATACTCAGGCAACAGTTATCTGAGTGTATTTGTCATTTTAAGTAGAATCTGGCAGTAATTCATCTGTATCTACAACAAAAATGTGCAGGTTTTGGGAAGAAGTGAGCTTTTAAAAAAAGTCATATTTCCTTTTGTCTCTGAAAGACTGAATGTTTTCAGCACTACGGCTAATAAAATTAGTTTGTGGCATTTCTCCACTTTCTTATAGAAATAGCCACTCTTACCTACTCTGACCAATCCTAAATGTCTTTTCTGTGTTTATTTATTTCTAGCATTGGGGTTAAGGTAGGAATACAGTAGACAAAAGTAACTTTATTTGATTGCAAAATGAAGTTTCAGATGGAAAAAGTCTAAAAAACAACAACAAAAAAGAAATTTATGCTCAATAGTTTCAATTGTCCTTGGGAAAAAGTCAATTATCTGCATATATTATATAACCTTTTTACAATCTGGCCCTGCTGACCTGTCAGGCTTGCTCCTTGATGCTTCAATGACATTGAAGTGCTGACAGTTCTCTGAAACTCTTCCACCTTGCCTGACTCCTCCGTCTTTTTTACCTGGCCAATTTGCATGCATTTTTCAGGCCTTAATGAGATGTCACAATCTCTGGACAGCCTCCCCTGATTCCCCAAGCCTGGGGTAAACTTCGTGTACCACCAAAGCATCCTGTAACCTCTGTCATATCACATTATTCATAAGTTCTATGGAGGCAGAGGGTGTATAGTCTGCACTTCACCTAGCCACATTTAGCCCAGTACTTAGGATTCAGTAAGGCCAAAGCAAACACACATTAAGTAAAGAACAAAAACTTGAAGTGCAAACAACTCTAGTCACTGAATTGATAAATAATGTCTCTTGCTGTACTATAAGCTCTATCAGTGCAGGAACCGTGTCTGTTTTTCTCACCATTTTATCCTCTGTGTTTATCACAGTGCTTTACACATAGGAGCTGCTCAGTAAAGAGGGGTTTAATGAGTGAATTAATTGACCATAGTTACATCAGTGTCTTTAAGATAAATAGTAGGAAAGAATAGTTACTTAAAATTTAATCGAAGTCACCTTGAGTCCATTTTGAGATGATTGCCCAGGTATGACAGACTGGTTATTTTACTACAAACTTTCTTTTACATTTGATTTGTTACATGACTTCAGTTAGATCAGATTTTCTCAAGCTTGGGACTGATGACATATGGACTGGATGATTTTTTGGTGTGCATGTGTATTTATGTATGTTTGGGGGGTATAGGCTGTTGAGCAGTATCCCTCGCTTCTACTAATTAGATACCAATAGCACATCCTTCAAGCACAGCTTTGACAAATGGAAATATCTCCAGACTTTATATGTATTTGAGAACCACAGAGGATGCATGTTTGTGTAGAGAGATTTGTTGAGCAATTCATATTTGTGTCAAGAGATAGCTTATTAGGTTAAGGATAGCAATTTTTGTTTTTAAGAGAAAAAAATCTCTGTACACCCTTGTATGTTCAATATACCTGACAGCAATAACTTAAGCACAGCCTGAGAATGACCCTGTATGGCAGATGCACCTGAATGAGGGTTTAGTGTTCCGAGCTAAGGAATCTGTGAGTAGCCAACCTGGAGAGTCATTCCTTACCAATTAGAAACATCTGAGCTCCTCTCCCCCACCCCAGCCCATCGCATGGAATGAGAGCCATGCAGGGGATTGAGGCCCTTTGTTTTGAGTTTAATGAACGTTGCCAGGTGGAGGTTGTTGGGGGAGGGTGCTCAGTGAAGGTGCTGTATAAACTGCATGCTTTTTTCAAGCGGTTGCAGTTCTCCTGTCCATCACACTGCCACTGGACTGCCCCTCTATGTAAGTTTCAGGCTGGTAAAACCCTGTGTATCCTTTGCTGTTTCTGAGTCTCTTTTTTGGACTCTTGAACCTGGTGCCATCCCTACTGAAGTTAATAAGAGTCTGGCACAATAAGGGTCTGGGCTGTGTTTAAAAAGTAGAGATGGTGCTATGATTGTGTAGTTGAGTCCAAAAGTAGAGTCAGGGGATAGGTGAGGGTGGGATTCTGCAGCCCGAGCCACCCCCCAGGTCACCTGCCCTCAAATGCCAATGCCTTTATCTGGAGGAAGGGCATCGTTTCTCCAATGTATCTTTCCCAGTGGAGGTATCTGTTCTATTTCATCCCTTCAACACTAGCAGTGGCCTTGGTTAGAATTATTGTACTTATCATTTTGCCAGGTTTTTGTTGTTGTACTTTTATGATTGCTAATGGTGAAACCTGGTTCCACTCTTCCACAGCCTCCATTCAAAGGAAACTTTATGACGTGGTATTTTCGATAGAATTAAAGAAATCTCTGACTAGCCAAATAAGAATAGAGATTAGCATACTTAGCTATGTGCTCTGTATCAGCTTGGGTCCCTAGGTCATAGATATGTGAGTTACATGATTTACTTTGAGTAAGGTTCAGATTTTTTAAATCTAAGCTAACCTATTTTTATTGAATTAAGTTTATAGGTCAGGAAATCTTGATTGGCTTTCTGGGATGCAATCTTCTTAGCTTCTCACAGGACTTAGAGAATGCAACTATGAAGACCCCTACAATTTGCTTTTGAAAAAATATTCAGGTTCATTTGCTTTTGAGAAAGGCTTGTGAACTATTTAGACCTTTACAGCATGAACACAAAGTTGAAAATAACACAAGGGAGGAAATCCTCATGAGGTTTCTGGTACTTCCTGCCATGGTCAGGCCATAAATAACATGAAAGAATCATGCCTTTGGTATTTGAGCACTTCCATGTTCAGTGGTAAAGACAACTGGAAGTGCAGAGGTGTGAGAAAAATGTAGAATTTCCATAATGAGCATGAACTGGAATCATGGTTTGGGATTTGTATAAACTCTGGACTTTGCCATTAAGACCCAAATTTTTGTTCCACTGAGAACTTCTCCTCCAGCCTTTGCTAGTTGCTCTGTCATGTGAATCGATGGAAATATAAATTATTTAATTGAAGCTTGTAATGCGTGTACACAGACTTAAAGTTTCTCTGAAGCCTGTCTATCTCAAAAATATATGGCAGTACTGACCATTTTTATACGAATATTTAAAAAGTAGTATTGATATAACAAAAGGGTGGTATTGATCTAGAAAAGGATGTTATTGGTAGTTGTTCCAAAAAAAAACTCAACTAGATGCACCTATATATACCTAACAAAGCAATACCAAATGCCAGTGCTATTGCAGGCCTAAGAAAAATAACAAGGAAATAATTGTTCAGATTTATTCATTGAGTTGTCTAACATAAGTTTAAGTTGACTCATTTCTGGCTACGATAACATTTTAACATTGGTCCCAGTTCCTGTACCTAGGAAAGAATAGCAGGTCTTTGTGCCTTAATGAATATCATGCCTAGAGCTGACTACTAATGCAAATCTATTATTAGAGGTTGAAGTGAGCCAATTGATATGATCTTAGTGATCAGAAAATAATTGTGGAATTAGTGTCAAAAAATGTGTGTGTGTGACTTTAATATTTACGTCTGAACTTGTATCCAAGGCATTGATAGAAACCTGTGAAAGGTAACTAATACAGTCAACGTCTTTCCCTTTCAAGCCCCCATCGTTTTCCTTACCAGATACTCTCCTTTCTCCTGAGCTTCTATCCTGTGAAAAGTCCTATTTAAGGGCACCTATTATAATTCTGCCCAAAGTATCTGCAGATAAGACTTTATGCCCCTAATATTAGAGACACTGGACTCTAGGAAGCCTTTTCCTAGAAGGCAAAGTGGTGAGTTTGGTGTTGTGAACCAGCAAATGAAGAGTCAGGAGGTCGGCCTGGACCCCTATAAATCAGGTGGCAGAGGCCATCTCATGAGATGGGCCTTGCCCCTTGGAACTCTTTTTAAGTCAAATATCTAAATATTTGCATGCCTTCCCAAGTTACTTCTGTTAATTTTTACATTTTTACAAAAAGAAAATTAGCCAAAACAATACTAAAAATAGCCACTGGCCTATTGGCCTACATAAGTGATAATTGGTGGTATTTATGTGGGAAAAAGAGACCCTTTCTACCCTTTATTCCTAACAGAAAGAAATTAATTTGCAAGCTCTATACAAAGGCAAATACCTATTAAGGAGAGAAAAGCAAGAAGGTAATATATCACTTGGCACATATTTTGCTTAATTATGATATGCTTTTTTCTTTCTGTATCTGTCTCGTTTTAGTGAAGAAAACAATTTGGTGGTAGCTTGCTTTGAAACAGGTCCCACAGCTTTTTGTTGTTTTCTTCCAACTCCCCTTTGCTTCAGTTAGTTTCACTCAGCAGCTTATTATCACTTAAACTATCTTCTGGTCAACTATTTATCATTATTAACCTTGCTTTTCCAGAGTTATATTGTCCAGTATGATGGAGCAGGTACATCTGTGAATGTGTTGAACCACAGTTTCCAAAGCCTTTCTACATAGAGTATTAACCTAGAATTACATGAGATCAAATGATTAAGATGGAAACAGACCTCCTCAGATGTTCAAAATTATCATTGGTGTAGTCTTTTGATGATCAGTAGTTGAAAAAAAAATAACCCAAACCTCAGCCCATTGCAAATGTCAAGTAATAATTGTGGCAGAATACAAGCACCTGAATTCCGAGCACAAAGGAAGAAGCGTGTTGCCGATAGCATTATAAATGGCCATTCACTACTTCAGCTGTCGACCGTGTAGCATATAATCACAGTGTATGCTCCAGTTCTGAAGCAGTCGCAACTTACCTGAAAAGTGTAGCTTTCTGACATTTTTCAAGATAAAAGAATAACAAGCAAAAATGAACAGGAAAATATAAATTCATTTACTTTTAAGAATACTGTACGTTTTTGTATGTGACTAAATTAACATACTCAGAAGTATTTTTTTAAAACTCCCTTCCCCAGTATGTATTTTTTAATGTGTTTGGAAAATATAACACATGATAATAATTTTAGAAGTTTGGCCACTTTAGCCCCTTACTTGACAGTCTCTCTCAGGCAGTTTGTGGAATGCCTTCTTTCACAGTTCCTCCATGACTTTCTCCTTGAGGGACCCAGTCATACATTGGGCAAAGGTGGAGAAGGAGGTTCCTTCTACCTTTAATTATTTGCCACATTGATTAACTTTGGTGCCACAAATTCCTGTCATTAGGTAATCAGTAACAAGATACAATGATAATTTTAGAATAAAATACATTAATTCCATTTGAGTCACTTCTTTGGGTTAAGGTTATAAGAAGGCATTGTTAAAACACACGTCTTACCCAGGCTGGATAAGCCATTGACACATTTGAATCCATTATAAAGATGGTTTGGGTGATTTTCTGATTGCTATCATGAAAAGCAGAAAAAAGGAACTAGAGGGCCTTGAATAAAATTCAGTACATTTTGTTATGAGATGAGAAGTAGTAGGAAGAAGGGAAAAGCTGCATTGTGAAGTGAGAGCCTTTGTGGGTTGTCTGAGAGAAAACCGGGAGCCCTGAACATGGAGAGGTTCACACTGAGTTGTTGGGAGAGGGCAGTGACATACTGAAGTCAGCTTACGACTGTGGTGTTTTTTGTAGAGCTGGCAGAGAAAGACAGGAAACTATTTTTACGCAACTAGCCAGTTTTAGCTGTGTTAATGGAAGAACTCTGTTTTTACTGTAATAATTAACAACAAAAATGACTTACATTATCTAACCTTTTAAAATTCATAAGATAGACTCAAAGTACCCTGAAGTGAATGTAGCCATGACTGTGCAAGGTAGTATTACACCCCATATTGGAGAATAAAATGAGGAATAAAGCAAGTTTAACAGTCCAAGTTTTATTAGCTAGGGGAAAATTTGGCTTCTTATTTTTAAGTGTTCTTATATATTAAATTTTAAATTATTGTTAAGTAAAGCAAGTAGAAGAAGTACAGAATCCCACTGTGTAGAGGAAACTACTATTAATACATTAATTGCATCTTTCTAGTTCTTTGAAAAATATTTTTTAAAAAATATTAAGTTTGTATTTGGTATACACTTTCGGCCATGCATTTTAATCTATTATTATAACTTCTTTTTCCCATTTAACAATTTTTTTGTGTGTGTATACGAAGTTTTTTTGTTTGTTTGTTTGTTTTAAATCTCCTGCTAGTCACACCATTGGTGAGGGATGAATCCAGGTTATGGGATGGCTGAATACATGGCACCCAACCTGGACAGATGAGATTGGTAGCAGTTTACTGGTGTCCTAAACTCGGAGCCCAGGGTAGGAGGACACTGTGCCATGCAGGGCCACATGAAGGTTACAATCAAGAATGGTATAAGTAATAGGAACTGTGGGAGATGGACTTTGTAGTATTAAGAGGGAAGGTGTCCCCTGGTTCCCACAGGAGGATGTCATTGGCTTGCTTGTTTGAATAATTTTCTGCGGCTGGTGGGAAAATGAAAAGTTACTCAAGGCTAAGCAGAAACAACACCCAGCCTCCTCCCATCTTGATAAAGAGATTTAATAAAGATAAAGAGATTGATAAAGAGGTTTGGATCTGGAACCTTATCACTGGAGGCAGAGTGGGGAGGATGACTTGTGGTTATGACATTTGAAGCCTTCGTGATTTCACCAGACATCAAGGTAGACATAATATTGGACCTTAATTTTAGACTTTACACCACATTTTTATGAAGATGTAATCTATCAATAAATTGAATTTTTGCAGGCATTGATAACATAATGTTCCAATTCTTATCTTTGGGTAAAAAGATTTATATGGTTTTAATATTAACATTTTCATATTCAATATTAGGGCCTCAAGAGAAAATATTGTCAAGAGAAATGAATTGTTTTATCTCTTGATACATATTTTCAAATGATGTTGAAACAAAATTTCTGACATTTAAGTTTAAACCTTTTTACTATACTATATTGCTTCTGCCAATGATTGTGACAATGAAATAATCTTAAAGAAACTACCTTTTCATTAAATCACTGTCCATAAAGTTTATGTGACAGCTTACTTTGTGATTATATTGGAATATAAGTGCTTTGATTCACCAGGTTGGGGTTGGCAGAGTGAAAATTAAGGCCAAACTTTACTCAACAAGAATGACATTTTAGTGAAACACTAGTACAATTCTTGAGAGAAAATAAATCAGAAGTTTCAGTCAAATCTCAACATAAATACAGGCCAAATCTCTTTTAAAATAAATTCTTGTTTACCTGAAACTGATCTCTTCTTAAATATTAATAACTAATAGTTTTATTTCAATTTATATTTCCTTGGAATTATACATATTGAATTTCAAAAGGGAAGGAAAAGTATGTTCTTAAACTCCAAAATATGAATAGATATATTATATATTAATACATACTTGAATGTTACTTAAATTATTGAATATCATATATGCAAAATACAATTTAAGGCTTAGCTTTGAATATTGTAATAAAAACATATCAAAATAACTTTAAAAGAATTAGCAAAGCCATGTTAGCTCAGTAAAAATAAAATAAAGATTGAAAAAATATACAATGGCATTGTTGTAATGAAAAAGCTAAGTTAAATTCTTGTGATTATACAAAAACATTTGCTTTTATTTAGTTTAAATCATTTAAATATGTACAGTCTATGAGAAAAGGAAGTACATACATTAAAAATAGCACTTAGTCTACTCCCAATGGAACTGAGTTATTTACATGATTATATTTCAATAATAATGATCATGTTAACATAATGCTTCCCATTCATTTTTTTAATGCTAAGTTAAACCCAACTGATGCTGATGAATACAGTACATTTAGTAAAAAGACTGAATTTAAGAATATTTTAAATTTAAAGCAGCTTTTACTTTTAAATAAAATGACTCTTCAGATATGATTGGGCTTTTAGTAACTTTAATACTTGAGACAAAACTTTTGGAAAGTACAAATAAATAAGTTAAATGTAGCAACAAATTTAAAAGTTACAGGTTTCGTATTCTAATCCCAGGGATGAAACTTCAGGCTCTTAGGCCACAGTCTACTGATTCAGAATTGAATGTTAAAGGAAACATAACAACTGAATATAATAGGTTGTCCAATAAATAATAGTATAGAACAACACATTAGAAGGTCTGTTATCTTGAAGTATGAGAATTGTTTTTCTCTGGGTTTGTTTATTTTTGAGTGTGGAGATCTTAAATCTGGGGTCTCCATCAGCAGGGGGAAACAGTTTTACACCCTTTTTGCATTCTTTATTGTTAAAGTATAAAACTTGATCTTCCAAATTATGGCCTTGCATTGTCAGAAAATAATTTTGAATTATTTTAAAAATATACTCTACAACTTGTAAATAAGACTTGTGAACATGCTACAAATAATTTTATTAAATGTCTATCATATTAAAGATCCATCCACTTTTATAATGGTACTTTTTACTTATCTGAAAAATTCACATGTACTAAATAGTTTATTCCCACATGATGTTTGAAAAATGACTTTTGCCCCTATATTATGCATATCGTAAATGTAGATATAATATGGGTTTCAATATAATTATGTAATACATAAAATAATTTATAACTGTAATACATGTAAAAGGCTTGTTATGACATTTATTCCAAGTTTTATATTCAGTGAGAAACGTTAATATGTCCCCTCAAACTTCATATGTTGAAGCCCTAGCTGTCACTGTGTCTATACTTTGATATAGAGTCTTTAAAGATGTAATTCTCGTTAAATGAAGTCATGAAGATGGCAACTGATATCATAGGATTAGAAGAAGACACCAGAGAGCTCCTTCTCCCTCTGTGTCATGTGAGCACACACCAAGAAGGCAGACATCTGTAAGCCAGGAAGGGCCCTCATCAGAACTTGACCCTTCTGGCACTTGGATCTTGGACTTGCAGCCTCCAAAACTGTAAGAAAATAAATTTTTATAGTTTGAACCACTCAGTCTATGGTATTTTATGATGGAAGCCCAAACTGACTAAGACAATGCACATTAATTAGAAGTATCGTAGGTTTTTTTTTTTTTTTTCTTTTCAGAGATGGAGCCTTGCTCTGTCGCCCAGGCTGGACTGCAGTGGCGCTATCTCAGCTTATTGCAAACTCCACCTCCCAGGTTCAAGCCATTCTCCTGCCTCAGCCTCCCAAGAAGCTGGGATTACAGGCATGTGCCACCACGCTTGGCTAATTTTTTGTATTCTTAGTAAAGATGGGGTTTCACCATGTTGGCCAGGCTGGCCTCAAACTCTTGACCTCGTGATCCACCCGCCTTGGCCTCCCAAAGTGCTGGGATTACAGGTGTGAGCCACCACACCCTGCCCATATTGTAGGTTTTTAATTCAGTGGTGTTCAGATTAATTGGGTCATTCTTTTAATCATTATGAATGATACACATAAGTTTTCATAGTCTTTTTTCCACATGATTTGTCCTGTTAATGTCTTCCTGAGGCTTTAGGATAAAGTCTCACTCTCAGGAAATATGTAGTTTATAGAAATTTGTTTATTTGTTGAACTCATACCACTGGCTAGGTCATAGCTGTAGGGCAGTGATTGTTATAGAATATATCTGAAAATATTCTTTCTCAGGCTCTTTAAAGCTTGCCTATCTTAAACACAGCTGAATGGTCCCATAACAAATTTATGTAATTCCATCATTGTTACTATAGCCACAGTAACAGGTTCCCACACATATGAAACCAGGGAGTTAGCTATAGGCTGCCGTCTAGCCCATTTGTTTTTTCTTTTTATTTTTTTATTTTTATTTTTATTATTATTATACTTTAAGTTTTAGAGTACATGTGCACAATGTGCAGGTTAGTTACATATGTATACATGTGCCATGCTGGTGTGCTGCACCCATTAACTCATCATTCAGCATTAGGTATATCTCCTAATGCTATCCCTCCCCCCTCTCCCCACCCCACAACAGTCCCCAGAGTGTGATGTTCCCCTTCCTGTGTCCATGTGTTCTCATTGTTCAATTCCCATCTATGAGTGAGAACATGCGGTGTTTGGTTTTGTGTCCTTGTGATAGTTTACTGAGAATGATGATTTCCAATTTCATACATGTCCCTACAAAGGACATGAACTCATCCTTTTTTATGGCTGCATAGTATTCCATGGTGTATATGTGCCACATACGTGTGCATGTGTCTTTATAGCAGCATGATTTATAGTCCTTTGGGTTATATACCCAGTAATGGGATGGCTGGGTCAAATGGTATTTCTAGTTCTAAATCCCTGAGGAATCGCCACACTGACTTCCACAAGGGTTGAACTAGTTTACAGTCCCACCAACAGTGTAAAAGTGTTCCTATTTCTCCACATCCTCTCCAGCACCTGTTGTTTCCTGACTTTTTAATGATCGCCATTCTAACTGGTGTCAGATGGTATCTCATTGTGGTTTTGATTTGCATTTCTCTGATGGCCAGTGATGATGAGCATTTTTTCATGTGTCTTTTGGCTGCATAAATGTCTTCTTTTGAGAAGAGTCTGTTCATATCCTTTGCCCACTTTTTGATGGGGTTGTTTGTGTTTTTCTAGTAAATTTGTTTGAGTTCATTGTAGATTCTGGATATTAGCTCTTTGTCAGATGAGTAGATTGCGAAAATTTTCTCCCATTTTGTAGGTTGCCTGTTCACTCTGATGGTAGTTTCTTTTGCTGTGCAGAAGCTCTTTAGTTTAATTAGATCCCATTTGTCAATGTTGGCTTTTGTTGCCATTGCTTTTGGTGTTTTAGACATGAAGTCCTTGCCCATGCCTATGTCCTGAATGGTAATGCCTAGGTTTTCTTCTAGGGTTTTTATGGTTTTAGGTCTAACATGTAAGTCTTTAATCCATCTTGAATTAATTTTTGTATAAGGTGCAAGGAAGGGATCCAGTTTCAGCTTTCTACATATGGCTAGCCAGTTTTCCCAGCACCATTTATTAAATAGGGAATCCTTTCCCCATTGCTTGTTTTTCTCAGGTTTGTCAAAGATCAGATAGTTGTAGATATGTGGCATTATTTCTGAGGGCTCTGTTCTGTTCCATTGATCTATATCTCTGTTTGGTACCAGTACCATGCTGTTTTGGTTACTGTAGCCTTGTAGTATAGTTTGAAGTCAGGTAGCATGATGCCTCCAGCTTTGTTCTTTTTGCTTAGGATTGACTTGGTGATGCGGGCTCTTTTTTGGTTCCATATGAACTTTAAAGTAGTTTTTTCCAATTCTGTGAAGAAAGTCATTGGTAGCTTGATGGGGATGGCATTGAATCTATCAATTACCTTGGGCAGTATGGCCATTTTCATGATATTGATTCTTCCTACCCATGAGCATGGAATGTTCTTCCATTTGTTTGTATCCTCTTTTATTTAATTGAGCAGTGGTTTGTAGTTCTCCTTGAGGAGGTCCTTCATGTCCGTTGTAAGTTGGATTCCTAGGTATTTTATTCTCTTTGAAGCAATTGTGAATGGGAGTTCACTCATGATTTGGCTCTCTGTTTGTCTGTTATTGGTATATAAGAATGGATACAAATGCCAGAGTGCAAAAAGCACAGTATGTATGCAGACACAGTGATGGGCCTTGTCTACTTGCTTTCTTGGAGTGCACACTTCTCAATTTTGAGCAGAATCTTGAGATGTTCCACTACTGCCTCTTTTGTAGTAAATGTGTGGTTTCCAAAATAGGTCTCTTTGACAAGGAGACATGATATACTAAGAGCCCTGTGGGCCAGAAATGGAAAGCCTTCAGTTCTTCTTTATGTTACACTGCTAACAAGGTCTGTGTCCTTGGGTGAGGTGTACAGACTGTTTAGGCCTTAGTACCCTCATTCATAAGTAAACATATTGAATTAGATCAGTTATTTTCAAGCAAGTCTCTATGGAGATGGAGAGGATGGGGTGGGCTTACCATGTGAGACTCTCTTGTCTCTCATTCATTCTTCAAGCCTGGAAACACTGTTTTTATCCCTTATTATGTCTTTAGCATAAAGGGCTCTCTTATTTTGTTTAAGTTTTTCACTGACTGGACTTGATGACATTGAATGTATTTTTTTATTTGTAATCAATTCTATTTTTATATTATGATCACAGCTTAACTGATCATAATATAAAACCAACCTTCCCATCAATATTTATTTTAGCTGAAATATCATTGTCCAAATTAAAACAAGTTATTGTATACTCTTTAAAGATTCTATTGTGTGTCCAGCTCTGTGCTTTATTACTTAGTATTTGGGACTAAAATAAAATAGGTGGCATTTTCACTACATTCAACTATGTTGACGTTATGATTTCCCAACTGAAATTTTTCCCTTGACACCTTGGAATTTCCTGTTCAGAGATCTTTTACAGCTCCTCTCTACTGTCCACAATTCTGGCACCACATAGACATCGAGAATATATTTAGTATTATGTACGCTAGGAGCAATGCATTTTATAAAATTTCTGGGGACAAGTAAGCCTGGGTAGATTAATTCATCTCTGGTTCTTAGAGGTTATATTTGATAAGTGTTATCCAAAATTTCCCAAGAACAACTTAAATTGAACACTAGTGAAGATTTATAATCTTGAAGAATTTCGAGAACATTGCCAGAACTAGGACCTATTTGAGCGGCTGTCAGCTATCCAAAGGCATTACCTTAAAAATAATCTTCTTTTAGGCTGTGTATACAGCATGCATGCTTCAGTCCTCTAAAGAAAGGGGAAAAGACCAAAACAAAAAGAGCACAATTCAAAAGATCTTTAAGTTATTAATAGAATAGTTTAAACAGATTATTTAAAAACAGTTACCTGAAAGGTTAACCTCTCACTGACTTTATGAGAAAGAGAATTGAAGATGTGACTTTACAAGCTATGATGGAAACCGAATTTTGCAGAAACAACAGTGGATACAGACACAGATATCAGTGGTCTGAGGAAGGTTGCAAACTACATTAAGAAGCTGAGAAAATGGGAAAAGATGGCTAAATTAGAAACAAGAAGATTAATGGGCCAAATAGCATTAGGCAGGCTGATGATGCTGCTTTCTTTAAAATGGTGAATATGAGCTCATTGCTATCTAAATGTCAGTCACTCTGGCACCTCACAAATTTATACCTGGCATCTCCTTGGTGAATGGGTGGGTTGGCAAAAAGAGGAAGGCACCAGGATTAAGTTAAACTCCCCCCAGGGGACTCTGCTATATATATGAAAAGGAGGCCATGTGTTACCTTTTACTGGGATTTTCCAGCCATCATCAGGCTAGAATTGTGGGAAAAATGAGAAATGAAAAGAAGCAGAGCTGCTGCATAAAATGAGGCCAGGGTTGTGATATTAGGAGACATCTGAGAGGGACACAGTGCATCACGGCTTCCAGCCTATTCCAAAATCAATAAAAGAGAAAGCATTTAGGATATGGACTTACAGATTTAAAAAGAAAAAAGGAAGCCAGTAGAGGTTAGAGGAGTAAAGGATGATGCGAAACAGCACTGAGAAAGGAGATGAAGGAAGGTGAAATGAAAAAGGAACCTGCAAATCTTCTTCGAGAACATTTTGCCTCATCAAGCAGTCATAAATTTGTGTCTTTTAATATGTTCTGTCTGGTTATCTTTATCAAGTTTACTTTATTACAGCCTTTCTGGTAGTTATTGCATCCACCTCGGCGAATGAGGGCTGAAAAGTGTTCCACATGAAATATTCATTGGGTTTATAGCTTTAACCTTTAAAGTAAAAGCCGAAGTAAAAAACTTGAATAAAAAGAGTTTTAGTGTCCATTTTATGTCTGTGAGAGCCTAGTGAAAGGAGAAAGGGAGAGGAAGCTAACAGGGAGGAACGGTATGGAAAAATCTTGAAGCAAAGACAACTTTTAAATGGCAAGTCTAAGGATATGGGGAAAAAAAAAAGTGAAAGAGACAAAAGAATCTGAAGAATTGAAAATTGTTAGGATGAAGCCAAGATGTGACTTCAGCGGTCCAGTGTGGGAAATTGCTGTTAAAGGAAATGGAGAGTTTCAAGGACTTTTGTCTGAGTTGGGGAGAGTAGACCCTTGGCTTCATTCCCCAGGCAGCATGGCAGTTATGAGAAGAACCTGGCAAGGAAGGCCTCAAGAAGGGCAGGATTCACTTGAATTAGCAGGATAATTATAGTAAAGTAGAAGATGCCTCCGTGGAGTATCTGCTCTGTACCACACACTTCACATAAGTTGCTTAGTTTACTTCTCACAAACAGGCATCATTTACCCCATTCTACAAATACGGAAACCAAGACTTTTAAGTGACTTGTCCAGGGTAATAATGTCAAGCAGAGAAATTGAGATACATCTCTCTTTAGAGCCCAGGCTGCTGCTCCCCACCTAACCTCCCAGTGGAATCTTCCACTGTTTGACATGTAAAGCAGTTGGCAGTGACCACCCTCCCCTCACACCACTCCCCTCCTGCCAGTTTTGAATTAGAAGCAAGTTAAGTGCTCCAGAAAAAGGCACTCTAAGTGGGTTACATAAAATGCAATAAGCAAGCTACAGCCTAGTATCTATCAGTTCAAGAAGAAAGAAAATGCCAAGGCAAAAGTGAACTTTTTTCTGAGGTCATTTAGGCTTTGACACAATGGGTTACTCTAAACAGTAGTTCTCAGCATTTTCAACCTTGGCTTCACATTGGAAATCCTAGGGAGCTTTAAAAAAATCCTCATGCCTGGGTTCTACCCTAGAGACTCTGAATTTACTGGTCTGGGAATGTTTTCCTTCGGAAGTTTTCATTGGAACTCCCCCAGGTGCTTATAATATGTGGCAAATTCAAGAACCATTGCTCTACAAGTTGAATCTAATAATGAGGCATGTCCACTCCAGCCTCCAAACGAATGGTATTCATCTTTGCATCCCCCTGTTAGTTAGTCTAGTGACTCATGTACAATAGATGCTTAATTATGCTATGCATAATAGATGCTTAATAAATGTTTGGAGAATTAACTTGATGAACAGCAGAAGACTCATATATGTATAGCTCTGGTCTTTTGTTATCTGGGTATCCCCTTCGTGCCTTCAAATCTTCAATATTCACGGGTAAGTTTTATGTGTCTCTCTAGTACAAATAAGCCTCAGCAGAGCTGGGTAGCCATAACTTTCTCAGTCAAAAGATATTTGTGTTCTTTCATCTGTTGTTAGTGTACTCCTTTTGTGTACAACCCTGATGCTAAAAACACTATGGGATTCCCCAAAAATCTTCTCTGCTTCCCTGTGGAAAGCACCACACCTCAGTCAAATACTAATTCCTTCATGGAAGCTGACCTCTGGTGGCCAGACAGGCAGCATAGTGTGGCTGTTAAGAGCATGGACCTGAAATCAAGACATCTTGAATTCAAACCTAAGCTCTGTTGTTTATTGCATACCTGTGTAACTCAATTTCCTCATTTGTACCATAACTTGAGAGGGGACTCATACCTACTTTACAGCAATGTGGCGAGGTTCAAATGAGTTTGTGTATGTGAAGAACCTGGTACCTGGTTAGTGCCATAAAATTGTGTACCACTATTACAGGGAGAATGCTTTTATTAAAATGAATTTCTGAAATTGTCTATAAGCATCAATAATTTAGAAGAGAACATTTTTTAGCAGATGTTAACTACCTGGTAGAATTTACAGGAATATGCTACAGAGGTTTTCAGGTGTTGCTCAGAAGGGGCATGGGATGGGCAGTAGGGATGGCTTTGGTGCCACTATTTGCTCTTTGCCTGGTCTAGTGTACATTGAAGCCAGTGAGGTTTCACTGTACTCAATAGATGGCCAAGATCCATGTGAATAAAACACACAATGTCTTATTATGATATCAGGAGTAATACAAAAGGCTGGACATGTTATTCATTCTTTGGTCACTTGTTTCTTCTGTTATTCTCTTGCTTCCAACAGAATAGGCAACAAGGGCAGTAGACACAGCTTGTGCAGAAAAGTTGGTTGATTGTGCAATGGTTTTGAAGATCCTTACATTTCAGCTCTATTTCCTCAGGCAAGAGGATGAGTTGGGCTTTTAAAGGAGGAAGAATGGGAACAGACACGTGTGTGCAAAGTATGTCAGGTGTGAAATCTATAATTCAGAAAAGCATCTAGGTTTGACTTCACAAAGACTTATTTGAATAGGAGAAAAGGATAATAAAAGCCAGGTTGCTGAAAGGTAATGTAAGGGGATAGAAATTATTTATAAGTGATATTGAACTTTAAAAGTTATACAACAAACCTTAATCTAAACAGCAAGTTACCTCTAATTGGGGTCCTGTTAGAAATCAGAATGAAACCATGTAAAGCTAATGTCTCACTTTATTTGGACTCTCAAGGAGATAATACATCAAATGATAGAATCTGAGGGTTGAGGATAGTTTATTTTGTGTTTCCAAGTGTGATTTTTCTGGATTTCAAAACGACTGCCTTGATATTTATTTTTTCTCCTGGGAAAGAAGGGAAAAAGCCTCTACTGCATTCCCACTGTCTAGAATATTAGCTGTTACAATTCCTATTGGCTGACCTCATGAAAGAGGACACTGCATTTGACCAGCTCAGCTTTTATTCCCCCTTTCTCACTGTAGATGTTACTGTACAACACACTGAATATTGGATCAGTCTTTGAGAAGCACTGTAACATGACCTGCACAAAGAGACAAGTAATTCTATACTATTTTCTTCCAAGCTCAAGTTGGCACAGATAAAATTCCTGTGCATTAATTTATAATTACAACTTGTGCCTTTCTAGAAAATGCCTCATCTCTGCTTGGCTTAAAAAGAAAAAAAATCAATCTGCTGTTTTTCCAAAAAAGTAGAGATAATTTAACATGTCATTTTTCATGCAATTAGTTTATTGGCTACTTTACAAGAACCAAACAAGTCTAAGAAAATCAGTCATTGTAGTTTGTGTTCATGAGTGACAACCTGGTGCTTGGGAGAGCCTAGAGCATGATTAAGGGCTTAGGAGAGAAAACCAAAGGTTTTTCTTTGTTAAAGAAACAAATAGACAACTTCTCTCTGCACCTCTAACTGACTTAAAATTGCTAATTGTTTTCGTCTGTGTGTTTTTGTAGACCACACTCAGGATTCAGCTGCGTCCTTCTGAATGTGAAAAGGAAGACCTGACACAAAGGGATACAAAATATCAATACCTTCCATTCTCCCTGTGTCTCAGTCCCCTGAATCACCAAGGGGCGATTAGATTCGAGATGGCTTGAAATATGTTGACTGAGACACTAATGTGGAATTAGTAGGCCTGGAAAAGAAGAAATAGATCTGCAGAAAAGCACACAATTCTGGATTAGTAAGCAGCTTAGAAATATTTATTCAGTGGCCGGGCGCGGTGGCTCACGCCTGTAATCCCAGCACTTTGGGAGGCCGAGGCGGGCGGATCACAAGGTCAGGAGATCGAGACCATCCTGGCTAACACGGTGAAACCCCGTCTCTACTAAAAATACAAAAAAATTAGCCGGGCGTGGTAGCGGGCGCCTGTAGTCCCAGCTACTCGGGAGGCTGAGGCAGGAGAATGGCGTGAACCCGGGAGGCGGAGCTTGCAGTGAGCCGAGATCGCGCCACTGCACTCCAGCCTGGGCGACTGAGCGAGACTCCGTCTCAAAAAAAAAAAAAAAAAAAAAAAAAGAAATATTTATTCAGTGCTTACTAGTCGCAAACAGAAGCTATATGTAACTGGAGTGGAAACTTTGTGCATTTCCAGCAAGTGGACAGGATTTAACTTAGTGACCCCAGTCTGCAGAGGGCAGCTGACCTCAATATTTAATCATAGCTCACTGGACACAACAATGAAATTCTAAGTAGTAAAAGAGGTACAACCACAAAATGAAAAGAGCTTACTCACCTACATGAAGGCTGAGAAAATTCTTCCAGTTCATAGCTCAGGGAAGAAAGGTGTTTTGTCACATGCATTTTGAAAAGGGTACTGCATTTGGGACACTCCCAAATTCTGAAGTTTCTGGCTTTACACAAATGTCTGTGGTCACACTTAGTTTCAGGAAAAGTTAACACAACTGAAATGTAGGTTATAAAGTCTGTATTTTAGCAGAAGTTTTGAAAGACTTCTGCTAAAGGAGACTTCATACAGGAATACCTAAAGAATCTTCTCCAGTATTTTTTTCTTTTCCATCAACAAGCAAGGATGGCCGATTATCTCCAATCCTGGGCTGTGGCATTAGATATGGCTCCTCAGAAGCTTAGGACCTCAGCACCTTTCTTTTTGTCTAAATCCCTGGAAGCTTTTAATAATTTTATCTTGTCCTAGCATTGCTCAGGCAACTAACTCCAGCTGAGCAGAACAAGAAGAACATTTAAGCATAACCTCTGTAAGGAAGTTTATAGTAGACCACCCAGAGCTCAGAGCAGCCTGCCCCCTACCTTTTTCCTGAGAAATATAAGAAGATTTATAGGACTAGACATTCAGCTTATAAATAGGAAATTCACTTTGGGAATTCCCTTGAGATAAGCCAGGAATGTATTTGTCAGCCAACGTAGAAGCACTTCAGCTATTGCCTTCGAATACCTCAAGAACAGTAAAAATTAACCCTGAGGAAAAGAGCACTTGTTAGTCTTGCAAAATCCTTTCTCCCCTGTAGAAGTATCCCTAGCAGGACCCTGGGACTGATTGTGGATGTGGTCACTTCCCCAGAGATAACAGCTCCTTCACAGAAAGGAAATGTAAGACCTCAGGTCTTTGGGAAAGCTAATTATCCTGAAATCAGGTTGATGGGTGTGCTCCCTTCCCTGGGAGGCAGTTTTGAAATTGGCAAGGCATTTTGTTTGTCTTAGTGATGGGAGGTGTGGTACAGACACAAATTCTTTGCTACTTTTTCCATTGAAAGATGAGGCCAGCCTGGGGCAGAGGGTCATGGCTGTAATCCCAGCACTTTGGGAGGCCGAAGAGGGAGGATCACTTGAGCCCAGGAATTAGACAACAGCCTGGGCAACGTGGTGAAACCTTGTCTCTACTAAAAATACAAAAAATTAACCAGGCTGTGCCTATTGTCCCAGCTACTCAGGAGGCTGAGTTGGGAAGAACATCTGAACCCAGGAAATCGAGGCTGCAGTGAGCCACGATCACACCATGCCACGGCACTCCAGCCTGGGCAACAGGATGAGACCTTGTCTCACACACACACACAAAAAGAAAGGTGAGCCCTATTTCTCTCCCTTGAATCTGGGTGAGCCTTACAAGTGCTTGACAGAACAGATATTGTACTGGTTTCTGGGCCTCGGTCTTATAAGACTACTGGCTTTCCCTTCTTTCTTGGAGCACTTACTTGGGGAACCCTGATTCGACATACATGGGGTCTGGTGAGACCAGTGGGAAGACTCGGAGAATGTATGGGAAGAGAGGCCCAAAGGAGCTCAGTTTCTGGCTGTCCTTGCCAAGGTTATAGGTATGTGAAGGAACCACTAACATTTGGGGTTGGTTTGCTATCTGGCAAAGATAACGTGCCCACATTTTGGTACTCAACACCTGGTGATACCGTAATAAAAACCTAAAATTCATGGATTATTGGTTTTATGACAAGGCAGTGAGTAGAAACTGGAAAGGCCTCAAGAAGGCTATTTGTTAAAATGGAAGGGACTTTAGGAGGCTGTTGATGAGGGATTCAAGGACAGTGGAGAAAATGTTATTGGAAGCTGGAGACAGATGGCTGTTGTGATGGTAGTGGCAGAACGTTCAGTGAAGTTGTTGTTTGCAGTCATGGCAAGTAAAAATTGTATCTAATAAACTGGTGGATCACATAAAGTGTTGATGTGGGATGTCAAAAGTGCCTTTTGTTTATTTTAGCTGTATATGAAAGATAGGGAAAAGAGCCTATCTATATGAGAGAAATAGAACTGTTAAAACTTTGAGGGGAATTTAAAGGATATGTAGAGGATTCAGGACAGTCAGTTTTTTTTTTTTTTTAAAAAAAGGTATTTCTCATCCTAGTCTCTTCCAACAAAATATTATCAAAGTAAGAAATGGTTTCAAGGCACTGATCTAATCTACGGCCTCTGAGGCCTTAACAATGGTACTTACAGCTACAAGGTACTGGCCAGTTCAGCTGTGTGCTTTTCCTGGCTTACAGATGGCCCTCTTTTGGCTATGTCCTCACATGGTGGAGATGGAGGAGAGACAGAGAATGAGATCTCTCTCATGTCTCTTCTTATAAAGGCGCTAGTGGCATGATGAGGGATTCACCCTCATGACCTAATTGTCTAACAAAGGCCCATTTCCAAATACATATCACTTTAGGGGTTAGGGCTTCAACATCCTAATTTCACAGGGGACACAATTCAGTCCATAGTACACTGGCAATATGTGTTCAATGGATTTCAGAATTGCTATGAACCAGTGACTGCAGTGTGCCTTCTATTCTCTCCTTTCAGATTGGTAATATCTTGACGTTATCTTACCTCTGTCCCAACATCATATGATAGGTGTGGGTGATGGGCAGATTTCACATAGAGAGGAATAGTACTCGGAAAGCTGTACTTGAGAAACTTTATCTAAGGAGTTTCCTCTGCACCCGGACCTGATGGAGACAAGATTTTAGACTTGAGGAGTGGGGATTTTAGAAGGGGTAGTTAATTAATGTTGCATATGGGAAAATATGAATAATTTGTGGTGAGAGGGTAGATTGTGGTAGATTAAAGATGAGTGCAATTTATTTTCTGCTATTTCCATGGAGAGGTGGGATCGACTTCTCCTCTTGAATCTTGCCAGCATCTTTGACTCCACAGGTTCCGGCTTAGGATGTAGGAGACTGATAGCTTCCATTCCTCTCTGTTAGAACACCCGTGCTTGGAGTACTGAACTACTATGTGACAAAGCTAACCACCCTGGCATTTAGGGAACGGTGCTAGGGATGATAGACTTCCTGCAACAATGGGGGAGTCCTGCAAAACTGAGAATGTTTTTCATGTCCTCCAAATGAACCATAAAGCATTCATGTATGTGAAAAGCATACATTAAAATTTTCTATGTAGGGGTTCTTAATTGTGGCCTTCAGACCATCAGCATCAGCATCAACTGATAACTTATTTTACATGCAGATTTTTGGGCTCTGTTCCAGATGTACTGAATCAAAAACTCATGGGTGAGACCAACCAAGCAATCTGTGTTTTATCAAGCTCCTTGTTGCACACTAACATTTGAGAACCACTGATTTATGCTAAGAAATAAAATTTTATAGTGTGCACCCAATTTCCCAAGAATGCTAATGCTGTACAAGTTTAGGGAAGATTGTACAATACCTTGTTGAGGTCTTTACCGGGAAAGGCTAATAATTTTAGAAAATTATGCAGTTCATGGTAATAGACTGTGTCACCACGTTGCCCAGGCTGGTGCCAAACTCCTGAGCTTAGGCAAAGTGCTAGGATTACAGGTGTAAGGCACCACACCTGGCCAATAGTGTACATTTTCTATAAAAATTAAGTTTATAAGAGTGTTGTTCAAATATCTTTATCTTTATTATTTTAAAAAATGTATCCATTGGTTTCTCAGAGAGGTCTACTCAAGTCTCCCATTATTATAAGTTTGCTTATTTATTTGCACTTCTGTTGTTTTTTGCGTTCAGCATTTTAGGGTTAAGTTGTAGAAGGCTTACAAACTAATGATTGCTTAATCTCCTTGGTGCGTTGTTCCTTTTAGCTTAATGAAATGTTCCTCTATCTTTATGAATAATTTTAATCTTAAATTCCATTTTTTTGCTATTAATATTTCCATACCAGCATTATTTTGGCAAATATCTATTTTGTCAATCTATTTTTGCGTACATTTGTTTTCAACTTCCTTATATAGTGCTTCTTTTAGTGTGTCATTTATCAACCAAACCAGAACTTTTGAGAGTAAAAAGAAGAGTATGCTAGAACAATAGGTGAAATCCAGAAATCCACGTCACTGGGAAATGTGACCGTCATAAGTAGCATATAACTGGATTGTTTTTATAAGCAGATGTGATAGTCTATCTTTTTGGGTAGACAATACATTAACATTCTTTGTAGTTACTGACATATTTAGATATTTGTTGCAGCTTAATTTGCATTTTTAATATATTTTGTTGAATTGCTTAATTGTATGATGCTTCTCCTTCTCCTCCCTTTTTATTTTATTCCTCTTCTTGCTTCATTTTCATTGACATAATTTTCTTTATTCTGTCTCTCTTTTCCTGTTTTCCACGGATTAGAGGTTATTAATTTCACTAAACATTTTAAATACTGGTTTATCTTAAATTTGAATTTGTTTGACTCAAGGATGTTCAAAATTATCAGTGTCTTTACTCCTCTCCTATATAATATTCATGTAATATAAACATCTTACAACTATTTAAGTCTGATTTGTCTCATATTACTATTGTCTAATATTTTAATTCCAACTTATTTTAACATTGCCTCATTTCATCATTAACATATTTTATGGTCAATACTTATTTATATTTACCAACAAGCTTGAAAATACATTTATTTCTTACATTCTTCTCTTTTCTTTTAGTTTCAATTCTTGTTGAAGCACCTCTTTTAGCATTTCTTTCAATAAAGGCCTACCAAACCATAATTACTTTATGTGTATTTGAAAATGTCTGGATTCTATTTTATAAAGCTACAGCTATTACTTCCATTTTATAAGTGAGGAATCTGAGTTGCAGATTTGATAAATAAATTTCTCAGACAGGGAAACTCTTAAAAGTGGCCAACAGAGAATGCCCAAGACAATGGAATAATATAATTTGAAGGGTAAAATTCTCCTTTTCTAAAATTCTATTCTTAGCTGACATTTACTGATGTAAAATATGATGTCTAATTATCTTGCCTCGTTTGATAATGAGTCTCTTCTTTCTGGTAAGCTTAAAGATTCTTCCATAATATTCTGCAGGAGTATTTAGATGGGTCTAGATATGAATATGCTTCTCTTACTCTGCTGGCGACTTGGTGCTCTCCTTTACACTGAGATTATTGTTCTTCGCATCTCTCTGCACAATGACAGCCTTTCTCTAATTCTGTCTATTTTCTCTTTTCATAGCTCTTCCTTGTGGGCCACTGGACCTTTCCATCTCATCCTTCATGTCTCTGTATTTACCTTTGTCAATTTGTACTGAATTCTGGGAGGCGTCCTTGGATTTGTCTTTCAATTTATCCATTTATATTTTATTTGTGTCTTATTCTTGTGTTTTTTTCACTGATATCTTTTTCTTTAAATTTTATAAATCTGTGCAGGAAAGGGTTAACTTGCAGGTGTGAGTTGCTCAAAACTTACACCTTCAGAAAGGAATTGTCTTCAGAACCTGCTCTTGGACAGCTCCTTGGAGATGAACTCTGAATCTTTGGAATATTCTGCCTGATAGTTTTTGTGTGCCTGAGGCAAGGGACACAGTTTGATCAGATAGTTTATGCGAACACTGTGGTTTATGTCAAGCACCTGTTTTTGCTCTGCAGGGCTGGAATCTGAGTAGCTGAGGTGCTTATGTGACTACATGCCTACATCACTGACCCCCAATAAACACCTTGGACACAAGACTCAGGTGAGCTTTCCTGACTGACAACACCTCACACGTGTCATTACACATTATTGTTGGCATAATTAAACAGGTTTGTGTAACTCCACTGGGAAAAGACACATAGAAGTATGTGCCTGGTGCCTCCTGGACTTCACCCTGTGTGCCTTTTTCTCTTACTGCTTTTAATCTGTATTCTTTTGCTGTATTAAACTGTAACCAAAAGTGTAGTGGCTTTTCTGAGTCCTGTAAATACTTCAAGTAAATCACCAAGCCTGAGGGTGGTCTTGGGGATCCCTGACACACGTATGTATTTCTCTTTTTTAAACATTCCGTTTTAACCAGTTTCTAGTCTTTTTTTACATTTTCCTATTACTATGGAGACACTTTATTATTTCTCTATTTTATTCCTTTCTTTCTTATAATATTCTAAATTTACTTATTTAGAGCTTCTCTCTGATTAAAAAGAATACTTTTTGTCCTTTGTGTACAAAATTTGCTTCTTCTTGAGCCTGCTGGTTCTCTCCCATGGTTGCCCTGTATGCAGTCATTTGGTAGCAGCTACAACTTCAGCTCCTATTGACCCATAAGTACTGGTACTCAGGGCTAAAGGATGGATTAAATTTCCTTACAGTAGACCTCCATGAGTTTCTCTGATTCTGGGCTAGTTTTTATAATAAATTTTTGCTTGGTGTGAATTAGATTTTAAACTCACACAGAGAATAGGATTGGACTCCTGATACATTTTGTTAAATCCTTTTCCCTTTCTTACTGCTCTGAACTTTGGTAAGCATTCTTACTACTTTGCCAGTCTAGTGGGTAGCATTTTTTTCTAAAAGTTTTTTAAAACTTTGTTTCATGGGTTTAGTGAAAGGTGGGAAACAGTGTGTAAGAGCATGTCACCTCCTTCCATGCTTAAGTAGACTGTTAAAGCTACTAAAACAACTCTGTTATAAGTCATTTTTATCCTAGGTCCAATTGTCCTGAACCTCAGGGGACACTTAATTGTATTAGGAGTCCAGTATTTTTTAAAATAAATTTTTCTGATTTGCTTTGCAATTTTCTATACTATATGAGTGACATTTTATTTTAGTGTCAATTTTTCCCTCTTTTAATTATCTGTTTAAAAGTTAGGGTTATATGTGTGTGTGTGTGTGTGTGTGCGCGCGCATGTGCAATTTGTAGAATTTGGAAAGCCAAAGTTTTCAAGATGACACTAACATATTATTTTTCGGTGGACCCACTCTGAATGTCATTTTGTTTATTTTAGTTTCTTCTAAACCCAGGGCCAAATCTTATTTTTATAAGAATTTTTTTTTTATTTGTAGCTCAGTTAGGAGGATAAAAAGAGCACTGTGTACTGGCTTCCCAAGAATTTGTATGTCTAATCCCTCAAGAATGTGAATAGTTAATTATAAATGTGGTCGAAGATCAGAAGTATGGAAGTGATAGGCTATTATAAAAATGAAAGAATATTAGTTGAAAAAAGAATGCAGAAATTAACAAAATGTTTAATAATTTCTTTACATCAGTTGCTGTGGGAGATGACTGATGGGTGAGCAGAGAGCCAATAGATTGCCCAGGAAAAGCTATCAAACATTCTTTTTTTTTTTTTCTGAAACGGAGTCTTGCTCTGTTGCCCAGGCTGGAGTGCAGTGGCGCGATCTCGGCTCACTGCAAGCTCCGCCTCCCGGGTTCACGCCATTCTCCTGCCTCAGCCTCCCGAGTAGCTGTGACTACAGGCGCCTGCTACCACGCCCGGCTAATTTTTTGTATTTTTAGTAGAGACGGGGTTTCACCGTGTTAGCCAGGATGGTCTTGATCTCCTGACCTGGTGATCTGCCCGCCTCGGCCTCCCGAAGTGCTGGGATTACAGGCGTGAGCCACCATGCCTGGCCCCAAACATTCTTATACAGCAAGTAAGTAAGATTGATTAGGAAGTCGGAATGTCTGAACATTGCAAAAACTCTAGGGAATGGCATGGCTTCAGGTTTTTAACTTAAGTGATCAACAGAAGCAAAACTTTAGAGATAAAACTGCAGTTTCATGAAGAAGAAAAATATAGATCAAAAGAATGAATGTTTATTTTTGCTAAGATTTAGGAAGCAGAATACTATTTAGATTAAAATTTATAGAGTACTTTTCTATAAACACACCATTTTTCCAGTTCTTATAGCCTTTTTATGGGAGATAGCAGTTGTCTTATTACCTCTCATTTTGGCATGCAAAAATAAAGGAAGGAACACTAACAAGATACCAATAATTTTAGGATGTTATCCTGATGTGTTTAGTTTTCTACTTGAAAGGGTAGTTCCAAGTTTGTTTGTGCGTGCGGCATGCGTGTGTATCTGGGAGTGTGTGTGTGTGTAAGAATCTTTAAAAAAGACGTGACTCATATCTTGTCTGGTTTATGAAATGCTATGCCTTATTATTTCACTAAGCCCAATAGTTTTGTTGACTAGGTCTTTAAAAATAAATGTGGTATGAAATTAATAGGACTATAAGGGACAAGAGAGATGCTAACTTTAAAAAATGAAAAGTAAAAAAAAAAAAAAAAAAAAAGAATAAGCATGTGAATCCTTCACTGGCAACCAAGATATCCAGGTTCTCTCATCAAAATTGACTAGAAGGCGTTGTGACTCACGGAGAGAAGGAAGGGCAGTGTGGTGTGGCTGCCCATCTGAAAGCCACACGGGGAAGGGGAACCCCCTGTCCCCAACCAAGAAAAGCAGTGAGTGAGCCTGCTACCCACCCAGGGAAACTGTGCTTTTTTCCACGGAACTGTGCAATCCATGGATCGGAAGATCCCACTCGCGAACCTATGCCTCCTGGGCCTAGCATCCCAACCCTGGAATGCACAGATTCTGACAGCCTCTCAGTGGGAATCTGCTGAAGCCCACCGAATTCCCGGGGGGAGGGGCGACCAGCACTGGGTGTGGCTGCCTGCTGTCTAAGCCATTTGAGCTCCTTGGGGGAGGGGCAGCAGCCAGCACTGGGACTGGCAACTGCCTAACATGCTAAGCTGCCTTGGTGGGGGAAGGATGGTGCCCATTTCTATAGCTCCAGGGTGTACTTTTTCCCTGCTGGAGCCAGGGAGGCTGGACGGCTTGGTCCTAAGACTTGTCCCCACAGCCCAACACACTGGCTGTGGCAGTATTCAACCAGAGTGCCTCTTCAGGCCTAAACCTAACCTATCCTTCCTCACTGGGCAGGTCTTCCCTGCAGAATCTCCAATAACTCTAGCCAGAGGCTCAGGGACTGAATTTGTATCTCCCTGGGCTTGAACCCCTAGAGGGAGGGGTGGCCTCAGTTTCTGTGGACCAGCAGGCTTAGCCTCTCCTCCTAGTAGTTCTGAGGAATCTGGGCAGCCCAGATGAGTGGGTTTCCCCCCAGCGAAACACACTCTCTCCACCAAGGGACAAAGTGCTTCGTTAAATGGGTCCTGCTCTCTGTGCGACCAAACTGGGTGAGACCCTCCAATAGGGGCTGTCAGGCACCTTATACAGGAGCGATCCTATTGGCATCAGGCTGGTGTCCCTCAAGGTTAGAGGTCCCAGAAGAAGGAGCAGGCACCCATCTTTGCTGTTTTCCAGCCTCCTTGAGTGACATCTCCAGGCACGTGAGTGAATCAGATGAATAAGGCCTGAAGTGAACCCCAGCAAACTGCAGCAGCCCTACAGAAGAGAGACCTGACTATTGAAAGAAAAGGAAACAAGCAGAAAGCGACAACAATGGCATCAACAACAACAGCAAAAAAGGCCCCCACAAAAACCCCATCCAAGGGTAAGCAGCCTCAAAGACCAAACTAGACAAACTCATGAAGATAAGAAAGAATCACGAAAAAATGCTGAAAACCCAAAAGACCAGAGTTCCTCTTCTCCTCCAAATGATCACAATGTCTCTCCATCAAGGGCCCAGAACTGGAGGAGAATCCGATGGACGAATTGACAGAAATAGGCTTCAGAAGATGGGTAATAACAAACTACACTGAGCTAAAGGAGCATGTTCTAACTCAGTGCAAAGAAGATAAGAACCTTGACAAAACGTTAGAGGAATTGCTAACCAGAATAACCAGCTTAGAGAGGAACATAAATGACCTAATGGAGCTGAAAAACACAGCTCGAGAACTTTGTGAAGAATATACAAGTATCAACAGCTGAATAGACCAAGTGGAAGAAAGGATATCAGAGTTTGAAGACCACCTTACTGAAATAAGATGTGCAGAAAAGAATAGAGAAAAAGGAAGGAAAAGGAAAGAAGAAAGCCTCCAAGAAATATGGGACTTCATAAAAAGACTGAACCTACGATTGATTGGAGTACCAGAAGGATATGGGGAGAATGGAAACAAGCTAGAAAACACACTTCAGGATATTATCCAAGAGAACCTCCCCAACCTAGGAAGATAGGCCAACATGCAAATTCAGGAAATACAGAGAACACCATTAAAATACTCCATGAGAAGATCAACCCCAGGGCACATAATCATCAGATTCTCCAAGGTTGAAATGAAGGAAAAACTGTTAAGGGCAACCAGAGAGAAAGGCCAGGTCACCTACAAAGGAAAGCCCATCAGACTAACAGCAGACCTCTTGGAGAAACTCTACAAGCCAGAAGAGATGGGGGGCCAACATTCAACATTCTTAAAGAAAAGAATTTTCAACCCAGAATTTCCTATCCAGCCAAACTAAGCTTCATAAGCGAAAGGGAAATAAAACCCTTTCCAGACATGCAAGTGCTGAGGGATTTTGTTACCACCAGGCCTGCCCTGCAAGAGCTCCTGAAAGAAGCACTAAATATGAAACGGAAAAACTGGTAACAGTCACTGCAAAAACACACCAAAATATAAAGACTGATGACACTATGAAGAAATTGCATCAACTAGTGTGCAAAATAACCAAATAGCATAATGATGACAGGATCAAATTCACACATAACAATACTAACCTTAAATGTAAATGGGCTAAATGCCCCAATTAAAAGACACAGACTGTCAAATTGAATAAGGAGTCAAAACCCACTGGTGTGCTGTATTCAGGAGACCCATCTTACACAGGCCCAAAATAAAGGGATGGAGGAATATTTACCAAGCAATTGAAAGCAAACAAACAAACAAACAAAAAAGCAGGGGTTGCAATCCTAGTCTCTGACAAAACAGACTTTAAACCAACAAAGATAAAAAAAGACAAGGGCATTATATAATGATAAACGGAACAATTAAACAAGAAGAGCTAAGTATTCTAAATATATATGCACCCAATACAGGAGCACCCAGATTCATAAAACAAGTTTCTGGAGACCTACAAAGAAACTTAGATTACCACACAATAATAGTGGGAAACTTTAACACCCCACTGTCAGTATTAGACAGATCAATGAGACAGAAAATTAGCAGGGATATTCAGGACATGAACTCGCCTCTGGATCAAGTGGACCTAGTAGAGGTCTACAGAACCCTCCACCCCAAATAAACAGAATATACGTTATTCTCAGTGCCACATGGGACTTATTCTAAAATTCACCACATAATTGGAAGTAAAACACTCCTCAGCAAATGCAAAAGAACGGAAACCATAACAATCTCTCAGACAACAGTGCAATCGAATGAGAACTCAGGATTAAGAAACTCAGTCAAAACCACACAATTTCACGGAAATTGAACAACCTGCTCCTGAATGACTCCTGCATAAATAATTAAATTAAGGCAGAAATCAAGAAGTTCTTTGAAACCAATGAGAACAAAGAGATAACGTACCATATTCTCTGGGACATGGCTAAAGTAGTGTTAAGAGGGAAATTTACAGCACTAAGTGCCCATATCAGAAAGCTACAAAGATCTCAAATCAACACCCTAACATCACAATTAAAAGAACTGGAGAGGCAAGAGCAAAATAATCCACAAGCTAGCAAAAGACAAGAAATAATTAAGATCAGAGAAGAATTGAAGGAGATAGAGACACGAAAAACCCTCCAAAACATCAATGAATACAGGAGCTCTTTTTTTGAAAAGACTAACAAAATAGACCGCTAGCTAGACTAATAAAGAAGAAGAGAGACAAGAATCAAATAGACAAAATAAAAAATCATGTCAGTGGATATCATCACTGACCCCACAGAAATACAAACTATCATCAGAGAATACTAGAAACACCAGTACACAAATAAACTAGAAAAATCTAAGAGAAATAGATAAATCCCTGGACGCATACACCCTACCAAGACTAAACCAGGAAGAAGTCGAATCCCTGAATAGACCAATAACAAACTCTGAAATTGAGGCAGTAATTAATAGCCTACTAACCAAAAAAAAGCCAATGACCAGACAGATTCACAGGTGAATTCTACCAAAAATACAAAGAGGAGCTAGTACCATTCCTTCTGAAAGTATTCCAAAGAATTGAAAAGGAGGGATTCCTCCCTAACTGATTTTTTGAAGCCAGCACCATCCTGATACCAAAACTGGGAAGAAACACAACAACAAAAAAGAAAACTTCAGGCCAATATCCCTGTTGAACATTGATGTGAAAATCCCCAGTAAAATACTGGCAAACTGAATCCAGCAGCATGTCAAAAAGCCTATCCACCAAGATCAAGTCGGCTTCATCCCTGACATGCAAGGCAGGTTCAACATACACAAATCAATAAACGTAATCCATCACATAAACAGAACCAAAGACAAAAACCACATGATTATCTCAGTAGATGCAGAAAAGGCCTTTGATAAAATCCAACATGGCTTCATGTTAAAAACTCTCATTAAACTAGGTATTGATGGAACATATCCCAAAATAATAAGAGCTATTTATGACAAACCCAAAGCCAATATCATACTGAATGGGCAAAAGCTGGAAGCATTCCCTTTGAAAACTGGTACAAGAAAAGGATGCCCTCTCTCACCACCCCTATTTAACATAGTATTATAAGTTCTGGCCAGGGCAATCAGGAAAGAGAAAGAAATAAAGGGTATTCAAATAGGAAGAGAGGAAGTCAAGTTGTCTCTGTTTGCAAACGACATGATTTTATATTTAGAAAATGCCATCATCTCAGCCCCAAAACTTCTTGAACTGAAAAGCAACTTCAGTAAAGTCTCAGAATACAAAATCAATGTGCAAAAATCACCAGCATTCCTTTATACCAACAATAGGCAAGCAGGGAGTCGAATCCTGAATCAATAGGCAAGCAGAGAGTCAAATCATCCCATTCACAATACTACAAAGAGAATAAAAAACCTAGGAATACAGCTAACAAGGGATATGAAGGACCTCTTCAAGGAGAACTACAAACCACTGCTCAAGGACATAAGAGAGGACACAAAAAAAATGGAAAAAAATTCCATATTCATGGATAGGAAGAATCAATATCATGAAAATGGCCATACTGCCCAAAGTAATTTATAGATGCAATGTTATTACCATCAAACTACCATTGACTTTCTTAGCAGAATTAGAAAAAATTACTTTAAATTTCATATGGAATCAAAGAAGATCTCATATAGGCAAGACAATCCTAAGCAAAAAGAACAAAGCTGGAGGCAGCATGCTACCTGATTTCAAACTATACTATGAGGCCACAGTAACCGAAGCAGCATAGTACTGGTACCAAAACAGACATATAGACCAACGGAGCAGAACAGAAACCTCGGACATAACACCACACACCTACAATCATCTGATCTTCGACAAACCTGACAAAAAAAGCAATGGGGAGAGGATCTCTTATTCAGTCAAGAGTGCTGGGAAAACTGGCTAGCCATATGCAGAAAACAGAAACTGGGCCCTTTCCTTACACTTTATACAAAAATTAATTCAAGATGGATTAAAGACTTAAATGTAAAGCCCAAAACCATAAATACCCTAGAAGAAAACCTAGGCAATACAATTCAGGACATAGGTATGGGCAAAGACTTCATGACAAAAATGCCAAAAGTGATTGCAACGAAAGGCAAAATTGACAAATGGGATCTAATTAAACTAAAGAGCTTCTGCACAGCAAAAGAAACTATCATCAGAGTGGATAGGCAACCTACTGAATGGGAGAAAATTTTGCTATCTATCCATCTGACAAAGGTCTAATATCCAGAATTTATAAGGAAGTTAAACAAATTTACAAGGGAAAAACAACCCCATCAAAAAGTGCGCAAAGGATATGAACAGGCATGTCTCAAAAGAAAACATTTACATGGCCAGCAAACATATGAAGAAAAGCTCAACATCACTGATCATCAGAGAAGTGCAAATGAAAACCCCAATGAGATACCATCTCACACCAGTCAGAATGGCGATTATGAAAAAGTCAGGAAACAATAGATGCTGGCAAGGCTGTGGAGAAACAGGAATGCTTTTACACTGTTGGTGGGAGTGTAAATTAGTTCAACCATTGTGGAAGACAGTATGGTGATTCCTCAAGAATCTAGAACCAGAAATACCATTTGACCCAGCAATTCCATCCATTACTGGGTATATACCCAAAGGATTATAAATCATTCTACTGTGTCTATAAAGACACATGCACACATATGTTTACTGCAGCATTATTTACAATAGCAAAGACATGGAACCAACCCAAATGCCCATCAATGATAGACTGGATAAAGAAAACGTGGTACATATACACCATGGAATACTATGCAGCCATAAAAAAGAATGAGATTATGTCCTTTGCAGGAACATGGATGAAGCTGGAAATCATCATCCTCAGCAAACTAACACAGAACACCAAACAGAAAACCAAACGCTGCATGTTCTCACTCATTAAGTGGGAGTTGAAGATTGAGAACACATGGACACAGAGAGAGGAACAACACATGCTAGGGCCTGTTGGTGGGTGGGGGAGGGAACTTAGAGGATGGGTCAATAGGTGCAGCAAACTATGTAACAAATCTGCACCTTCTGCACCTTCTGCACATGTATCCCATTTTTGGTTTTTTTTGAAGAAATGAAAAAGTCCCTATAATCAATCTCTGTTGCTATCTTTCTCTCTATGTATCTATTATCTTCTTTCATTGCCCTAAATCTTTCCCTCAATATTTTCCCCATATTGACCAACATCTGGATTTTGTTTCTATCTGTCCTGCCTTTTTCATATTAACAAATTTCCAAGTTCCTATCCTCTCTCATATTCTGCAGTTTACATGATTCCTTCGTAAGACTTTTACCAGCTCCTAATTTATCTGTGTAGCTCCAGGGAGGTTTATCTTATTCTGTTCATATCTCCCTCTATTTATAGTACTGCAGACAATCTAGCTGAACTTTGACTTTTGTGCTTACTCACATACCCACATCCAGTAGTAGATTCTCTGATTTCTGTCATTTCCATAAGGGTCCCTTCACCCCTGGCAGAAATTTCTTTGATATAAAATTGTGTTAAAAATAATAGAAGATATCTAAGTGGATCACGAATCTACACCCGTGATAAAATTGCATTGAACTAAATACACACACAAATGAATGCATGTAAAACTAAGGTGTATTGATTGTATCAGTGCAAAATTCCTGGTTGGAAATTTTACAGTGCTGGGGAGACTGGGTAAATGTTCAGTGGAATTTCTGACTGTTTTTTCTTATAATTGTATATGAGTCTACAATTATTTCAAAATAATTTTTTTTAAAAAGACATGGTGGAAACACAATTGAGTGTTTTGGGCTTCACTTTGTATCTTTTACTGAGTTAGCAATCTCAGACAAGATCATAAATAATCATCTAGAACTTTCCCCCAACCATCCCCTACCCCAATCAGTTTTCTAGGACAGCAAGTTAATGTTATAGGCATCAGGATCCTTCAATTAAGGCCATTTCTAAATCTAAATTATTTTTCTGTCAACAGTCATTCACTGTCAGTCAATAAATAGTTGTCGAGCACCTATTGTGAATTAGGCACTCTTATAGGCACTGGAGTTACAAACAATATATTTGTTCTTGGCTTCAATGAATGTATTTTCTGAATAAAAGCATTTGTGGTATGCTAAGATCAACTGGATTTATAATTTCAATTTGCTAATATTTGCAGGCTGCTTCATCGATACTTTCTTATTTTATGTTATGATGCATCAAAGTGAACTCTGATCCCTTCAAACAGAATCATTGCTTTCAGATAAAGAAACCTCAGATCAAATATAAGCATCAAAATCTACAAAGATTTTAGAAGGTGAAGAAACACGGAAAGATCTCTGGTGATGGAGCCAGCATTGATGAACCAAGAAAAGTCTTACACATGAAGAAGCCTGTGATAAACAAGGTGACTCACCTCATCAAATGGAATGGGGATCTTCTGGCAAATCTGCCTGGGTAAACCACAACTCACAAGGGATAGAATTTCACTAAATTCTTAAGAGGTTACAGACTCTATTTCTATCCTTAAATACACTCATTATTTTATCCCTGGATATACCCAATTATAGTTTAAACTTAAATTGAATAAAAGATGATGGGAATAATTCTATTTTTATTTCAGGACTGTGCCCAGGGGAATAACAAGGAAGAAAAATGTCAGAAGAATTAGTTTCTCTCTAATTGAACAAATGTATTTATATTTCCTTGTTGATAGGCATAGATTCTCAATGAGAAACTGAAACTTATGAAGTTAATTTAAGACTCCAGTTGTGACAATGATGACAAATGCTCTTTGGTATTACGCTTTCCAATTCAACACAGGAAATGAGTTGGAATTTGTTTTGCAGTTTTTTTTTCAGCCTGTTTTGTGGAGTATTTTTTCCTGTGATCTGTAGAAACACAATGATAACATTACTAACTTTGCCAGTCATTGGCCCATCAAAAATGTTTGTATGCTTGAATGGGCAAGAAATTACATTTGATGGAGTCCCATGTGCCTCATTAACTAAATTTTTCTTTTCGGTTATTATTAAAGGACTGTAGGTGGCCAGGCACGATGGCTCATTCCTGTAATCCCAGCACTTCAGGAGGCCAAGGTGGGCAGATCATGAGGTCAGGAGACCGAGACCATCCTGGCCAACACGGTGAAATCCCGTCTCTACTAAAAATACAAAAATTAGCCAGGTGTGGTGGTGTGTGCCTGTAATCCCAGCTACTAGGAGGCTGAGGCAGGAGAATCGCTCTAACCAGGGATTCGGAGGTTGCAGTGAGCCGAGATTGCGCCACTACCCTCCAGCCAGGCAATAGAGCGAGAGTCTGTCTCCAAAAAAAAAAGACTGTAGGTATGAGATCAGACGTGACTTTTAACTTTTAACTTTCATGTTCTTCATCTTCCATTCTTGCCACAAAAAGACTGCCGTTTCCTTCTTCACATTCAATGTGTCTCATGGGTCAGAGAATCTGTGTGGTTACACTCTTAACTAGTACAGCCACTGTTCTTCGACTACTTAAATGCTCTTATCCTTCCACTCAGTCATCCATTTGACCCCATTTCCTTTATATTCTATGCAGAATTACATGTGCAATTAGGGTTTGTTTTCATTATTACTGTTATTATTATAATCACTATTTGCCAATTCTGTTGATTACCCTTTCCATTTGTTTTTCAACAAAACTCTCTCTATACACCAACAACACTGCCTCATTCTTTTAATCTACCAGAAAAAAATTCAACTCCATAAGCAATTGGATCAATAATAGTAGGAATTCACAATTTTCAGTCTCAGTGGTTTCCTTCAACATTAAACTCCTTTTTATTTTGATTGTCCATTACTTCATAACTTTGAAATCCTCTTTCAATTTCTCTAATGTAATTTGACCAAGACTGTGGCTCGCAAGACTGAACTTTTTTGAAATATGGACATGGGGAGTCCCCACATTTTGCTAGACTACATCTTGGAGGGTGCTTGGAAAGCAGAAATGGTGGGAAATCGTTTTATTTTCTGTTTGCAAAAGCCACTTTGCAACTTGTGGTTATCCTATTCTATCACCAAGCTCCTGCCTGTATTTACAGTGGGCTTTGAAGAACCAGCTGCTGAAAGTGATAAATCAGCAGCTGAAAATGATGAATGCGAGACTGATTGGAACTCAAAGTGAAATATAGGTGCTTGTCAACAATGTTAGATTGGTAACTTGAGGTGGCAAAGAGTGGTGACTGCTGGCAAAATGTATGAATATATGTATTATAGTAGCAATTACACTTGCTTATTTCAATGTTTTTGAAGTCTTCTTATTTATAGAACATTCTGGCTTTTTATTTTGAGGAGCACTGCTAACAATAAATCAGAACCAACATTTATTGAGTGTCGATTATTATATCCCAAGTCCAGTACTAGACTGCAGAGCATTAGCTATGAAATGCCTAGTTGTGATTTCCAAGCACCACTTATGGAAAATTATGATCTGCTTTTTATATTAGTGCAGTATCTCTAGATGTAACAAGTATTCTGGATTTTAAAACCTATTTATAATGTTTGTTTCTAATGTGGTTTATGCTTACTCAAATGGAATATTTTTCAGCTTGTTCCTTTCCAAGTGGTACTTACATACCTGTTGTTCCTGGATCTTTCCATTTTGATTTTGATATATTCAAGTTGCCAATGTTCCCTGGTTACTAGTCCATGTAATGGTCTGTTCATTTGTACATAAACATTTATACAAGATGGAAAAGTTGAAGTAATTTAAATTTAGTCCATTATTTTATTCCAATGTGAATTGTGTGTCACTACACGATTTCAATGCAAGGTTATTCATTGGTTTACCTTCTGCCTTTTTATGGCTTCCAGGCATGTTTAATATCTGTGATTAACTGAATTTTTCAGGTTAACATCTGCATTTAATCACAAGTTATTACCCATTTCCTAGACTGGTCAGTGTAACATTTCAATCACTCCTTCCTTCTTTCTCCACCCATGTAGTAAAAGATTCAAAGTCAGTTATACTTTCTCTCTTTCACAGCCATCGAGCTGCACTTAAATAATATTCAAGAAAGTTATATTTCTTTTGAAGTGGTCACAGGAAGCATATGCTTAGTGTATATAAACAGAAAGAGAGTTGATGCACTGATTTGGTTGATTTACAGAGCTCTTGTATCTACATATAAACATTTTGCCTCAGAGAGAAATGAAAGGCTCTGTTGGACTCCAAAAGCCACTAGCTCCTGTGTAACAGCACTGAGATTCAAAGAGCAAGGCTTCTTTGAATTTCACATTCCCCTGTTTTTTTTTTTTTTAGTCTAGCTCAACAAACTTCTGAGAGTTCCCTGTTTTAGTTTAAATACTCCTTGTCTCATTTTCCAAACTCTTTAATTTTTCAAAGTCATTTGATCATGGAGAATAAAACCTTAAGGATTAGCCATACTCCCGTCTTTTTCCTACTGAATAGAATCATTCAAACCAATTCTTCCATTTTCTCTGAGTTCTCCATGAACCTATCATAAATGACTCCATTTAAGAAAAAAAAATAATATGAAAGCAGAACAGCTAAATGTGTGGTAATGTCTCGCCACTATATTTTCGGCAAACCTTGACCTAATTCAGGTCAAAATTAGCGTTTCTTCCCAAATTGAATATTTTGCTGGAGAGGGTGGGAGGGGGTAGGAATAAGCAGCTATGCTGGGCTTTTAATTGATTGGGAACTAAGATGTGAGCAATATTCTCGTGTTTTCTTCAAGTATGGGGGATACTGGACTATGACTAAAAATTATGAACAGAATTTAATACATTAAAGTGAATTAGATATTCTAATCAAATATATCTTATGACTAAGTTGTTTTGACACATTTAGTGATCACTATGATTATTGTTCTAGGAAGTTTTTAGGCACGATATATGTAAACGATCACATAATTATTGCAATTAATTTCCCCATATGTGTAGTCAAATAAAACCCTCATTATTTTCCTTAATTCATTTAAAAGCAACAGAAATCATTGTGTGCCCACTAGATGCAGGGCCTTAATTGCCCTGAAGTCAGAAGTGGCATCTTGTTCATAATTTTATCACCAGTGTCAAATGCATTGATTGATGATTACTAGGTACTTAAAGTTCATACAAAAATGAATAATATATGGAGACTGCAATAAAGAATATTTAAAATTTCCTTTTCTAGGTTCTGAATTTGTAAAATCATGTTTAATGAGGCATTTCTTTATATCAGTTCAACGTTCATCATTTTCATTCCTATATGGAAATGCAAGAAAACAAAAAAGGGTCTAGACTAAATCCTTTGTATCACTACCCTGTTTTCATCCCAGCCTCCATCTTCCATGACTTAGGTGTTCTTAACTGGTTCAATGAACTATTCTCTGTCTTTCAAGGTTCAAGTGGCTACTAATGCTCTTTGGAAGGAATATCAGCATTGAGGCCATCTAAAGTCTTGAAGCACAGGAAGGATGGGGAATTGGGGCTTGGAATTTACTATGATTTGGTGAAGGAATAGGATATGACCTGTGGGTTACATGGGTGTGAGACACCAGAGCACAGTTCTCCAGAGGTAGAATCTAAGTCCTTGAAGTCTGTGTGTCCCAGAAGCAAGAAACCTTCAGGGCAGAGAAAGCCAAGGATGGTTCTTTCTGGCTGTGATCATTTGGCCACTTGAAACCAGTTAAACCAGGTTCATACGCACTGTTGACCTTAGGGCAAGATTTCTACGTCCATGAAATGGTTCTTTATTCATGCACTACTTCCCAATGAGTCCAAATACAGCCTCAGAATGATTGTTAACATAGCATTTCAGGCGGTGGCAAATACTAACAAAGTCAGGTTAAGGTTTTAGAAATAAAACCAATTCTTGACCTTGTAATAATGCAATTTCAGGGAGAATGGGGAACACTTCTTGCTCCTACTTTGACTTCCTCCTTGCCCTTTCCCAGTAAAAATTCCCCTATCCAATCTCCCCACTGATGTGTGATATTATCTTTGTCAGACAACACAACCATCCCTTCAACAATCAGAAGACATAGATTGATGCTTACACATCCTTTCCACCTTTCTTCCTATTTGTTCCCTCTTCCTGTACTTTCTCTGTTATCCCCTCATGCCCATACTTCCTCTGGGACACTTACCAGAAAAGAACTCCTCCCCAAACTGTTACCCGCACAATCTGCCTTCCTAGCTTTCTGGATCTATTAAAGTGTGGTCTAGGCCTGCAGCATCCACATATTAACCTCCGGCTTTCTTCTTAATCAATAGCAATAGGGCTTCTAACCCCTCTGTATTCCACTGCTGCAGCTGCTCTTTCCTTTTATTGAGGACTAACAGTGGTCCAGGAATAACAATAAAATACATACATATTACTATTTAATCACTTAAAAAACAACTCCAGGAGGTAAATGCTAATAATTGGGTCTAAAGAGATCAAGTAATTTGTGGAAGGACACACTTAGGGTAAGTGAGTAAGGAATTAATTCTGATCTAATCTTAACTCCTTAACTGCCTTGAGAGACCACCTTCATGTTGACTTTTATTTCAGTCTTTATATTCCTCAATCCAATACTATCTAAAAGAACTTTCTGCCAAAATAAATTTGTTCTATAGCTGCACTATTTTTATACACAACCCACTTGCCTCTTGTGGGTATTAAACACTTACAATGTGGCTAATGCAACTGAGGAAATACATTTTAAATTTAGTCTGATTTACATTTAAACAGGCACTCATAGCCATTGGCTACTGTATTGGACTGTACAGCTTCAATACCTCAGCGTCCCTAGATCTTGTCAACAGCACCTTCATGCTGACACTTTGCTTTTCCTTGGTTGAATGATCACGATCTCATGATTGTTTTCCTGTTTTCTCCTCCTTTTCTGGGGTTCCTTTCTTCCTCCAGTTTCTTACATGTAAGTTGTTCCCAGACTTCTTTTGTACATTTCCTACATTTTATTCCTGGGCATTAACATTCATTCTGATGTCTTTAAATATCTTTGTACGAATGGCCAAAATCTTTTCCTGACAAAAAACAGAGGTAATGTTCTTTCCAAAGCTCTTCTTCACATTTCCCCTGTTTCTCTGAATGGCATGGCGATTCTTTCAGTTCCTCAGATTCACAACTTCTAATTCTTCTTGGGTGCATATGCCTTTTGTTTGACTCTGTGAAATCTTTTGCCGAGTTTCAAGGATCCTGTCCTCCAAATGTACCACGTGTGTTCCCATCTCTTTGCTTTCCCAGCTGCAACCCCATTTCTTTGTGTTTTCCCCCGAGAGAAACCAATTTAATGCTTCTATTCTCAGACTTTCGCAGCATGCAGGACTCAAATGTATACAACAGAAGAAAAAAACCCACAAGTTTTTGAAGAGCGTTTGTCCAGTGATTAATATTTTGATATCTATTGACAATCCCTTAGAACTTTAAATCTCAACAACAAAAAAGTATTGCGGATTTCCATAATTTATACAGAATTATTTGACTTCTATAAACTTTTCTGAACAGAACGATTAAATGTCAAGAATCCATGAAGCCTAGAAGATGTCTTAACAGTTTTGAGGTTTTATGAAAGCCACTTTTTTATTATATTAGACAAATGCTCTCTGAGAATCAAAGACTTTGTTTGTTTGTTGGTTTTTTGTTTTGAGATGGAGTCTTGCTCTGTCGCCCAGCCTGGCAGCCTCTGCCTCCCTTTTGCTGATTCGGAAGCAGAGCCTGGTGAAGGTCACATGACTTGCCCGTCACTTGATCAGCTTGGGGCCAGCTGGGGCCAGACGGGGTCTCCAGGCTGCAAGTCCTTGCCAGTCCTGTCCCTGCTGCCCTCTGTGACAATTTCTGCCGATTCAGCATCAACGGTTTGTCCCGCAGCTGCCGTGCCAACAAACCTCAGCCATCAGATGTTCCCTGAAGCACAGAGTCCCGTTCTCAGAAGCCAACCGAGCGGCGCTTCTGGGCAGTGCTCTCTCACTTCGTGGCCAGGACGTCGGCTGTGACTCTCCTCTTTCCTGAGGAGCATCTTCAGCTGATCCATGTCCTGCATGGTGCTGCAGGTGGGGCAGCAAGATACGCTTGTGACATGAGAGTCTTGACACATGTGCGGTAGGTAGGGTCAACACGGTGAGGTCCACAACTCGACACCAGCCCTCCAAGCCTGGGAGGCACTCCTCCTCGACTAGGCAGACAAGTATTTGGGCTTTCTCCCCAGTCCTGCAGGAGCAATCCGCTTCCTTCAGAGGATCTGTGGATTCTCTCGGCTTTCCTGGTATATTCCTGCAGTAGTTCTGGAGCAAAAGTTCATAATGCGAGTGAGTCTCCAATCTAGTCTTGCCTCCTATCCGCCATTTTCCCCTCGAGAACTCTCCAACCCCATTTCTGAGATTCAAATATCAAGTCCTTTAGAACAGTTTGAATAATTATAATCAAATAACTAAATATACAATAATTATTAACAATTAATAATAATGATTAATTATAATAATTATTTAAATGGCCTCTGTTTCCAGCCTTCATTGATTCTATTTATCCTAACTACTGCTCTCAAATTAACCATGTTGAAGCTTAGCTCTGAGCATTTATTCTCATGCTGTGAAACTTTGAGGGCTCATGATTAATTCCAGGTAAAGCCCATGTACTTCAGTCCAGATTTGGGTTTCATGATTCTCAATTCCCATCTCTACCCTAATTCCTCTTCATGAAAACTTTCTAGACCTTTTGATTGAAAACAAAACAACAAAAACAAAAACAAAACAGAACAAACAAAAAAACCCTCTCTCTAATTTCCCTCAGCAGAGTCACTTTCTATCTTGCTATATATTTTTATTTATAAACATGTGCTATTAGTTCATGAAGAGTAGAACACTGTTTTATTTATATTCCACACAATACTTAGAATAATGACATACATATTGTAAAACTCATATAATCTTATTCAGTTCTTAACTATTTTTTAATTTAAATTGTTTTAGTGTTTCTTATATACCACCCATCTCTAAGTATTGGGAATACGCAGGGGAAACAAAGACATTTCTCTGTTATATGGTTTTCAAGGCCTATCAGGTAAGACATTCTGGAAATTATTTTAAAATACAATGTATGCTTGAATATTAAATTGTGTTCTAGGTACAGTCTGGCACAAAGGAAAGAGTAATAAAATCTGAGTGGATGACTTAAGGACAATTTTGTAGAGTAAGAAATCCTGGGAAATCTGGATCTTAAAGTACTCGAAGGAAGTTTATCCAGGAGTATAAAAATGATGAAATCCTAAAGAGCCTGAAGAATTTGAGCAGAGGCCTCGAGGTGTGAAACAGCATGACACAAGGAAAGCTACATGTAATTCTGAGTGTCTAGAACACAAGGTGAATAATGCATAAAGAAGGAAGGGCAGTGTTAAGGGAATGGATTAGACCTGAAGCCTTAATTGTAAGCATGTGTGGAGGACTTTGTATACCATCTTAAGAAGTTTTGGTTTTCTCCTATACGGAAGCCATTAAGAGTTTTAAGTAGAGAGTAACTGTTCTAGATGTGCTTTTCTGAAAGTCCTCTTTGGTAGGAGAATGGAAGGATTCAAAATGGGAAGCAGCAGAGGTAACTTAAAATTTTAATGGAATACAATAGGCATAGAGATATCATCTTAATGCAGGGGCAGAGAGGAAGAAGAGAAAGGACCCAAGGAATGAATGACTGGTAAGTGAATGGAAATGGAGTTAATGAAGAAAACATACAATGAAGATAAAATGCTTCGGCAGGAAAAGATGTACTCATTCATTCCTTAAAGCTTTGGACTGGCTGAACTTGTGGAGCCTCTAGACCTTCCAGGTATCCACGAGGCAGCTAAACATAGATTGCAGGAGAGCAGTCTGAGCTGGAGGTGTAATTTGGGGTTCATCAGATTTTAGATTAAAATACAAACATGGCTGTGGGAAAACGATGCAAGGAGAAGCTGGCCTAAAGTCTTTCTGTGACGTGATTTGTCATTGTGTGTGTGTGTGTTGAAAAGAAAAATATTTATGCTTGAAGGAAACTAATTTCATCTCGTTTGCTCTAGGTAATATAGAAAAAGATTGTCTTTCTTCAAAACTCTTCCTTCCTTTTTTATATAGCTTAGAGCAAGAAAGATGAAATTAGTTTCCTTCAAGTATGAATATTGTTCTTTTCAGCACACACACAGACACACACACACACACACAGCATTTTAGAGAGACCATAATATCTGTTCTTCTTTTCTAATTACTAGTTGAAATGACAGATAATTTGTGTTAGTGTCTGAAGAATAATGTATTTAAAATGCAATGAGAGGAGACGTTTTTGATAAAAGTAGAACACAATCTTTTGGTTCCTTACTTCCATTTGTGATTCTGTAAAACAGGTCATAGGCTCAAACTTTTTTCTTATATATTGTTTAGGAGATCAAGTCTTTCTGGAGACAGAAATAAAAATAAAGATGGTTATAGTCTTTCCAGGACTTATTTACTGAGTTTTTTTTTCTAATGTAGAGAAAAAAATATATTGACTCATCCTTGCAAATGTTTTCAAAAATCCTTAAGCTGAGAAAATATTTTGCATAATATCCCATCATATTGTATACTTCATATACTTAAGCCCCCACTGTGGTACTGACTATTCATTCTTATAAAGTTTAGTACCTTCACTTTTGTTGATATCAATCAAGGCTAATTTGCTTCATTTTATTCTTATTTTACTTCAGTTCATAATTGCAACATAATCTTATGAGCTATTTGGCTTCTCCTGAGAGTGACCGTATTACCTAAGTGTATGTGCACTCTCCCATCTTTGTCTATCTTTTTCTTTTCTTCTTTTGTACTAAATCTGGGGAAACATTTAGTGATTTGTTGAGATACAGGACAACCAACTCGATAAATTCGAGTTTCACTTTGAGTTCTGGGAAAAAGGAAGCAGAATATTTTTTTCAGAAGGGCCATTGGCCCTGGAATTCTTCCCCTTGATTAGTTGCCAGAGGCTGGGCTGCTGATCTCAGAGTCACAGAGGAAGATCCATCTGTTTTCTCAGGCTTCTCTTCTTAGGGAGAGATGTGAAGGAAGCTCTGTGAAATCTCCAGGGACTGGCTGAAATTCTTGAGACAAGTTTATAGTTTAGCTCTGTGAAGAATCATCCATGACTATTAAGATGAGCCATTTTATTCTGCTCAAATATTCTTACAGAACATTTTATCAGTTCAAGAGTTAATTAAAAAAAAACCAATATAATATTCTCTTCTTTTTAATGTCAGTTCTATAATTCAGCTACAAATTTTACAGCAACACTTATTCCCAATAAGAAAGGCTAGAAATTATTAACAAACACACATATTAACATATATTATTTTTATCTCTGACAACTTAAAAGGGATTTTTATATTAATGGCTATCATTGTATTAGTAATGTACTCACTTTGCTATGTAATTTATAAATTTCTATATATTAATATTTCTTTATCATTGACTATTAATAAAATAATACATTCAGGCATTGTATTTTTAAAAACATTTTTTAAACAATGAAGTTTATCTAATTGTATTTCATCTTGTACCACATAATAATCATGTTTCTATAATTTGCTCTTATCAGTTTTTTTTTTTTTAAGATGGAGTTTCACTCTTGTTGCCCAGGCTGGAGTGCAATGGCACTATCTCATCTCACTGCAACCTCCGCCTCCCGGGTTCAAGTGATTCTCCTGCCTCAGCCCCCCGAGTAGCTGGAATTACAGGCATGTGCTACCACGCCCGGCTAATTTTTGTATTTTTAGTAGAGATGGGGTTTTGCCATGTTGGCCAGGCTGGTCATGAACTCCTGACCTTAGATGATCTATCTGCCAGGGCCTCCCATCTTATCAGGTTTTAGAATCCATTACCTCACCAGTTGAAACTCAAATTAAGTTATCCTGCTATCTTGTGGTTGCAACTGGAAATAGCAAATGTTGTATTTAGGAGTTAGAATTAAAGCTTAGCTGTTGAGATAGAACAACAACAAAAAAAATCAGATCCTTGAGAGAGAGCTAAAGTACGCTGAGAGAACACTTGCTTTTAATCAAGATTTCAATAGTGAGTGATCAAATCGCTTTCCTTCAGTGCCCATGGAGACACTGGGAAGAAGTCAGTCACACTGAAAGGCCACTAGAGATAGATTTGGAGCCAGAGAGCAGCTCAGCAGTAATGATTAAAATTATCCCTTAGTGGTCCTAAAGACTTAAAGCTCCTACTAATTTTTTTTTTCAAGAAAGTCAGACTCTGACAAATTGGGCCAAATGATTTTCTAATAGAAAATTAATTCACTGCAGATTTACTACATTTCCTTTTCTTTTTCTGACTCAATCCAGGGTTGGAGTCAAACTCTCAAGGAAGTAGCCTCATAAGGATGACAGAACTCCAGTCTGGGGTCTATTTTCCAATGCAGCTTTTTTATTTTGGGTTCCAGCAGTGATTCCTGTTAGAAAGAGAGAAATGTGCAAATTTCAGTGTTTCCAGAGGTCTGCACTTTTGCTGGTTCCCTTGTCCTCATTCTCAAGCACAGTGAGACCATTCTTGGGGTAGCTTCCATATTCAGTCTGAGAAGACGAAGAGGACTTATGTCCACACCTCTGCTCTCTTTCCCCAGTGACAGCACCTTGTAAGAGGCTATGGGGTCACATCATGTTGCTAATATACATTCTTCAAGCAGTGAACTTCCCATTTTGTGGAGGAAAGATTGGCTCCTATTTATAGTCTTCATTTTCACCCTAAACCCCTAAATCCAAAAACTATGTATAGGAAATCTCATTTTATAGAAACTCTGAAGAATGTCCCAGTAGTCAATAAATAACTTCTAATTACACAGTGTTAACTGCAGAGTGAGTACTAGAACAAAGTCTTTCTGAGTTAAACTGAACGTCTTTAATTTCTTAGATACCTTGTGTTTGATCTATGTCATTTATGCCTCAGCTTTAATTATTAAACCTTTATTCACTAAATCCCACTATAATGTAATCAACGAATAGATGCACATCTGCTCAGTTCTACCACCACCGTTTAAAAACATTTTTTCCTTTACAAAGCCCTGTATTTCCTCTGGCTGATGCTGAAAGTATTAATGGTGGCCAAGAGGCTTCTGTCACTTAATGAGTAGCAGGTGTTGTCAGAATAACTTATTACTTATCACTTCCTCACCCAGGATATTGTTCTAGGCTTGTAAGACATTTATGCACTTCTCCATCAATGGCCTCTTTATTTCTAACCGAGTGTTTTTGTGTCTGAAATGAACATTACACTTCACACTAAACTTTGACATTCGCTACCTCAGAGACTACCTTCACCTACTGGGGACAGTAATGGAGGTCAGCTGGAGCAACTCTACTAATGTTTCCCAGATTCGGTGATTATTTGAGGTCATGGGGTAAGGTAGTTGGTGGAAAGGACGGGGTACGGAGGAAGGAGATCACCATATTTTGATATAGCTTTTATTTATGGTTTTCACTGTGTGATTGGAAATCCTTCCCACAGTCTGACCACTCCAGATGGATTGGAGCTGATCCATTTGAATTGCTTTGTTTGATGTTCTGTTGTGAGATTAATGAAAAAAACACCTTTTTTGGATGCATGATAGTTTTTCATCTTAAGGCTGAATCCAAATGACGGCCATCTTAAAGATTCATTACATTGGTGGAACATGAATTCTTTGAGAGTAGAGACGTTTTAGATTTTGCTGTCCACCTTCCTGGAATTAATCTCACAGAATCCTCAGAGCTTCTTGAATTCATTGACTGAGTTCTTTTCATTTCTTCAGATTTTCTCAGGCCTCTGTTCTTCTGTCAGGATTGATAGAAATATTTGCAACTGCCACAGACATAAATTTCCTGATTTAATTGTTAAAAGCATCTTGATATCAGTCTGAATGAGGGAAATTTTACTGTATGAAGGAATGCTAAGTCTTGTGGCAAGCATTTTCCTTAGTCTTGGTGGACTTATTGGTCCTTAACAGTGTCTAGATTCATTTGGTTTTCCTTTGCTATGCCATTTGTCCATGGATAGACAATCCGACCTACATAGACAGGTGTTGAATCTTAGGTTTTCTTTTCAGAAACTGCATATAAGTTGCCAGATACTTAAAAAAAGGAGTTAACTAAAGGATGGGAGATTAAAAGTTTAATATATTTTTAAAATAAAATTGTTATCAATCTTTATTGGGAACTATTATAATATAATGCTATATGTATTTATAATTATAATTTAAATATTTATATGAATCTGTACACATTTTTAACAACTAAAATCATTTTAGACTTTAAAAAGTCTCATTTGCATGCTCTCTGGGCTTGAAGAACCCTTGAGAATGAAGTTCAGAGTTTACTCACTGTGTATTCCTGGGATTGGTCCAGTAAACATCCTTTTCTGGAAGTAAGCTAAGTTTTTATAGCCAAGATGGTGTTATGTGAAGGAAGTGGGAATTCAGTTGCAGTTTTGATTTTGTGAACCCCTCAAGAGAGCTTTCAAATATGTAAGAGTTGATTGGACTAGTATCTCCTGCATTTTGTTCTGACCATTTTAGTTCAACTTTCTAATTATTACATACATATCTAACTTATATTTAAGAAGGAAGATGTCTGTAGAAACCATTTGATGTCTAGGTAGTCATAAGCCTACTTAAGCCTTCTTTTCCTGAAAGCAGGAAGACACCATTTGCCAAATGTAAACAAAACTGAGCACCACAGACTGGTTGCTTCAGTAACTAGGAACCCACAACTTCAAACGTTGCAAATTAGCATTACATAACTAGGATGAAAAGAATTTGATAAACACTTTACATTATTTGAAGAAACATTTATCAACTAAATCTAATATTCAGTATTTGTTACCTATCTTCTGGTTACCTTTCGGCAAGAATCTACAAAGCATTTTAAGCTTTGAAGTTTCTAGCATTTTTTCCCAAATTTGAACAGACAATAAATCTCCTATTAAAAAGTTTCAGAAATGTAACACATTGTACACCAATATTTGTGGTCTTCTTTCTTTGCTTTAAAAATATAATCCAGGATTATCTGCAACCAAATGGGACAGCAATAAACTGATCCAGTCTGTTAGCAATAGAGTAGAAATCATTTAATCCAAGTAGAAGAGAAAGAAATCCTACCCATATTTTGGGGGTTCTGACATTTTTTTCTTACTTGGATGGATCAGATGAAAAAAGTTGAAATGTCAAAAATCTAATTGAAGAGTTTTATGAGGAGAGAAACTTGTTCAATGACTCCCTTCTTCACAAAGGGAATAGTAAGATAGCAAATGTAATGTGTGTAGAGATGCTGATATCTTAAAGAAGTTTATACTCCAAGCAGATGAGAACAATCTCTCATCCTTTAAGTATTTAATTCACCAATAGTTGTTCTCAAGTTGGGGCCCTAAGAGAGAATGATGGACCCTAGATAGGATGGCTAGATCACCTTCTTGAAATTGGCTCAGTAAATATCATGTTTTTTTCTAGGGGGTAAAATGTTAAGAATAGTGGAACTGGTTTGCCCCTGGAAGCGGGGACACACCTACATGAGTTTGAGCTTTGTAGAGAGGAAGTCTGCAGCAATGTTTTAGTGTCTCCTTTTATAATAATCTTTCCCAGCTGGCACCCTTTCTGTTAATGATCTCTTCCCACAGTTATAGAACACAGAGAAGTTAGTCAGAATCCAGCCAGGTAGGCTATGTCCTATTAACCCAGACAATGAAGGTTTACCGATTAATGAAACTACAAATATTAAGAAATATTTCATAATAAAATGGAGGTGAAAAGCTTTGCAGTAGGAATGAAAAGACTCAGGTTTATCCCTAACTTCTTGCTTGCTTTTTGATGTGCTTCCCTTTTATAATGAATTATCTCAACGCTGTGATGCTCCTGAAAACCAGACTAGTAGAAATCTCCATGATAGATATCAGAATGCAGTTTATCCAAATGCAGAACATGTCCTGTTCCTGTCAATTAGGGAGAAGATAAGATATTTCCTAAAGCCTTTATATTTATTTTGAGAGGCCCAAATCATAGTTTTGTAATCCCTGAGAAGCCACCAGTAACAGATATTTTGAATAAAAGCAGAGTATCAGCCCCTGCAAAAACTAGATGCTAGACAAATTGAATTTTTATAAAACTTAGGCTTTCTCCGTTTGTTCTCATTCTGCTGCTAGGTAATCCAGACACTATCTTCTCCTTCAAATTCTCTTCAGCAAAGGCCCAACTAATCTTCACTTATGTGTTAACTGTAGAGGGGTTTTACCTTGCACAAAAATAATCTGCTTTTCAATAAGGACCTCCTGACAGTCAAAGCATTCCAGCTTTGAAGTGAAATGAGTGAATCTAGAATGTTGGCAATTCAGGGCCTTCAAAGAGAAAGAGTGATATTTCTGAGGACACTTTTGTGTTCCTTGAATGAGGATCCTGTGAATGGCCCCATATTCCATTGAGGCCATTCCAGTCCTATGTGTGCGGTGAAGTAACTTCCTGCCTTGCCTCCAATCTGCCCCAAGCACTGTCAGCATTACGGGGCTGGGCATATAGAGTTTATATTTCTACTTGGAAGGGCCTTGAAAGATCCCTTAAGAGAGCTATTACAGTCTTTTGTACATCTCATTCTTCTTTCAGAGTCTACAGGGAATTAGGAATTGGGGAGCATTCTGTTTCTCCCCTAAGGGTGATTAAGAATCCTCAAGTTCCTTGAGGATATAAAGCTATAACCTTCTTAATGGATAGAAACTTCATAAATCTAATCCTGACTGCTGTCGCATATTACTTCCAAAGTTTTTTTGTTTTGTTTTGTTTTTGAGACGGAGTCTTACTCTGTTGCCCATGCTGGAGTGCAGTGGTGCCATCTCGGCTCATTGCAAACTCTGCCTCCCGGGTTCAAGCAATTCTCCTGCCTCAGCCTCCCAAGTAGCTGGGATTACAGGCATATGCCACAATGCTTGGCTTTTTAAAATTATTTTTATTTTTTTATTTTTAGTAGAATCGGGGTTTCCCCATGTTGGCCAAGCTGGTCTTGAACTCTTGACCTCAAGTGATCCACCAGCCTCGGCCTCCCACACTGCTGGGATTACAGGCATAAACCACTGTGCCAGGCCTATTTCCAGAGTCTTCTATGGGTATCCTATTATTTTAGAGAACTTGAATCTACATGGGACTTTTGGATTTGATTCCGTTTGCTTATGTATCTGTTTTATTCAATTGCTATCGTTAGTGGAAGGAGTTAATGACATAATTCGTGAGGAAGAAAGCCTGGTAGAATTTTAACAATAGCAAGAAACAGTGGTGTGCTAATTTGGTCATTGTACATATCCCAGCTTGGTATCTCAATTTTAACAATAGCTCATGTGCTAAGTCATGCATACAGATGTTGAAGATATGACCTCAGGAGATCTTTCAGGCTGCGAAGACTATTATACCTAGTATAGTTTGTTACTGAGTTGCTCACCCCCTCTAGGAAGCAGCTAATTTGTGCAGCACACATGATCTTTTGCTTGTTGTCCAGGAGTACTAGAATACACATGATTTCTAAGGCAAGCTTTTAACTTGCAGTGCTAGTCTCTAGATATAACTTAAGATATTTAAGAAGTCATAAAATGACTTTTTTTTGCTATAAGATGAAAAATTTTTATCTCATATATAGTATGAAGAGTTGGACATTCAGTTATGCATTTGAAATATGCAAGAATGAAGGCCACTTAAAAAAATTTGGTCTATTTTTAAAATATGAAAACAAACTAATAATCTATCTTCGTATGGTATATAGTATTGCATACATCTGAAAATGATATCATATTTTGCTCAGCTGGAAATTGCCCTGGTGTTCAAAGTGTTTTTCGTATAAAAAGATTAAACAATATTTAGACTCATTTTTAAAAATAATTTTAAAACGCTCATTAGGGTATACTTTTCTAACACTAGATTGACTTAAAAACCAAATCTTAGCTTGCGAGAATTAGGGTGTGACTGTATAATTCTTGCTCTTTTTCTTTCAGTAAGAACATACTGTCCTATTGATTCCTTTATTAACTTAAATATTTATTTTATGTTATTCAAACTAATTTAAATGTGAAAAGTATGGATTCCTAATAATGATACGAAAATAGGTCAGAAAGCTCCATCAGCTTTCTGATATAAGCTGCTTATATCAGCTTACAGAAGCATGTTCTCTTCAGTTTCTGTAGATCTGTTGTGTGTTAAGGCGCGGGCAAGGGCTAAGGTAGCAATTGTTTCCTACTCCTTGCACAAAATAGGATCTGCACATTGTCAACAGGCTGGAAATAACCAAACAGCAATGATTATGATGAATGGCTTTATCTGACCAATCTTATCTTTTCCAAGCTTAAGCAAGCTTTAAAAAATGGAAATCCTTATTCAGGCTTTGCTCCTTGCCATGATCTAAGGCAGAGGCCTCCAAAACAGTAACCTATAATTGGGGTCTATGAAATGGAGGACTTCCCACAGTAAAGTAATATCTTATTCTGCTTCCTGCATCTGCTGGGAAGTCTTTAGAGTAAATCTAACAAATGTTCACAAGGAACAGTTCCAGAAAATGTTACTTTCTCTTTAAAGGAGATGTGACTGTAATGAGTATCTCTCTCTCTCTCTCTCTGTCTCTCTCGCTCATCACTTACTGGTTTGCTAGAATTAGATGATACAGTAAAATGAGCTCCATGGCATGGAGGTTGGATTACTTATTTTTATAAAATTAGCTTGTTAATAATGTATATTTCTAGTCATGGAATTTCCTACTATGTTCTTTTTGGAACCTTTGTCATTAGTCTGAAGACCTGCTGTATCTGTTCTTTCTTCTGGATATTTTTCAGTGACCTTTGACTAATCAAAAGTAGCATTTTGGCCTGTTCTAGCATTAGGTAATAAAAATGAAACCCTTCTCCCCCCAGTAAGAGAGCAATTGTAACTCTATATTCAATTGCCAAAAATAAATAATACTATTTATTTCTATAGAAATAACTTGAAAATAATAACATCTATAGTTTTAAATTAGAGGTCCACATATAGCAGAATAGTATAACACAAAATGGCATGGAATATTTTAGCACAATAGTAGAAACCAAGAGATGTGAGCTCTATTACAGTAAATGACTAGTCAATGACTATAAGCCCTTCAACAACGAGGACTTCAGTTATTCTTATCTGTGAAGTTAAAAAATGGGATTGTAGATGTACTAAATTATTTTTATATTATAAAATTACATAATTTACTGTGAGATTTAAGTGGCACATCCCTTTTTGTCCTGTTTTGAGTATTAAATAAGATAGCATATGGAGAGTCCTAATGTGGTGCCTGGGACTCAGGAAAGAATCGATAAATGGCAGTGATATTCCTTATGATTTTGTGAATTACATTTGTCAGTTAAAACATGTTACTTTAACAATAACCACAAGATGGCAGTATTCACCTTCATAGTTAAGTTTTTTTCTATTATTATGCTGCGGAAGGAGTTGGGTGTATTGTTTTAGCGACTTCCAAGTAGAACAAATGAAATAGTTTTCTCACTTGAAAGGAGAGCAGTTTTAAGATTTTATGTATGTATATACACACACATCAGTTTCCAAGCTGCTAAAGATTACCTATCTTGATACATTTTTCACCTAACCACGTGTCTTCTGAAAAATTCTGAATACATTTTGGTCCCCTTCTATGTGGACTGATGCTTCTTGGATAGTGGATTCTCCTTCAGCCTTCAGGTCTATCTATGAGGATAAAACAGAGAAATAAATTATAGTTCAAATTTTGCACTTTGGCTGGTGAATCCTGGGCATAATTTGAGTAGTATGTGACACAACCTCAAAAGTAAGTTTATTTTTTAAATAACAACTTTATTTTTTAATGAAATGAAGGCTAGCTAGCTAGAAAACATAATCTTAGTTTAAAGAGTCATGAAAGAGGAAATCTGTTTAAAAGATTAAAGGCATTTGAAATCTATAGACGATTATTGAGTAGGGGAAAATGTGTTTTCCTGTGATGGTGTACATTGCACATACTTTATTCCAGTACGATTAGCATGGGAGTGTCAGTTCTTACTAAGAAGAGTTGGAACTCACACATTCATCATCACCGTGTTATTTAAATTGATTTTTTTTTTCTATGGTGGATTTCTTTGTGTTTGAAGGGTCCAATTTGGTTCAGAAGGAAACATTTGACAATGAAATATGTAGGAGCCACTTGGCTAGCACATGACATCAGTTAAGTTATACAGAAACTCAAAATTAAAATTCTGATTCTTTCAAATGAAAAATGATCTCAATTTTTGTTTCCTGTGAAAGGTTTTTTGTATAAATTGACCTGTATAGCACCAAAATAGTAAGATGTCTTACAATTAAGTTTGCTCATAGAAAACATTAAAGAAAATGATTTTTATTAAAATAAAGATACACAATTATGCACATTTTTAAAAAGCACTGTAAAAAAATGAAGATCTGTAAATGAAGGAACTCTGGAGTGACACTTGCCCATATTGAGAACATAGAAACACCATTGATATATTTCTTCATATTTATAAAATTACACAAAAGTTATATATGCCGAATGGAGAATAAAACCATACCTTTGTTGGAGTATTCCAAGAGTATATAGAAGTATAGTGTATATTTTATCTATAGCTCCTCATTGCCCTTTTTTAATGAAGGTAAATGATAGACATTAATTATTCTAAGTTGGAAGATGAATTAACTTAGAAAAATAAAAATTGCTTCAAAACTCTGTTAAATTGTTTTGATGCAACCAACTTACTCCCTTTCTTCCTCCCTCCCTCCTTTGCCTCCCTCCCTTCCTTCCTTCTTTCCTTTTCTCTCTCTCTTTCCATTTCTTCTTCCTTTCTTTCTTTTTCTTTCTTTCTCTCTTTCTTTTTCTTTCTTTCTTTCTTCCTTCCTTCCTTTCTTCCTTCCTTCCTTCTTCTTTCTTCCTTCCTTCTTTCTTTCTTTCTCTTTCTTTCTTTCTTTCTTTCTTTCTTTCTTTCTTTCTTTCTTTCTTTCTTCCTCTTTCTTTTTAACTCTTTTTCTCCCTTCCTTCCTTCCTTCTTTCCTTCTAAATCAGCCAGCATCATAAGAATTCTGAGAGCTTTCAAAATCTTCAGCTTAGCTCTAATACTAGCTCAACTATAATTATTGTAATTAAAAACAAAAAAGAAAAAAAGAAAAAGGCAAAGCCACAGATTGAACTGTTGGTAAAAACAACAGCTTGGATGGGAACAGTTTAGATGGGAAGAGAGTGGTAGTGGTCACCATCCAAGTAGGTCAAGAAATCTTATCTGATTCTCTGGTAGTATAAAACTGTAATTGGTGATATGCTTCAGTAATGCCTTATTTGATATGATAAAGTATTTTAATTTAATTTGATTAAAGTCACTTTAACTCAGCACCTGCTATGTAGAAGGCTATTCCCTCAAAAAATATATTTTTTTCTTCTTGTACTTGGCTGAAGTATAGTGAATAGATTCCTGGATAAAGAGCCTGGCATTTTGAGTTTCTGTTCTGGCATTTACAAAGCCACTCAAATTCTTTGCTAATGTCTTCAGCTTTTCATCTGTACAATAAACATCTTTTGCTAGATAATCTCTGATGTCATGGTCAGAGCTCACGTTCTAGACCACCTAGACCAGTTTATTTTCAAGACTTAGTTCTATATAATTTTAAGATTTTCTCAGAAACCATATAGGGGCTGCCTTTGCCGAAATGGGTGAATATACTCCTGGCCAAGTTTCAGCCAGAGCAACCTCACCTTTACCTTCACTCATGTTGTACACTAGGATAAGAAGTAAGCTTTTATTTGAAGAAATTCTCTACCTTAAAATGGTTGAGAGCCACTGATCTGTTCTGGATTTTCCTCTCCCCTCATTTTATAGAGGAAAGACAAAGATCCAAAGAGGTTAAGTGGTAGGTTTAGGTCACATCGTGTAAGTAAAACTCCACCCAGAACCCAGGTCCTGACCTCCAGGTTACAGCCCTGCACCTCCACTACCCTTCCCTGCACTTTGTTTCTGGTGGAGTTAGGCTGGTACCTCTGTGCATTTCAAGCATGAATCTCCTACTTCTTCAAGGGGTTGTTCAGCCTACTGAAGAATAATATCTTCTTTTCTGTCTTGGCACCAGTATTACGGAAAACAGAAACTTATTCATTCTTCTCCACTCTGTTTTAACGTACTTAGTAACAAATGGCTTCAACAAATTCTGTTAGCTAATTGTTGTTATAGAGAATGGTTCAAAATAATCTGTTTCAAAACCAAATTGCTATTTTCAGCAGATGTCACCCAAGATTTAATAGCTTGAGACCATCCAACCCCATTCAGCAGATCCAATATTATACATAGAGTGCATTTTTGCAAACTAGAATAGAGCACAGTGGGAAGTAACATGGCTCAAAGTAAGACTTGAATGGATGCTTTATTATGGCCATGCTCTAAAGCATAGAACTCCTAGGTCTTGATTGCGTATTTGTCAGTGTGTTGGAGCAGACCCAGTGATGAGGTCTGAGGAAATTCTTTGCTCTGCCAATATGGGTTTATTGACCCACCTCTGTGTGGAGGTGTGCTGACCATCTATTCAGCAATAAACCTTGATTAGGCAATTTAGTTACTACAAGAAACCTACTCAGCTGATTGTCAAAGAATATGCATTTGCCCTTAATCAGCAGCTCAGAATGTTTGCACTGCAAGTTCTAGCCAGAGAACACAATTTTGAATTCTTTGCTGTTCAATTCCTATCAAAATCTTGCTTTTGAGAAATTATAATGAAGGAGGATTGACTGAGGCTATAAAAGCCATTGAATGTATTTTATAATCTTTGTATTACACCATCAGAATGTTGCATACTTACACTATGTAGCCTCTTCTAAAATTGATTTAAATCAATCGTATCGCACATGTGACATTAGCTTGCATGGAATAAACAAAGGAACCCTACTTAAAGTTCTTAAAGGGGTATCACTAAGGAAGTGGGTTGTTTCATCTCATAGTATGATTTTAATGAAAATTTATGGAAGAAGTTCTTTTCAGATCTCTGGTATCAAGAAAGCTATCTGTACCTAAGTTTAAAAAGAACTCATGAATACCATGAATGTTTTCACTGGTTTTATTTCATTCTTTGCTTTTACTGCTAGGAAGCACTGAGATGAATCTGCAGCCCACCTCTATCATATATATTAATAGGTGCATTTATAAAATGCATTTTTAAAAAATGTGCTAAATATTTTTTCTTTTCAATGTTTCCACTTCATATGTTTTACCTTATTATTTGTATTATGAGAAGAAGTCATAGATTTATTTCTTTTCCAGAACAATAAATACATATGAACATAAATAATCAAATCTTGAGGTTTAGGATAATAAGTATAGGCACCTGAGTATTAATCTGGGTGTCTGTCTGTGCTATCTCTTGTCTTAGTCACTGCCAAGACATACTACCTCTAAATCTCCATTTGTTTCTCTTTTTCCATATTTCTAGTTCTACTTCTACTAGAGCTGCAATTAAAGAGAGAATTGACTGTGTTCTCTTGTGGTCGGTGAGAATAGATGTTAGCAGATCCCAAGAATCATGTCAAAGGTATATATGACAAAGGGAAAAATTGTTAAATCGATGCCTGGAAAGAAGGGAAAGGAAGAGGAGAGGACCTGGGAAACTGTAAGACTGGATACTTCCTTGGAGGGGAGGTAGGAAGGAAACTTTGGAACTATTTCCCTTAAGAGGCAGATATGCAATTTAAAGGGCAAATTAGTTATCTGGGTGATGAGCGTTGCACACCTCTGCTCTGTTTCCACTTGTAGTCTCTAATAAATAATCTCAATGTTAATTATAGGAGTGCATTTTTTTGTGGAATTTGAGGGGATGGGTTTCCTGTCTCGGGCCATAGGGGCAGCACAGAGGGAGAATGCAAGGTCATGGGAGCTCAGATGACCAGGTTAGTTTCTGATACTGAGAATTCGTATCATTCTCAGGGAGTGGATTAAGCTTCCAAAAGTCAAGAAATTGTGTAGGAAGGAAGAAGATTCTAGTCAAATTCACTTAAATCTCTGAGTGACAAAAGACCATACAGACATTTGTTAGAATAGGGTAATCACACAATTTATTATCCATACCAGGATACTTTTGAAGGTGTAGAGGGTGTTATTAATAAATATGCTGTAACAACAGGTGTATATCTGCATTGTCTCAGGCAAAATGGGACAAATGGCTGCCCCACGTATATCACTTAATAGTTTTTCATTATATTGCACAATGGCTTGAAATGCAGTTTTAGAAAATACCTATTTGCAATGAGTATTTACAAATAATCTTGAATATACACACTTAAATATTCAACCTAAGCTCAAGCTCACCCATGATGTATTTTCCAGTTTCCCCCTACTCTTTGCTCTCCTTCTTTTTGACCATAGACCAAGCCATTCTAGATTGACTTCTCTTTCTCTTTGATCCCATGGACCCATTCCATGTCTGAATTCTCAATTACAGGCCTAGGCTATATCACACAGTAGTTTTGTCGGTATTCTTCACTAAACCTTATTACTCATGGTTTATATTACTATAACATATCATAATACCTGGCACATAAAATATATTTAGTAATTGTTCATTAATCGAATGAATGAGTTGAAATATCCTTTGCAGTCAATGCCACACATCTTTTTAACTCATCATCTCTTACGCCAACATGCTCTGAGGCAGCAGACTGAGTTTTATACACTTGTACCACAACGAAATGTACAGGTGCTTGGGTTAGACTGCCATTTTGAAGGTAGGAGAGGAGCTGAGAGGTGTAATGGATAAGAATTGCTGTCAGTCAATTCCTGGGAGCATCGGAGCCTGCGTGTTGATCTTCATGATGCAAACTTTTCTCTCAATACCTGCAGGGAATGCATTTCAACTTTCAGAGAATGACTGACTTTTGTTGGATTTTATGATCTTATTAAATATGTTTTCTTCTAATGCACTGCCAACAAACCACAGATTTCTAAACATTTTGAGGTCTATGATTTTTCATATTTTGAAAGGGTATGCACTGACAAAGCTGTGTTGTGGGAGGTGTGAGAGTTGACATAATAGACTGTAACAGCTCTCAGAAAGGAGCGTTAAAATCTGTCTCCTACAATAAATTCGTATTCCATTTAGAATGGGTCTGATTTTTTTTCCCCTGTGATACTAAAGATCGAGAATGTCTACATAATTTATTATTATCTGCTTTTTAGGAGGTGTGCTGCTACATTAATGTATGTTTGAAATGTGTTCGGTTTCTTCCAACTTTTGAAAGTTAATACTTGCTCTTTCAAAATTGATTAACTTCAGCAATGATGAGGAAAATGATATTAAATATTTATCAGGTAGATGCAACCCAGAAAAGTGAAAAGATACTTTTCCCGAGGTTATGTTTGTTGACATGTAAAGTATTATGACTTAATTCTTTCTTGGTCCTGTTCCATTTTAGAGACCTTAAATGACTTCTGGATTTGATGTGCTGCCATGTTATCATTACCTTTCATCTCTTCAACATCTTCCTTCTTTAAAAACATTATGTACAACAACTATAATAGGCATCTGTTGTTGCTCTTATTGCCTGGCATCTAATTCCTCTCTTATCCAAAACTGTTGTCCAATTTTGTTTTGGGGTACCAAATCTCTCCTGATGGCAGCTATGTGTTTTGAATAGTCTCTACCCTACTTTTAGTTACAGCCTTGAGTCATCATCAACTAAACCCAGTCAACAATCCTTTTCTTCTAGCTATTCCAAACTTTAATCAGAGTCAATGAGACACAAGATGTTTACTGATGTTTCTAGAACATGGATGTTTTCTCTCTTCTCATGGTTGATATGGTGTGAGCATGCAATATTTGGAACTGTAGTAACCATTGGTTATACCAGGCCTATTACCAGCCCAGAGCTGTTGATAGGCCCCTTTGGAGAGCCTGAGGACACAGTAAATACCACTGATAGTAAAGCAAAGGGACAGAGAAGAATGGAGTTTTTGTGACCACTTTGAAGCCACTGGATCAAGCCTCTCCTGGATTCAGAGCTGCCTCTGGATTTGCAGTAACATGAGCCAAGTATGTATTTCCTTTAGAAGTTTCAAGCTAATTTGAGTGGAGATTTCTATTCCTTGCAACTGAAAAAATTAACAAAAAACACTTGATATGTAAGGGATTTCTGAATGAATCAGAAATGTTTTGATTTATCACAATTTTCAGATTAGAAAAGTGATGGTTAGGAATGAGTGGAAATTGGGATAGGAAGTTAGAATCGACTTGTAGCAGGTGGGACATTTGATAACAGAAGGAGAATTGACTGCATCACCATTTTGGGGAATGGGTAGGAGTTACCACTTCTAAACAGACACTCTTTCCTACCAAAGATCCTTAGAACTGAGAAAAGGTATCTTTCATGACTATAGTGGGTGGTGGAAACATTGGTTATAAAATGTCTGTAAGATCTAATATTGATGATGACTTGTTGAAAGGATGTGATATACAGTTTATATTGAGTGAACTGCTTTATAATTTCCAACCCAAATGAAATTTTTTTGGAATCTTTTCTGAAAAACATAGGTAACATATAGTATTTGCTATATTAAATGTTAACTGTTGCAATTTTTTTGGCATTATCTCAATCATGTACAGTATCTACCTCTTTAAGGTACCTCACTATTCATTCTCTTTTTTCCATTTATTTTATATTCTTGTACTACATTTTTCATTTTATTTTATTTATTTTAATTTATTAGACAATAGTGTCCTTTATTAGACAATAGGATTGCAACCACAGGAGTTACCTAGTATTACTACTAGTACCAACCATTAAGAAATTTCACCCTCTATATAGCCCACGATATTTTCGCTTTCTAAGAAACATGTTTTCACTAGGTTCTATAGCTTACAGACCCTAGATATGAAAACGTAAACCACCAAAAACATACATGGCCTTAGACTTATCTTTCAGAAATGATCCAAAGAGATTTAGAAATTATGGAGATCATTCACATTGGTATAAATTAGTTCTACTTTAAAAACTAAACTGGTAATAAATTAGATAGGATCTGTAGAACACAGTTTTTCTAGGGAATCAACTCAAATGTAACAAGAAATTACCAAGGAAGTATAGAATGAGAATAGCCAATTTTCTAACCACATAATACAGGGTTTTTTTTTTTTCATCCAATAGACACAAAGTAGTCATTTTGTCATTTTTAGACAAATTCCTACAAAATAAAAATTAAGTGATAGTTCTGCTATATTTGACTCTTTTCCTAGAATAGAGTTTCACCTTAAATTTTGGTTTAATATCTGGACCACTTTTACTTATATGATAACATTTTCTTGTGAAAATAATTTCAACATTTTGACTTTGTCTTCCTAATGCTTTTTGTAGGTAGTAAGGTAATCGAGGGAGAGAGGGTAATGTGTGAAACAAGTTACTGTTATTTCTTCTTCTCTATTTCATATACTTCCTCTATTTAACAAGATACTTTGCCTTCCTGTGGCTCAGGGTCCCTATATATAAACTGTTCTTTATAATATTATCCACCTTATTGGTTTGTTGTGAGGATGAAATGAGTATGTATATTTGCAGCACTTAAAAATGCTTAGAGTAGTATTCATGGTTTTTGTGTTTCTATGCATTCTATAAGCGGAGTCACCGACTGCCTTTTCTTTAGACTCTCTTATCACGAATATTTGGGTAGAGAATAGCCTTAAAATATAGAGACAGTGTCTCCCTCTGGAAGAGATGGCAGGTTTACATACCATCCAGTATAATGAAAATAATATGTTATTCAGAGTAAAGATCAGACTGGTTTGTTAACTTCCCATGATAAAAGATCATTATAAAAAATCATTCCCATATAAAAGGCTTTTGTTCTCCTGTAATACAACTCACTCTGTGTTCAGGCTGACTTGTCCCTCTTTGTGTCACCCTGTGGGAACTGAGGTTCAGGGAACTGGCGAAAATGCTGATGTTCTGGGTACTGTCGTTGCTGTGGGTAAGAAATACTTTTGTCTCTGATTCACGAAACTTGTGTTTTCTGCAGTTTTCTTGATACTGTAACAGGGTAACTTCTTAGCTTGAAGTAGAGTAAAAGTTCAAATTCTTCACAGTTCTTAACAAAGTGTTTGGCACATAGCAAGTGCTAAATGTGTTATTTATTGTTGTTATTATCATCATCATCATTCTTTTCACAAAATTGAATTCTTTGACTAAGAGGGAACTATTAAAATATATTGCGAGTACTTCTGTTTATAATGGAGACTAGGCACCAATTCCAACTGCAAATCCAACTGCACACAGAAATACAAAGCTTACAATAATGCACAATGCTAACCAATTAGCAAAATCTATTATTTATACATTCAAAATCAATGTAAAAAATAAAAGCAAAAATCAGATTCCTCAGAAACAAGAAACAGTAGCAAGACAGACTATATGCATTACAGTTACAAGCATAAATTTTAACTAACTTATTAAAAGACAACCCAGATAGAGTTCAAAACAAAAAAAATTTATAATGTGTACAGGAACATATCCAAGAGAGAATAGCAAAACAGAAATAATGAGTATAAATTATAAAACAAAAAGAAAAATAATGTAGGGCAATCAGACAAATTTTAAACAATGTAGAAATCAATGAATAAACATTATATATTAAAATAGGCATATGTTTTATGAACACTGTTATGAATTGAATGTTTGTGTCTCCCCTAAATGTATACGCTGGAGCTTTGATTCACAGTGGGAATAGCATTTGGAGGTGAGATCTTTGGAAGGTGATTAAGTCATGGGGGTAGAGCATTCATGAAGCAATTAGCACCTATATAAGAAAAGTGAGAGAAATGACCTCTCCCTCTCTATCACTTAAAGGGACAGCAAGAAGGTGCCTATTGGTAAACCAGGAAGAAGGCCCTTACCAGACACCAAATATACTGGCATCTTGATTTTGAATTTCACAGCATCCAGAACTGTGAGAAAAAAAAATTGTTGTTTAAATCACCCAGGCTATAGTATTTTGTTATAGTATCCTGAGCAGACTCAGACAAACCATTGTATAATAAAAAATATTTATTAATTTAGTCACTTACTCAACAAATAAAGAGTACGGGGAAATCAGTTGAGAGGCCATTGCTCTCGGTCAGTTGGCAGATGTTGGGAGGTTAGTGATGCCAATGGAGAATGATGAATAGATTTGGCATATATTTATTTAACAAAGTGAAATCAATGTGTAAGTTGGTAGGTTTATGGACGAGGGCCAAAAATGATTTCAAGGTTTTATAATCAATTCATTGATATTGATGTCGTTCTTTGAGTTAGGAAACACTGGGAGAATACGCCAGGTTAGAAAAATAACAAATTTTATAATAACAAAATATGTAATACAAAAATAGAAAAAATACAAATTCAGAGACTAATTGACTGAAATGTGTCACTGGAGACTTTATAGCAATCATCCATTTATCAAGATATTAACTGAATGTTTAAATAATTATAAATAAAATAATTATTATTTGTGATTAATACATAAACATGTATGTATGTATGGTATATACACATAAATACCACAAAGAGATGATGAATTATTTATGTAAGTTCATAGGGACATTTTCAAAATCTCATATTATTATTTCCAGTTATTGCCAGATGCAGTAATAACTAAATAAGGAGTTAGAGTAACATAATTTATAATATCATGTGTTTGTGCATGTATAAACTGTGGAACAAGAACTGTATTATCTTTACATGTCATTAAAACATTTCCAAAAATAGTTGTCATAATTGGCCACAATGAAATCTCAATAAATTTAAAAACACAAAATTATAGAAATCACACAATGTAACAAAATTAAAAACTAGTGACAAATTTGAACAACAAATCAAAACCAAATAAAACTTTTCAAATAGAGTCTCACAGTTAACTATTGAGCTAAGAAAAATCTAAAAATACTATTTCAAAATATTTATATTGAAAATTCTGAACATTTCATGTCAAAACTTAGAGGAATCATTAAAGATACACTCAAGACAAATTTTAAAAAGGGGTAAAGAAATATATTGAAAATAAGAATGGAAAAAAGAAAGAAAATGAATAAAGGAAAAAAGAAAAGAAGGAAGATAAGTGGGAGGGATGGAACAAAGGAAGGAGAGAGATAGAAGGAGAAAGGCAAAAAAGAAGGGAGAATAAGAGGAAAAAAGGAAGGGAGGAAGGCAAATTACTCAACTCAAAACCAAATAAATAATTGGAGACAGCTTAAGCAGACAAGTAGTAAACATAAAAGCAGAACATTATGTATTAGTGGCAGGAAACACACACACACACAAACACACACACACACACAATTGTAAGTACACCCAAGGTCTATTTTTTTAAATAAAACCACAAAACCACGTTTAATTTCTTGTTTTTCAAATCCAGCTGGGAGTGGTATAAATCACAAAATTAAGAATGAGATAATGGAGATAATATATGTGGAAGTCATAGAAACATTTTAAGAAAATAATATTTACAAACTTTTGCTAATAAATTTGAAAATGCCAATGAAGAAGTAATGTTTTTCTGACAAATATAAACTCTGAATCTTTATTCACAAAGAAAAGCCTGAAAATTAATTGTATGAGTCTGTTTTCACACAGCTATAAAGATACTATGTGAGACTGGGTAATTTATAAGGGAAGAGGTTCAACTGACTCAGTTCCACACAGCTGAGGAGACCTCAGGAAACTTACACTCATGGGGGAAAGTGAAGGGGAAACAAGGCACATCTTACATGGAGGCAGGAGAAAGAAAGGGAGAAGGGGGATGTGCCAGACACTTATCAAACAGCCAGATCTTATGCAAACTCACTATCATGATAACAGCATGGGGGAAACTGCTTCCATGATCCAATCATCTCCCACCAGGTCCCTCCCTTGACATGTGGGGACCACAATTTGAGATGAGATTTGGTTGGGGACACAGAGCCAAATTAATATCATTCTGCTCCAACCCCTCTCAAATCTCATGTCCCTTTCACATTTCAAAATGAATCATGCCTTCCCAACAGTCCCCCAAAGTCTTAACTCTTTCCAGCATTAACCCCAAAGTCCAAGTCCAAAGGCCCATCTGAGACAAGTCAAGTTCCTTCTGCCTATCAGCCTGTAAAATCAAAAGCAAGTTCCTTACTTCCAAGATACAATGGGGATACAGGCATTGGATAAATGTCCCCATTCCAAATGGGAGAAATTGGCCAAAATAAAGGGGTCACAGGCCCCATGCAGTTCTGAAACCTGGCCAGGCAGTCATTAAATCTTAAAGCTCCAAAATCTCATTTGACTCCATGTCTCACATCCAGGGCACACTAATGAAAGGGGTGGGCTCCCAGGCCCTTGGGCAGTTTCGCCCCTGTGGCTCTGCAGGGTATGGTCTCTGTGGCTTTCATGAGCTGGCATTGAGTTCCTGAGGTGCAAACTCTTGGTGGATCTACCATTCTAGGGTCTGGAAGATGGTGGCCCTCTTCTCACAGCTCCACTAGCTAGTGCCTCAATGGGGACTCTGTGTGGGGGCTCCAACCCCACATTTTCTTTCCATGCTGCTCTAGCAGAGGTTCTCCATGAGGGCTCTGTCCCTGTGCAGACTTCTGCTTGGACATCCAGGCTTTTTCATACATCCTCTAAAATCTAGGTGGAGGTTCCCAAAGTTCAACTCTTATCTTCTCCATAACTGCAGGCCCAACACCACGTGGAAGTCACCAAGACTTGGGGCTTTCACCCTCTAAAGCAATGGCCCCAGCTGTACTTTGGCCCCTTTTAGCCATGGCTGGAGCTGGAGTGGCTGGGAAGCAGGGTGCCATGTCACAGGGCTGCACAGAGCAGCGGAGACCTGGGCCTGGCCTATGAAACCATTTTTTTCCTCCTAGGCCTCCAGGCCTGTGAGGGGAGTGGCTACTGTGAAGATCACTGACATGCCCTGGAGATATTTTTCCCCATTGTCTTTGCTATTAACATTTGGCTCCTCATTACTTATGCAAATTTCTGCAGCTGATTTGAATTTCTTCTCAGAAAATGGGCTTTTCTTTTCCATCATATGGTCAGGCTGCAAAATTTCCAAACCTTTATGCTCTGCTTCCTTTTTAAACGTAAGTTCTAATTTTAAACCATCTCTTTGTGAATGCATTTAACTGAGCACTTTCAGAATAAGCCTGGTTACTTCTTGAATACTTTGCTGCTTAGAAATTTCTTCCACTAGGTACCCTAAAATATCTCTCTCAAGTTCAAAGTCCCCAGATGTCTAGGGCAGGGCAAAATGCCACCAGTCTCTGTTAAAGTGTAGCAAGAATGACCTTTGCTCCAATTCCCAGTAAGTTCCTCATCTCCATCTGAGACCACCTCAGCCTGGAATTTATTGTCCATATCACTATCAGCATTTTGGTCAAAACCATTCAACAAGTCTCTAGGAAGTTCTAAACTTTCCCAAATTTTCGTGTCTTCTTCTGAGTCTTCCAAACTGTTCCAACCTCTACGTGTTACCCAGTTCCAAAGTTGCTTCCACATTTTCAGATTATCTCTCTAGCAGTACTCCACTCTTGGTACCAATTCTATGTATCAGTCCATTTTCACACTGCTGTAATGATACCGAGACTGGTTAATTTATAAAGGAAAGAAGTTTAACTCACAGTTCTGCATGGCTGGGGAGGCCTCAGGAAACTTACAGTCATGGCAGAAGGCGAAGGGGAAGCAAGGCACCTTCTTCACAAGGTGACAGAAAGGAGAAGTGCTGAATGAAAGGGAAAGGGCTCCTTATAAAACCATCAGATCTTGTGAGAACTCACTCACTATCATCAGAATAACATGGGGGAAACCGCCCCCATGATCCAGTCACCTCCCACCAGATTCCTCCCATTGACATAAGAGGATTACAATTTGAGATGAGATTTGAGTGGTACACAGAGCCAAACCATATCATTAATTATAATAATACTAATATGAAAATAAAGTTAAACTTTATATCATAACTCAAAAGAAATTCAATATTAATTAAAAAGTTAAGTACAATAATTAAAATCATCAATCAAGCACAGAACAAACTTTTAAAAAGTGGGTTGCAATGCATATATATTTAGGATAGTTAGCTCTTCTTGTTGAATTGATCCCTTTACCATTATGTAATGGCCTTCTTTGTCTCTTTTGATCTTTGTTGGTTTAAAGTCTGTTTTATCAAGAGATTAGGATTGCAACCCCTGCCTTTTTTGTTTTCCATTTGCTTGGTAGATCTTCCTCCATCCCTTTATTTTGAGCCTATGTGTGTCTCTGCACGTGAGGTGGGTTTCCTGAATACAGCACACTGAGGATCTTGACTCTTTATCCAATTTGCCAGTCTGTGCCTTTTAATTGGAGCATTTAGCCCATTTACATTTAAGGTTAGTATTGTTATGTGTGAATTTGATCCTGTCATTATGATGTTAGCTGGTTATTTTGCTCATTAGTTGATGTGGTTTCTTCCTAGCCTCGATGGTCTTTACAATTTGGCATGTTATTGCAGTGGTTGGTACTGGTTGTTCCTTTCCATGTTTAGTGCTTCCTTCAGGAGCTCTTTTAGGGCAGGCCTGGTGGTGACAAAATCTCTCAGCATTTGCTTGTCTGTGAAGTACTTTATTTCACCTTCACTTATGAAGCTAAGTTTGGCTGGATATGAAATTCTGGGTTGAAAATTATTTTCTTTAAGAATGTTGAATATTGGCGCCCACTCTCTTCTGGCTTGTAGAGTTTCTGCCAAGAGATCCGCTGTCAGTCTGATGGGCTTCCCTTTGTGGGTAACCCGACCTTTACCTCTGGCTGCCCTTAACATTTTTTCCTTCATTTCAACTTTGCTGAATCTGACGATTATGTGTCTTGGAGTTGCTCTTCTCGAGGAGTATCTTTGTGGCATTCTCTGTATTTCCTGAATTTGAATGTTGGCCTGCCTTGCTAGATTGGGGAAGTTCTCCTGGATAATATCCTGCAGAGTGTTTTCCAACTTGGTTCCATTCTCCCCGTCACTTTCAGGTACACCAGTCAGATGTAGATTTGGTCTTTCACATAGTCCCATATTTCTTGGAGACTTTGTTCATTTCTTTTTATTCTTTTTTCTCTAAACTTCTCTTCAAGCTTCATTTCATTTATTTCGTCTTCCATCGCTGATTCCCTTTCTTCCAGTTGATTGCATCGGTTACTGAGGCTTGTGCATTCGTCACGTAGTTCTCGTGCCGTGGTTTTCAGCTCCATCAGGTCCTTTAAGGACTTCTCTGCATTGGTTATTCTAGTTATCCATTCATCTAATTTTTTTTCAAGGTTTTTAACTTCTTTGCCATGGGTTCGAACTTCCTTCTTTAGCTTGGAGTAGTTTGATCTTCTGAAGCCTTCCTCTCTCAACTCATCAAAGTCATTCTCCATCCAGCTTTGTTCTGTTGCTGGTGAAGAGCTGTTTTCCTTTGGACGAGGGGAGGCGCTCTGATTTTTAGAGTTTTTGGTTTTTCTGCTCTGTTTTTTCCCCATCTTTGTGGTTTTATCTACCTTTGGTCTTTGATGATGGTGACGTACAGATGGGTTTTTGGTGTGGATGTCCTTTCTGTTTGTTAGTTTTCCTTCTAACAGTCAGGACCCTCAGCTGCAGGTCTGTTGGAGTTTGCTGGAGGTCCACTCCAGACCTTGTTTGCCTGGGTATCAGCAGCGGTGGCTGCAGAACAGCAGATATTGGTGAACTGCAAATGCTGCTGCCTGATCATTCCTCTGGAAGTTTTGTCTCAGAGGAGTACCAGGCCGTGTGAGGTGTCCGTCAGCCCCTACTGGGGGGTGCCTCCCAGTTAGGCTACTTGGGGGTCAGGGACCCACTTGAGGAGGCAGTCTGCCCGTTCTCAGATCTCAAGCTGCGTGCTGGGAGAACCACTACTCTCTTCAATGCTGTCAGACAGGGACATTTAAGTTGCAGAGGTTATTGCTGTCTTTTGTTTATCTGTGCCCTGCCCCCAGAGGTGGAGCGTACAGAGGCAGGCAGGCCTCCTTGAGCTGTGGTGGGCTCCACCCAGTTCGAGCTTCCAAAAAAAATCTCTTTATGTTAGAAATAAAAGCCACTAAACAAACCTTTATAAACTCTTGGGCACTATATTTGTGCTACTGTTTGTGAGACTTACAACAATTCATAGAATTTGTATTATTATTACCATCATTTTACGGAGAGAAACTGATGATGAAATAAATAGCCCAAGTAACATCATGGTGGATTTGATGCAAAAAGAAGAAAAATCAAAAAAAATTATCATAGCATTACTTCAAAACAATAGATGACAGAATCAGACTTTTACTAAGTTCTTGTAAACTCTGAAAAACTTAAAATCCATGTGCTAGGTAAGTGAAACATGTATGTGAAAAGAAAGGAAGACCATACACTTCAACTTCTTTTCTTTCTTTCTTTCTTTTTTTTTTTTTTGAGAGAGTCTTGCTTTGTTGCTCAAGCTAGGGTATAGTGATGTGATCTCGGCTCACTGAAACCTCCACCTCTTGGGTTTAAGGGATTCTTGTGACTCAGCCTCCTGAGTAGTAGTTGGGATTACAGGTGTATGCCACCATGCCCACCTAACTTTTGTACTTTTAGTAGAGGTGGGGTTTCCTCATGTTGGCCAGGCTGGTCTCGACCTCCTGGCCTTAAGAGATCCACCTGCCTCAGCCTCCCAACGTGCTGGGATTACAGGCGTGAGCCAACATGCCTGGCCTATACTTCAATTTTTGAAGTTAGCAAATTCTGATAACAAAATCTAAAAATTAAAGCCCAGAAAACATAGTATTATATCAAATTGATATTAATGTGAAAATTCTAGAAAAATAATATCAACAATACAATTTAACAATTACAACAACAACAAACACAGGCTCTCAAAATATGTGATAAAGTCCACAAGCCATTTATGTTGTTTATTAATACAGACCAGGAATAGAAAAATAGTCTTTAATACGTGAGAGACAAAAATGTCAACCTTAACCAGCCAATGTTCAACTTAAAGTGATGCAATATAATCAGGAGAAAAAATAACAGTTCCTTACCACCGTACAAAGTGATTTAAGAAAATAACTTAAGAATTGTTCAAAGATTTATTTACTATAATATTCATTTGTCCATTGTTTATAAGTGAAAATTTCAAAATGATGTAAGTGGCCAAGATAGAGTAATGGACAAGTAAATTTTGTTATGTAAGTATGATGCAGTATGTGACCTTTAAAAGTCATGTTTTTAATAAATAATGGATTGGGCAATGTTATGATATAATGTTAAGTGTAATGCAAAGCAGAATACACAATCAAAATATGGCATTTCACCAGATATATAAATGTAATATTTTATATCCTTAGAAAAAGGATTAAAAATAACAAAAAAATTCAAAATAAGTAAATATTTCAAAATAGTACAGAAATTATCTTTTTAAGGTAAGATTTCTGTCTTAACCAGTTTGGACTGCTATAATAACAATATTGTAGACTGGGTAGCTTAAATAATAGTAATTCATCTTTCCCAGTCTGCAGCCTGGAAAGTCAGGATCAAGGTGTTTGTAGATTGGATTCCTGCTGAAGGCTCTATTCTGGTATGCAGATCTTCTTGCTGTAACCTCACATAGTGGGGACAGAGAGTGGGGACAGAAAAATAGCTCTAGCCTATTTTTTCCTTGTAAGGCCACTAATCACATCATGGTGGCTCCAACCTCATGACCTCATTGAAACCTAATTATCTCCCAAAGGCCTTACCTCTGAACATCATTCTATTGGAGATTAGAGTTTCGACATATAAATTTTTTCGTGGAGGGCACAAACATGCAGTCCATAACTATTGCCTTTTTTGGTATTTTTATACCTTTGGTATTTGCACCTTTTTTTTCTGTAAGCTCCAGCTACCTTTTAAATATGGAAAATGTAGTAGTGTTTCTAATAGCAACAGAATTAGAAAGAGCCTAAATTTCCTTCATCCATGGCAAATAGGTAATTAATAGTATGGAACAGTCATACTAGAGAATATCACTCAGTTGTTAAGAAGCATAAAATGATGCCCAAGACATGCTTGTTTAAAAATCAACAGGTATCATGTTACCTCTGAGGGAGACCCATCCAGAAGGCTTGCTCTTAATGCTGAAACTGTGGACTCATTCACTTAAAATTACTCTTATAAGTGTATGAATCCACAATTACTAACCAAGCCACAACTAAGCAGCAGAGAGAATGCACCAGAGATTGAGCATATTAGTGAATGAGTCAGCTTTCAATTTCTTAATAAAGAAAAAGGTGATAAGGATGAAGGATAGGAGCCAGGGTCCCAGAGACCCACCCAGTGACTCCACAAGCAACCCTTGCTGATGGAACTGTTATATACTTCCATCCTGTTTCTTATGATGTTGTGGGATGTAACCTAGTTTCAGTGCACCAAGTCCAGCAACAATTTATACAATCTTATTTATCTGGGAACAAAGTTGTATATAAACATGAAGCAAAAATACATACTCAACTATTCACAGTCATTGTCTCTAGAAGGAAAATACACAATTGAGGGAATGTATGGGGAATTTAATCTTTTTATTTGCATACTTTTATAATTGTAATTTTTTCAAAACTCATCCCTCAATTGGGTAATAAAGAAAAAGGTGATACTTGTTACTATCTCTAGGCAATGATTATGTAGGTCTTCTTTGCTTTAGTAAACAAGTGAATAAAGTTATAGCTTGGTGAATAACTCAAATATAAAACAGAATAGTAGTGAGTCAAGGAAACTTTGCCAAATGAGTTTGTCAGCTTGGCCTCCAACAGCTTCAAAAGGGCAACTGTTCAGTACCACAGCCAATTTAGGACATTTTATTGGCCAGCTCCTTAACAGCTCTTTACTAGCTCCTTAATCTGTTTTTTTTCTATGAGTGAGTCTTTGTTCATGACCCTCAAGAAAGGATATTTTAGCCAGAAGAGTCAGTGGAGTGTGTCAGGTATCAGGAATTCAGAGATGTATAATAAGCAGCCTCTGCCCTTAGGGAGCTTACTACCCAGCAGGGAAGGCATGTCATTATAGGCACTATCAGTACAGGATCCAGGGCTAGTCTCTGGAGTCAGACCTGGGTTAGTGCTACTGTGTGATCTAGGGAAAAAGACCTAACCTTACCTCTGCTCAGCTCCTCACCTATAATGGAGGGCAATCATGGCATCTACTTCTTTAGATTACTGTATGGACCAAGAGAGCTAACATATGTAAGGTTTAACTTATCCCTATTACTATTTAAATACATTATTTTGATGCATAGTGACAAAAGCTATAATAGAGGTCAGCAAAAACGATGTTTACAGTAGCCACATTAGGTAGCCCATTCGGAATTCTCATGTATAATAGATAATTTTTGTATCCTTGGTTCTTAGTATGGGCACATGAACCCATTAGCGGGATTTCTGCCTCTCAGGAGAGGTCTGACCAACTGTCCTGGGTATTCAAAATTGTCCCTTTACTATAAGTCTCGATCTCCTGTGTTCATAGAAAAACAGACTCACAAGCAATGAAGAGATCCCAGTCTGGGTTCTGATGTTGACTGGATGGGGTGGGATGGGGAGATAGTATTCCTTTCCGCTGTAGATTTTTTTTTTTTTTGATCAGCTGTAGACTTTTATGAAAGTGGCATGGTGCCCACCAAATAGAAGGCTACATCCGGTTTGTAATGTGTCTAAAGTGCAGACCAGCCCACTGCACAAGCTGTCCCCTCTGGTTTTGCTCTTGCTCTGTGTTCAATGTTGCTTGTTTCAGAATGGCTGCCAGGTGTCTTCTCTCTTCCGCTGGGCTGAGAGTTCCCAGCGAGTCAGGCTACTCCACACTGTAGCTGGAGACTGTCACAAAGGATGCTGGAGGTGGCCCAGCAAACTCGATTTCCCCGTCATATGAGCAGGGGAAAAATACACTCAGGTGTCTCAAAACAATAAAGGTGGTCCTCTTGACCCCTGCAAGCCCTTTAAGTGGTGGTAAAATTGTTTTTCTGATGTTAATTGTTATGACTCTTGCAGTTTTTAAAAACATCACTTGCTTTTAATGATGCAAGAAAGCACTAAATGATTTAAGGGTAGAGCTTATGCAAAACCACTTGTTCTGCTCAACTAACTCATGGGTTCTAAATGGCTCATGAGTGTCCTTTTAAATCCCTATTATGATAAATGAGACCAAATGGCATGTTTTGCCGTACTGTCTAAATTGGTCACATTTTTCTACATATTGCCTGACTCTTCTAATATTATAAAATCAGCTAGGAGATAAATTATATAAACCAGCACTCATGCTCTGGAGTTTAGCCTTCTGTGGTGGATGACATGCCTTATAGGAAATGCAGGAAGCAAACAGTTAGATTTGGGACAAACCCTTCTGTCTTCACTGTAATGACTCATTTTCCTTCTCTGTATTGTTTGATCTTTATTCTCATCATAGACAGGGATCCTCTGGGTCCCAAAATACTTCAGAGCCACAAGTAAAGTGGGCATCTGAGAGGTCTGTACCTGTCATTGGCCCATATTGCTAAACTCACATGATCTTGTACCACAACTGTTAAAAATAGATTCTCCACAATATCATCAGAACTGAAGGGATAGCTCCACACACTAACAGAGACAATGTGAAAAAAATATAGTCTGTATGTTGTTTCTGTGATTCCTCACTCTACACTGTGGGTTTTCATGGGATGGAAGCAAGGCAATTAAATTCCGCAGCCACATTTTCCTTTTCTGAACCATAGATCCAACCTCCTGCACCTCCTTGGTAATGCACATGAATATGCCTTAAAGGTTAGAAACCCCCACACAGAAAAAAGTCTTTTATCATTGAATGTATTTCATAGCATTTTGCCTTTTGGGTTTCTCTTTTTAACTCTTTTTCCCTCATTTTTTTATCTTCCATGTTAAAGGAATGGCAATTACAGCTTGGAGCTTTTACCTTCTTTCAAGAAAACTTTAGAGATAAAAAATAGAACAGTGCTGCAATAAACATACATGTGCATGTGTCTTTGTAGTAAAAAGATTTATAATCCTTTGGGTATATACCGAGTAATGGGATTGCTGGGTCAAATGTATTTCTGGTTCTAGAGCCTTGAGGAAAGGAATCGCCACACTGTCTTCCACAATGGCTGAACTAATTTACACTCCCACCAACAGTGTAAGAGCATTCCTATTTCTCCACATCCTCTCCAGCATCTGTTGTTTCCTAACTTTTTAGTGTTCGCCATTCTAAGTGACATGAGATTGTATCTCATTGTGGTTTTGATTTGCATTTCTCTAATGACTAGTGATGATGAGCTTTTTTTCCATATGTTTGTTGGCTGCATAAATGTCTTCTTTTGAAAAGTGTCTGTTCATATCCTTCACCTACTTTTTGATGAGGTTGTTTGTTTTATTCTTGTAAATTTGTTAAAGTTCTTTATACATTCTGGATATTAGCCCTTTGTCAGATGGATAGATTGCAAAAATTTTCTCCCCTCTGTAGGTTGCCTGTTCATTCTTGTAACCAACCCAAATGCCCATCAATGATAGACTGGATAAAGAAAATGTGGCACATATGCACCATGGAATATTATTCAGCCATAAAAAAGGATGAGTTCATGTCCTTTGTTGGAACATGGATGAAGCTGGAAACCATTATTCTCAGCAAACTAACACAAGAACAGAACACCAAACACTGCATGTTCTCATTCGTAAGTGGGAGTTGAACAAGGAGGACACATGGACATCACACACTGGGGCCTGTTGGGGGGTGGGGGCTAGGAAAGGGATAGCATTAGGAGGAATACCTAATGTAGATGACGGGTTGATAGGTTCAGCAAACCACCATGGCAGGCATATACCTATGTAACAAACCTGCATGTTCTGCACACATATCCCAGAACTTAAAGTATAATTAAAAAAAGAAAGAAAATTGTCCTTTATAGATATAAGCTATCTCAAAGTGCCTTTGCTTATTCTCATTGAGATAGACAGAACCTTAGGCCAGCAAAATTTGGAAGTAGCAAATTTTTAAATTTTACCTTGGGTAGGTACATCTATTAACTTACCTAAGAAAGAAGAATAAAAGAGTGGGGTAAGTTATGCAAAGCAAGAAAATAAATAGCTAAAGGCTGAATATCCCTTATCTGAAATGCTTGGAGTCAGAAGTGTTTCAGATTTTGGATTCTTTTAAAATTTAGGGATATTTACCTATACATAATGAGTTATCTTAGGGATGAAAACTTAAGAAAAAAAATAGAGAACATTGGAGCTGGAAGGGTTCTTTAAAAGCAACTCTCTAAGTCTCATATTCTACAGTTGAGAACATTTGAATATGCTGTAGATCAAGGGACTCAGGTAAATTTCTACAACCAGCTCACGAAAGCTGGAACTCAGATCTGGTCTCCTAAATTCCTGTCTGCTGCCCATTCCCTTACATCTGCCTCTTGATCTTTCGCATAAAACATGACTTCTTTCCTAAAATATGACCTGAGGAACTTGGAACTCTCTTTAGGAAGAGTCCTGGGACTTGTCCTACTTGATTTCCACATCTCTTTTCCTCCCTGCACTAGTGGGTGCTTATACATACTTGTGGAATTGGTTAGGTCAGCAGCAGGAAAAGCATTTGTGAGTACAGTAGGTGGGGGAAGTGTGTCTGAGGTTAGACTGGGCAGCAGAATCTCGTAGACTCCAAGGTGCACTTGGGTTGCCAAAACTATTCATCCCAAAAGTCCAATCAGAATGCAATTAGTTGCCTTCCCTTTCTCCTCAATTTTTGCTCTAAAAACTCCTTTGTTACTTTTAATGTTGACATTGTTGCATGAAATCACTGCTACATTTACTGACATCCTATTATGGGCCAGGTGCTGTTCTGGGTACTTTATGTGCACAGTCTCATTTCTCTGTCACTGCTGCACTCCATGGTAAATATAATAATGCCCTGTTATGGGTTAAATCGTATCCCTTGAAAATTAATATGCTGAGATCCTAATCCCTAGTACCTCAGAATTTGACCTTATTTTGAAATAGGATCATTGTAGATATTATTGGTTAAGATGAGGTCATTAGACATCCCTAATCCAATGCGATATGAATGGTGTCCTCATAAAATGGGAAAATTTAGAGACAGAATCATCCACACAGGGAGAAAGCCATGTGAAGACGAAGACAGGAATCTACATGCCAAGGAATGCCAAAGATTCCCAGCAAGTCATCAGAAGCCAGGAGAAAAGCATGGAATCAACTTTCTTCTCGTGGTTTTAGTTCTAAAATAACCAAACTTTGGATATCTTGATCTTGGACTTCTGGCCTCCAGAACTGTGAGACAATAAAATTCTGCTGTTTAAGCCAGATGAATTTCTCTTTAAATTTGTAATACTCTGTTATGGAAACCCTAGAAAACTGATACACCCCTTTTTGCAGATAATAAAACTGAGTCTCACAACAGTGTAAAAGTGTTCCTATTTCTCCACATTCTCTCCAGCACCTGTTGTTTCCTGACTTTTTAATGATCGCCATTCCAACTGGTGTGAGATGGTATCTCATTGTGGTTTTGATTTGCATTTCTCTGATGGCCAGTGATGATGAGCATTTTTTCATGTGTCCTTTGGCTGCATAAATGTCGTCTTTTGAGAAGTGTTTGTTCATATCCTTCGCCCACTTGTTGATAGGGTTGTTTGTTTTTTTCTTGTAAATTTGTTTGAGTTATTTGTAAATTCTGGATATTAGCCCTTCGTCAGATCAGTAGATTGTAACAATTTTCTCCCATTCTGTAGGATGCCTGTTCACTCTGATGGTAGTTTCTTTTGCTGTGCAGAAGCTCTTTAGTTTAATTAGATCCCATTTTGTCAATTTTGGCTTTTGTTGCCATTGCTTTTGGTGTTTTAGACATGAAGTCCTTGCCCATTACACTGTTGGTGGGACTGTAAACTAGTTCAACCATTGTGGAAGTCAGTGTGGCAATTCCTCAGGGATCTAGAACTAGAAATACCATTTGACCCAGCCATCTCATTACTGAGTATATACCCAAATAAATCATGCTGCTATAAAGACACATGCACACATATGTTTATTGAGGCACTATTCACAATAGCAAGGACTTGGAACCAACCCAAATGTCCAACAATGATAGACTGAATTAAGAAAATGTGGCACATATATGCCATGGAATACTATGCAGCCATAAAAAATGATGAGTTCATGTCCTTTGTAGCGACATGGATGAAGCTGGAAACCATCATTCTCAGCAAGCCATCACAAGGACAAAATACCAAACACCACATGTTCTCACTCATAGGTGGGAATTGAACAACGAGAACACATGGACACAGGAGGGGGAACATCACACACCAGGGCCTGTTGTGGGGTGGGGGGAGGGGGGAGGGATAGCATTAGGAGATATACCTAATGTAAATGACGAGTTAATGTGTGCAGCACACCAACATGGCACATGTATACATATGTAACAAGGCTGCACATTGTGTACATGTACCCTAAAACTTAAAGTATAATACAAAATAAATAAATAAATAAATAAAAAGTTACAAATATATAAAAAATAAAAAAATAAAACTGAGTCTCAGATTAAATAACCAGTCTTCCTAATGATAATTAATAAGAAGTAGGTCTAGCTTTAAAACATTGGTCTGTTTAAATGTCACATTGTCACCTAGTGCCCTCATCAAAGACCTTCTTGCTTCCTAACAGTGGTTAAGAGCATAAACTCAGGAGCCACAATGCCTAGTTTTGAATCCTAACTCTCAGCATTCATTGGCAGGTTTGATTTAAACGGTCTGTGATTCAGTTTCCTTTGTAAAACGAGCATGTTAATGTTATCCATTTCATAGCCTTGTTGATTAGATTAAATGTGTTAACATGCATACCATGCTTAAAGCTGGTTCTAGATTATAATGACTGCCTTTTAATTACTGGCAATTATTATCTCATCACCTCATGTAGGTATAATGGCGATGCTATTTTTGCAAGTAAGCCTAAACTTTAACATTTTCTTTATATAACTGTTCTTCTGGAGTCTTCCATGTGAATAGACTTATCTTGCAAGGCAGAAGAGTGTTGCAAGGCCAGTTTATTGTTTTAGCTTTAAATAACACATTTCTTGAGTTATAATTTATATACCACAAAATTCAGACATTAAAAGTATACAAACTAATTGGCTTTTAGTGTTTCCAAAAGTTGTGCAGCCATCACCAAACTCAGACAAGTTTTGCTGCAGAGAGATTTTATAATTTTTTTTTTTTATTATACTTTAAGTTTTAGGGTACATGTGCACATTGTGCAGGTTACTTACATATGTATACATGTGCCATGCTGGTGCGCTGCACCCACTAACTCGTCATCTAGCATTAGGTATATCTCCCAATGCTATCCCTCCCCCCTCCCCCCTCCCCACCACAGTCCCCAGAGTGTGATATTCCCCTTCCTGTGTCCATGTGATCTCATTGTTCAATTCCCACCTATGAGTGAGAATATGCGGTGTTTGGTTTTTTGTTCTTGCGATAGTTTACTGAGAATGATGGTTTCCAGTTTCATCCATGTCCCTACGAAGGACATGAACTCATCCTTTTTTATGGCTGCATAGTATTCCATGGTGTATATGTGCCACATTGTCTTAATCCAGTCTATCATTGTTGGACATTTGGGTTGGTTCCAAGTCTTTGCTATTGTGAATAATGCCACAATAAATATACGTGTGCATGTGTCTTTATAGCAGCATGATTTATAGTCATTTGGGTATATACCCAGTAATGGGATGGCTGGGTCAAATGGTATTTCTAGCTCTAGATCCCTGAGGAATCGCCACACTGACTTCCACAATGGTTGAACTAGTTTACAGTCCCACCAACAGTGTAAAAGTGTTCCTATTTCTCCACATCCTCTCCAGCACCTGTTGTTTCCTGACTTTTTAATGATTGCCATTCTAACTGGTGTGAGATGATATCTCATAGTGGTTTTGATTTGCATTTCTCTGATGGCCAGTGATGATGAGCATTTTTTCATGTGTTTTTTGGCTGCATAAATGTCTTCTTTTGAGAAGTGTCTGTTCATGTCCCTCGCCCACTTTTTGATGGGGTTGTTTGTTTTTTTCTTGTAAATTTGTTTGAGTTCATTGTAGATTCTGGATATTAGCCCTCTGTCAGATGAGTAGGTTGCAAAAATTTTCTCCCATGTTGTAGGTTGCCTGTTCACTCTGATGGTAGTTTCTTTTGCTGTGCAGAAGCTCTTTAGTTTAATTAGATCCCATTTGTCAATTTTGGCTTTTGTTGCCATTGCTTTTGGTGTTTTGGACATGAAGTCCTTGCCCACGCCTATGTCCTGAATGGTAATGCCTAGGTTTTCTTCTAGGGTTTTTATGGTTTTAGGTCTAACGTTTAAATCTTTAATCCATCTTGAATTGATTTTTGTATAAGGTGTGAGGAAGGGATCCAGTTTCAGCTTTCTATATATGGCTAGCCAGTTTTCCCAGCACCATTTATTAAATAGGGAATCCTTTCCCCATTGCTTGTTTTTCTCAGGTTTGTCAAAGATCAGATAGTTGTAGGTAAGTGGCGTTATTTCTGAGGGCTCTGTTCTGTTCCATTGATCTATATCTCTGTTTGGTACCAGTACCATGCTGTTTTGGTTACTGTAGCCTTGTAGTATAGTTTGAAGTCAGGTAGTGTGATGCCTCCAGCTTTGTTCTTTTGGCTTAGGATTGACTTGGCGATGCGGGCTCTTTTTTGGTTCCATATGAACTTTAAAGTAGTTTTTTCCAATTCTGTGAAGAAAGTCATTGGTAGCTTGACGGGGATGGCATTGAATCTGTAAATTACCTTGGGCAGTATGGCCATTTTCACGATATTGATTCTTCCTACTCATGAGCATGGAATGTTCTTCCATTTGTTTGTATCCTCTTTTATTTCCTTGAGCAGTGGTTTGTAGTTCTCCTTGAAGAGGTCCTTCACATCCCTTGTAAGTTGGATTCCTAGGTATTTTATTCTCTTTGAAGCAATTGTGAATGGGAGTTCACTCATGATTTGGCTCTCTGTTTGTCTGTTGTTGTTGTATAGGAATGCTTGTGATTTTTTGTACATTGATTTTGTATCCTGAGACTTTGCTGAAGTTGCTTATCAGCTTAAGGAGATTTTGGGCTGAGACGATGGGGTTTTCTAGATAAACAATCATGTCATCTGCAAACAGGGACAATTTGACTTCCTCTTTTCCTAATTGAATACCCTTTATTTCCTTCTCCTGCCTGATTGCCCTGGCCAGAACTTCCAATACTATGTTGAATAGGAGCGGTGAGAGAGGGCATCCCTGTCTTGTGCCAGTTTTCAAAGGGAATGCTTCCAGTTTTTGCCCATTCAGTATGATATTGGCTGTGGGCTTGTCATAGATAGCTCTGATTATTTTGAAATATGTCCCATCAATACCTAATTTATTGAGAGTTTTTAGCATGAAGGGTTGTTGAATTTTGTCAAAGGCTTTTTCTGCATCTATTGAGATAATCATGTGGTTTTTGTCTTTGGCTCTGTTTATATGCTGGATTACATTTATTGATTTGCGTATATTGAACCAGCCTTGCATCCCAGGGATGAAGCCCACTTGATCATGGTGGATAAGCTTTTTGATGTGCTGCTGGATTCGGTTTTCCAGTATTTTATTGAGGATTTTTGCATCAATGTTCATCAAGGATATTGGTCTAAAATTCTCTTTTTTGGTTGTGTCTCTGCCCGGCTTTGGTATCAGAATGATGCTGGCCTCATAAAATGAGTTAGGGAGGATTCCCTCTTTTTCTATTGATTGGAGTAGTTTCAGAAGGAATGGTACCAGTTCCTCCTTGTACCTCTGGTAGAATTCGGCTGTGAATCCATCTGGTCCTGGACTCTTTTTGGTTGGTAAACTATTGATTACTGCTACAATTTCAGCTCCTGTTATTGGTCTATTCAGAGATTCAACTTCTTCCTGGTTTAGTCTTGGGAGAGTGTATGTGTCGAGGAATGTATCCATTTCTTCTAGATTTTCTAGTTTATTTGCATAGAGGTGTTTGTAGTATTCTCTGATGGTAATTTGTATTTCTGTGGGATCGGTGGTGATATCCCCTTTATCATTTTTTATTGTGTCTATTTGATTCTTCTCTCTTTTTTTCTTTATTAGTCTTGCTAGCGGTCTATCAATTTTGTTGATCCTTTCAAAAAACCAGCTCCTGGATTCATTGATTTTTTGAAGGGTTTTTTGTGTCTCTATTTCCTTCAGTTCTGCTCGGATTGTAGTTATTTCTTGCCTTCTGCTAGCTTTTGAATGTGTTTGCTCTTGCTTTTCTAGTTCTTTTAATTGTGATGTTAGGGTGTCAATTTTGGATCTTTCCTGCTTTCTCTTGTGGTCATTTAGTGCTATAAATTTCCCTCTACACACTGCTTTGAATGCATCCCAGAGATTCTGGTATGTTGTGTCTTTGTTCTCATTGGTTTCAAAGAACATCTTTATTTCTGCCTTCATTTCGTTATGTACCCAGTAGTCATTCAGGAGCAGGTTGTTCAGTTTCCATGTAGTTGAGTGGCTTTGAGTGAGATTCTTAATCCTGAGTTCTAGTTTGATTGCACTGTGGTCTGAGAGATAGTTTGTTATAATTTCTGTTCTTTTACATTTGCTGAGGAGAGCTTTACTTCCAAGTATGTGGTCAATTTTGGAATAGGTGTGGTGTGGTGCTGAAAAAAATGTATATTCTGTTGATTTGGGGTGGAGAGTTCTGTAGATGTCTATTAGGTCCGCTTGGTGCAGAGCTGAGTTCAATTCCTGGGTATCCTTGTTGACTTTCTGTCTCGTTGATCTGTCTAATGTTGACAGTGGGGTGTTAAAGTCTCCCATTATTAATGTGTGGGAGTCTAAGTCTCTTTGTAGGTCACTCAGGACTTGCTTTATGAATCTGGGTGCTCCTGTATTGGGTGCATATATATTTAGGATAGTTAGCTCCTCTTGTTGAATTTATCCCTTTACCATTATGTAATGGCCTTCTTTGTCTCTTTTGATCTTTGTTGGTTTAAAGTCTGTTCTATCAGAGACTAGGATTGCAACCCCTGCCTTTTTTTGTTTTCCATTTGCTTGGTAGATCTTCCTCCATCCTTTTATTTTGAGCCTATGTGTGTCTCTGCACGTGAGATGGGTTTCCCGAATACAGCACACTGATGGGTCTTGACTCTTTATCCAACTTGCCAGTCTGTGTCTTTTAATTGGAGCATTTAGTCCATTTACATTTAAAGTTAATATTGTTATGTGTGAATTTGATCGTGTCTTTATGATGTTAGCTGGTGATTTTGCTCGTTAGTTGATGCAGTTTCTTCCTAGTCTCGATGGTCTTTACGTTTTGGGATGATTTTGCAGCGGCTGGTACCGGTTGTTCCTTTCCATGTTTAGCGCTTCCTTCAGGAGCTCTTTTAGGGCAGGCCTGGTGTTGACAAAATCGGTCAGCATTTGCTTGTCTGTAAAGTATTTTATTTCTCCTTCACTTATGAAGCTTAGTTTGGCTGGATATGAAATTCTGGGTTGAAAATTCTTTTCTTTAAGAATGTTGAATATTGGCCCCCACTCTCTTCTGGCTTGTAGGGTTTCTGCCGAGAGATCCGCTGTTAGTCTGATGGGCTTCCCTTTGAGGGTAACCCGACCTTTCTCTCTGGCTGCCCTTAACATTTTTTCCTTCATTTCAACTTTGGTGAATCTGACAATTATGTGTCTCGGAGTTGCTCTTCTTGAGGAGTATCTTTGTGGCGTTCTCTGTATTTCCTGAATCTGAACGTTGGCCTGCCTTGCTAGATTGGGGAAGTTCTCCTGGATAATATCCTGCAGAGTGTTTTCCAACTTGGTTCCATTCTCCCCATCACTTTCAGGTACACCAATCAGACGTAGATTTGGTCTTTTCACATAGTCCCATATTTCTTGGAGGCTTTGCTCATTTCTTTTTATTCTTTTTTCTCTTAACTTCCCTTCTCGCTTCATTTCATTCATTTCATCTTCCATCGCTGATACCCTTTCTTCCAGTTGATCGCATCGGCTCCTGAGGCTTCTGCATTCTTCACGTAGTTCTCGAGCCTTGGTTTTCAGCTCCATCAGCTCCTTTAAGCACTTCTCTGTATTGGTTATTCTAGTTATACATTCGTCTAAATTTTTTTCAAAGTTTTCAACTTCTTTGCCTTTGGTTTGAATATCCTCCCGTAGCTCAGAGTAATTTGATCGTCTGAAGCCTTCTTCTCTCAGCTCGTCAAAATCATTCTCCATCCAGCTTTGTTCCGTTGCTGGTGAGGAACTGCGTTCCTTTGGAGGAGGAGAGGCGCTCTGCGTTTTAGAGTTTCCAGTTTTTCTGTTCTGTTTTTTCCCCATCTTTGTGGTTTTATCTACTTTTGGTCTTTGATGATGGTGATGTACAGACGGGTTTTCGGTGTGTATGTCCTTTCTGTTTGTTAGTTTTCCTTCTAACAGACAGGACCCTCAGCTGCAGGTCTGTTGGAATACCCTGCCGTGTGAGGTGTCAGTGTGCCCCTGCTGGGGGGTGCCTCCCAGTTAGGCTGCTCGGGGGTCAGGGGTCAGGGACCCACTTGAGGAGGCAGTCTGCCCGTTCTCAGATCTCCAGCTGCGTGCTGGGAGAACCACTGCTCTCTTCAAAGCTGTCAGACAGGGACATTTAAGTCTGCAGAGGTTACTGCTGTCTTTTTGTTTGTCTGTGTCCTGCCCCCAGAGGTGGAGCCTACAGAGGCAGGCAGGCCTCCTTGAGCTGTGGTGGGCTCCACCCAGTTCGAGCTTCCCGGCTGCTTTGTTTACCTAAGCAAGCCTGGGCAATGGCGGGCGCCCCTCCCCCAGCCTCGCTGCCGCCTTGCAGTTTGATCTCAGACTGCTGTGCTAGCGATCAGCGAGATTCCGTGGGCGTAGGACCCTCCGAGCCAGGTGTGGGATATAGTCTCGTGGTGCGCCGTTTTTTAAGCCGGTCTGAAAAGCGCAATATTCGGGTGGGAGTGACCCGATTTTCCAGGTGCGTCCATCACCCCTTTCTTTGACTCGGAAAGGGAACTCCCTGACCCCTTGCGCTTCCCAGGTGAGGCAATGCCTCGCCCTGCTTTGGCTCGTGCACGGTGCGTGCACCCACTGGCCTGCGCCCACTGTCTGGCACTCCCTAGTGAGATGAACCCGGTACCTCAGATGGAAATGCAGAAATCACCCGTCTTCTGCGTCGCTCACGCTGGGAGCTGTAGACCGGAGCTGTTCCTATTCGGCCATCTTGGCTCCTCCCCCCCCTATAATTTTTTTTTACTTCCATGCACTACATCAATAGTAGGTTTAATTTATTAGATCAAAGTATTTTACCTAAGTGAAGTCCATACAGGATGAGGAAAGTCATTAATACCTCTGTAGTAGGCAGAATGCCTCCTCCTTTCAAATGCAAATATGTTATAGGCCTTAAAATAGAGAGATTATCCTGGATTATGGAGGTGGGCCCATTGTGTCACAGGAGTCCTTAAAAGTAGAGAACTACTTCCAGCTAGAGGCAGAAGAGGAAGGCAGAGAAATATGGCAGAAGGGGAAGGGATTCAAAGTGTGAGAGGGACTCACATTCTGTTGTTGCTGGAGGGAGGCCATATGGAAGGCATGAGAAGGATTGCATGGAGTTTACAGAAGCAAATACTCATTCCTGAATGACAGCCAGCAAGGAAACGGGGACCTTGGCTCTGCCATGTCAAGAAATTGCATTTGTCTAATGACCTGAAAGAGCTTGCACAATGGTTGAACTAGTTTACAGTCCCACCAACAGTGTAATGGGCAAGGACTTCATGTCTAAAACACCAAAAGCAATGGCAACAAAAGCCAAAATTGACAAAATGGGATCTAATTAAACTAAAGAGCTTCTGCACAGCAAAAGAAACTACCATCAGAGTGAACAGGCATCCTACAGAATGGGAGAAAATTTTTGCAATCTACTCATCTGACAAAGGGCTAATATCCAGAATTTACAAATAACTCAAACAAATTTACAAGAAAAAAACAAACAACCCCATCAACAAGTGGGCGAAGGATATGAACAAACACTTCTCAAACGACGACATTTATGCAGCCAAAGGACACATGAAAAAATGCTCATCATCACTGGCCATCAGAGAAATGCAAATCAAAACCACAATGAGATACCATCTCACACCAGTTGGAATGGCGATCATTGTGGAGCCAAGGTGGTTGACTAGATGCATCCAGGAAGAGCTTCTCTCACTGAGAGACCAGACCATCAAGAAGACCGGCACACTATGAGCAGATCTTCGGAAGGAAGCTGTTGAGAATGGGCAGAGAGAGGACACAGACCTTGGGCTGAAGGAGGAGGAAGCTGGGAACCCTGCACGGGGTTACCAAACACCAGGACTCATTTCTGGCCCCAAACAGCTCCTAGTGAAGGGGCAAGTTAAATAGGCATGAACTGGTTCACTCTTATCACAAACCTCTGGAATCCTAGCTGCAGAAGACCCTACAACCCCATGGACATTTGAGCTGGCAGAGAGTGCTGCTTAGAGAGTTGCCAGAGACAGGACTCCAGCTTGTGTGGAGCTCAGAGGGTTTCACATGGTATTGGCTGCAAAGGAGCACAAGCAGGGATGCCCAAGGCTCACCATACTCCTATAGGTGACTTTGGCTTTTGTTCATTCTCTCACCCGGACAGAACAGGGCTATCTTGCCCATGGAATGGTGACAGTCTGATCTGAGTGTCCTCTGTCTGCCAGCTTCTCCCAGGGTCCCTGTCTGGCTGCATCTGCTTGCAGTACAGCCTTGGATATCAAAACAGGGAGCATCCCAGTGGCCGTGGTTATAGCTCTTTCACTGACAGACCCCAGCTAACTGTCAGAGAGCTTTTGCAGATGGGTCCCTGCCAGCACTCACTCACCTACAGCCTCCACCAACCACTGTGCCAGTGCGCACTTGTGCATAGCCTCACACCACTGCTTTGTCAGTGTGTGTACCTGCATGGACCTCACCATGGCTCCACCCCAACCAGTGCACATTTGCTCAGAGCCTTACCCCATCACTTTGCCAGTGTGTGTACATGCATGGACCTCACCATTGCCCCCTCCTCAACCATTGCATGCATACACATGTACCCTGCTCCCAGCCATTGCTGACATGTAGGCATGGACTTAGCTGTACTATTGCTCCACTTTCCCTGGTGTGCACACGTGAGCATGAAACACACTACCATTACCTCCACAAAAAGCTTTTGCTGGAACCCTGCTTCAGAGTGTTGTTGCCAGTGGTCTGGGAATACCTTGGCCCCTACAGTGCAGCAGATGCTTGACATCAAGGGACCAGAGAACAAAGCCATGGACCTGTTCCCAGCCCCCAGGGTAAGAGCACACAGCCTAGGAGTGATGAACTGAGTCTTAGCCACCTGAGATCATCCAGAAATGAAGCCAGTCAACCAAACCTAACTTATATCATGGTCAAATCCTCAAGGGCATCAGATAATTTAAAAGCAAAAAGCTCCTTCCAAAGAACAGCAACTTAAAGATTAAAGAAATATCAGCCCACACAGATGAGAAAGAATCTGTGCAAGAACTGCAACTGTAAAAGTCAGAGAGAGTGTTTTTTTACCTCCAAAATACCATAGTATGTCTCCAAAAATGGTCCTTTACTGATAAAATGGCTGAAATGAGGGACATAGAATTAAGAATCAGGATGGCAGTGAAGATCATCAAGATTTAGGAGAACACCGAAACCCAATATGAAGAACCTTTGCAATCCAGTAAAATGATTCATGACCTGAAAGATGAAATAGCAATTTTCAGAAACAACTAAACTGATCTGGTAGAGCCGAAAAGCTCACTACAAAATTTCATATCAGGTGCAGTGGCTCACAGCTGTAATCCTAGTACTTTGGGAAGCTGAGGTGGGAGGATCGGAAGATCATTTGAGCCCAGGAGTTCAAAACCAGCCTGGAAAACATGGTGAAAATGAATCTGTATAAAATGTACAAAAATTAGCTGAGCATGGTGGCATGCACCTGTAGTCCCAGCTATTTAGGAGGCTGAGGTGGGAAGATCACTTGAGCCTGGAAGGTCAAGGTTGCAGTGAGCCGTGATGGCACCATGGTACTCCAGCATGGGTGACAGGGCAAAACCCTGTCTCAAGCAAAAAAAATAAGAACCTTATAATATAACCTGAAGTATTGACAACAGAATAGACCAAGCTGAGGAAAGAATATCAGAGATTTAAGAGACAAGTTCTTTGAATTAACTCAGTCAGAAAAAAAAAGAAAAAATACTTTAAAAAATGAATGAAATCTCTGAACAATATGAGATTATGTAAAGAGGCCAAACCTGTAACTCATTGGATTCATTGGCATCCCTGAAGCAAAGAGAGAGAGAGAGAGAGAGAGGGCAAGCAACTTGGAAAACATATTTGAGGGTATTCTTCACAAAAATGTCCCCAACTTTGCTAGATAAGTCAACATGCAAATTCAGGAAACTCAGAGAATCCCTGTGAGATATAATACAAGGCAATCATCCTGAAAGCACATAGTTATCAGATTCTCCATGGTCAACACACACAAAAAATATTAAAGGCAGCTAGAGAGAAGGAGCAGGTAACCTACAAAGGGAACCCCATCATGCTAATAGCAGACATTTCAGCACAAACGCTACAAGCCAGGAGACACTGAGGACCTGTATTCGGCACCAAAAAAAAAAAAAAAAAAAAAAAAAAAAGAAATTCCAGTCAAGAATTTCATATCTAGCCAAACTAAGCTTCATAAGCAAAGGAGAAATAAAATTTTTTTCAGACAAGCAAATGCTAAGGGAATTTTTTTACCACAAGATCTACCTTATACATGGTCCTTAAGGTTGTACTAAACATGGGAACAAAAGACCAGTACCAGTCACCACAAAAACACACTTAAGAACATAGACCATTGACACTGTAAGGCAACTACACAATTAAATCTACATAACAACCAGCTAACAACACAATGACAGGATCAGATTCACACATATAAATATTAATCTTGAATGTACGTGGGCTAAATGCCCCACTTTAAAAGGCATAGTGTTGCAAGCTGGATAAAGAAGCAGGACGAAAATGTATGGTGTCTTTATGAGATCTATCTCATGTGCAGTGACACCAACAGGCTCAAAGTAAAGTGATGGAGAAAGACCTGTTAAAAAAAAAAGAAAACAAAAAATAAAGCAGTGGTTGCTATTCTTATTTCAGACAAAACAGACTTTAACCCTTTTCCTGTTTGCCCCGAGAACACGTGCTGGTGGCACTCGTGGCTACAGTGTTTACCCTGAGACACTTTTGCCATGAAATAACTTACTTGTATTATTATTTCACATCACTCTAGTATATCAACTTTGGAAACAAAAGACATCATTCTATTTATAGCGTTCTGTTTTTAGCAGCAGTATTTCCCATTTATAAAATATAGTAATTCTTGATCACTGAAAATGTCAAATCTTAGAAAATGTAGCATTTCTACATGTGATATAAATATTGTTCTTGAACAGTGGTTGGCCCAAGATTCATTGGATGAATCTGATTTTTTTGAAAAAAACGATTCTGATGTTAGTTCTGTTTAGAAATAACCCCAATACCAGTTTTATATTTTATTTTCACATTGAAAATCAGTCAGATTTGCTTCAGCCTCAAAGAGCATGTTTACATAAAATTAAATAAGCGCTGGCAGCCAGCTGCACCTTTTTTTTTCTATAAACAACAATAAAAAGGACAAGGGCATTACATCATGATGTTCAATTCAACAAGAAGACTTAACTATTCTAAACATATTTGCATCCAATACTGGAGCACCCAGATTCATAAAACAAGCTCTTAGAGACCTATAAAGAGATTTAGATAACCACACAATAATAGTGACAGATTTCAACACCCCATTGATAGTATTAGATAGATTATCCAAGCAGAAAACTAATGAAGATATTTGGGACCTTAACTTGACGCTTGACCAAATGGACCTAACAGACATGTATGGGACACTCCACCCAACAACATCAGAATATACATTCTTCTCACGTGCATATGACACATACTCTAAAATCAACCACATGCTTGGCCATAGGGCAATTCTCAACAAATTGAAAAAAAAAAACACCAAAATTATATCAACCACAGTCTCAGGTAACAGCACAATAAAAATAGAAATCAATACCAAGAAGATCTCTCAAAACCAACCATACAATTACATGGATATTAAACTATCTAGACCTGAATGGCTTTGGGTAAACAATGAAATTAAGGAAGAAATCAAGAAACTCTTTGAGGCTAATGAAAGATACAAAATAACAACATCTGGGACACAGCTAAAGCAATGTTATTAATAAAAGGAAAGATTATAGTGCTAAAGGTCCACATCAAAAAGTTAGAAAGATCTCAAAGTAGCATCACACCTAGAGGAGCTAGAAAAACAAGAGCAAAGCAGCCCAAAGCTAGCAGAAGACAACAAATAACCAAAATCAGAGCTGAAGAGAATGATATAGAGATGTCAACAACCATACAAAAGAGCGGCCAGGTGCAGTGTCACGCCTGTCATCCCAGCACTTTGGGAGGCTGAGGCGGGTGAATCACTTGAGGTCGGGAGTTCAAGACCAGCCTGACTAACATGGAGAAACCCTGTCTGTACTAAAAATACAAAAATTAGCCGGGCATGGTGGCACTTGCCTGTAATCCCAGCTACTCGGGAGGCTGAAGCAGGAGAATCGTTTGAACTCGGGAGGCAGAGGTTGTGTTGAGCTGAGATTGCGCCATTGCACTCCAGCCCAGGCAACAAGAGTGAAACTCCATCTCAAAAAAAAAAAAAAAAAAAAAAAACCATACAAAAGAGCAATGAAACAAAAGGTTAGATTTTTGAAAGGATTCATAGACCACTACTAGACTAATAAAAAAGAGAGAAGATCCAAATAAACACAATGAGAAATGACACAGAGAATATTACCACTGACCCCAAAGAAATTAAAATAAAAGAAACCTTGTGAGACTATTACAGACACCTCTGTGCATGCAAACTGGAAAACCTAGGAGAAATGGAAAAATCCCTGGAAATGTACACCCTCTCAAGATTGAATCAAGAAGAAATAGAAACCTTGGTTCTAAAATTAATGAGTTCTGAAATTTAATCAGTAATAAAAAGCTTAGCAGCCAGAAAAAGCCATGGACCAGACAGATTCATAGCTGAATTCTACCAGATATATAAAGAACTGGTACCAGTCCCTCTGAAACTATTCCAAAAAATTGAAGAGGGAGGACTCCTTCCTAATTTATTCTATGAAGCCAGCATCATTCTAATACCATAACTTGGCAGAGACACAACAAACAAAAAAACTCTAGGCCAATATACCTGATTAACATAGATGCAAAAATCCTCAAGAAAATACTAGCAAACCAAATCCGGCAGCACATCAAAATGCTAATCCATCATGATCACGTAGGCTTTATTTCTGGGATGCAAGGTTTTTTCAACATATGCAAATCAATAAATGTGATTCATTATGTAAACAGAACTAAGAATAAAAATGACATGATCATATAAACAGATGCAAAAAAGTCTTTCAATAAGCTTCAACATCCCTTCATGTTGAAAATCCTCAGCAAACTGGGTATCAAAGGAACATATCTCCAAATAATAAGAGCTAGCTATGACAAACCCACAGCCAGCATTATACTGAATGGACAAAAGCTGAAACAACTCCCCTTGAGAACAAGAAAAAGATAAGGATGCCCACTCTCAACCCTCCTATCCAACATAGTTCTGGAAGTCCTAGCCAGAAAAATCATGCAGGAAAGAGAAATAAAATACCAGGTACTCAAATGGGAAGACAGGAAAAGAGGAAGTCAAACTATCACTGTTTGCAGATAATATGATCCTATACCTAGGAAGTCCTATAGTCCCTGCCCCAATGCTCTTAGATCTGATAACTATCTTAGGCAAAGTTTCAGGATACAAAATCACTGTACAAAAATCAGTAACATTTTTATACACCAACAACGTCTAAGCTGAGAGGCAAATCAAGAATACAATCCCATTCTCAATAGCCACAAAAAATAAAATAAAATAAGATAAAACACCCAGGAATACAGCTAACCAGGGAGGTGAAAGATATCTACAATGGAAATCACAAAACACTGTTGAAAGAATCAGAGACTACACAAACAAATGGAAAAACATTCTATGTTCATGGATAGGAAGAAGGAAAGTTTTTAAAATGGCCATACTACCCAAAGCGATTTACAGATTCAATGCTATTTCTATCAAACTACCCATGACATTCATCACAGAATTAGAAAAAACTATTCCACAATTCATATGGAACCAATAAAGAGCCTGAATAACTAAAGAAATCCTAAGTGAAAAGAACAAAGCTGGAGGCATTACACTACTTGACTTCAAAGTATACTACAAGGCTACAGGAACCAAAACAGTGTAGTACTGGTACAAAGCCAGACACATAGACCGAAGGAACAGGTTATGGAACCCAGACATAAAGCTGCACTCCTACAACCATCTGATCTGTGACAAAGTTGAAAATAACAAGCAATGGGGAAATGTGTCTTTATTTAATATATTGTGCTGTGATAACTGATTAGCAATATGCAGAAGATTAAAACTGGAGCCCTTCCTTTTATCATTTACAAAAATCAACTCAAGATGGGTTAAAGACTTAAATGTAAAATCTAAAACTATAAAAAACTCCAGGAGAAAACCTAAGAGATACCATTCTAGAAAGAGGCCCTGGCAAAGATTTCCTGATGAACACTCCAAAAGCAATTGCAACAAAAACAAAACTTTATAAGTGAGACCTAATTAAACCCAAGAGCTTCTGCACATCAAAAGAAACTATCAACAGTATAAACAGACAACCTACAGAATGGGAGAAAATATTCACAAGCAGTGCATCAAAGGTCTAATATCCAGAATCTGTAAGGAATTTATACAAATGAACAAACAAAAAGCAAGCCACCCCATTAAAAAATGAGCAAAGGATGTGAACAAATACTTCTTAAAGACATACATTCAGCCAATAAGCATATGAAAAAGTGCTCAACATCGCTAATCATTAGAGAAATGCAAATCAAAATCACAATGAGATACCATCTCATACCAGTAAGAATGGCTATTAAAAAAATAACAGAGGCTGGCAGGGTTTCTGAGAAAAGAGAATGCTTATAAATTGGCTAGAATGTAAACTAGTTCATTAGTTCATTGTGGAAAGCCATTTGGAGATTTCTCAAAGAACTAAAAACAACTACCATCTGGCCCAGCAATCTCATTACGGGGTATATACCCAAAGGAACAGAAATCATTGTACCAGAAAGACACATGCATGTGTATGTTCATCATGGCACTTCTCACAATAGCAAAGACACGGAATCAACCTAGATGCCCACCAATAGCGGATCTGATAAAGAAAATATGGCACATATACACCATGGAATACTATGCAGCCATTAAAAAGAACAAAACTATGTCCTTTGCAGCAGCATGGATGGAGGTGGATGCCATTTTCCTAAGCAAATTAACACAAGATCAGAAAACCAAATGTCACAGGTTGTCATTTACAAGTGGGAGCTAAACATGGAGAACACATGGACACAAAGAAGGGAACAATAGACACCAGAGTCTACTTGAGAGTGGAGGGTGGAAGAGGGTGAGGATAAGAAAAAAGCCTATATATTGAGTACTATGTTTAATACCTGGGTGATGCAATAATTTGTGAGCCAAAACCAGTGACATACAATTTACCCATGCAGAAAACCTGCACATGGGCCCCCTGAACGTAAAATAGAAGTTGGAAAAAAAAAATTAAAAAGAAGCAATTTGATGAAAAGTTAATTGTTTTACTTCTGCTGTGCAATTAATAAAGAAGTAATTAAAGTTAATTTTATTTTCTCAAATTTTATAAATTATATTTTTTATTGTTTTTCAATGTAAATCTTTATATTCACAAAAGAGGCAGCTTTTAGAGGTCAGGGCTCTTACCTCATAACTGTAATTCTTATGTCTTGAAAAGTTCCTAGATTTCAGAGTAAATAGCAAGGATGTTTCAACAGAAATAACTAGCCTATCTCTGCTAATTGTTTACTGAAAAGCCAAAAGAATTGTACAATGAAAATCCGAAAATCTGTTTATCCACAACCTAGATTCTGCAGTTAAGGTTTTGCTATATTTTCATATATATATATATGTAAATACACACACATCATCCCTCTGGCCATCCATCAATCTATCTTATTTTTTGATGTTTTTAAAAATTGCAGATTTCATCTCCAAGGAGTTCCACACACTAGAGTTTGATCTTTGTTTACTTAAAAAGAATACTAAGGCTGAATATATATTTTGTATTTGGAGTTTGACACATGAAGTAACTAGAATTAGTATAGTAATTACTTGACCAATGGATGGCTATTGTAAACAGCTGATATTTGATTCAGGAATTTGCGGACCGAGATGAAATTTTTGATTACCATGACAAATAGTGGTCATCTTTATAATCTCTCTCATCAGCAAAGTTCATTTAGAATTAATAGGAGAGAAAGTTAGATACTTTCCAGGAGAAGTCTCAAGGCAAAGGCTGACTCTAATGGAAACTCTCTAGATTGTGATGAATCATATAGCTTTCCCAGCAAAGGTTAAAGGGATATTGATAAAGTCAGAGACCATTTCAGTGGTTTAAAAACTCTCAATTTTTTGACCTAAGTTGCTATCAGGTTATAAAACTAATATTCTCTCCATCAGTTGAAGAACACGCTACCCAATCAGTAAAGTAATATATTTAGACATCATACAAGTTGTCTTACTTCATCATACAAGTTGCCCGTGCAAGCAAATTTTGCAATTCTAACTATTGTTGCTGTCTGGAAAACTACATAACTATACAATGTTTATACCGTATTAAATATCTATTAATATTCACATAAGAGGAGAGGAAATATATTGCTTTGATAATATCTTGATAAATTCTTAAAAAACTGATTATAATGGCATCCAGTTATCCCAACATGTTGCATATTTATTGTTTCTCCCTCCTTCCCCTGTTTTATTTTTCTCATGTGGGAAAGGGGAATGGGCTTCATTTTGAGTTATGATTATAGGTTCTGTTTCATTTTTCTTCTGTCCTGGAATGGAAAAATCTCAAAAGCAGCTAAGGGAGTTGAAGAAGTATGAAAAGCCTGCTATTAGCAATATTTAGCTAAGGAACAGATGGAAATTGATTTAATTTGCTTTTCTTCTGTGAGATTTTATCCTTGGTCAGCTTGAGGTATTGCACTGCAAACAGATCAATCGATCCTGCCTGATCTTTCAAGTCTGCAAAAACCTAAATGGGCTCTTACATAGAAGTTGCCCAAAAGATATGTTCTTCGTCTTCTACAACATGGAAGAAGATAGCTAATCTCAAATTCATACAATGGTAATTATATATCACAAAATTTATTTCCAAAGCGATTTAGAGATCTTTCAACAATTGTGACAGTCTTGCACAAAAAATGGGAGAAGCTCAGCTTAGAGAGGAAGCGCTATAAGAAAGGAGTGAGATTGAGGGAAAAAAGGGCTTTTATGTTTATTTTGTAATTGTTTTATAAGCTTTTGTGTCATTAAAATAATACCTGCAGGTATTATTTTTAAGTATCTAAATCCAATAAAGGTTTATAAATGTAAGAAAAAGAAAAAGAAAGCAAGAAAAACTGAATGCTTACTATTCCCCACACCTGCATTGTCCTTTCAGAGCACTATTGAGGTCTTCATGGGTAGAATTTTTGTGTTACAAAAATTACGCAGTTCCCGGCACCTAGTAAATCCACAATTCAATAGCTACCGAATAGAGCAAAGGCTCACAATCAAGGTCTTTTCTGCCTCTAGAAGTCTACGTTCTGAAAGACCTATTTTTTTTTTCCACAGAAAATGGCTGCCAACCAATACAAACATACTTTCGTTTAGAGGAAGTCTAAGGATATGTTGCACCATAAATTGCAAATTACAATTTTTCTAGAGGACAGGTTTGTGTTGTAAATGCCTGAAACAGGCCTGGTATAGGAAAAACAGCACAGGCATAACCACTGATTTGCAACCTCAGTTTAGGGAAATAAGGGGGAATGGTGGGGACTGTGCAAAATGGAAACCCCATGCCCTATCTAAAGTGAGCACCGGCAACTTAACACCAGTTGTTTGATGCCTTGTGGGCACACATGATTAGTGCTGGAGAGTTTCTGATTTTTCAAGAGAAGCTGGAAATTTAGATTTGATATGAAATTATTAATTTTAGAAGTCTGACAGACTATCAGCATTTGTGATTTCTGCTTTCACAGAGGCCATTTTTTCAATTTGGTGACACAGTGTGTGTTACAGCATTAGGTATCAACATGAAATCACTAATGTCTGCTACTTTCTAGAGCTAGCAGATTTCTATTGCAGTTCTATTTTCTTTTTATAATATTAGGCTCTCTTTAACCATTATAACTGTACCTTTTTTACAGTTCAGATGAATTTAAGACCTGTGCTGGTTTATTTGGATGGAGGAAGCTAAGTTCCCCATAGTTTGAGCTGACAAAGCCGGTTAGTGGCTTTCTTGGGATGGAAAGCCAGGTCCCTCTCTGGTTCAATGTAATATCTGGAAAAACATGGTGCCTATAAAAAGAAAAACTATTTCTCACAAAACTCCAAGAACTGTATGTTAGAGCAACTTTTATTGTCCTAAAAGTTCTACAGGGCCAGCAATATTATCTATATTAAACTTGAAATAAAATAATGCTAACTGCATTTTGGGAAAAATATGATATTATCCCACTGCAATGTTCCTGGGGAAAAAGCAGTAAAATTACTAGTGAGAATTACTGGACAGAAGGCAGGACAGTTCTAGGAAAACATTAGAAAAATTCAGATCCAGCCAGGTGTGGTGGCTCACGCCTGTAATTCCAGCACTTTGGGAAGCCAGGGCAGGCGGATCACGAGGTCAGGAGTTCAAGACCAGCCTGGCCAACATGGTGAAACCCCGTTTCTACTAAAAATACAAACATTAGCTCGGTGCAGTGGCAGGCGCCTGTAATCCCAGCTACTCGGGAGACTGAGGTAGGAGAATCGCTTGAACCTGGGAGGTGGAGGCTGCAGTGAGCCGAGACTGCACCACTGCACTCCAGCCTGGGTGACAGAGCGAGACTCCATCTCAAAAAACAAACAAACAAAAAGCAAAGCAAAGCAAAGAATAGAAAAAGGAAAGAAAAGAAAAAGGAAAGAAAAGAAAAGAAAAGAAAAAGATCATTTTCTGGAGCGCCCTGGTTGGCTCCCAGGTTTATGGGGTCCCCAATTCCTCATGGCACTCCATAAGGGCTTCCTGGGTAGGACGTTGCTTTCTGGACAGTTGAATATACAAGACAGGATGGTTTCCCTTGACAACACAGGGCAAACAGGGTTTATATACTTGCTATAAAATGTGTGGTCCGTGGTGAACCACAGGCTGAGGTGGTAGATGGAGTAGAAAGCCATAGGTGAGAGAAGCTCAGTGTGCAGTCCTCTGCCATGATTTAGACAGAACAGTAAAGGAGGTGGTAGAACACCCAGAGTGAATAGGACTTGTTTAGCTGCAGGCAGAAAGCATCACTTGGGGGCTGAGAAGGCAGGTCATCATTTTTCCAGATGACCATGTAACAGGATTTCACAGACAGGAATTCAATTGAAAAGGAAGAGCCAAACAGGATTATTCTGGGATTGAAGTGCCTCTGAACCTCTATGTGGAGGGGTCAGAGCACTCCATTCAGAGACCAGTATGGGGAAATAAGGTGAACTCAAACTGAATGTGTAGTTCTGGAAAGTATTGGTATTGGCTTCCATTGGTCAGTACCTGAAAGTTACTCTCATAGGTTGAACTGTGTTTCTCAAAGAGATATGTCCTATTCCTAAGCCTGGTTTCTGAGAATACGACCTTATTTGGAAATAGTCTTTGTAGGTGTAATTAAGTTAAGGATTTTGAGATAAGATCATTTTGGATTTAGGGTGGACACTCAATCTAACGACTGGTGTCTCTATAAGAGAGAGGGAAGAAGATTTGAGACACAGAGACGCAGAGGCACAGAGAAGAGGCCATATGAAGAAAGAGGCAGAGATTGAAATCACACATGAGGCTCCAAGCCGGGTAACACTAAGAGCTGTAGGCAGCCACCAGAAGCTAGGAGAGAAGCATGGAACAGATTCTCCCTCGAATTTCCAGAGGAACTACCCTGCTGACACCTTGATTTTGAATTTCTAGCCTCCAGAACTATGACAGAATACCCTTCTGTAGTTGTAGGCCGTGTAGTCTGTGGTACTTTTTTATGGTGGCCTGAGGAAATAAATACGGTTACCCATGCCACCTGATCTCTGACATGAACAGTCTCTAGCTTTTACTTTTCAGCTAATGTGAAATGAGTATTTGTTTTAATCATTTTAATTGTTTTTACTATTTTATTCATAGTAAGATCTCTGTCTCTTTTTTGCTCTGGGAATGAATTACAAATGAAAAAGTGTTATGATTATAATAGTTTAAAAAATCAGTCTCTGGAGTTGGTCGTTAAGTAGGAAGCAAAAAAAGTCAAATGAACCTTGTGGGCATTACGCTAAGTGTTGTAAGCCAGGCACAGAAAGACAAACGGCACATGAGCTTACTCATCTGTGGATTCTAGAGGAGTTGATTTCACAGATTACCAGAGGCTGGGGAGGTAGGGAGTAGGAGGGATGGAGAAAGTTTGTCAGTGAGTACAAAGTTACTGTTAGACGGGAAGAATAAGTTCTGGTATTCTATTTATTTCACAGTAGGGTAACTATAGCTAATATCAGTGCTGTGTATATTTCAAAATAGCTAAAAGAGAAGATTTTGACTATTATCATCTGTATTAGTTCGTTCTCACACTGCAATAAAAACTACTCAAGACTGGGTAATTTATGAAGAAAAGAGGTTTAATTGACTCACAGTTCTGCAGGCTGCACAAGAAGCATGTCTTGGAGGCCTCAGGAAACTTATGGTCATGGCCGAAGGGGAAGTAAGAACATCTTCACCTGTCGGAGCAGGACAAAGAGAGAGAAGGGGGAAATGCTTTCAAATCTCATGAGTGAGATCTTGTGAGAACTCACTCACTATCACAACAGCAAAGGGGAAATCCACCACTATGATCCAGTCACCTCCCACCAGGTCCCTCCCCCAACACTGGGGGTTAAAATTCAACATGAGATCTGGGTGGGGACATAGATCGAAACCACATCATACCCTGTTATGATCATTATACAATGTATACATGCATTGAAGCAGCACACTATCCCATAAACATGTACACTTATGGGTCAATTATAAATAAATTGAATTATTTATTAATTATAAATAAAATTAATAAAAAGCATATATCAATTATGCTTTAAAAATTAAATCTCCATTCTAGAATTGATTCCAGTATTCATTCAAACATTCGTTTCTATTAATTTATTCATTAATCCTTCAATCTATTTTAATCCATCATATATTTACCAAATGCTTACCCTGTGCTAGATATTATTCTTCTAACTACTTATAAATATATGATGAATAGGAAAGACAAGATGTCTGCCCTATTCGCATATATATTTTGGTGATGCAGACAGGGAATAAAAATCAAATAATTGCATAATTATGGAGTACAATAAATGTTATTGTTGACATCTCAATTTATTTTCCTGTAGTTCCTGGTGTTAGTACATTTAATTCTTAATTACAATGGTCACTACTTGCTATATAGAATGAAGGGAGAGTTCATGTTGAATACTCAGCTATTTAAACTAAATCCTGTTATTGGCAGGACCTCTGTTGGATTGCATCTTTATCATGGCTGTTTATATCCGTATTCAAGCTTTAAATTCACACTTAACAGAGAATCAAAGCTACTTAATTCACAGCGCAGCATTGTTGCTGCCACTTGATACAAAATTGAAAATAAATAACCTCAGTGGCAGCCCCAAAGCTTAGATGTCAGTAAGCTCAATATCTTTTAACCTCTAATGCTAGGGAAATAGCTGAACAATTCTTGTTAAAGCTAGAGTATCACAAAAGCTTGGGAGTGAAAATGTGTGTTTGTATCTACACACACACACACACACACACACAAAATCAGAGTTTATTATTTTCCTTGTTTATCTATTTATTTATTTTTGCTTGCCATGTATGGAGTAGCTAAATGATTACTGTAACTCACAATGGAGACAAACTTCACTTTCATTGGAGGTTGCAGTGTGACAGATACCATGATACCAAAGTGTTCTGAGACAAGACCTCCTTCCCACCCGATGTTCGAATATGCAGTTTGTAAAAGAGGATGGAAAGGAATTCTGTTCCATAACTCTTGTGCTCTTAGTGAAATCAAGGATTGTTTAAAAGGGGACTAAACAGAGGATTTTGTGAGAAAGGAAACTGGTAAATTATTTTCTAGAGATGCATTTTATTTGCAACTCCCCATCATTCTTATTTAACATACTTGTTATACTTCATTACTAAAATAATTCTTGTAGATAAAGTTCTTAGACTTAAATCATTGTTAATTAATTTTCATTAGATTTTTTTGTTACCTTCAATTAGAGCAAAGTTATTTGAGAAATATCATAATCTCAAATGCAGTAAACCCATCCCAAACATAACTTTCAATAAAGCATTTTAATATTCTTGCAATATAAATTTCTTAATGAGTCACAAAATATATGCCAATGTGTAGAACATTTATAATCAATCTGTTTCTTTTTTCCCCAAATTTATGTATTTATTTTTTAAAATTTTACTTTAAGTTCTGGGATACATGTGAAAAACATACAGATTTGTTACATAGGTATACGTGTGCCATGGTGGTTTGCTGCACCCATCAACCCATCATCTAGGTTTTAAGCTCTGCATGCATTAGTTATTTGTCCTAATGCTCTCCCTTTCCTCAACCCCGACCTCCCCTAGGCCCCGGTGTGTGTTGTTCCCATCGCTGTGTCCATGTGTTATCACTGTTCAACTCCCATGTATGAGAACATGTGGTGTTTGGTTTTCTGTTCCTGTGTTATTTTGCTGAGTATTATGGCATCCACCTTCATCTATGTCCCTGCAAAGGACATCATCTCGTTCCTTTTTATGGCTGCATAGTATTCCATGGTGTATATGTACCACATTTTCTTTATCCAGTCTGTTTCTTTTGTAATGCTATTTACAAGGTCAGAAAAACCCCTGTGAAAGAGAAATTGCCAGTTGATGAAGTAGTATCTGTTATTTGCCTAGTTGGGGGCTATATTCCTTTTGTACATATCAGCCACATCAGTTTAAGAGGTGGTTCTCTTATTTAGGGCATGCCAGTTGTTTTCATTTGCTGACACATTTGTAAATCTTTAATTTTTAATCATGTGAGTTTCTTTCCTTGTGTGAGTCTACAGGAGTTGTCTTAACATGTTCTGTAAAAAATGAGTTATCCTTAAAAACATTTTTCCTCTTTGTTTTAGTAAAGTAAATTCGTGGCAAAATTCAGATCATTAAATGACAATGGTGTGTTTGGCTTCAAGTATTTTAACTGGTGGACTTCTCCATGTACATGAAACTGGAAATGTCCTCTCCCCATCTGAGCAGTGCTGGAGACCCCCCCAACCATAGCCTCTGTCACTAGGATTGTGATCATCATGCTAAAGGAATTATATGATTGCACTTTAAAGTTAGTGTAAAACATGGGCCTGATAATACTCCCTAGAATAATTTGTTTCTGTTTCTAGATTTTCTAATGTATTGTTGGTAGAATTGGTTACAAGAGTATAATATTAAATATAAGAGTCATCTAGAAAGGAAATAAATATGTAGAAACAAAAGCATGCAATCCTCATTTTTTTAAAAAAAGAATATTTTATATTCATGACTTTAATTCATCATTAAACTTGAATGATGGGGAGTGGAGTGCTGCAATTTAGCTGCTTTCCTATAGAAAAATGCCAATTCCTATAGGAAATGCCAATTAAAGAAGCTTTTCAATTTAGGTCCAGAGAACACATTTGTAAGTTATGTCATATTTACCTAATTAATGTAACTTAATGTGAGAATTCAAAGAGAACTAGTTTAAAATGAACTATCGTAATAAACTGAGAGGCACATTTAATAAAAGCAGTTAAAAAGTTTGTTAATTCTGATTTTATAAGGAATTATTCTTATTTTTTAGAGAAAATGATTCATGTGTAAAGGCTTCTTGAAGCTTTTGCACAATTGGTAAAGAAAGGCTGATAAGAATAACACAAAGCTCTTTGTTTTTATTGTAGTTGAAGGGAAAATTTGGGGCATACTTATGGAATAATTTTGCAGATTTAGCTTGCTTCAAATTCAGGAGTTCAACATATACGTTTTGAAAGCTAGAATTCATTATTGTGCTATCACTGATCTGGAAAGCTTTCAAAAATAAAATATACTAAAAATACTTTAAAATTCTTCTCTCTGGCTCTAAGTAGGTTATGATATCTGCCTGAAGATTCTTGGTGCCCTAAAATAAATACAGATTATTTTTTCTTATATTTGTGTGTCTTATATTGTATCTTTATATTTTTTAATTTAAAATATTTTCTTTTTGAATCTTTTTATGATTTGAAAATTTGCTATTAAACAATTTTTTAGAAGATTTCGGTGAACATCTTACATACACCTCATGTTGAAAATAGTACAGTGAAAATGGCATGGTTTTATTTTTCTTGCTACATGATAATAACCAAATCAAACAGTGTTAAAACTGTAGATTTGTCTTAATTAAACCATGATTAATGGTTTACTTAATTAAACTTACTTAAATGTGAGCTATATGCTGTAAATCATTTTTCTTTATTTACATTATAGATCAATATTCACTGGCTTCATTTTCCTTTCTCTATTCTGTTATTAATACACTATTCTCCAAGTTGTTCAAATTTACAATTATACTTTGTCTAACTGTACTCTCATTTTCATAGCAGACACATTGTTCTTAGCACTATTTTGAATTTGGTAGGGCTGCATCTATAGCTATTTACTTTTGCTTCTTCTACTGCATTTAGTGCCAAGTTTTATATATAGCTGGCAATACAATTCAGTGAGAGGAAGTTAAATGCTTGCTTAATTTCATACCTTTGGGAATTGAGCTAGGAGTATTATTCAGATCTTTGCCATTGACTTGATTAGTAACTATTTTAACTGTGGCCTAGCATATAAAATTCTTTCTTTAATCTATTCAAAGGAAAATATTTAGTGGATACTTCTTATGAGTCAGGAACTATATTAGGTGCTAAGGATGGAGTAGTAAGCAAAAATGTATGATAATTGCTCTGAAGAAGCTAGAAATCTTACAGTAAAATATAGATACAGTGAGTTCTAATAGTAGGAGAAGATAATTTTTTAAAAAACTTATGTGCCTGGCACTCTACTAAGCACTCTTCATACATTATTTTATTTTACTCTTAAACTTGTTACATTCATGTATCAAAAAAATATTTTTTTTAGATCAGAAATCTCTTTATTCTTCTGTTTCAAAATTTTTTTTAATTAATATTATACTTTAAGTTTTAGGGTACATGTGCATAATGTGCAGGTCAGTTACGTATGTATACATGTGTCATGCTGGTGTGCTGCACCCATTAACTCATCATTTAGCATTAGGTATATCTCCTAAAGCTATCCCTCCCCCCTCCCCCCACCCCACAACAGTCCCCAGAGTGTGATGTTCCCCTTCCTGTGTCCATGTGTTCTCATTGTTCAATTCCCACCTGTGAATGAGAATATGCGGTGTTTGGTTTTTTGTTCTTGCGATAGTTTATTGAGAATGATGATTTCCAATTTCATCCATGTTTCTACAAAGGACATGAACTCATCATTTTTTATGGCTGCATAGTATTCCGTGGTGTATATGTGCCACATTTTCTTAATCCAGTCTATCATTGTTGGGCATTTGGGTTGGTTCCAAGTCTTTGCTATTGTGAATAGTGCCGCTATAAACATACGTGCCCATGTGTCTTTATAGCAGCATGATTTATAGTCCTTTGGATATATACCCAGTAATGGGATGGCTGGGTCAAATGGTATTTCTAGTTCTAGATCCCTGAGGAATCGCCACACTAACTTCCACAATGGTTGAACTAGTTTACAGTCCCACCAACAGTGTAAAAGTGTTCCTATTTCTCCACATCCTCTCCAGCACCTGTTGTTTCCTGACTTTTTAATGATTGCCATTCTAACTGGTGTCAGATGGTATCTCATTGTGGTTTTGATTTGCATTTCTCTGATGGCCAGTGATGGTGAGCATTTTTTCATGTGTTTTTTGGCTGCATAAATGTCTTCTTTTGAGAAGTGTCTGTTCATGTCCTTTGCCCACTTGTTCATGGGGTTGTTTGTGTTTTTCTTGTAAATTTGTTTGAGTTCATTGTAGATTCTGGATATTAGCCCTTTGTCAGATGAGTAGGTTGCGAAAATTTTCTCCCATTTTGTAGGTTGCCTGTTCACTCTGATGGTAGTTTCTTTTGCTGTGCAGAAGCTCTTTAGTTTAATTAGATCCCATTTGTCAATTTTGGCTTTTGTTGCCATTGCTTTTGGTGTTTTAGACATGAAGTCCTTGCCCATGCCTATGTCCTGAATGGTATTGCCTAGGTTTTCTTCTAGGGTTTTTATGGTTTTAGGTCTAACATTTAAGTCTTTAATCCATCTTGAATTAATTTTTGTATAAGGTGTAAGGAAGGGATCCAGTTTCAGCTTTCTACATATGGCTAGCCAGTTTTCCCAGCACCATTTATTAAATAGGGCATCCTTTCCCCATTGCTTGTTTTTCTCAGGTTTGTCAAAGATCAGATAGTTGTAGATATGCGGCATTATTTCTGAGGGTTCTGTTCTGTTCCATTGATCTATATCTCTGTTTTGGTAGCAGTACCATGCTGTTTTGGTTACTGTAGCCTTGTAGTACAGTTTGAAGTCAGGTAGTGTGATGCCTCCAGCTTTGTTCTTTTGGCTTAGGAATGACTTGGCAATGCCGGCTCTTTTTTGGTTCCATGTGAACTTTAAAGTAGTTTTTTCCAGTTCTGTGAAGAAAGTCATTGGTAGCTTGATGGGGATGGCATTGAATCTATCAATTACCTTGGGCAGTATGGCCATTTTCATGATATTGGTTCTTCCTACCCATGAGCATGGAATGTTCTTCCATTTGTTTGTATCCTCTTTTATTTCATTGAGCAGTGGTTTGTAGTTCTCCTTGAAGAGGTCCTTCACGTCCCTTGTAAGTTGGATTCCTGAAGTGAGAAGGGGAGTTTAGAGAAAAAAGAATAAAAGGAAACGAACAAAGCCTCCAAGAAATATGGGACTATGTGAAAAGACCAAATCTACGTCTGATTGGTGTACCTGAAAGTGACGGGGAGAATGGAACCAAGTTGGAAAACACTCTGCAGGATATTATCCAGGAGAACTTCCCCAATCTAGCAAGGTAGGCCAACATTCAGATTCAGGAAATACAGAGAACGCCACAAAGACACTCCTCGAGAAGAGCAACTCCAAGACACATAATTGTCAGATTCACCAAAGTTGAAATGAAGGAAAAAATGTTAAGGGCAGCCAGAGAGAAAGGTCGGGTTACCCACAAAGGGAAGCCCATCAGACTAACAGCGGATCTCTCGGCAGAAACTCTACAAGCCAGAAGACAGTGGGGGCCAATATTCAACATTTTTAAAGAAAATAATTTTCAACCCAGAATTTCATATCCAGCCAAACTTAGCTTCATAAGTGAAGGAGAAATAAAATCCTTTACAGACAAGCAAATGCTGAGAGATTTTGTCACAACCAGGCCTGCCCTAAAACAGCTCCTGAAGGAAGCACTAAACATGGAAAGGAACAACCAGTACCAGCCACTGCAAAATCATGCCAAATTGTAAAGACCATCGAGGCTAGGAAGAAACTGCATCAACTAACAAGCAAAATAACCAGCTAACATCATAATGAGAGGATCAAATTCACACATAACAATGTTAACTTTAAATGTAAATGGACTAAATGCTCCAATTAAAAGATATAGACTGGCAAATTGGATAAAGAGTCAAGACTCATCAGTGTGCTGTATTCAGGAAACCCATCTCATGTGCAGAGACACACATAGGCTCAAAATAAAAGGATGGAGGAAGATCTACCAAGCAAATGGAAAACAGAAAAAGGCAGGGGTTGCAATCCTAGTCTCTGATAAAACAGACTTTAAACCAACAAAGATCAAAAGAGACAAAGAAGGCCATTACGTAATGGTAAAGGGATCAATTCAACAAGAAGAGCTAACTATCCTAAATATATATGCACCCAATACAGGAGCACCCAGATTCATAAAGCAAGTCCCGAGTGACCTACAAAGAGACTTAGACTCCCACACAATAATAATGGGAGACTTTAACACCCCACTGTCAACATTAGACAGATCAACAAGAAAGAAAGTTAACAAGGATATCCAGGAGTTGAACTCAGCTCTGCACCAAGCGGACCTAATAGACATCTACAGAACTCTCCACCCCAAATCAAGAGAATATACATTTTTTCAGCACCACACCACACCTATTCCAAAATTGACCACATAGATGGAAGTGAAGCTCTCCTCAGCAAATGTAAAAAACAGAAATCATAACAAACTGTCTCTCAGACCACAGTGCAATCAAACTAGAACTCAGGATTAAGAAACTCACTCAAAACCACTCAACTACATGGAAACTGAACAACCTGCTCCTGAATGACTAATGGGTACATAATAAAATGAAGGCAGAAATAAAGATGTTCTGTGAAAGCAACGAGAACAAAGACACAGCATACCAGAATCTCTGGGACACATTCAAAGCAGTGTGTAGAGGGAAATTTATAGCACTAAATGCCCACAGGAGAAAGCAGGAAAGATCTAAAATTGACACCCTAACATCACAATTAAAAGAACTAGAAAACCAAGAGCAAACATATTCAAAAGCTAGCAGAAGGCAAGAAATAACTAAAATCAGAGCAGAACTGAAGGAATTAGAGACACAAAAAACCCTTCAAAAAATTAATGAATCCAGGAGCTGGTTTTTTGAAAGGATCAACAAAATTGATAGACCACTAGCAAGACTAATAAAGAAGAAAAGAGAGAAGAATCAAATAGAGGCAATAAAAAATGATAAAGGGGATATCACCACCGATCCCAAAGAAATACAAACTACCATTAGAGAATACTATAAACACCTCTACGCAAATAAACTAGAAAATCTAGAAGAAATGGATAAATTCTTCGACACATACACCCTCCCAAGTCTAAACCAGGAAGAAGTTGAATCTCTGAATAGACCAATAACAGGCTCTGAAATTGTGGCAATAATCAATAGCTTACCAACCAAAAAGAGTCCAGGACCAGATGGATTCACAGCCAAATTCTACCAGAGGTACAAGGAGGAGCTGGTACCATTCCTTCTGAAACTATTCCAATCAATAGAAAAAGAGGGAATCATCCCTAACTCATTTTATGAGGCCAGCATCATCCTGATACCAAAGCTGGGCAGAGACACAACCAAAAGAGAATTTTAGACCAATATCCTTGATGAACATCGATGCAAAAATCCTCAATAAAATACTGGCAAACCAAATCCAGCAGCACATCAAAAAGCTTATCCACCATGATCAAGTGGGCTTCATCCCTCGGATGCAAGGCTGGTTCAATATATGCAAATCAATAAATGTAATCCAGCGTATAAACAGAACCAAAGACAAAAACCACATGATTGTCTCAATAGATGCAGAAAAGGCCTTTGACAAAATTCAACAACCTTCATGCTAAAAACTCTCAATAAATTAGGTATTGATGGGACGTATCTCAAAATAATAAGAGCTATCTATGACAAACCCACAGCCAATATCATACTGAATGGGCAAAAACTGGAAGCATTCCCTTTGAAAACTGGCACAAGACAGGGATGCCCTCTCTCACCACTCCTATTCAACATAGTGTTGGAAGTTCTGGCCAGGGCAATTAGGCAGGAGAAGGAAATAAAGGGTATTCAATTAGGAAAAGAGGAAGTCAAATTGTCCCTGTTTGCAGATGACATGATTGTATATCTAGAAAACCCCATCGTCTCAGCCCAAAATCTCCTTAAGCTGATAAGCAACTTCAGCAAAGTCTCAGGATACAAAATCAATGTACAAAAATCACAGGCATTCTTATACACCAATAACAGACAAACAGAGAGCCAAATCATGAGTGAACTCCCATTCACAAAAAATAATTTTTGATAGTCCATTTTGTGCTAGAAACTATTTTCTATAGTGTTATCAAAAAATGAAATATAAAAAAGTCTAGGGAGTGTTTGTAAGGTAAGTTTGTCTTTATTCCTAATAGAAGGATTGAGGCAGGTGTTCCTGAGGAGGTCATATAGCAGCATAAGTGAGGGAGTGACCCTTGGGTAGATTTGGAGGTGGAGTATTGCAGAAAAAAAAAAAAAAAAAAAAAGGAGCAGCCAGTGCTACAAAACTAAAATGGAAGTGAGTTTAGCTTGCTCAAGAGTCAAGAGAAGGCATGTGAAGCTCCAGAGGATCACTGGGGGACAGGATTTGGGTTACGGGAAGAAATCATATGAGATTGGAGATACTGGTAAGGACCAGATAATGTAGAACTTTGTCGATCATAAACAAGCAGCTAGGATGATTTTATTAGTCTGTTCTCATGCTGCTAATAAAGGCATACTGGAGACTGGGTAATTTATAAAGAAAAGAGATTTAATTGACTCACAGTTCCACGTGGCTGGGGAGGCCCAACAATCATGGCAGAAGGCAAAGGAAGAGCAAAGTTACATCTTACATGGCAGCAGGCAAGAGAGCATGTGTAGGGGAACTCCCCTTTATAAAACCGTCAGATCTGGTGAGACTTATTCACTAGCAGGAGAACAGTATGGGGGAAACTGATCCCATGATTCAATTATCTCCACTTGGCCCCGCCATTGACACATGAGAATTACTACAATTCAAGGTGAGATTTGAGTGGGGACACAGCCAATTATGTCCTAAATAGGACATAGGATAGAAAGTCCTTGAAGAAGTTTGTGTTGGCTCGTGTTGTGATCTGATTTATGTTTTCAAATGCCTCCTGTGGCTCCTCTGAGGTGATGCCCCTTTTGATGACACTACAAATGCCTTAGCTTGTTCAGACCTATGTTTTTTCACCTTATTATTTATTTCTTTTCTTACCCTCATTTCCCTTAAAATGCAGAGACATATGAATATAACCATAAATTGAAAATGATTCTTTGATTTTATGTGGTATCCATTTAACTATCTTAGAAGAAGGAATTCTGTTTTGTTTTGAAAGGTCTCTAGATAAGAAATAAAACCATTATCTGCCAGTCTCATGCCAAAGACAGATTTTTGTTTTTATATATCAAGACACTTCTATATATCAAGGATCTCTGATTCCAAATGGTATTTATATCATTATTCATGACAATCAATTGGAAACTGACTCTTTGCTTGTCTAGGGAAACCAGACTCTTCTCCTTTAAGTCACCATGACTTTTCAGATTTACTCCTGCCTCGTGGCAGGAATAATCAGCCAGAGCAGAATCTAAAAGCCCAACATTTGTCCAGAAATTTTCAGAGAAGAAGGTAGTGTACTCTCATTGAGAATAATTGAAGAGAACTTAGAAAAACAACAAGAACAACAAAAAACAATAACAAAAATTTAAGAGGCAGTGAAATAAGGGGTCTCTATGAGTGCAGCCAGAAGATGGAAGACAGCAGAGCCCAAGAGGAGAGCAAAATGTGAGAGGAAGTTAGCTAAATGTGACAGCAAGACCTGGAAAGAAATGTATAGTTTAAGGAGGACTTTTCTCCTAAAAAGATGAAAGTAAGAATCATGGAACATTTCATACTTGATAATGGGTCACACTAAGGTCATGAACAGAAAGAAAATTTTTCTAACACAAGATATCATTATAAATTGCAAGGAACTAGGTATTCAATAAATAAATGTACAAGGAAATCATAATAAAACTGGTCAGAATATTTGCAAATGTAAAACTGAGATTTCAAGCAGGTTTTATTCATAAATGGAGATAGTTATCACTAATTACACTTCAGTTTTGATACTTTACCTATTTTGAGCATTCATGTTTTACCCTGTATCCTTGAAAGGTGGATTTTATATCCTCTTTTGCAATATAAAATATCTTCATTTGTTTAATGTGTTCTTATCTCTTTGAATCATATAAGCTCTGATTCAATTAGGTAGATGGTGACTCCTGGGTTTGCTTCAGATTTATGGAGACCTATTTATCATTTTTAAAACAAATCAGATAAGGAAAAGTCTGCTCAATGAAACACAGTAATTTATCATTTTCTGGAGAGGGAAATTTGTTTGCTATTTTGTTACTGCTGTGAATCCAAATTATCTTACAGGTGTTTTAAAGATCTGTCTAGATCTGATAAGTCCTTTCTATTTGGAGTAAATTGGTTCTATCCTCCCAGAGAGAATAACTGCACCATATGCTGTGACTCCTCAGAGAGATCAGTCAACCCTGGGCATATGAACATGAAATACAATGGGCTGTTGAACTGAGAGGAAGTAGGAGTGTCTTCAGAAGCAGACAGTTTTCTAATAAGCAGCTGATTATTGGTTATTATTTTTGACCTTTGGGCTAATCATAAAGGAGGCTATTAGCAGGTAATGGATTAAATAAGGTGACTCATGTTCATATAATTTCTTTAATATGAAGGAGGAAAAATAGACTGTGGTAGATCAACTGTTGTCAAATCTTTATATAGCACATGAAATGCTCTTGAAAGGGTTTGAGGGCCATAAACTTTCTTTTGATTAATGGTGAGAGACTCGCAATTGCTTTTTTCTTAATTGGAAGCATACTCTTAGATTTGAAAATGAAAATTCAGAGATGAAAAGAGGTGGCTGCTGAAGAAACTAACACTCTTGAAGGATAAATGAATGTCTGAAATCATACAACTAGTTAGTGTGACTCTGGCATGAAAACCTGGGTCTTCTGAAATGTATTCTGTGATTCTACTGATGTATGGTTGATTTTTTTTTTTTCCTTTCATTCTTGCCTTAGCATACATATCATCATTTGTATGCTTGCTGTGCCACTAGGAACGTTAGCTCTCAGCGTTATATGAAAAGAATAATAGCAAGTGCCAGAGGAAAGATGGATAAGGATATCAAAGAGGTCTTCAGATGCTATTACATACCTTAACAGAATGAAAAAGTATGGTAGATATATGGTAGTAAAAAAAAAAACACACAACAATTATGTTTATCATTTTGCCTTTCAGACAGAAAAGTATCTCTTTCCTCTTCCAATATTTAAAATGAACAGTATATAGAAACAATTGATAGGTAATTGTTGGCAAGTGCTCAGGACACTTAAAAATCTTCTCTGTGTTCATTTTTTCAGCGTTCTAAATGGTCATGCATAGGAATTGATTCTTCTAAATCAATTCTGTCCCTTATTTATTTTAATAATTATTTCCAGATATTGGTATTACAGTTGTCTGCCTGTTTCCTGACTATAACTATGTCATTGGAGACCCCTTTCGGAAAGCTAAGCTAAGCTGTCATGGCTCATCTGAGGAGGGTATGAATGAGGACAATACTACAACACCCCAAAGTTACTTAAAGAAGCCAGGATAGTGGAAGCTTGAGGGATTTTGCCCAGAACATAGCATGTGCTCTGTGTTTAGCTGCAGAGCTCATTATTGGATGGACACCCCCTGACTGTGAGCAATTTTTGTTTCTTGAGGCCTGCTGATACTGGCTTTGGTTCTGTCATTGATTTGAACATAATCTGTGTGTTGCATCTTTATTGGATTGCCATGATTCATTTAAAAGGAAATGTTTTTGATCCTTGCTGACTGGCTTTCACGATGGGATGGGGTAGGTAGGGGGTTGGTGAGCAGCCTGAAAAAGAAAACACTTTCAATATTGCTCTCGGGTTTATGGCTGGAAGGGAGAACAGCTAAAACACATTAGTCCTTTTGCTATTCAGAGGTTTGACTGCTTTAGCTAGGGGGCCTGGATACATGATCCATTTTCTGTTTCCTGTCCAGCATCTATTTGATGCAATATGCTCCACGTCTCTTTTCATTAACTGAGACCTATATGATGTCAATTGAGAAAAACAGTAGCTGATGTTATGAAATACTTGCAGTGGCATAACAAAGATCTGTTATAAAGGCCTTTTACTTTGTTCCACTGTATATTTTACTATTGTGTTTTATGCCTGTGGCTTGGCTGTATTGAAAGAAAATATTTCAGCTGGGCCCTGCTGGTTTTTTTTTAAAACTTGCTTTTGAAATGCTAGATATAACAGTGAGCTCAATCTATGGCAAACTCGTGACATTAACAAATGTGGGACAAATAACCTCATTGAGGCACATGACAGTGATGCAAACATTTTACTTGAAACCAAACCTATGAACAGAGATGTAATCTGCTCTAAGAGTAAGTGAGGTTTGGTTTAACTTTAGTGTCACAGATAAAGCACCTTTGATGACTGGAAATTATATCCTGCAACATAATGTGAGGTACCATCATATCAGAGGACCCCCCAGCAGGTTTGATTCCAAAATGGGAGAGGTGACACCATGTGCTTAAGCAAAGAGAAGAAATATGATGCTTTACTGTTACTCATGTTAAAATGTGTATGGAGTTCAGAGTCAAAAAACTCATACTCTTCCACCTTTCTAGTGTATCTCAAGACCAGATAATATGTCATTCCACAATCCCTCGAACAAGTTGAGATGAAGTTTAGTTCTCTACTGCTAGCTCATATTATTGAGAGAGAGAATGTGAAAATCTAATAATGTAGCAATAATCTCCACAATGTGAAACAATGCCAACAAAACAAAATTGGAAGCTGGAAAATGGTTTAAAGAAAGATATAATGCTGAAAAAAAAAATCCCAGCTCTAATGAGATACATTAATTGAAAGAACTCTGATTTGCGTTTTCTTTGTAATTATATTTTAATTTCATTTTAATTATGAAATTAATTAGTATGTATTATAAATGGAATGTGAATGCCTAATCCATGTACAACCACGGCAAACATGAAGAAAATAGTATTAAAGGAGTTCCGCACACTAAATTTATGTTAGAAATTCAGGGAGTTTTGAAACAACATAATAAGCAATTACCTATACAATTGGCATCACCACTTGATAATATGAATATATTTTAAAGCAATGTAATTAGCAATATTAATTTAGCCTTACTAGTGTTTCTATTTTCTCACTTTTTGGAGCAGTGCAGAAAGTCTTTCTAAAAGACAATTTTTTTTTTCAAGAAAAATCTGAACTTTCCTTAACATTGGGAAGAACAATAAGCTCCTGATGAACTCTAGTCAGGATACTAACAACTCAGGTTTTGTGACTGCTCAACAGCTGCTTCCAAATGATACAATTCATTTGATATCCCTTAAGGGGAGGGTGGATTAATCCCCTCTTAGTGTCTGAACTATAGATCATAGTGTTTAAATATGTAGATCTATTATTAGCAAAACCTATGCACGAAACTTTAAACATCATTTGAAAGGGTTAAATTTATTGGCACCTGCTTCAAGGATTAGGTCATTGGTACAGTCATTCCAAAGTCTACATTACTTGTAAAACTGGCCCATGAATGAAGACTTTAGTTATCTTGTTTCTATGGAAACCAGCAGTAATTGACACTGATTACTGAACTCAGGGAAAG